>NC_060140.1:443558524-444225608 GCF_021461385.2 Schistocerca piceifrons | reverse complement strand
TGTGCCACGACATATATAGGCATGTATCAATGCAAGTGGACGTGCTACTGGGTATTAAGAGGTACCAGTGTGTAGAACAGTCTGGACCACCACCCCTGAAAGTCTCGTTGTATGTTGGTACATCATGCAATGTTTGGTTTTCATTAGCAAAAGAAAGGGCGGAAATAATGTTTATGTTGATCTCTAATCCAATTTTCTGTACAGGTTCCGGAACTGTTGGAACCGAGGTCATGCAAAACTTTTTTATGTGTGTAGATCACAGAGGCACAATATTAGTGAGATCTGATGACTTTGGCGGCCATTGTAGCTTCTCATAAGAATGTCCTTCATAACACGAGCTACGTGAGTAGGGACCCTGTCGCGATCGAACGCAGCATCAGCAGTTGGAGACGAACAGTATACCGTTGGATAGTCCCGGTGAGTCAAAATCGTCACGTAAATCTTGGCAGTTACATTACCTTGCGCGGTAACCAAGGAGCTGCTTGCGTGTTGTTTTGTTGCTGACAGGGTTGACGAGTGCGACGTGCTTTTCAGCAGTGATTTTTATATTTTTCGTTCTCTTGCTTTTAGCCACAACCCTTTTCAATGAAAGTCTGCTACGACCAGGCACCACACACACTTACGTCCGAGCTGCGACAGCGGATAATATTTTCCCTCTTATCCTGTGCACGCTAAAAATATTCTACAGCAAACTTCTTGAAATACCGAACACTTCGGCCGCGTTAGTTAAAAGAAGCACCCACTATACGAACACCATCAATTTGCCCATGTTCGAATTCTCTTAGTACAGACTTCATGCATTCACAACACAGAACATCTTCTGACTAAGACTAACACTTGCAAAGAATTGTGGACATTGCACAGACGCCATTCATGGTTAAATACAATAGCGCAACCAACAGGCATGGATAGCATGAGCATTTGTGTTCAAGCATGCATTTCTTGCGGTGTTTCCACGGTTGGGTCTATACCCTGTGGATGAGCATAAGACAGTGATTGGTACGATCGTGACAGAATCCTTTCGGTGATATAAAATGGTCAGTTGGCGATAGCTTCTAGTAAATAATACTTCATCCATGAGTGTTACGAGTCCAATAAGCACCAAATAGCAGCAGATTAAAATACTTCACGAGCGTGTCCACATTCGTAAGTACGTTTTTCTTTTCATAACAGTACTGAAGCGCTGCCCTCGAGTATCAAGGGAACCTATAAAGCATATGATGCTCACGTTCCTTTCTGAGGCAGTTGCTGACGCTCAGGTAGAGTCTGTCGGCAGGCGATTGCAGCAGTTCAATGTGATTTTCTTCGAACCGCGATGCTACATCCTTTCTGAGAGAACAGAGGTAACACTGATAGTAAAAGAAATTTCTGTCGATAATTCAATACCAAAGGGAACTTGCAGCAGCTGATGCGCTCAGTTTTCCACCGACAGACCCGACCGAACGCTGCAATATCAGCCTCAGACTGCAAGACAAGTTTGACAAATGGCTCTGAGCACTATGCGACTTAACCGCTGAGGTCATCAGTCCAAGCTTGACAGACCTTAGCTGTCGCCACAATACATTGCGGTTAATGCCACTTACTGCGCATCAAGGAGGCACTCAAACTCTCACCTGGCAACAATGTTGTAGCTTTGTCCATTTCTCCATAGACTAATAATAGCGTTCGCACTACCATCAGCTACATCACGAATTTGTTCTTGTAAATAGACGATTCTGAAAATCAGCACAAACCCTTCGACTACGCCCTATGGCCTTTCAGTGATGTATCTGCCTGCCCATCTTTATACCTGAGCTGTGACTGATGTCCTCTGCAATATTTTATAAACGTATCTCACACGAATGGTACGTATAAATCTACAAAACCCGGCCTCTATTTCTAATGAATAACGTGACCTGGCAACAATGTTGTAGCTTTGTCCATTTCTCCATAGACTAATAATAGCGTTCGCACTACCATCAGCTACATCACGAATTTGTTCTTGTAAATAGACGATTCTGAAAATCAGCACAAACCCTTCGACTACGCCCTATGGCCTTTCAGTGATGTATCTGCCTGCCCATCTTTATACCTGAGCTGTGACTGATGTCCTCTGTAATATTTTATAAACGTATCTCACACGAATGGTACGTATAAATCTGCAAAACCCGGCCTCTATTTCTAATGAATAACGTGACCCAGAAAATTAATTAAGTGCCGCACACACCTCTGTGATGCAAGCTGAATTACTGTGCACAAACGGACTATATAACGCAATGAATTTATGGCACTAGCTGTGGAACCTAAAGCGGAGAATTGAATAATATTAAACTGAGAATAATGGTAGGTGGGGACAGAAACAAGTTTTAAACGAACACAGTAATTTATTCAATTAAAAACACAATATGAAACTCATCCGTCAACCCAACCTCAATTAATAATAGGAAGCTACATTACATGCATTACACCAAGTGAACCTGCTGCTTCCCGGAGTTACCTGAACGTTTTGAGCAGGTGCCTTTTAGATGCACCTGACGTTCTTCAAATAACCCGCGAGCTTCTAACTAAACCAGCACAGTGATTGTTGGTCAGACCGTTGGAGCGAGAAATGCCTAGCTCTGCCAAAGCACTGCAGGATTTGAAACAGATAACTGTAAAGATATTACTAAATTCTCGCCAAAGTCTGTGCTAAAGCGCCAGTGTTGCAAATAATTCTCACCGTAAATTATCAGCTTGGGGCGTGGAGAGCACTGCCATTGCGATAGTCTCTCTGAAGTAAAGGGCGAGGTTCGTGCTTCTTTTGTCTCAATTTCTAAGCTTGAATCACATCGGTTTCTTATAATTTCCTTATGGGCTTGGTAATCTTGTCGTAGAACGCGCATAACATACACACACACACACACACACACACACACACACACACACACACACACACGTACATTCAATCTCATTCAATCATGATATGAGAAATCCTATAAAGATTAAATCTCACAGACATACAAAATAGCGATGTTCTTGAGTACTACGTTTCCCCCGAAGTTTCTAATAGTCCCAAACATTTTCTGTAGAATTATTTTCGGTTGATTTAGCGTACCATTTCAAGTATGACAGCGCCAGAGTGCTCACGAAGTTATAACGCATGCGTGCTGGCAAGTGAACACTGTTGTCATTTTTAAAGACCCAAGTGTGCTCAACATAATGAACATGAACGTGTAGAACACGGGCAACAGTTGGTAAATGAAAATTTTGAAGTAAACACCTTTTTTACTGGTCACGGTAATTTGAATAAGTTGACTTAAATCATTCTACGTATCCACTCCCCCATCTCCATCCACGGCCACTAACCAAAGGAGAAAACATCACGAAATCATTCCCAACCTCCACATGCTGTTAAATACCTCATGGGCTGTCAGTGCACTTGAAGCCTTTCATCATTTGAAGAGTGACAAAGTCAAACATTTTCGAACATTCGAAACACATTCAGTAAGCTGCCTTCAAATTTATGCTTTGAAAAAACATATATTTAATCTGTGTCGGTTTTTATTGGTGCCAAATGTAGCGTGCGACTTCCGACCACACAGTATTCCACAGTGGGTTTTACCTTCAGAGCGTACTCCTATGGCCAGCAGCGGATGTTTTATCACCATCAATCAGGCAGCGCCCTCGCCGACAACCATTGTTTCCAAATAGATTCGTAGGCATAAGCGACTTGATTCTATATAATGTAATAGACGAAATTACAACAAAGAATGGGAAACCACCTATTCTCAAATATAGCTGTCGCTGATGTGCGCACAAAATATGCTGTGAATATACTGGTTGCGCGTGAACTCCGAACAGAGTAAATACGAGGGCTGCTTAAAAATTGCACGTGCTGGAATCATGGTTGAACGGCAACGTTTTGCCTACTCGAAGATACAGCTGTAGGTATTAAAGAATGAATGCTTTACTGCAGCAGAAGAGTCCATGAAGTAAAGAGAGTGCCCGTTTCCCACATTCGTGAAAAGGAATTTCAAGAAATTCAAAGATTCAGATTTGGTCGCAAATATGCCTAATTAAACTCCAAGAGTGCGTTGTGTGAGGCAAGAAAGGAAGCCATTGGGAAGACGCAGAACCCTGTCACTCGTTCGGAGATACGGCTGAGAGTAGACATTTTGAAATTAACTGAAGTTAATACAAACAAATACTGTCCAAACAGGCTTTGAAAACCCAACAGTACCGACCAGCCGCTGTGTTTTCCTCAGCGCTTGGGCGTCACCGGATGTCGATAGGTTGGGACATGTGGTCAGCACACCGCTCTCCCTGCGGTTGTCAGGTTTCGTGAATGCTACCTGAAGATAATGGGTTTTTTCGAAACTAATGATGTGTCTTTCCCTCACAAAATAATCTGATATTCGATTGTGAAGAAGCGGAAAATCCAATGTGAAGAAGGAACCTTCTTATGGATGAGACGTTCGACAATTGATCGAAGCAGTTCAAACAACTGGATGTCATATGCACACATAGGAAGCACAGAGGAAGAGTCGAAGATATTTCATGTATAGCTCGTTTTCCTCACAGACAAAATTCAAAGTACATTTGGAATACTTTTCTCTGGTTTGCCCGTATAGTCAAGGAAAATTGCATAGCTAAACGTTGAAATGGCTACAGTTGGAGCTATGGGAATAATGTATCCCGAGACATCCCTTTTCACTTGCAATTTTCGCATCAATCAATGTCTGTGGGATAAAATCCAAAAACTGGGGTTACCAGAGGAATAGAGTGAGAGAAAAGAAGTATGATTGTTTTGCAGCATGTGTATTGCAGTTGCACACGTTCCAGCAAACACTGCTGATGATGCACGGATGGTAAAGAAGGCGGAATGACACCGTGGATGAAAGGTCATTTGATTCTCAGACGGTATGGTAAATCCATTGCAATGTGAAACCTTTTGAACCAGAGGCACAGGACCAGGAGTACTGTCGAAAATTGTCATAGGGAACTAAACTCAGTAAATCAGAAACCTTCGAACGTACACTTTCTGTTAATAATCTGAAGGAACAAGCACTAAACGCTGTATTTGTATTAAAAAATATTCTGTTGTCTGCCTCTTCAGAAATAAAATTTCGTAGATCTTGACATATTGTTACAAATTATGATAACAGTGAATCGGGTGGTCAGAAACAATCAGAAAAGCCTGTAAGGGTGTTGCAGCGTACTTCGTGATTAGGAATAACTGTCAAGAAAAAATTCGATACGTTGCGCCGAATCCGAGTCAATTAGCACTCATGTTGGCCAATCAGGCCGTTGTGCACACAAATTCAAGTGGCTTGTCACATACAATTAGTGTCAGTTGTTCTCATAGCGTAGATGATAGTGCATGTTTTTTCAACAAAAATTTAGTTCTTAGAAGAGTTCACTGTAATGCTGTAGGTTACAGCACTTATAACTCTACCACTTCCTCTGTTTATGTAATGACACTATATTTTTAATCAAATATGGTATAAAGAAGCAGTGCAATGTTACCCTCTCGAAGGAATTTTGTTGTTTTGATCGTGATATGAGTAAAGGAGGTAGCCTATCGGACGTGAATTATACAACAAGTAACAGATAATATTTTTCCTATTTAAACTGTTCAAATAATAAAGAAAAACGGTCGCCAGCCTGGTTAAGCATAGGAATGTATTCCATTCCTGTTCAAAGAAAACGAGTGTAAGTAATTTCAATGGAAGAACACAACTTGTAGTTTTTCATCCGAGAGTGCGATGAACCCAATCACAAGCACATGGTAACGTTAAAATGAGGGCTGACATTCATAACAGAACAGACCTATTTGCATAAGCACAGCAGATTATGATACACACTTCAAGGCTTAGTCAAACTGAATAGCTTAAATAACATTACTATTAAATTTTTCAGCCAAATTATAAATCTAAGCATGGATTTAGCCTCACTTTAAGAATTGTTTTTCTATTTGGGATGAAAATTCAATATAGTTGCCTGGCAAACAAATTCTCACTGTCATCTAAAGAAAACAAATTACTATTTTCATAGTAAGCACAAAAGTCAAAATATGAATACCCTTAAACTGGCAGTATATTTTTTAACACACATAAGGACCATAAATTTACCAAGTCTGAGTAATTAACTTTCAACACTGGGAGTTTTTGACCTTTAATGCTACGAGACACAAACTGACATAATTTAATAAAACACTTAGTCATCTTTTGTACTTTTCAACAGGCTGTACAATGATTATTTGCTATGAATAACACTTTAAGCCAAGGTTTGTAAAGTAAATACTTTTGAAACTAACTTCAAATAGAATTAATGCCTGTCGTTATTGCTTCAGACTGTTATTTTAATATCAATGATTCACTTTATACTTTTGAAAGCATACAAAACTTTAGAGTAAGGTGTTCCAATTACTGAGATACTTACAGTAAGCAGCACTAACCATCTTACACAATTTTACCACACTTAAGTTGAATTTAAGTACTTTCTTTTTACTGTGTTCAAACGGCATTATTCAGTTAAATATTGGGCTTTAATAGTTTCACTTTCACAACAAGGATACTCGGTAAGCATAGTTAACAACGAAATTACCCTGAGTGGTTATGTGATAAGGGATAATTCAAGGTAAGTTATCAAAGTTTTTATTTTAAATTACCTTATTATTGGAACCAAACAAAACATCCAAATAAGCTGATCCCTCATTTTACATTTCTACAACTGCTTCGTTACGTTGAAGTGATTGCGCAGTGTGGTGGCGAGTACATCTCGGCAGGTGGATTTTCAATCGGTAATGTTAAGCTCTGTCATTTCTTGGTGGCGATGATCCTCAGATTATTAAGTAGAATTTCCAGAACAGAGCCAGCTAATTAATCCACCATTCGAGGCTTTAGCACAGTGGAAACCAGCACAAAAGGCCACTCTCGGCACCAGCACAACACACTGTTTGAACATAAGCTGTTAGCGGTTTAGTAGCTCGTCTCCGACTAATTCTTTGTTCCACCTCTTCCTTCATGCCAACCACATTTCGCGCGCTGCATTATTCCGTTCCCGAGGGGAACCACAACACCTTTTACACATATGATGAACTAAGAACCCTAAGTGAGGGTCAGTAGGCCTATATACAAAGTAGCAACAGGATTTTGAACTAAACATATCGTTTGCACATATTGCCAATTATACAAAAAATATTTAAACAAAATTATTTAATATTAAACATAACCAAAGAGATTATTTGAGATAGATAAAACATATCATTTTCTCATATTGTACATATTACATAGATATACTTTCTACAATCTCAAAGAATCAAAGTTTTTAACAGAGAAAGAGTATAAACTTTTCCACAGTACTGAATTAATCATACAATAATTACAGAAGCTCAACGATGGGATGATAAACAAAACAGAAAGCAAAATAAATCAGCAGAGCATTAGAGCTATGGTGTTACGCACTGTCTTCTAAGTACTCGGTATTACTGAGTCTGAGCGGTGTACCTAATCGTCGGCAGCAGTGGGATGGACTTGTCAGATTACTATTATCTCCCAAAAGAGTTGTTATAAAACTGCTACATATGGGAGAGTTACCAAAAATTGTACCATTATTGGCATTCTGCGTATTTTAGCCTGAACAATGAGTTATAAAGTTCAAAAAATTTCTCCAGGCAACTATTAACAGCATCAATATAATTGTTGAAATGAGTAATTAATGCAGTGCTGTCTTATAAATCAACTTATTCATGATCAGTTTCAGCCAAACGACAATCTTCGTAGCGCTTATCTTTCAGATTTTTTCCCCAGTCTGGAGATGATCTTATCACTCAAAACGTTAGTGAATTAATCGATTTACAATATAACACTGTGTTGATCATGCGTTTCAACAAAAGTTACAAAATTATTTACACAATGTCATCTTCATTTGCAGGATGTTGTTCTTGATAGCTGATTTAAAGAATGGAAATTCTGAGAAAAAACGACACGTTACACCTAATTTGTTAATATCTGCAAGTGGAGTAAATTTAGTTCCTAGTTCTCTAATTTGTACCTTTGGTTGCATAAATTGTACCACGTTTATAAGCTACATCCCTCAGCTATAAAGATATGTATTAATCTAAGTTAACGGAAATGTCCCGCGTTGTAATTCTTATATCACTGCTTGCAGGCATTGCTAAAGAACTTTCTCACTCCATCCCCACCCCTGCACACTTTCCATGAATCCACATTTTGCATTTCATAGACTGATTATTTCCTCCATTCGAACTTCCTCGTATAGCTCGCAGTACCATTCATGAACATCCACTTCTACATCTACATAACTACTCTGTACATCGCACTTAACTGCCTGGTAGAGGGTTCATCGAACTGCCTTCACAAGAATATTGTTATTCCACGCCACGCTGGGTATCCGCGCGGTCAGGGGCGTCTTGTCACGATTTGCGCGGCTCCTCTCGTCACAGGTTCGAGTCCTCCCTCGGGCATGGGTGTGTGTGTTGTCCTTAGCGTAAGTTAGTATAAGTTAGATTAATCAGTGTGTAGGCTTAGGGGTCGGTGATCTCAGCAGTCTGGCTCCCTAGCACTTAGCACAAATTTCCAAATTCGTTATTCCACTCTCGAACAGCGAGCGGAAAAGAAACGACCCTTATATCTTTCCGTGCGAGGTCTGATTCCCCTTACTTTATTACGATGATCGTTTCGCCGTATGTAGGTTTGCATCAACAAAATATTTTCTCATTCGGAAGAGAAAGTTGGTGACTGGAATTTCGTGAGAAGATCTCTCCGCAATGAGAAAAGCCTTTTTTTAAAAAAAGATATCTATCCCAAATCCTGTACCATGTCCATGATATTCTCTTCCATATTTCACTATGATACAAACCTTACTGCCCTCCTCTGAATTTTCTCAATATAAGTCGTTAAATCTATCTTGTAAGATTCATACACTGCGCCGCAGTACGCCAAAACAGGACGGG
Organism: Schistocerca piceifrons; assembly: GCF_021461385.2. Lineage (NCBI taxonomy): Eukaryota > Metazoa > Arthropoda > Insecta > Orthoptera > Acrididae > Schistocerca > Schistocerca piceifrons. The sequence continues at coordinate 444,216,673 of NC_060140.1, read as the reverse complement.
CAAGCGTAGTTTAGACAGTCTCTTTAGTAGATATGTTACATATTGAAAGTGTTCTACCAATAAAACTCAGTCTTTGGTTCGCTTTCCCCGCAACTTTTCCTATACGTTGTTTCCGATTTAAGTTGTTCGTAATTCTAAAAGTAGTTAGAAGTAGCCTGCAGAAATACCGAGCCATGCTACCCCTGTAGTCGTCCATAATTCCGAAAGAGTTGCCGGTCAAGCATTTTTTGCACGAACTGGCCTTTCAATTACGTCCCGTAAATTGTCGATGGGATTCATGTCTGGCGATACAGGTGGCGAGGTCATCTGCTAGACTTGTTCAGAACGTTCTTCCAACCAATTGTCAACAATTTTGACCCAGTGACATGGCGCTTTGTCGTCCATACAAATTCATCGTTGCTTGGGATGATGAAGTCCATGAACATCAGCAAATGGTATCCAAGAAGCCAAACACAGCCATTTCCAGTCAAATGTCGGTTTAGTAGGACCAGAGAACCCACTTCATTCCACGAAAACACAGATCTCGTCTTTATGCAGCCACCATCAGCTTGCACACTGCTTCGTTCACAACTTCACAACTGGCCTCGTGGTGTCTGCGTCGAACTCGAACCTTGCAATCAGCTCTTACCAACTGAAATCTGGACTCATCTGACCATGCCACAGTTTCCAGTCGTATATGGTTGAACCGAAATGGTCAGGGGCCCAGGAGAGGCGCTGCAGGCGATGTCGTGCTGTTAGCAAAGGCACTCGTTTCAGTCGTCTGCTGCCACACCCCGTTGACGGCAAATTTCCCGACACTGACCTGACGGATACGTTCTTCATACGTCCCACATTGACTTATGTGGTTATTTTACGGACGGTTGCTTCTCTGTTAACAGTGAAAATTCTACCCAAACGTCGCCGCTCCAAGTCGTTAAGTGTAGGCCTTAGGTCGTTGCGTTTTCCTTGGTGAGAGGTAATGCCTGAAATTTGACATTTTCAGCATTCTCTTGACAATGGTGTCTCGGAATATTGAATTTCCTAACGATTTCCGAAACTGAATGAAGGTGCGTCTAGCTGCAACTACCATTCCGCTGTCAAAGTCCGTTAATTTCCGTTTTGCGGCCGTAAGACGTCAGAAACCTTTTCACGTGAATCACCTGAGTACAAACGAAAGCTCCGCCAAATCACTGCCGCTTTATACCTTGTGCACGCGATACTACGACCATCTGTATGGGCGCACATCGCTATCCCATGAATTTTGTCGCTTCAGTGTAATTGTCATAGTATATACATCGACTTTCATTGAATCCATAATGCCCATTTAGCTGTACTATAATGACTATATTAATTCGTCTCAACTTCAATTTTTGTAATGCCTTTCTATTGTCATACTGCAATATTAAACAATTATTTCATTAATAACCTAGGATATAGAACACAGCGAAAATTTACCAATTCATTTCTTGACATTATGTTTCACTAATAAATTGAAACAAATTTTTATGGCTCACTATACAGGCATACCAGGAACTTAAAGCGGTACATTATTAGCAACGTTCCTATTTGATATTTCGCAATTTACTGAAAACCACTGTCTGGAAACTAATGTTATTTCCTGCTCATTCACGAATAAAAAAAAAAAAAAAAAAAAACACTGCATTGCCCTTGCCTCTTAACAATAATTTTGTTCGCCATATGATCGATGAAAACTAGAATGAAATCAGCGAAGTCTGCAGTCGAACTGTTATTCAAGCCACAGAATTCACAGATGAGAGTACGGCTCCAACAAGCCGGCTTCACTAAATGTCAGTACAAGAGGTACGACTTGTACGGTAGTACATCAGCCACCAAGATGTCACAGAAGAACGCACCATCGGGAACTACTACAACTGGCGCTATTAAGTTGTTCCGTAAATAATAAAGCATTTGCGCCTCACTAGACTCAGTGGTGTCCTCTGAATTTTTTCCTTAGCTTGTACACGACACGTGTAGCAGACGTATTGTAAAATAATTGCAGGCTTTATTTGGACTCATTCTTTAAAGAAGATGACATACGTTCCGGAAAAATTGTGAAGTTCAGCGGCAAAGGTAGCGAGGACAAGTTGCCTGCAATTCCTCGGCAGGAAATTTATATACGGCGTATGAAAAAGGAGGTGGAGGAGGGTGGAGGCGGAGGCGGAGGCGACGCCGAGACGCAGAGTGTTGCTGACAGCCGGCGGCGGTGACTAATTGCTGACGACGCTGCCGCCGAGTGGACGCCGGGGACACGCCCGCCCGCCTGCGCTGCTATGGATAGCCGCTCTCGAGAGCTGGAGCTGGAGGCGACGGCGGGCGCACTCAGCGTACTGAGATACACAAAAAATAATACGGTTGCCGTCGCGGCTCTGAGGATATTTCTGCAGGTTGCATCAGAAGTTGTACATAGTGTTCATGGGACCTCCATAATGGACAGATCACGAACCAAATCGAGAAGTCAGGCATTCAGCAACAAAGCAGTAAGAGTGGGAATATACTTCGGACAAAGATTATAAGTCAGTGGGTATTACAGCGGGGTTGACGCTGCCATCTTTCCAGTCAGGGCTTCTGCTAATCATTTCTTCTCTACATATGTGCGGCACTCTGCATCCATCGTAATATGTATACAATGCAAATTTGTTTCACATTGCCGTGGCGCACTATTTATTGATTAAAATTGTCTCACGCGTTTCGAATATAAGTCATTTTTTGGCTCTAAATGTAGAACAAATGGTGGCATTGAATTCTCAATAGTACTGAAATATCAGAGACAGGGAAAGGATGCGTCATTCTGCTGGATACCAGGGCACGTGGATATTCAGGGTAATGAATCAACAGATCCAGCAGCAAAGGATGCCGGCATGGAATTTACAATTTCTGAGTGTGCTGCCGCTATCGATGCACTCCCCTCGCTGCTGAGACTCAAGTGTCATGAGGCTGTGGCTGGAGGAGTGGCTAGGGATGGAGAACAACAAAGAGATGCTCATCAAGCTGAAGACAGGACCACACGATTCTGCCTCCCGGTCACTGGTGCGGGAGCAAGTACTTTAAACTCACCTCCGGACTGGACACATGGCTTCATCCTTCGGAGGGACGACCTACCAGTATACAGCGGTAGTGGTGAACAATTATCTGTACGCCACATTTTAACTGAATGTATTTTTTACCAAGCCGTGGGCGATGCAACCCACTTACCAGTAGATCTACCCTCTACTTTACGTCATGATGAGTCGAACATGGTTCGTGTTTTAAGGTTCCGTGTGATGTCTAGTATAGTATAGGTTAAAGGTTTTAATGTATTTGTAGGATGGTTGCTTCCTCTTTTAGGCCGCGAGAGAAAACTACAGAACCAAAAAAAATAATGTAGGTTAATGAAATATATGGAACACTTTTGTCTAGATAACATATTTAAGTGACGAACATTCCAAGATCACAGGATTATGTAGGTGCGAGTCTAGTATTTCTTAGAGAAAGCTTTTGACAATGTTGATTGGAATACTCTCTTTCAAACTCTAAAGGTGGCAAGGGTAAAATACAGGGAGCGAAAGGCTATTTATAACTTGTACAGAAACCAGATGGCAGTTATAAGGGACATGAAAGGGAAGCAGTTGTTGGGAAGGGGGTAAGACAGGGTTGCAGCCTCTGCCCGATGTTATTCAATCTGTATATTGAGCAAGCAGTAAAGGAAACAAAAGAAAAAGTCGGAGTAGGTATTAAAATCCATGGAGAACAAATAAAAACTTTGAGGTACGCCGATGACCTTGTAATTCTGTCAGAAACAGCAAAGAACTTGGAAGAGCAGTTGAATGGAATGGATAGCGTCTTGAAAGGAGGATATAAGATGAACATCAACAAAAGCAAAACAAGGATAATGGAATGTAGTCAAATTAAATCAGGTGATGCTGAGGGAATTAGATAAGGAAATGAGACACTTAAAGTAGTTAAGGAGTTTTGCTATTTTGGGAGCAAAATAACTGATGATGGTCGAAATAGAGAGGATATAAAATGTAGACTGGCAATGGCAAGGAAAGCGTTTCTGAAGAAGAGAAATTTGTTAACATCGAGTATAGATTTAAGTGTCAGGAAGTCGTTTCTGAAAGTATTTGTATGGAGTGTGGCCTTGTATGGAAGTGAAACATGGACGATAAATAGTTCGGACAGGAAGAGAATAGAAGCTTCCGAAATGTGGGGCTACAGAAGAATGCTGAAGATTAGATGGGTAGGTCACATAACTAATGAGAAGGTATTGAATAGGATTGGGGAGAAGAGAAGTTTGTGGCACAACTTGACCAGAAGAAGGGATCGGTTGGTAGGACATGTTCTGAGGCATCAAGGGATCACCAATTTAGTATTGGAGGGCAGCGTGGAGGGTAAAAATCGTAGAGGGAGACCAAGAGATGAATACACTAAGCAGATTCAGAAGGATGTAGATTGCAGTAGGTACTGGGAGATGAAGAAGCTTGCACAGGATAGAGTAGCATGGGGAGCTGCATCAAACCAGTCTCAGGACTGAAGACCACAACAACAACAACAACAACGGTCTAGCCATAGCAAACGTGATATGCTGGTAGGTTAATAAGCGGTGTAATGTTGAATGCAAGCATGTAAACATATATGTACCCAGAGAAGTGGCGCAGCGGCTAGCACACTGGACTCGCATTGGGAGAACGACGGTTCATTCCCGTGTCCGGCCAAGGGATTTAGGTAATCCTTGATTTCCCGAAATCGCTCCAGGCAAATGCCGGGTTGGTTCCTTTGAAAGCGCAGGGTCGACTTCTTTCCCCGTCCTTCCCTAGTCCGATGGACCGATGACCTCGCTGTTTGGTCTCTTCCCCCACGCAACCCAACCACCCCAAAGATATATCTGTTGAGATGTACCGATGACGAATGTCAGTTTTGGGATGGAGTTCAATGCCCTTTCCACCTCGTCCATCAGGAGAGGGGTGGTCAATGCTATTAGTACATGACGTTGGAGTTGTCGTCTGATAATGCCCCATTTTTGCTCAATTGGAGACAGATTTGATGATCGAGGAGGCCAAGGCAACAAATCACCACACTGTAAAGCATGTTGGGTTAGTACAGCGAGCGCTGTCCTTCTGGAAAACACTCCCTGGAATGCTGTTCACGATTGGCACCGTAACAGGTCGAATCACGAGACTGACGTACAAACATGGTTTTCAGGGTGCTTGAGACGACCAAGAGAGTGCTCCTTCCGTCACACGAATTCTGATCTCCAAGTGTAGGCCCAATGTGTCTAGTATGCTGACAGGTTGGTTGCAGTCCCTCAGCTGTCCTCTTTTTAACCAACACACAGCAATCACTGACACTGAGGCAGAACCAGCTTTCATCATAAAACACAAAAGAGCTCCACCCTGCCTTCCAATGAGATCTACATTGACGCAATGAAAGTCGAAAATAGTGGTGGTTTGAGGTCAATGGAATGCACGGTACAGGGCGTCTGGCTCGGAGCTGTCCTTCAAGCCAATGATTTGTAAGTGTTCGTTTTGATACTGTTCTGCCACCTGCTGTTGAAGTTGCTCTTGCAGATGCTTTACGACGCGACACAGCCATATGCAATACGCGTTACTCACGTTAACGCCAACTGACCATCCAGAGCCCTGTCTTCTTGCGCCCTTACATTCTCGTAACCAAAGATGCCAGCAGTCATATATAGTAGCTATAGCATGCAAGTCTATCTCCAATGTCGCAGGAGGAACATCAAGTTTTACCTAGCCCTATTACACGACTTTGTACATACTCAATGAGGAGTCAATCATGGCATCGTTGTCCCGTTAAAGACATTCTTGACTAACATCAACTCACCATGTCCCGTCTCAAAGGCAACTAGCGCTCACGACCGTTACAGCGCGTGTTTAAAGAAAACTCGATTTGCATCTTCGTAGTGGCTCTACTAGCGCCACTCTTATGCGATTGGCGCGAAATGTAAATGGACACAATCTTTCAGATGTATGAGCACGCCTAAAATCATTCGCTTATGCCGCACAACTCATTCTTGGTGTTGCAGTTTCTTTCCATCAGTGTATTTTCCAACTGATCACGTAGATTGAGTTCCTTGCACTAATATTTTAGATGTTCTGCCGTTATGGGTCATGTACCTTACTCAACACACTGCCTTGAAGCGTGCATCTTCTGCTATTTTCTGTGACAGTGTGAGTGAGAATATCCCAGAATGGCTGCGGATTACGGTTTCTAATGTAAATTTTGCTGCATGATTCTAACAACTAGTAATCAAGCTGATATTGTGTTAGTGGAGTGTGGGCACCGATGACTTCGCTGTTGGGCGCCCATTACATACCACCACCACACCCACCACCACCACCAAAACCACCTCAGCCAGAACTGAGTCATTTGTGCAGAAATCTTACTGTGTATATTTAAATACTTTGCCCATTATGAACATATGTACCTAGTCATCTGTTGTGATCAACAGACAAGTGCAAACTAATACTTGATACATGGATGTATGTTCTATGAAAGTAATTCAGGGCAGTTTTTCTATTGCCATAAGCGTATCGCTTCTTTTGTTTGTGAAACATCTTCAGTGGGCTATACTAAATGTTTATTTTTATACATATAACAAATATATTATGTGGTAGTTTCAATATGTTACATTTTTGTTGGGTTTTTCTCCTGTTTTGCAGGTCAAAATCAACTTTTATTTCACAAATTTCTTCATATTAAATTATCGTTTGGTGTTACTTACGATTCCCAGCGCTGTTAGCCCATGTGTTCGACGTGTGTGTGTATACGGTGTGTAGTGCTGCCAAATGTCGTGGTGTGTATCTTCATGTGTCCTTTGAGTTGTGTGTGTTGTTTGATATTTTTCGTATGTTTCATATGTGTTTGTGTGTGTGTGTGTGTGTATGTGTATGTGTGTGTGTTTATATGCGTTTGTGTATTTTGTTTTGTGTAAATCCGTCCTTTTTTTTAAATGGATATCTGTCAGTCGTGTTTTAAAATGGAATCTGTGTGTGTGTGTGTGTGTGTGTGTGTGTGTGTGTGAGAGAGAGAGAGAGAGAGAGAGAGAGAGAGAGAGAGAGAGAGAGAGGGAGGGGGAGGGTATGGAGGGAAGGAGAGTGAAATAGAGTGTCATGGGACCGGGGGAGGGGAGAGGAAGCTCCATTATTTATTCTGGATATGTTTAAGATCTCTGTTACTGTTTTAGTAGCTAATGTGATCACAGCGTTATAGCTTACATGGATTTGGTCAACAAGTACGTTCTTTCTCATTGCAAGGAGCTCTTTATATGTGAAAGTTTTCTTTCACTGTCAGGAGCTTTTTGTTGTGACTATACACTTTAATAACTGTCATATCATGTTCCATGTTGGATGCAACATCTCCATGTTTTATCAGGTGTTCAGTGAAGGTAGAATGGCTCTTTTCATATTTCCAACTTCTTATATGTTCTTTATACCAAATTGTGAAGTTTCTACCTGTCATCTCCAGATATACTAATTCACATTCTTCGCTCTCTAACTGGTATATACCAGCGCCTTGGTATCTCTCTGCTTTGGCCGTTTTTTTTTTTTCGTTAAAGTGACTGGAGTGTTTCTTGTTCTGCAAGAAATTTGTAATCCCTGTTCCTTTATTATATTTGCTATTTTTATAATATTTTTGCTATCTTGCGTATTTGTATGATGAAGCCTACCACCTTTCTCTGTTAGTCATGTCATCAGTGTTATTGTTTTGTGTTTCTGTGTGTGCTGTAGTGTCTATATGGTTCTTTTGTGTTTGTGCTCTCCACTTGTTTTCATTTTTCTTTAGTTGTATTTTAATTTTTCCGTCGATTTTTTGTACTATATTGGTGTTGCAACCAATGTTTGTGGCTATGAGTTGTACTGTTTGAAATATTTTTCATAGTTTTCTTTGATGAGTGGAATTTTAATTAGTCTGTGTAACAAATGTCACATTGCTTACAGAACAAGAAACACACTCCAGTCACATTTACAAACAGACAAACCAGATAAATACCAAGGAGCAGATATATAACAGTTGTCGTTCACAGAAAGTGAATCAGTATGACAGGTAGCAACTTCAAAACTAGATATAAAGAACATATAAGAAGTTGGAAATACAAAAATTGCTATTCTACCTTTGCTGAACACCCGACAAAACTTGAACATGAACCATCCAACATGGAACAAGACATGACAGTTACTCGAGTGAACAATCACAACAAGAAGCTCCTGATATAGCAAAAAATTTTCATCTATGAAGAATCCTTGCAATGAAATAAAAAGGTACTTAATGACCAAATTCATATACGCAGTTACTCTCTAATCATGTTAGCCACTAAAACAATAATAAACAGAGATCTCTCTCACTCTCTCTTTATCTTCACACACACACACACACACACACACACACACACACATATATATATATATATATATATATATATATATATATATATATATATATATATATAATAAAAGAAACACGTTCTCACAAAGTACCACTAATTTACACGCAACAAAATACACGCAGACACACACATATGAAACAAACAAAAAATATCAAACCACACACACAGCTCAAACGACAGACGAAAGATAAACACACAATGACAGTTGGCACCACTACACACCGTACACACACGGTCGAACACAAAATGTGAAGTGCAATTGATGTATGCGATGTGTTGAAGGAAATTGTGACTGAAAGAACGAGGGAAATCGGACAGTTGGCGCATGGTGACCAATGAACACTTCTCTACGACGACACACAAGAGCTAACAGCGCTGGAAATTGTAACAATGGAATCATATTTTCACGTAAAAAAATTTGTGATACAAAAGTTGATTCTAACAAGAAAAACGAGAGAAAACATGACAAAATCACAACATATTTTAACTATCAGATAATACTTTTATTGTATATGTGAAAAGAAACATTTTTATGGGCCATTGAAGAGACTTTACGCACGAAAGAAGAAAATTGCGTATGGAAATAAACAAACGGCCTTCAATTAGTTGCATAGACGGAACATACCTCAACGAATTTTGAATCAAGTAAGGAACGACGGAAAACCTGATACTGTATGTGATCTTAAGTGATGTCGGCTACAAGAGAGTGCTAAGGTAGCAATAATTCAACCAATTACATACAACAATTTTACAGACTTGTAAACATTAAAATGAAATAAGAGCAAATGAAGTTAGTTGTCAAATTACAATTCTTTAAACAACTAGTTGGGATGTTAAACACATAGGTGCAATACTTAACCGCCAGATCGGTGGTGCTGCTTGTGAAAGACGATTTCAGTATATACACAGATTTAACATATATTATAGTGGTTCATTAATGCACCTTCCATTTACAATCAGTTAACCATTATACTACGACTGAGGGCAATATGACCATAAGCATTCTCGAAAAATGCGTCTCAGTTCTTTTCAAAACTATTATTACGAAAATCAACGACTTTCTCCCCCTGAGCCAATTGTACGTTTATAGCATTTTTGTTTTAGATTGTCGTATTGCTGTTACTGTGGCTCTGTTTACTGATTATCATATTTTATTTGTATTTCATTGTTGATATTTGAGTATATATATATATATATATATATATATATATATATATATATATATATATATTCTTATTTTTTCATTTGGAGATAGTGAACGGTGCCATGAACGCTAGAAAATGGACTGCCAAATGGAGAAATTCGAATATTTCTGAAATAATCTCCTGTTTCGCATCTAAAGGACTAACAGCAGCGAAGGCAGCCAGAAATATTAGCGAACTCTATGGGAATTTCATTGCGCAGAGCAGGGCAAGTAACCGGTTTTCCGGTTTTAAGTAGGATCCTTTTGACATTAGTGACTGTCTACATTCAGGAAGTCTTTCGTGATCTGATGAACTTCTTTTAGACGCATTAATTCATAATGATTTACGTGAATCCACTCGAGAACTGGCCATTGTTACTAACTGTGGTCATACCGCAATCGTGCGACATTTGCATGACATGGACAAGGTTCATAAATCTGATGTATATGTACCGCATGCTCTAAGCCAAAAATATGCGGGTAGCCACCAGTTCATCTCTCCTTTCTCGTCACATAGCGGCTCGCGAACAATACCGCCCCTTTTCTATCCTGTTTCATTACTAGTAACGAGAAATGATGTCTTTGTGCTGACATAATCAGAATGGTTGAACCCAAACAAAGCAGCGACTCCCCGTTCACAGATCGTCGCGCATTCATAAAATATAATGTTATGCATCTGGTGAAACAGTGACGGTGAGGTGTACTACGAATTGTTGCCCCGAGGTGTAACCATCACTGCTAACATTTATTTTCAGCAACTGAGACTTCTTGCAGACACAGCCCAAGAACAACGAAGACCGCGTGAAATAAAGCCACTCCACGATAGCGACCCACTAACCTTCCGCCCTCAGATTTTAGCCATTTTTCTGTCGAACAACCTTCAAGAAATCTGATATTGTAGTGACTGTGTTAATCTGAATTACGATGCATAGTTCCTATCGACATTCATGCATGCGCAGAGGAACTTTAGGTAGTATTCAGAATAACACAGCACTGCAATGTTGTATTTATCCGCCGACAATGGACAAGGGACTTCCAAGTAAAATGTCTCACCTGTGCGGCAATAGACATAAAGGACGTACGAGTGCAGGTTGTTGACGCATGGTTGACGACACATGAAAATTTGGGATGGCCGTGAGTCAAGGAGAGAAGGCAAAATTGTAAGGCGTCCACTCGCGATAAGCAGGTAATCCGGTTTCCAGTCAAGATCTGGACAAATTTTTCATTGTTATCTTTCCTTTCTGCAGCTGATGGTTATCCATATTCGCAGTTGATATTACACTGAATGTAATTCTTGAAGTTTTTCCGGCGTACTGAATATTTTACGAGGTTCCGGGATTGCAACCGGATCATGTTGACTTCTTGCCGTAATATTTTGGCTGTACCGTTGCCACCGCAAATATCGTGACAAGAAGTCTACATGATCAGGCTGCAATCCCGAAACTCATATAACATTTAACGTACCTTCAACAAACCTCCCTTCCGGATACAAATGCGCCCCACATGTGTCTTGATGAGTTCTTCACTACAAAACCATGTGATTTCTATAGTGACGGAAACGAAAAGTTACCCAGCGTTGGCAGATTGCTGTAAATAGGGAAGTAGAATACATTATTGATCACTAAAGTCTCTGTGACGTGTATTTGTTGCGTTTATCAAACTTATGAAAAATTTCAAGAAAGTTATGGACCAACAAATTCTTATTTATTTCTGGTTTTTGCAATGAGTAACACTGGAAAACTATGACAACAGTTCAAATTTATTTTTGTTTCTTGAACGTGATATTTACGAAAATAGAATCATTATTGATGCACTGAAAAACCAGAAAAGCTGTAACGTATTTCTGCGTGTCATTTCGTTAAAATACTGCCAATATATCGGGTATAAATTACTTGAGGTGGTAATACGTGAGAAAAAAACTATTCCGATAGTAGGAGGGTTAAAGTATATTTACACAAACATATGACGAACTGCAAGATAATTATATATATATATATATATATATATATATATATATATATATATATATATATAATAGGTATATAAATAAATGTCGTGTGACTAGGGCCTCACGTCGGGTAGACCGTTCGCCGGGTGCAAGTCTTTCTATTTGACGCCACTTCAGAGACTTGCGCGTCGATGGGGATGAAATAATGATGATTAGGACAACACACACCCAGTCCCTGAGCGGAGAAAATCTCCGAACCAGCTGGGAATCGAACCCGCACCCTTAAACTTGACATTCTGTCGCGCTGACGACCCAGATACCTCTGGGACGGACATAATAATAGGTAATGTCAGATTACCCTGCTCATATGACTAGCCATGGATATAGCAAAGCTAGGTGGAAATGTTTATGAGAAAATAATTATGCCTTAGTTGCGGTACGAACAGTTACTAAGGTATAGAGTCCATTAACGGTGTATCATCACGATATTATATACAATGCATTAAATAAATTAAATTACATTTAGGATTACCGATATTTTGTAATAACGGATACATGTAAGGTTACCTGTATATGTTTGCAATAATGTGCAATCAAGAAAATAAAAATAGGCCAACGTGGTGTAAGTTTTACGACGGTGCCAGTGCAAGACACGCTGGATGTTTTGTCCCACCAGTTTCCACCTGGAATCGTCAAGCTGTTCAGTGATGTCCTCACGACAACGTACTACTTGTACCGCGACGACTATTATGAAATGACGGATGACACAGTGATAGTGTCACTGCTGTCTCCAGCAGTTGCGAATTTGTTCATGGAGGAGTTTAAAGGGCAGGCTCTGAACTCTTCGACGTTGCGTCCGTCTTGCTTCCTAAAGTATGTCGATGATACTTTCGTGTAATGGCATCACAGTGAAACTATGCTGTAGCAGTTCGTCGGTCACATGAACGGTGACCATTAAATGCATTTACAATTGCGAACATGGACAACCCGCAGCTATAGAATGGAACGACGACAGTGAAAATGTGTGCTGGACTGGGACTCGAACCCATGCATGCATATCCAAGGGTACTTTGCATATTATTTATAATAATACAGTCACCGCGATATGATACGAACGGTGTCCATCCCAATCTTAATTTTACTGTCGAGATGGAGGAGGATAGCAAGCTACCGTTCTTTGACGTTTTTGTTGAGCGGTAGGCTGGAGGCCGGATTGGTCACTCAGACTACAGGAAACCAACGCACACCATCGATACTTGAACGCCTATACTTTTCCCCACCCTGTACACAAGAAGGTAGTCCTGAAAACGTTACTACACAGAGCAAAATGGTCATAGGAAGAGAGACATTGCAAAAGCTTCCAGGTGCCACAGAAGAAGCCAAGCCGGTTATTATCCTGGCTTACTGTGGGGCAACAAGCAGCAAGTTAGGACGTATGCTGCAAAGATGTGGATTGAGATCAGTATTCCGGCGCATCTCCAAGATAAAACATATGTTGCACCCTGTTAAAAACTACAGAACCCTTAAGTGCTCGGTGTGTATAGTGTCTCCTGCGAAAGCGGCAGCATCTATAAGGATCAAAGAATTCGCACAGTTGCAGAGCTTTGCACCAAACAAAAGTGAAATATTAAACAAAGAGAGCTTCACAAATCGGCCGCAGCCGAGCGCTGCTTGGAAAACGAACACCAAATACAGTTTCAAAACGCGAGTGTCTTGTCTCATCAACGTACTCGGATTACGTTATAAAACGGTGCTGCGATTACCATGAACAGCAACAGTTTTAGTAGAGACCAGAGCTACACAGGTAGCAGTGCATGGGGAGAAGTTTTGGATGCTGAAAGAAAGCAACGACGAATGATTGATGCTTGTAGGGAGGAGAGAGCGGCAGTCTCAAACGTGGTGCCAGCACTCCGCGCCACCTGACGTCACTCGGTCCCACGGCGAGTCCCACGAAAAAGATAGGCCGTGGAGCGTACGTCCCAGCACGTGCCACTATAGGTCATACGAATGCCAGCAACCGTCTCTGGCGAGGAGCGAGTACCTGTTTCACCGAATTTAGTTATTCTTGACGTGTGTGTAAATGCTTGGAACTTCTCGACAGCACACGATAAAATGAAGACCTTTTCTGGGCAAGTTTTCAATTAAATATTGATTTCCCTTAGGCCTGCACGGAGCCGAGTGTCTGTAAAGTGTGGCGGACGAATCGATTAGTGTGACGTCACAAGTTCGTTGCAGGGCCAATATATCTTGTTGTGCCCAGTCCCACTGTGGGCCGGAGCTGCTATGACCTGCTCAATCACCTTACCTGCCTGAGTCTTTTCCGCTCATTCTGATTGGTGCCAGAGGCCGCAGTCGTGGCCATGTAAGTGGGAAACAGTGTTAACCTCAGGAGTCAGTAGTTTTAATCCTGACGACGATGGTGGAGATGGCCATCGAAAGCTCCAGAATTTCATTCGATCTGACAGCACTCGAAAACCGAGTAGATTTTATTCGAATGTGAAGGATTCCATGTAACGGGGGACTTCAGCATAAAAGTTTAAGTTCTATTGAGAACTCAGTGTAACCATTCGTATTATTAATGACGTTATGTATATTTTCCATTTAACATCCGAAAATAACGTATAACCGAAACGTGTAAGACAGCAGCAACAAATAAACGTGGGGCTAAGGTAACTAGAGGGCAACATGACCGCTATGTCTCATACTGCATTTATGCAGATCGGTAGCTGGTTTTTATAGCCTAGTCTTCGTGTGCTCATTCAATTTCTCTCCTCCAAAAGGACCTACAACTTCTTTCTTGGCCCATAAAACGGGAGGGGCAGTCAGGAGAACCTGCAGTGTCAGTATAGACATTTCGAGTTGTCTGCTGATCAGTCATTTCTGAATTCAAGCTTTGTCATCATTGTGTATATAACAGATGATGGAATTATATCTTGGCAGTAGTGGCTCATTCAGAAGGAATTGCACTCTTCATTAAGCGCTGTGGAGATTGGTGTACACTGTTCAGAACGATCCTTCTTCTATGTCTGTTCTTCAATAAGTTTGTAGTAGAATTAAAATAATGTGTGAAAGCCCCAAAGCTTAAAATGTAACTTGAAAGTTTTCCTTTTAGCATTCCATACATGAATTACTTGCTCTAGTTGACAGACTTTATGTGTAATATATTTATTCTCGTAACAATATTCGCACTTTTTTGTTTTCTTCATTCTTCAGTTCCTTTTATATATTGCTGTCCTAACAGTAAGAGGCAGTTAAATGAAAGCGAGATATGGAAAACGTGAGTAAACTGTTTATTGTTTCAAAAATGATTGTAATAGCTGTTAATACATTTATCCCACTGGAGACATGAAGGTAAGCGCCTTCGTGGTTGAACAATATAGCTGCCTAACCTTTATTTTAAGCCACCATGACTAATGGATAAGTGGTAACCGGATTTGATCACTAAAGGAGTAGTTTTGGTCGGATTTTAGGTGCACGATGATACTATATTCAAAGAAGAGAAGGCTTGCATTTAATAAAGTTACATATTCCCGATAAACAAGATTGGACACAGTCATTACCATTCTCCTATGTTCACAGCTAAGCTCGACATAGGTCAAATGTATTCAAGTATGGTCATACACCGTTGTAACAATCCGCTCAGATTATACTCAGTCCTGACGATTGATCAGTGCGGTAATAGAAGCACATCGTATCTTTAGAGTCCGTTTTTGGGAGCAACAATTTGTCAGGATCGAGCTATTGCAAATGGGAAGCCATACTCACCTGGTACGGCATTCTTCCTCCCATTATACCTTTAGGACAACTCCTTACTCACTGACATTACTGCAACTCACAATAATGTCGTTTGATAGGCATCTCGGTAACTGAGAATCGATTCTTTGCCTACGATCGACCTGTGTCAGAAAAATCTTTGAGTAAAGGACCTTCGAATGCTTACATCCCCACCCCAAAAGATTTACTGGGAGCCACAGGCGAAAAAAAGAGTAAATAGTGTAGTTTAAAATACAAAAAAGGAAACAAAGAACACTAAGTTTAAGAACGAATAATGAAAGTTACAATGTATCACACACGTCATACAAGAAATTCAATATATTTAATAAAGAAAGGTAAATATTTCCACAAGTTTTGTTTTACATTTAATTACGATGAAGGTTTCCTTTCAGTAACTGTTGTGGCCAGTCAAAACACATAATCGGAGCTGGTTACCTTTTTCAAATCGTAGCACGAAAATCCAAAACACTCTACTCATTTTGGCTACCACTTGGTTTGCCACCCTTTCACCATTGATTTTACCATCTTTACTACCACCATTATTTCAATTCACTACAGGCACAATATTCGAAAAGTAGAGCGGAAATACCATAAATGAATAACTATTTCATCCCCATTCACAGTAAACAGCTGATATTAAATACTGGAAATGAAATATAATTCGAATGCATCAAATTAGGTGGTTAATTAACAACAACTTGTTTTGTATTACATCAATGAAAAATGTAGAAGCTAACTTAATGCTCTATAGTTGCCGTACAAAACTTCACACAGTTATAGCTAACGTGGTCGCCCAGAAATAAGTTTAAAAAGAGCTAGCCATTTTACTCCACCATAGGTTACTTATTGCAGTTATATTATTATTGTCATTGCCAATATGGGGGTACTGTGTTGTTCAATCTACATGTGATTGTAAATTTGAAGTGTTGGTGTTCGTTATTTAATAGTGCAAAGTTTTACTTCTTAAGTCCAATACAGTTACCTGCATAGTCCTCCTCGACTGCTAATGAGACCATTAAACTATTATGCCTTTGCCATTCATTTGTGATCCTTTATTGTTATAAACATAATCCTCTCACCATCACATACATACAGATAGAAATGGGAATACTTGCTTGAAAATAAAGGACACCTTTCTAATACTAACTCGTCAAATAATTCATATTCGATTTAGCTTTCAAATGAAAAAAACGTTCATTAAAAGTATCTCTCCCAGCTCAACAGCATCTTCAGTTCAAATATACATCCCTTCCACATCCATAAACAGTCGTTACTCACCGCAATAAATATATAATAATTTCTCTATACTCCTTATTTTCAATAAATACCATCGACCTCATTACATTAACCATCCTGTACTTCGTAATACTCACCTAAACAAGTAACTTATCATTACTACAGCATTTTACACATATTCCTATGTATCGCAAACATCAGGAGTTATGTCATTCCAACTAATGTTCTTCTGCTCTTTCGTGACTCATGAAACAAATGTACAAGATTACATAGAATTCTTTACTGATAATAACTAGCTTCGCTCAAAATATAGACATGTTTCCTTTCACATCTGGCACTCAGCCCTCTTGTTTGGGCCCTGCTACCTCTATAGATCAGATTTTGAATAATTTCATAGAACATGGATTCTTCCAGTTACTGCTTCAACAATGACAGTATTATTATGATGAATGTGCTACAGGTCTTAGTAAACAGTTCCTAATTGCAATACCTTGACAACCACTGATTAACCTATTTACTAATTTCTGTTGTCTAAATTTAGGGACAGGAATGAAATGTGACATGTGCCACTTGAAACATGAAGAAAGACTAACCAAATGGGAGCATTGCAGTCACCAACTAGTAAACCACCAAAAGAGTTACTGGATACCTACGTCTTTTTTTATTGTAATCTGTGTGTATGGTTACTCCTGTATATACTAAGATATTTTCAATGTAGTAAAACTTTAAGTGTTGCACCTTCCCAGTTTCCAGACCAGTACGCCTTTAGTAATTTATCTTTAAAATTGTTGTGTTCATTACTCTCTTCTTTTCCATAACTCACAGATGAAAATTTCGCCTTCCACTCTGTCTGTTACACACTGACCTTTGTATTCATCTTCAAAGTGTGTTGTGAAAACTCCTTAGGAATGTATGAGATTCCCTTTTTGGTTTATATTTTGTCCTGTGTTAGCCTATGAGTTATTTTTAGTATTATTCGCTACTGCAATGACATTATCTACCCTCACTGTCATGAAAAGTTTGCGTTAAGTAAAGTTATATATTCTCGTTAAACTAAACTCGAGACAATTACTACCATTGTCAAACATCTCTTTTCGCATCTAAGCTCAAAACTGGTGAAATATAATGGAATATCGTCACGCAGTGTTGTGGCAATCTATACACGTTATCCCTACTGAAATCCATCGGTTGCCGCCGCAGACATGGACGCATAATAACGGCATTTCGTAACTTTACACTCGTAATCACTTTTTGGTAGAAAAACTTGTGCAAAGTTTGGTAAATTTATTACCTTGCTGGGGCCAACACATGGTGAATGGGGAAACACAATCAGGCCCGTCAATATACCTCCACCGCTATTCCATTACAACAACCACTGACTCAACTACGACTAACAACAGCATCACTCACTGGCTGCAATCGGCGCATGATGGTCGATTCTTTGCCTATCCTCATCCTCTTCGAGTAAAATATGATTACCTTTCAGTAAAGGACCGTAGATGCCTTACAATACAGAAAAATAATTGTATCTAGGCGAGCACCTCTTCATCGGAAACAAATCGACTGTCTCGAATGTCTTTCTTCCAGTATCCGAAAACAAGGAAATCGCATGGGGAAACATCGGAATTGTATGGAGTATGTGCAAAAGCTTCTCAGTGAAAGATCTGTATCTTACAAGGGGACCGTACTAAATTCCACACACCGATTTCGTTCGTACTGACAGGTTGTCAGTATAAGGTTGTCGCTATAATATAGTTTAAAAATTTTAGGCATACTTAATTATGTTGTATGGTCGCTCTTATTCAAAGAGCCAGTAGCCAGTAGGCATGTCAGCTCCCTGCATTCGACCAGAGGGCTGGCTGCGCTGCATTATAAAAAAGCTGAATGAAAGAGGTGTCTTGTGACGTCTGCCGAAACCACACAGCAAGAACAATGTCGAACAGAAATGAAGTTGCCACAAATACCGATAGTAATAATGCTCTAAGAAATACGTTACAGTCAGTACAGAAGTTGAGGTAAATTTTCGCATATTGTGCACTCTCATAACTAGGGAGTTCTCGTCCTTTTTTTTCCAAATAAGATACAAAATAATGCAAAATGTAATGATGTAGTTTCATTTCTTACACTTTTGTCTTTAAATCATTCTTGTGTTCACATCGGACGCCCCTGTAACTGCTTCACTAGGTGGAAATACCGATTGCAGCCAGAAAATGGTCAACGCTGGGAATTCCCGAAGCTGTGCTATGGGACCTGTAATAAAATGGTTTAGTACAACTCATTTTCAACACACATTCTATCAGTTTACGTAATATAACTGGAAATGTTAAGTTCCAACAAAACGATAACGTGCTGAAGAAAATGTAACTTTCTTCGCTCACAATATCTAGACAAAGGTACTTTTTTCAATATCGGGAAACGACTACGCACGCAGATAGAGAATTCAATTTAGAATGGCGGCATCAGATTCTCAAGTTATGTATCCTATAATTTTGAAAAATACGATTTCGGGGTGTATAGTTTTAAAGGTATGAGGAATATTTTTCGTAATTAAATTAGTCATACCTACAGTCGGCGATACGTAGATCATGTAGAAAGCCTGCCAGATTCACAAAGAGGTCCTCGTCCAACTTGGTGGTTCTGCGTATCTCTATGTCAGCTTCTGTCATCCGCTGCTCTGGTCACTCGATACGTTTTTTGTCCGCTTTTGTGCAGAAACTGTAACAGGCTGATCCAATCTCAAGTTCGAGTATGTTCGTAATTTTCGTAATACGTGAAAGTATATCGTTGAAATTACATCGTGCCATACTGACAGCAGTGTCGACTTCCCCCCGCCATGAAACTCGCCTTCTGTGATTATCTAATACCAACAGAAAATTGCTTTATACAACTTCTAATACTTTGCAACTCAGAACGAGAAGGCTCCATTTAAATTGTACACGAAATCCACAGAAGTCCAGCAAGTACGGCTTAACTGAAGTGTTTGCTTCGCTCTGGAAAGCTTGTCATCCTTAATGGCAGGCTGATAGAGGGTGCTGCCAAGCGACTAACTCCTGAGATACATGAGTGAAAGTTCACGTTCGTTCTTACTACAATCAAGTAGGCTCGTTGTTGGGTTGCAGCCTTCTCGACAGTTCAGAGATGCAGAGAGGTTTCTGTAGGAATTCTCAACGATATTCAGATACAAGCCACCAGGGAACCAGCAGACAATGTTGGGAAGTTCCACAACAGGTGTCAATGTAACAACAAAGCGATAGTTTCCATGCATGTCGCAGGCCACCAACGACGTGCGCTTGACTAGAAAGAACGGAGAGTTTTGCGCCGTGCATAAAAACTGTTCATTGTGCATGATCAGAAGTTCATTCTACGACTCGAGAGTCACAAAAGAGGTGCTTCTGCAGGCATGCCAGCCAGTGGTTGACTTAGTCATCACACGTTTTGTCTCATCCCGTCATACATACTAATGTCTATCGTCACTCTGAAACGTCCTTATTTAACATTCCGTGATGTACGGGTTTTCCTGCAGCTGAGTGCTTAAATCTCTAAGCATCGTGCTGTGTTCCCTTGTCCGACCTCAGCTTACAGTATAACATTGATGTTATCTTTGCAAGCTAATCATTGCAGACAATTGACACCACGCAAGGGAACAATAATACTACGTCGCGCACCAGGAACCATTCTGACTGCAGATACAGGAAATGGGGAACGTAGAAGCAGCTAAGCCGCCTGGAACCTCGCTTTCGGAGGGAATAGGCTATGTAACCTACAGCCATGAAAGAACAATCAACACTTGACATAACACTGACACGTCGTGCTAATATTATAACATCTGCCCCGCATGCATGCAACACCGACTCTGTCAATTGGTGAGACGATGTGGTTTATTTCTCTCCTACTTGCAAAATACTGTTGTGTTATAATACAACTCTTTTGGATATCAAAGTTTTCCTTGCTGTTTTACTTTTTGATGTATTTATTCGAGGAGTCAAAGTTTTTAAATCACTTTACTAATGTATGTATGATGAAATGGAGTGTTTCCTCATTGTAAAATGAATGTAAGTTATAAGCTCCTCGTAAGTCGACATGCAGGGTTTGTTAGTTCGATGCGATGTCGTCAGAGAGTATCGTGAACTCAAAGTTGCATTGTCTCTGGGCGGTGGTGCTAAAGTATGTTACAGCTCGGGGAATATGTGGTGTGGACGGGCGAAGTATTCGGTAATCAGCGGGAACAGAATAATTACTGCAAGAGGATGATAATTAACGTGAGGAGTACTGTGAGCCCAAAGGTATTTCTTACGGAGGTACAACATGAAGAGCCTGTCACAAATTATCAACGAACAATGCCTTACACTGCACCGACGACACCTCAGTCTTAAGTAATATCACTGGCCGGAGTGGCCGAGCGGTTCTAGGCGCTGCAGTCTGGAATCGCGCGACCGCTACGCTCGCAGGTTCGAATCCTGCCTCGATCCTAGATGTGTGTGATGTCCTTAGGTTAGTTAGGTTTAAGAAGTTCTAAATTCTAGGGGTCTGATGACCTCAGAAGTTAAGTCCCATAGTGCTCAGAGCCATTTGAACTTTTCAAGTAAGATTCAGTCACTTGCTCAGAGTTGCATGCGGCTATCCAGCGTCCTAGTTCATTATTGTGTTTGAATAATACCGAGTTATTCCAAGTGTTGACTTATCAATTTTACCTAAGGCCACATATGTAAGTAAGATCCATCCTATCAATGACTGACTGATCCGAGAAAGTCCTAATGACTGAGAAGCTACTGCAGGGTTTTAGAAAGAATTAACAGTAATTAAAATTTCATTAGTCTGGAAAACAATGATTAAAGCAAGTGCTTCAGTCTAGTAAAGAGCAAGTTGAAACACAGTGCTTAATAAAGTAAAATTCAGAAATTCAGTAAAAGGTATTTTTTGTTGTATTTTTTATGGGAAAACATATGTTAATTATCACACAACTGCAATCAGTCAAAAATGTGTGTTAACGTCTTGAGCCAATAATAGTAGTAATTGCACATAGTGATCAGCACTAATTGATAATGAATAGTAAGAAAAGTTGGTTGGTATTATTTCACAATTCGTAACAGACTTCGTGTTCTTGTATCATTCAGCTTCCAGAATACTCGTATTGTGAAGTAAGAAGAATGTAAGTTCTGTTGTTCTATAATTATTTATTGTTATCAAAAAATGGTTCAAATGGCTCTAAGAACTGTGGGACTTAACATCTGACGTCATCAGTCCCCTAGACTTAGAACTACTTAAACCTAAATAACCTAAGGGCATCACACACATCCATGCCCGAGGCACGATTCGAAACTGCGACCGCAGCGGTAGCGCGGTCCCAGACTGGAGTGCCTAGAACCGCTCGGCCACAACGGCCGGCTATTGTTATCCATTTATCAGAAACGTGCTGTTTAGACATATGATAAAATATTAACTTAATTCTGCATGAAAACCATACGTTTCGTGCTGACAGTACTGAACTAAAATATGGAAGAATTTTATTTAGGGTATTATCTCATTATTCAAAATATTTCCCATCTCCTATGTCACTTTCCGCTTTTCATGTATCATAGAAAGGTTAGCTAAATAATATACAACATAATAGATCAGTATACCCTGCACGAACGCAATTCATTTTATTGATACAGCATTTAAAATAGTCCTGTTTAGTAAGAAAGTCTGTATTCATAATTTGATTCTTGAAGGTCTTTAGCATCACAGATGATGAATCCTTGTTGTTGTACTGGGTTGTCCTTCGTCTGGAAGGGGTGGAAATATCCTTGATGCAAAAAAGGTATAAAAGGAGCTAATCCAAAAGATTTTCGTATTTAGGAAGGTTAAACTTCAGAGATCGGTTGTACAGAGGTGATAAGATGGCATTCGTGGGACTTGTGCTTTTCCGTCAGGCTACTTTGGATGATATGTAAGAACGAGGAAACAGGAGACGATTTAGAAGAGACAGGGGATCCAATATCAGAGAAAGACTAAGAGAGCTTTGGAGAACTTAAAATCAAATAGGGCGAAAGGGATAGATAGCATTCCAACAGAATTTTTAAAGTCATTGGGGTTTTTGGGTGTGGGGATGGAGGGGGGGGGGGGGGGCGCGTGCAAATGGCAACAAAACAGTTATTGCATTGGTGTGTAGAATGTATGAGTCTGGCGACATACCATCTGACTTCCGGAAAAATATCATCCACACAATTTCAGAAACTGCAAGACCTCGTAAGTGCGAGAATTATCGCACAATCACCTTAGCAACTCATGCATCCAGGCTGCTGACAAGAATAATATATAGAAGACCTGAAAAGGAAATTGAGGATGTGTTAGACGATTAGTATGGCCTTAGGAAAGGTAAAGGCACTCGAGAGGTAATTCTGACGTTGCGATTGATAATGTAAGCAAGACTAAAGAAAAATCAAGACGCTTTCATAGTATTTTTTCGACGTGGAAAATGGTTCAAGGTGATCGAAATTTTGAGAAAAATAGGGGTAAACTATAGGGAGATACGGGTAATACACAGTATGTACAACAGGAAAGAGGGAATTATAAGAGTGGATAACCAAAAAGGAAGTGTTCCGATTATAAAGGGTGTCAGACTGGGATGTAGTCTTTCGCCACCAATGTTCAATCAAAGAAGCAAAGACGGAAATAAAAGGAATGCTCAGGAGTGGGGTTAAAATTCAAGATGAAAGAATGTCGATGATACGATTCGATGATGACATTGCTATTCTGAATAATACTTACAGGATCTGCTGACTGGAATAAACAGTCTAATGAGTACAGAATATGGACTCAGAGTAAACCGCAGAAAGACGAAAGAAATGAGAAGTAGCAGAAATGAGAACAGCGAGAAACTTAACATGAGGTTTAGTGGTCACGTAGTCGATGGAGTTAAGGAATTCTTCTACCTAGGCAGCAAAGTAAGGAATGATGGACGGAGCAAGGAGGATATCAAAGGTAGTCTAGAACTGTGAAAAGGCTTTAATTTGAGGAAGATATTTCTGAGAATGTAAGTTAGGAGCACAGCGTTATATGGTAGTGAAACATGGACTGTGGGAAAACAGAAACATAAAAGAATCGAAGCATTTTACATGTGGCGCTACAGACGAATGTTGAAAATTAGGTGGACTGATAAGGTAAGGAATGATGAGGTTCTGCGTAAAATCGGAGAGGAAAGTAATATGTGAAAAAAACTAACAAGGGGAAGAGCCACAATGGTAGGACATCTCTTAAGACATCAGGGAATGACTTCCACGGTGCTAGAGCGAGCCGTAGGGGGCAAAAATCGTAGAGGAAGACAGAGGTTTGGAATACATCCAGCAAATAATTGAGGGCATAGGTTGCAAGTGCTACTCTTAGATGAAGAGGTTGGCACAGGGTAGGAGTTCGTGGCGGGCTGCATGAAACCAAGCAGAAAACTGATAATTCAAAAAGAAGAAAGTGAGAAACTTGTATACAAGTGCACACGTATCTCTTTGGTGCCGACTATTTCACGAAATAGTTAGCACCAAAGAGATTTTATTTTCGTTCACCAGTGAGCAGCAAAGAGTGGGATTTCACTTGCATTCCTCTGCGACATGTATTTTACATGTTTTACCGTGTTCTGGATGCATTTATCTCATTTTTATGGGTTTCGTCAGTTGTACCTCTTTGCTTCCGACTCCCACAGTTACGATTGCTATTAAATATAGAAATTTCGTATCTATGGCCGGAACTTGCTTAGTTTTGAGGTTGTCTTTTACGATGTGTGTCGAACAGTTTAACAGCTGACGAATGTACGCTTCACTCAACATAAATAAAGCGGGGATACCTGACATAACAATTCAAATGGTAACATACTGCAAGCATTTATTATATTTAACAGCGACATATCGTAATGAGTATTAGCGCTGTGAAAACTTTACTTACCAACTAAGACGGCGAAACATCGAACGTAAGTTCTGTATCTCCTGTGAAATAGAATTTGAGATTTCATTGACGTCTTCTCTAGTCCATTTTGTTCCTTACTCACTCTCTCTCTCTGTCTCTCACTCTCTCTCCCCATGTCCCATTTAATTGCATTATGTAAGCATCAACAGCGGTAGAGATTTTTCCGTCAGAAAAAAGCATTATGGTATGCAGCACAGTTCATGCTTATCTGCGTTGTTACCATTATACAGCCACTATCTTGTAGTGCACTGCCACCTCAGTAGTGTATGTTCACCATTTTGCTGTGAAGTGCTGCTCGTCTGCACTATAGTGTAGCTACGTGACAGTGTAAGGCTCCTACCAGTTTCAGTAGTTGTCGTGTAGAATCTGTGAGATGACAGCGCACTGGTTCGACAGATGATGCGGCTTGAGTTCAGAAAAATACGAGCATAACTTGTACAAACACAGCGCTTGACCAGCAGACGACACATCAGTCCCAGCTGTTGGTGAATAAGAGGAACAGGAAGTAAGTCAGTCGTCATAAGCGCAGCAGGTAGTGTGTAGGATTTCCGCGGGAGAGTGACCGTTGTTAGCATCTGCTTGGATTGAGGGTACCGCCATGGGGCAAACTCAAGATGCCACAAATTATTTCATGCCTGCATAAATGAAATCCATTTTAATGAAAGTACCGAATAATCAATGGCACCACATAAAAGAGGGAAAATTGGCGAGAAAGTACTTCTGTCTGTGCATGTAATCGTTCTTTAAATATATCTGGCAAATGACGTGAAAGTACCTATCATATGTAAAAATTAATAACTGTTGAAGGCCTTAAGAGTTCTTAACGAGATAAATATAACGTGATTCCACTTCAAAAGCACTACCGCAATCTGCTTCTAAATTTCTATTAAAGAAGCACAATTTGAGTAATAAGAGAGAACGTTGATTCCTAAACTAAAAAATACATTTTTCTGCAAAATAGATTGAAAAAATTAAGCGTTAGTACTTGATAATAATTACCTATAGACGTTTGATTCTCATTAGATTTAAAAGGGACAACAGTGAATTATGCTAATTTTGAAAATTTCCTTGATTAAGATGCAAAAAGTTCAAAAACAAATGAACGCTGCAACAACGTAATTTCACCACTGAAACTATCTCTTGCTTAAAATGTGCCCTAAATTACTCAGTTTATATAAGTCCATTATTTCATAATGAGGGACCTTAGCGACTTACAAAGTGCTCCGAAGATGGGGACGAAATGTTGAGTTTTCATGGGAAATCCATCCGACCACTGCGTAATAGCACGGAATATTTTATTAACTGTGATATTTCCATCACTGAAGGATTAAATTTTACATTTAGAATCCTCTACGGGGAGGTGGTCAAGAAATGTGCCGCCCATGGAAGTTCTCCAGAAGAAGACAGTGTAGATTTTGCGCTCCCTCACATATCTGTTTCTTTGCAAAGTGGTTAGTGTTACTACGAAGTTTTTGCTGTCCAAGCGGCTATGCTTCTCGGTCAAGGCACAGCACATTTTGAAACTAACGGAAGAGCCCTTACTACAGCAGCGGTTTCAACAACCAGTCGGGACCCGGCCAGCACAGACTGAAAGCTAACTTATCACCAAATAACTGTCAGTAATAAATTGTGTAGTAGTGACTGGGATGGAACTGGCAGACTATTGCATGATACTATTAGGAAGCGTATGTCGACAACGGCTAGCAGGCAGAAAAAAAAACTGAAAATTTGCAAGCTAATCGGACGATCCGCCACTTAGACGCTTCTCGCACGGTTATCAATTTATTTGGAAGTTCGTTATCTGCCGAAAAGAGATCTGTGCTTTCTAGAGGTCGGGAATTTGGCTTTTAGTTTGCGAGTTGTGCCTGCGAAGGGAATAATAGCCCTTGTAGGAGCCGGCATTCGTGGTGTGGACACGGTTACAGATGAAAATATCTGTATAGAAGCTGTGGGAATATTGGCTCATGGAAAGCCTCCAAAAAGTAATTTAACTGGAAGTGAGAGGAATGCCATAAAACGCCTCAATGAAAGCGATAGTATTACCATTCGAAGGCTAACAAGGGAAATGTGACAGTAGTTTTGAATGTGGCCGACGGTCATAGTAAAACTAACGATTCATTAGATCCACAATCATATAGAAAACAGAGTAAAGACCCCACTGACAACCTTCTTCGAACTGTTACTTGGATGAGAATGAAAGCCCACTATCGAACAGAGTGTTCAGGAAAAATCTGTTCAATTCAGTTGCTCTACGAAGGTGCATAAAGAGTACGTTCCTCTGAAACGTACAGTGAGTGCTACTGGTTCACTTACCTTTTCGATTGCCAAATTCTTGACAACAATATTACGACGTTATGGGGGCCGATCGGACACCTATATCAAAAATTCAGCGTAGTGGTCCAGGCGAAGGATTTATTACTTAGTTTTGATGTGGTATCGCTATTTACTGTGATTCCGCTCAATGAGGTGTTGCAACAGCTGAAGTGGATATTTCCTCCCATTGTAGCAAAACTGTTTAAATATTGCCTCATAACCACAAATTTGAAATGGTGCCACGAGTTCTGTGAAGTGATGGATGACGTGGCTATGGGGAGCCCTACGAGTCCAGTTATAGTGAATTTCTTAATGGCAAAAGTTGATGAGCAGGCATTGGGAACAGCCGATAAAACATCGAAGATTTGGTTCCGCTACGTATATGAGATGCTTGTCTTATGGAGTCTTGGCAGAAAAGAACTAGGACATTTTCAAAATCATCTCAACGGGATCAATCCAAAGATTCAGTTCGCAATGGAGGACAAGGCGGACGGTAGATTAATTCTTATTGCAGTGTTAGTTTTCAAGAAAGGAGATGGCAGCTTAGGCCACACAATTTACGGAAAATCCATGCTCAATGACCGTTATCTACACTACGATTCGAAGCGTCACCCACAAAAAAATAGAGGCATCTTAAAAACGTTGGCGATTAGAATAAGGAACATTTGTGAACCAGAGCTGCTTGACGCGAAATTGAAACACCGTACCAATGCATTGTTTATAACATCAATTCATCCACTGAGGTAAAAAGAGCGCTAGAACTGTCGCAGTGCACAAGCACCTGTAAAATCAAACGTTTTCCTACTTTTCGATAAGGACGTTGTCAGTTGCAACCCCTAGACTGCCCGCTTGCGAAGATGGAAGGAAAAGAAAGAATGTAAAGGATGTAAATGTGGTAACTTATCACTTCCCATCAAAAAGTCACCTCAGTAATGTTAACTGAAATTAGTCGAACAGTGTTTGTGGATTCGCGTTCTGATACCCTATTACTCTAGACTGGCGTTGGAGAGAAACGCAAAATTACAAACATGTAATTTTGAAAAGACGAGTGCATAACGCGAATGATCAATCGCTTTATGCTATAGAGTCAATTGAGTGTCGGACTTCGTTTCTCAGAGACAGTAGATGCTCTGGCGCACGAAAAATGTTGTGATAAATTTGCTAATTAGTATTTGGACCACGCTAATGGCGACTGGGCTCCAGGTCAGCACTTTTGCATTTCTTTCACAAATAACTCTACACAAAGCTTATAATTACCAGAGATTAATACAAAGGATATTTTGAGTTGTTACACAAACATATCCGTAAGGTATTAATTTAACCACGAAGAAACTCCTTGCTGACCACAGAAAGATGTGACGGTGGTGCCCATCTTTATTATCTTACATACATCAAAAAAAGTTTTGCATCACCCCGGTTCCCAGAACTCTGGAAGATAAACATTGACTGTGGATATTGTATCACAGACATAGTCCATTTGACTGTTCAGATATGTCACTAAACCCGCCCAAAAGTGTAAATAACCATGCATGAGCAACGCCTGTCAGATGGAAGCGGTCAGGCAGCTGATCTGTTCCAGTCATTCCACCAGGTGAGCCGATGGTTTTTCTTGAGCCGGAGTGTATCGTGTATCTTCTATGCTGTGGGCTGCAAATGGAGAAATCCATTGAAACAGGCGACTTTCACAAAGGGCAGGTTATTACTACGCAGAGCCAGTGAACAAGAATATCGAAAAGGTCAAAGCTGGTCGAATGTTCACGTGGTACTGAGCATCTACGGAAAGATGCAGGAGACAGTGAAAGTACCACTAGGCCCTAAATGGTTGGACGTTCACGACTCTTCACAAAGCGTGCGGTTTGAAGGCTTATCTGCTCTGTCAAGTATCATCTGTGCTGAAAGAACACTATGATGGTGCACGCATATGTGTTTGGGAACAAATCGTTCATCGTGCGTTGTTGAACATTAAGCTCTGCAGCAGAGTACCCCGACGTGTTCACATGTTGAGCCAACGGCTTGGTCATTTTCGTTTGCAGCGGGTGCGAGACCATCGAGATGCGGCTTCTATCAACGGAAACGTGTCGCCTCATGGGTGAATATTGTTTTTGCTACACTAGGTCTATGGTCGTCTGCCCGAACGCAACCACCGAGGTCAACGATGGCTCGAAATATGCAACACACCACGGACGTTGGTTGGTGGGAGCAGTATTATGCTATGGAAGACATGCACCTGCACTTGCATGAGATCTGTGCAGTAATCGAAATCATGCTGACAGCTGAAATATCTGCATCCCTTCATGCTTCATGTTTTCCCTTAATGTATTCACCTTTCGGTATATAATTGTGTCTCTGAGCCAGAATCGTGCTACATTGGCTTGAGGAGCATTATTGTGAACTCTCGTTAATGTCTCAGCGACCAAATTCGCCTTATGTAAATCCTATGAGACCCATCTATGTCGCTATCTGGCAGCATTACCACGTACGCAACTAAGCGGCTCTTTATTTAAGCTAATTGCATGACCTGTGTATAGACATCTAATGCCACGTACACCATAAACATACCTAAAAAATCTCGGATCCCTGATACGCAGTATCAGTGATGTATTTAGTTTCAAAGACAGACATACAAGCTATTAAGCAGGTGGTCATAATGTTTCCGCTCATCAGTGGATAAACGTTTATGTCTTTACTGCAAATGTAGCAACTGAATTTTTAGTTGCTGAACAGGAACGCTCGCATTGAGTGAGTGTTGTACCTGAAAAGCTGATTATTTATGCCTAACCTGTATATGAGGCGTCTCTGTGACACAAAAACTTTGCTCATATCAGGATGACATAAGATACCTGAGTTAACTAATGCTTTCTTGAGTGTGTTGAAATCATTTACACATTCCTGTGGACCGAGCCAAATGGCTCTTCCTTCAGTAGACTAAGTTCAAATGGCAAGGCAGCGGCTCAGGGCAGTGGTATTGTCCTGGTACAGTCAAAAAATTAAAAATATAACAACAAATGTTATGTTTAAACAGTTTCCAAATATTTTAGACGTTTTTTTCCGTATATTTTTTGTGTTATAAGGAATTGGTATAAAACCATTGAAGGATCTCCTTAACCAAATAATAGACCCAATTGGCTGATAACCCCTTTATACAGGATGGAAAGATAAGGAAGCGTGAGTGGCAACCAAGAGTAGTAATACTTGTCGTTTGATTACATTTATTCAAATAACAACAAATAACATTAAACAGTTATGATTAGAACACCTTGTCAACAAACAACAACCATAGGGCAGGTAGCTCAAAGTGTATAACACAGACAAACACACAACAAAGAACAGCAGCGTTTCACAGTATGAAAATGGTAAAAGAGAGGCTTCGGAGCCTATTCCCACATTCATTCTGCACTCAACCGGAGTGTGTTGCTAATCGCAGACACTGCTACAATTCAAATGTTCAAATGTGTGTGTATTTCTAACGGACCAAACTGATAAGGTCATCAGTCCCTAGACTTACACATTACTTAAACTAACTTACGCTTACGACAGCACACACACCCATGCCCGAGGGAGTACTTGAACCTGCGGCGTGGGGGTCGCTCAATTAGTGACATGGCGCCTCTAACCGCACGGTCACTACGCCCAGCCTGCTACAATTACTAGTATAATCAGTAATTTCATAAAAGGCAACAAGTTATTTCGTAGTAACATTAACAGCTCCTTATACCAAGAGAAGAAGCGAATATATTGTTGAAGCAGAGTAACAACCCCCCCCCCCCCCCCTTTTAATAATTTCTTTTAATAAAGAACACTAAAGTGCCTGTAGAGGATACAAGGTGAAAACGGTACATTGGCAACCAAAGAAAAGTCAGTTCACAGAAACACCTTCAAATAAACTATTAATTCACAACGGCTGAAAGAAAGCTGGTACAATACAGTTACTTAAATCTAAAACAGTAATAAGCGAGATGTCGTGCGGGAAAGGCTAAAATTTTGAACATGAATATAGGGTGTAAATTACACGAGAGAACCTTTGATGCTCGTTCCGACAGACAGGCTGAATTACTGTGCTTAGGCGATCCCCCACACTTCGAGAGAAGTTAGCAAACAACAAGATGGTGCGTAACATCAATAGGTCCCAGCACCCGTCATATGTAGAGAAATAGGCAGCAATTTGAGGAAAGTTAGTACTATGAAAAAAAGGTCCCGAAATAAATGAGGCCCGAAGAAACGGTTTAACAAATATAAGTGAAGCCCTTACAAAAACATCTTATCCTTAACCCTCACAACAAAGATCTCTTCTCAAGAAAATATAACACGAGAACTAAAGGCACCCTCAAGAAACGGTTTAACAAATATAAGTGAAGCCCTTACAATAACACCATATCCTTAACTCTCGTAACAAAGATCTCTTTTCAAGAAAATAGAACACCAGAATTAAAGGCATCCTCAAGCGTTAATCAACTGGCTACTCACAACTGTAATCAGAGGCTCAACAACAAATACAGCCGATAAACGTCAAGCCACCAACAGTAAGGCGAGAAGGAGCGAGGTTACCTGTACAGAACTGGAACTAAAAAAATTCCAGCCCATTAGCTGCTTGCCTGAGACCTTAAAAAAGGAAATCTATAACACAATTTGCATACGAATTAGACGTAAGTTTTAAATCCACTCCCCCACAAACGAAAATTTGAAAAAGTAACGCCTAAAATGACCACCACCAGAGAGTACTACTAGTAAATTTGATTGACTCTAGATTCATATGTTCATACGCCTAATTATACATTTCAGTTCAACCACAATTTCACATAACCAACCATAAGGAAACACTGACCCAGTTACACTAAAACAATTTTTTAAAGGATACTAGAGGACTGAAAATCAAGTGGCCATGATGAGCTCTACGCAGTATTATTTTTTTCCTTTTTTTCCCACAGTAGTACTTGCAACCTTAATTATTCCAATGTTTGTCGTCCTCTACAGTTCCCTCTAATACAACTGAAGTTACTCCCTGATGTCTTAAGAGATCTCCTACCATCCTGTCCCTTCACCTTGTCAGTGTTTTCTACCTATTCATTTCCTCTCCGAGTCTGCGCAGAACCTCCTCATTCCATACCTTATCAGTCCACCTAATTTTCAATATACATTTGTAGCATCACATCTCAATGCTTAGATTCTCCTCTGTTCCGATTTTCGCACAGTCCGTGTTTCACTACCACAGAATGCTGTGCTTTAAACATACAGTCACAGAAATTTCTTCCTCAATTTAATGCCTATGTTTGACATTAGTGGACTTCTCTTGGAGAGGGATGACTAGGTAGCAGAACTCCTTAACTTCAATTGCTTCGTGACCATCTTCATGTTAAGCTTCCTGCCGTCATCTTGTCTTTTTTCCATTACGATCGTCTCTTTTCGATTTACTGTATATGTTCTGTAAACATTAGTCATTTCATTCCATTCAACAGATCCTCCCATTCATCTTCACTTTCACTCAGGATAGAAATGGTATCAGCAAAGCGTGTAATTGATTCCTTCCATCGTATATTTTAATTCCACTCCTGAATCTTCCTTTTATTTCCGTCATTGCTTCTTCGATGTACAGATTCAATAGCAGAGGCGAAAGACTACATCCCTGCATTACAAACTTTTTAAACCGAACTCTTCGTTCTTGGTCGTCCACTCTTATTATACCCTCTTGGCTCTTGTACATGTTGTATATTACCTGTCTCTCCCTATAGCTTACACGTATTTTTCTCAAAACTTCGGACATCTTCCACCATTTTACATTGTCGAAATTTTTTACAGGTCGACAAAACCTATGAATGTGTCATTTTTCTTTAGTTGTGCTTCCGTCATCAGCACAACATCAGAATTGCCACTCTGGTACCTTTACCTTTCCTAAAACCAAACTGATCGTAATCCAGCAGCTCATCAGTTTTCTTTCCCAGTCTTCTACATATTATTCTTGTCAGCAACTTGGCTGCATGAGGTGTTAAGCTGATTGTGTGATAAATCCTAGGACCTGCGAGCTCTTGCAGTCTTTGAAATTGTTTGAATAATATTTTTCCGGGAGTCAGACGGTATATCGTCAGACTCATACATTCTACACATCA
The DNA here is from genome assembly GCF_021461385.2 of Schistocerca piceifrons. Lineage (NCBI taxonomy): Eukaryota > Metazoa > Arthropoda > Insecta > Orthoptera > Acrididae > Schistocerca > Schistocerca piceifrons. Next base: position 444,183,800 of record NC_060140.1, on the reverse strand, counting down.
ACGTGAATGGTCGTTTTGTTGCCACTTCCCCAACGATTTTAGACATTCTGATAACTGTATCTACCCCTTCTGCCTTAATTGAACTTAAGACCTGCAAAGCTCTCTAACATTACGATTCTAACACTGTATCCCCTATCTCTTCTAAACCGCCGTCTGTTTCTTCATCTCCCATATCAGACTAATCTTGCCCTCATGGAGGTCTAATATGTACTCTTTCCACCCATATGCTCTCACCTCTGCAGCCAACATAGGAATTCTCGTTGCAGTCTTAATGTTACAAACCTTTACTTTAATTTCACGGAAGGATGTTTTGACTTTCTCGTATGCTGATTCAGTCCTTGTAACATACATTTGTTTTTTGATTTTTTTCACATTTTTCATTCAGCCACTTCGTCTTAGCTTCCCTGGACTTTTTGTTTCATTCCTCAGCGACTTGTATTTCTGTATTTCTGAATTTCTCTGAACATTTTGTGGTCCCTTCTTGAATGTATCTACTAAAGAATTTGTTCTGTTACCTATGGTTTCTTCGCAGTTACCTTCTTTGTACCTATGTTTTTCTTTCCAGTTTTTGTGATTGCCTATTTAGAGATTTCCTTTCCTCTTCAACTGTGCCGCCTACTGAGCAATTCCCTGTTGCTGTATCTATAGCCTTAGAGAACGTCAATCGTATCTCGTCATTACTTTGTACTACCGTATCTGATTTCTTTGTGTGTTGGTTCTTCCTGACTAATCTCTGAAACTTCAGCCAGTTTTAATCACTACTACATTGTGATCTGAGTCTGTATCTTCCCTGGGTATGCCTTACAATCCAGTCAATCCAGTATCTGATTACGGAATCTCTGTCTCACGACGTTTTTATATAACTGAAATCTTCCCGCGCCTCCCGGCATTTTCCAAGTACACCTTCTCCTCTTGTGGTTCTTGAACAGAGCGTTCACTATTACGAGCTGAAATTTGTCACAGAACTCAATTAGGCTTTCTCCTTTTTCATTCCTTGTCCCAAGCCCGTATTCTTCTGTGAACCTTTTCGTTTGCTCCTTCCCCTACAATTGCATTCCAGTCCCTCATGATAAATCGATTTTCATCTCCCTTTACTTACTATTTACCCATTTAATATCCTCATACACTTTCTCTGTCTCTTCATCTTCAGCTTGCTATGTCGGCATGTATACCTGAACTGTCGTTGTTGGTGTTGATTTGCTGTCGATTCTGGTAACAACTATATCACTCAACTGTTCTCAGTATACACTCTCTGTCCTGCCTTCCTAATCATAACGAATCCATCTCCCGTTGTACTACATTCTCCAGCTGTTGATATTGCCGTATACTCATTTGACCAGTAATCCTCGTGTTCTTTCCATTTCACTTCACTGGCCTCTACTGTGCCTTCATTGAGGCTTAGCATTTCCCTTGTCAGATTTTCTAGCTTCTCAGTAACGTTCAAGCTTTTAACGTTCCACTCCCTAACTTGAAGAACGTTATCTTTTCGTTGATAATCCAATCTTTTGCTCGTGTTCACCTCCCCTTGGCAGTCTCGTCCCGGAGGTCCGAATGGGTGAGTAATCCAGAATCTTTTCGCAATGGAGAGATCATGACACTTTGCAATTACGGGCCACATGTCCTATGGACACACGTCATGTGTCTTTAATGCAGTGGTTTCCATAGCATTCTGCATCCTCATGCCGTTGATAATTACTGATGCTTTTGTCTTTAGGGGATATTTTCCACCCCAAGGACAAGAGAGTACATTTAACCTCTTTCCGCTTCTCCGCCATTTTTTACAATGCCATTGCCAGAATGAAGGTGACCTATTACACCGGAAGCCTTCGGCTGCCAATGCTGATTATTAATCAAAGTATTTGTGCGGGGGCGAGTTTCGAATCCGGGTCCGACGATGATTTGATTACTAATCAAAGCTCTACACCTAGACCACATGTGCCTAGTTCATGATTACGAATAGTAACCTGATCGCAAAATTTCCTTGATAGGGGGCGCCTGCTTTGATTGTAACGTTTCCCCTTACAGCGATGGCTAACTCAGTCTTTCTTGTAGCCCTGTGCTAGTTCTGCTTAATAACGTCTAGAGCAATATGATCCGGTTGAAGATCATTGGTATTCCACAGATTGGCAAGAGAAGAGTTGAGGAGTAAGTGAACATATGAGCCGCCGGAACCGCCTTATACAGGCCTCACTTTATACAGAAGTAATGGCTAAATTGATCCAGTGGGGAGATATATCCCATGTGGTTTGAGCTTTATTATGATAAATAATTAAAGCTGCCTTAAAATTTCTATTAACCCTTTCAGAGGAGCAGGGCTGTGGATAATAAGCGGTAGTCGTAGTATGCTTAATGGCTTTACTGAAAGAAAAGCGCTTAAACTCATTACAGACAAAGACAGAGGCGTAATCCCTCACAAGGACCTTAGGCGGACCGAACCAAGAAAATATATTAATAAGGCGACGAACAGTAATAGAACCAGTAACACCATCGCGGAGTAGCAGCCAGACAAATCTAGAAAAGGTGTCGACTACTACTAATATATAACGATTCCCTCCTTTAGTGCGAGGAAGGGGACCCACATATTCAATAAATAATTTATCCATTAGGCTTCGTTCTCGCTCAGATTGTAACAACCCTTTGAGCGAACTGGTGTTAGGTTTTGTACCTTACACAACTCGCGCTCGCCCACTGAACGACGAATATCCCTGTAAATTAGAGCTAAACATGACAACGAATTTTAGACAGAATTTTATTAAGGGCCAGGTGACCTCCGACCAATGAATCATGGAAGTACTGCAAGGCAGGAGGCAGGAACTCGGTAGGTAAACATATCCTTGGCTGAGCTAATTTACGCACCTCCCGACACAAAATGCCTTTTCTCAAAAGGCAACCAGGAATAAGCTCGCCTGGTAACAGATGCTTTCAAAATCGTTGCAAATAAGGGTCTTGGTCTTGTTTATTCCTAAAATCTCAAAGAGCTGAAGTATCTGTCAAAACACTGCAAGCTAGGGAACGGGCCACGTCTTCCAGTTTCATTACCGCCTTAAATAAACATGCGACTCAGCGCATCACTAATCAGCGTATCGGAAACTCTGACTGGCGAACTTCGAAACGGCAGATATGCAGCGGCTCGCCTTGTAATCATGCCATTCTTCCTAGGATGAGCCAAGACCAAACTCAAGGCTTAGTAGGCAGAATTCACTACGTTCGTGATAAAACTTAAATTTTTGCAGAGCAAACAAGACAATCATGGCCTCACACTCATAAAAAGGGTACTTGATCTTAAGAACCACTGCGGCCTCGAGGCAAAAGCTAACGACCTGGCATCAGAAACATCACTTTGTACAATAAACCTCTTCCTGTAATCCGGAACAGGCAATACCAAGGAGTAGGGGGGAGGAGGGGGTGGGCGTTTCTAAGGGTGCTCTTAACAGCTTCAAAAGCCGATTGCTAGCTTTCCTCCCAAACAGAACTCCCCCCATTTTACATATGTAGTTAAGAGGGGCACCAAACTGATCAAAAATGGGGCAAACCGGTGACAATAATTGGCTTTTCCAATGAATTTATCCATGTCCTTTTGTTCCTATGTGGCGGTAGCTTTCTCAAAGCAGAAGTTCGCTTTGGTCAGCCCTAATACCACCCTTAGAAAAGAAGTGCCCAACAAAAGAAAATGTTGCGTAGCATGATTAATCCCACATGGTTTGACCGTTAATCAGGCAGATCGGAGCCATAGAAATACCTTTCCCAAATGGGTAAGAAGTTCCTCAAAGGAGCGACTATAGACCACCACATTAAGATAATCGTACACACAACCGAACTTAAGGTCGCCTAAAATGTGATTTAAAAGCCGCGACAGAACCGCAGCCCCGGAGCCAAGCCAAAGTATACTAATTAAATTCATACAGATTTCAGTCTGTAGAAACAACAGTAACGGACTTGGACTTCATATAATGCAATTTTATAGTAAGCATGGATTAGGTCAAGAACAGTGAAATAAGTACCAGCAAACCATATGAAACAATTACGGAGATGGGGAATAGGCAATGACTCCCAAATAACTTTCTCATTAGTGGCACTATATCAATAACTGACCTATAATCTTCGCCTTATCACTTCGGGACCAGAAATATGGACAAAGCATACGAAGAAGTAGATGGTGTAATCACAGTACTCCGCAGCATCTCATCAACTTTTCTTTTAAGTATTCTCATCTTGGAAGGTGAGAGACGATACGGAGGATGGCGTACCCCGATGTCATAGGTTAACCGAATCTTGTACACAGTGAGGTGACTCCCAATTTATTGGTCAAAACTTCAGGCAAGTGTTCGAGGAGGACGGTTAACTATTTAGTCTAATCCTGCCCAAGACGACTAACTCAATTCTGGAGTTCCGATTTGGAACAAATGACATAAATCGGACGACAAGAACGTAAGGCTGTTTTCTCAGGTGGACATAACTTGAACAGTGCTTTACTAGGAAAATCGAGAACTTAGCCTGTTCACTGGAAGAAATCACATCTAAGCACCAAGGTGAAAGACAAGTTTCTAGCAATAATGAAGTTGACAGGCCAAGACAAATCACAAATAGATAAACTCCCCCGCATCAAAATGGTTCAAATAGCTCTGAGTAGTATGGGACTTAACATCTGAGCTCATCAGTCCCCTAAAACTTAAAACTACTTAAACCTAACTAACCTAAGGACATCACACACATCCATGTCCGAGGCAGGATTCGAACCTGCGACCGCAGCAGTCGTGCGGTTGTAGACTGAAGCGCGTAGAAGCGCTCGGCCACACCGGCCGGCACCCCCCCCCCCCCCGCATCGTTCCTGCCCCTAACAGCTGTTGACCACTAGCCACACGAGATCGCGGGGAAGCCGGACGTAAACGAGGTAACTTACACAAATTAGCAAACTCAAGATAACAACTTCCAGAACCAAAAAGTGCACGAACTGGTTCTCAGTTATGTCGAGCAGAGAGGTTTGAAAGGATACGCTCGTTAACCGCACGTATCGGAATAATTCCTTGCCTTTTAATACATTAAAAAAAATAAAGAACACTAAAATGCCTCTAGAGGATACTCAAGGTGAAAGCAGTACACTGGCAGCTCAGGCTAAAACCAGTTCAAAGAAACATTTTCAAACAAACTATGAATTCATAATGGCAGGGGGAAAGCTGGTACAGTTGAGGTACCTAAATAAATAACTGATAATCAAGATGTTGTGAGGGAAAGGGTTCAATTTTGAATACGGAAGGACGTAAAATTAGCAAGAGAACCGAAGTTGCTCATTCCAATATACGACATGAATTACTGTGCTTAGGCAAATCAACCGCACCTCGAGACAAGTTAAACCATAACATCAACAGGTCCTCACGCCCGTGAGGGGTACAGAAGTCGGCCGAAAGGTGAGGCAAATTACTGCTGTTAACAAACGGCACTCAACAACTGAGTTCCAAACAAGTGGTTTAATAATTATAATCAAAGCACTTACAAAAACATACCCGAGAGTAGAAACTTACTATTAGCTCTCGTAACAAAGGTCCCAGTTCAAATAAGAGTACATTAGAATTAAAGGTAGCCTCAAGCTTTAAGCGACTGGCTAGTCAGAACTGTAATCAGAGGTTCAACAACAAATACTGCCAATAACTGTCCAGCCACCACGCAGTTTGTTGGAACATATTACAATAAGGCGAGAAGGAATGTGCTTATCTCTACAGAACTGGGATTAAACAGATTCTCACGGCCATTAGCTGCTTCCCCAACACTTTAAGCAAGGAAATCTACAACACAATTACACAATTTGCACACGTATAAACATAAAAAGTTTAAATGCAACCCCCACAAATAAAAAAATGAAAAGTCAACTGCTAAAATGACCAGCAGCAGAAAGTACAAATTGTAAATTTAATTGACTAAAGACTCAGGTTTTCATATCCTAATTAAACATTTCATTTCAATCAGAATTTCACGAAACCATCCATAAGAAAACTCTGACCTAGTTGCACCAAAAAATTGTTTAAGGAATACTAGAGGACTAAACTTCAAGTAGCAACAACCTTACTAAAAAAAGGGTCGCCACCAATGTTTAAATGAAACAGGTCAATCCTGAAAGTAATCACCAATACAATGGACATATAAATAACAGTTAAATAATTGCCTTCGGCAGCAATAACTGAATATAAGCGACCAAATTATACACGCAGTAAGTAACACAGAAAACCACTCTTCGAGAGGCACTGACAGGCAAAAATACAGAATTAATGAAAAAGTACCAGTGATCACATTACATTGAGTCCTTTACGAATCCACCAAGACCAGGCAATGCCAGGAGCTCTCTTAGTACGACCCACTGAGCATGAAAGCCGCAGAAGGCGAAGGACAACAAATATATAGCCGTCGCACACATCACTGAATCGCCTGAATCACATACCAATGGATGTCAAGACGAATGGGGTACATACAACAAGATGCTCTCTCCCCGAAAATTGCAGCCGGCGAGAAACGTTAAGGCCGTGACCAAAACAAGCACCCATGAAATACAGCTGCCGCTTGTAGTCCAGCCCGTCGTACTCATGTGTTCGCTTGCCTTGGTCGTACTTGCTCCCTCCGCGTTCCGCCGTACACTCGATGTACCACCAGAGGTGTTACTACACAAGGCGAATCGATACACAGAGGGAAGTGTAGCGCCATACGCACATACGACTGCGGAAGGCAGGGAAGAGTAGATAAGGAGCCGTCGCCATGGCTGTAAAATACAGATCATTCCACTAGATCCATCAAAGATTTCTATACCCTGTACATGTCACCTTGTACAAAGATAAGCTTTTACTTAAATTGAATTAAGGATACCAAACTGCCAAACGACAGATATATCATTGTGTAGAAACAGGAATTGTTTAAACAGAAGCAAGAGATAACGTGGCTAAGCGTGACGCACAACACTTTTAACAAAATAGAAATTCACTTGAACACAATTAAAAGATTTCATAAGCTTAGACGTGACGTACGTCACTCCAGGGTTTATAGAAGCACAGCACATTTAATTAAAATTATCATGACTTATATACTGACTAGCGGTGAGGTGTTGTGCCGTTAAAGGGAATAAATCTTCTTACTTAATCAATTTATACCCGTGTCACGCATGAAAAGTAGTATAACACTGCCCGCACATCGGAAGATCAGAACGGGAATCTTTAACAGCCAAGCCTATCCGCGAGAAATTTAAAGCCACATGTCAAATAAGGGAAACATTCAATCAGTCTCTCAGAGTTTTGGAATAATAGCCACTCTACACCGAAGCTTTAGCATTAAAGGCTTAAATCCTATTACTTCTCTGGACTAATCAGGTATCAGAATAGTTTCTTATTAAGGTCTAAATTTTAACTGAGGTGGTACAACGCCTGCTGATGATATGACACTAGTTATCCTTAAAATAAAATAGTTCTAATCACGGAAGTAAATTACTCGTCGGGTAGGCTGGACCCGAGCTTCAACAAGCCTGCGCGCGAGCTCCTTGATTATAGTTATCAATGTCCGCCTGTTTAGTTGGGTGGTAACGTGCTCGCCTCCCATGCAATGGGCACGGGTACGATTCCCCTCCCGGGTTGGAGATTTTCTCCGCTCGTGGACTGGGTGTTGTGTTGTCCTCATCGTCATTTCATCCTTTTCATCGTCTGCAAGTCACTCAATGTGGCGCCGACTGTAATAAAACACCTGGCGGCCGAAGCCCTCCCGGCCAACAATACCGTACGATCATTTCATTTTTTTCATAGTTATCAGTACCATTGATGAAGGAACACGTCGCACTTTAAGGCGGAAAGGTGCAGATGAGACACAAATTCGAACTAAGGCAACGGTCAACCATCATCTCCTCTCAACTGACACGTGTTAATTCACAACTGTGCTTTCGAACACAAACGGGAGTACATAGAAAATTGCAGTAATGTAGTAAAATACAGTGAACAGAATAAATACAAAGAATAGAATATAATCAAATTAGCACGAATACTGACGTCAGTAGACACAGTCTTAAGCAAATACAACGTCTGAACATGAACGAAGTAAGAGCGAAAAACAGATCCATAAATCTAGTACAGATCAGTGACTTGTGTGTTTTCTGATCAAATTAAACAAACGTCACCCGAACCTACGGTGACAGACACGGCCACAAAATATTTTAACACTGTACAGTAATCAATAAACGCCTCCAAGGGAATTATTCAGTACAACTTATTTAGATAGTATCTATTGTGACTATTTAACCCCAACCGCCTACTCCAAGGCTCACCTTCAACAGTTGGCGATATTTACCGCTGTACAAAAATATGCACCCTAACGAATTTTTTCCCCTTGATTGTCCTTCGTTGATTGAGCTAAAATTAAAGAGAGCTCACGAGGCGTTGAGCCAGGAGTTGGCCATTGTGAGAAAAGATTAGGCACTTCCTCTCCGTCTATGCCCAACGTACCCATATGCAGACACTAGAATGTAAACGGTTTAAATACAGCCAAGGTCTTGTGCTATTCAAGGCGCAATACTTAACCCATCTAAGTTCATGATCAATACCTACTCGTAATTGTCTCAGAATATCTGACCATAAGCAATCAAGCATAAAGGTACAGTAACCACAATGGCAGACGCACTTACACAAGGCTGTCCTCACTACTGTGATTCTGGGAATGAACTAGAAGGTGAGCGAAAACCACGGGCCTGGCACATATTACCGAAATACTTGGAATTCCACAAGGGTAGGAGGACCAGGTTCTGTGAATACTAAGAGAACAATGCATGCCTCTACTCCGTGCCGTCCAAAGCCCAAACGGCACTGCCTGGCACCTCCACAATCCACACTCTCTCTCTCCATCCAAAACCCCTCTGCTCTCAGCCAGGCACAAAAGACCTTCGTAGCTTGTAACCACAGGTGTATCGAGAGCCAACAAACTATCGATATACCCGCGGTACGGAACGTAACTAATGCTGTGCTATTTATTAACGGGTCAGGTACGAAACAGTGGAAAAAAAAACAAAGCCCAAGAAGTGCTTTTAACTGTTAATTCGTATATGGAAACGGAAAATCCTTGATTGCATTAATTCTATCGGGATCTGATTGTATTCCTTGTGATAATGTTATGAGTCCTAAGAGCTGGATCTCCTTTGTGAAACGCCCTGTAAAATGATCTTGTAACGTTGTGATGAAGACAGAATGAGGAATCACATGCTCCCTCTTCTGCTTGCAGACCTGTGTTGCAGGGAACTGGGTGAACACTTGCTGTCTGGGTGGCTAACCTCGTGCTTCAGTACTCCATCCTAACCCCGTCCAATCTGTTACGGCCCCAGACCACTTTTTATCTTTTAATACTGCTCTGTTGCACTTGGGAAGGGTAAAGACATTTACTATTTGTTCTTCATCCACCTAATATAACAATAAACATTAATTTCATACTGTTAAGACACTATTTTCAATAATCTCCGATTTTTGAATCCACTTTCATGCTAAAACTTCTAGTTCTAGAGGTAAAGTGAATAGAATTACTATTGTAGGATGTCTAACGCAGTTTAATTTTTCACTTGCAAGCATTTTCGCGAGAGGCCTCAATTTTCATGTCATGCAAGAAAACTTAAAATGTGACTATTAAACCCCAACATCTTACTGCAACGCTCACATTCCGCTGGTGAAGATATTTACCACTGTACAAAAATATGCGACCTAACGAATTTCTTCACCGTAATTTTCCCTCAATGACTGGACTAAAATTAAAAAGAAAGCTCATGAGATTTTAAGCCAGGGGTTGCCCATTGCGAGAATAATTTAGGCGCTTCCTCGCCCTCTTTCCCCAACGTATATATACAGCCACTAGAGTGTAAACGGTTGAAATGCAGTTGCCACATCCAGAGACCAACGCACAAGAAAGATTAATTCAAAAGACTACTAGGTATTCATTGCTCTCACTTTCTATCCCTTGTTCATACACATAATTAGGCATGTCTGGCCTGCCCCCCGTTAACAAATGCCTTTGTCAAGGTGACCGTATGTAACTGTGATCGCTATATGAAATGGTCTAACAAGCAGATAGCGGAGGATATTTTGCTATTAAACACAGTCAGCTTGTATGAGCATTTCATGTTACGATTTTATTTTGCATGTATACAACATACTGGCAAAGAAGCTTTATAATCCGCTTTCTATGGAAGCTTTTTTTGTGCATAAATAGTGGTTCTGGAAGCATCTGGTACTCCTCTCTCTCTCTCTCTCTCTCTCTCTCTCTCTGTGTGTGTGTGTGTGTGTGTGTGTGTGTGTCTGTGTGTGTGTGCGTGTGTGTGTGAGAGAGAGGAATTGCAGACGATTTCACGACCACAAAAGCAAAACAAAAGACGATCGTATAACGCGACATCAAAACAAAGTGTAAGAGATGTAAGTAGATCTACAAAACATGAATTTCAAAAAGGTTTTCCATATTAATGACGTACAGCGGGCTAAAGTGCAACACCTATTACTATAAGAACATCAGGAATGAATTTGGATACAAAATGTTTTGAGTAATAATTGTAATGTAGTACTGTTAGTTGTGGTAATTTAAAACATAAAAACTGTTTACGATCTTGGCAAACAGATTTCTAAGAAAAACCACGTTGTTATAGTGACCATGGAAGATAATTTTAAATAACATGAAACGCTTGTTGCTTAAATAAGACCTCTGTTCCACTGTATTTAATCTATAATACCTGTATAACTGAAACTAAGGAAACGAGGTCTAATAACAGAAAGACAACATGACCAGCATTTCTTGCCCTTCTGTTCTTATACTGTATGAAATATAACTAATGCTCTAACGAATCTGAGCTCCTGGGCAAAGAACCTCTGATCATATCGCACCCAGACAAGAGCAGTGACAACTGATAAAAGCATTATTTGAGAAAATTGAGTGCAAAAACAGAAGTACATATCCGTGTTGCTGTTTTAGAGACTGTAATGGAATCTATATTCAAAAGCAATTACTTGAAACTTAAAGGAACATTACAAGATTTTAATAGAAAATGCATATTATTCTCTAATTCAATTTTTCACTGATATACATTTTTGAGTAGTGTTACTGTTTTTTCCGGGGTGCGATGTGATAAACGGAATTCTCAAACTTTATAGCATGTGAGTAGGTCGCTCAGTTACACAGATGCAGATTACTACTTCCAGTTCCAATACTTCATGAGAAATACGAACCTCAACACAAGGCTTGCTCGGACTGCTGGTCATGTTTTGCACCGAAGTAGGGCAACATGGGCGAGAAACGTGAGACTGCAATTAAGCTACCCCACGCACTTGCCTCCCTGTACGATTTATCGATAGCTAAACCAATTCTGCGGTCATCCGCAACACGTTCTTCTATAACTCGATTCCCGTCCTTGCGAGAGGACAAGCTTTAGCCGGTAATTAACAGAGCGTCGCTAATTGGAAGCTCTACCAGGAAATTAACTCCAGAGTTATACCTCACAGCTACCAGCAGATGATGATTGTGCACGATATCTCAGAATTTACAACTGAAACTTGTAGTTCCGATACGCAGCTCGTAAGTAATAAGTAAACGCTCAGATACACTGTAAGCAGTCCGCTGCTACAGCAGATATTGGCACAAAGCAGTAGTTTGCGTTTAAATATTGTTCCCGATGTTTGGTGACTGTAATTAGAAAAACCAAAAATCGTCACCTGTGACACCAGTTTAACAAAACTCGTTTCAAGAAAGAATTTTTTTTCAAAAATCTATATTAACAGCTTGTAATATCTCATACTGACATTTTGAACTATCGTGCCTGTTCATAAGTTTGTCTTAAAGATCCATTGAGTAATGCAGACACATGGCGGATAAGAAATTTGAAAAGTCTGTCTATATTGTCAGCCTCTAATATCCAATAGTGACGTTACTGACTGACTAGTAATTGAGCGTATATCCACTTTCTTGTCTTACAGATCCATTGATTTGTGCAGTGCCTCGATGTGGCGCAAGTTTCCCTAGGACAGCACTTTTTTTGTCTTTAAGAACAGTCGTTGCTTATCGACTGAGCGAGAGAGAGAGAGACAGAGAGAGAGAACTCTGCGTTCTGTGGAGCGCTACGTTTCTCTTTGGATTATCATAGTGGATTGACAACGTGTAATATAAAAGTACGACGTGTATACGTGTATTTAGGGAGGTATTTAGGGAGTTCATATTATATATTTGGTGGATTTGTTAAGAGATGCCACCTACATTTTCTCAGAATCAAAAATTTTTGAAACACTAATATAGATACGTTCACGAAATTATGAAAAGTGGTTCATCATCTGGAATCATTTTCAAAATATAGATGGCTTATGTTGACAAAAAGATAATTTATGGGATTCCGTTCAAGATTCAGTTCTTTCGAGTTACAACGTGTTACTGTTGTCTGAAGACTCTCGGGTTTGCTGGACAGTGGTTTCATGCTACGAAACTGCGCATGTTCCAATTAAGTAAAGGAAGAAATCTACTTTGTATCCACCACGGAATTGTGTTTTCCTCTATTTAATTTTTTTTTTCTTTTGCGTATCCTACCCGTTTCCAAATGTTCTACAGACTTGATAAAAAACATTTCCCGATTAGGAAAGCTTGCAAAGTCATTAAAGTAAAGTTAATCACGAAATTCTCTTTGACGCAATTACGAGATTAAATTCGAGTTTCGTAAGAAGGGACTGTAGCTGAACTAATACTGACTATCTCTACTTCTCTCTCTCTCTCTCTCTCTCTCTGTGTGTGTGTGTGTGTGTGTGTGTGTGTGATTGAAAGGTTGTCAGCTACACCAAAATTCTTAACGGATGAGTAAGGAGAAATCTTTCTAGATAGATTCAAAAACCTTTGCTGCTGAGATCACATAAACGCAGAAGGCTGTTGTGAAAAATATCATATAATAAAACAGTGCATTTGTTGGAAGTAAGATTTGATCACAGGCGGGTTCGACAGAGAGAATGACAATGGAATACAGAGACGTCAAAAAAGAACAAAAGTCAAAAATTGTACTGAAAACGGTATTGCCATTGGGAAAATTCAAATCAGTTGTTACATTTCTTATGTTTTTGTGCATGGTTATTGTGCAGTATGATGTGTGTAGGATCAGTCCACACATGAGTCTTTATAATATTTGAAACTACATTTTCTGAGCCAATATGTTATGACGTATGTATCATCATTTGCCATGTTTACTCTCTATACGGTTTCCAGGTGACTTTTCACAGTGTGCCTTTTCTTATGAAGCCATTTCACTCGTTTTTAGAGCACACTGTTAATTGATGTTGTGGTCGAAAGTGGTCTTCTAACGAAACTGTTCGCTAATTAACAAGTTCACGCCGGTCTGTAGCACCGGTGTTTTACACTCTAGATCTTCCATCAGGTGGCGCGTACCACCAAGTGCCTCATGTTCCAATCTACCTGCTATGCTTCCGGCTCTACACTAACGTATGATGTGTTACCTAGCAGCTAGGAGCAACAAACGGTTGTGAATAAAAAATTTTGTTACCCTTCGATGACAGGTCTTTCTGAATAATCGATACCATATAATTTATTATTAACTCAGGGTAAAATTATTTTATGTGATCTCGCGTTCTTACAGAGGATTGGACTTTCAAAATAAACATTCATTATATTAAAACAGTAGCCTAGGACGTTTTAATAAGACCCCTGCCCCATGGCGAGGCCGGCCGTTGTGCACGAGCGGTTCTAGGCGCTTCAGTCCGGAACCGTGCTGCTGCTTCGGTCACAGGTTCGAATCCTGCCTCGGGCATGGATGTGTGTGCTGTCCTTAGGTTAGTTAGGTTTAAGTAGTTCTAAGTTCTAGGAGACTGATGACCTCAGATGTTAAGTCCCATAGTGCTCAGAGCTATTTTTGAACCCATGGCGAGAATCAAAAAAATAGCTCCGCCAAATGAAAAAATGCACGAATACCCGCACACCCCACTGCGAGAAACACAGTTTTCAGAGAAGTCATGAATGTGTTAACGAATATTCTTAACACTGATTTACGGTTTAAGATGAAGCAATTTACCTAGTTTATCAAAGTTGCGAAACACAACCAAGATAGTACACTATTAGAAATCGTCCAATACTTACTGAAATAATATTTGAACGTACGTTGATTAATTCGTCTCAGGATATCAGCCGACTAAACTCGTCACTCAGAAGATGATGAGTAAGAAACTTCTCGAAACGTCGTTACGTATTCTCTAGTTTACCAAGATGATGCACTGAGAAGAATTCATGAGTCAATTAATTTTTTTTTCTTTCATGTTCATTTTAATTAATTCTCCATACACACTGAACTCAAACTGTAAAATATGGGAACATGTTAATCTTGAAACGGCTGTGTAATAACACAGGAAATGAAAATTGTTTCTCCCTAGGCACATGCAGGGAAAGGGATCAGGGTTTCTGCACATGCAGGGATGAGGAAGGGATCAGGGTTTCTGCACATGCAGTGATGAGGAAGGGTTCAGGGTTTCTCCCAACGAACATGATATTCACAGTTAATAAAATATTCCGCGTTATTATGCTGTTGTCGGACGGATTTCCTCTAAAAACCAACGTTTCACCACGTCTGCGGAGGAAAATATCAACGGGGCTCGTATCTTTTTGAATGGTCGATTCACACACTGACTCGCTACTGACTGCAGCAAAATTATAAAATTGTATTTATGCGCAGTAGCATGACGTCACGTGCTTTGAATACCTCCATGCAATTGGCCGATGTCGGTTTCCGTCATCCACTGCTACTATTACCCCACTGTGGAAGACTAGTGCACGTCTTCAGTACCGAGATCAAGGTGTGATTCAGTTTCACGCCCACTTCCTTCGTACTGAAATAACTGCGGTGTTTAAAATTCCCAGTGGTCGCTCTGTGTAGCCTTTCATGGTATCCGCCTGTGGCTGTTAGTACGTGAGTATTATGAAAATCAATGTGGTGGTCTCTTGGCTGCAAAGCAGGTTCAAAACCAGCTGATCTCTCACTCTTTACCCTCGTTGAGTTACCCTTGTAGCCATCTAGCCGATTTTTTTTTTTTTTAAATGCACATGTACACCTCCGAACAGCTATAGGGAATCCGGCAAAATCTTGGTTTCTCCAGCTGTTTCCGAGCATCCTTTTAGGTGAACCTGTATCTTCCGAGTGAGTTCGTAGGTTACGGCGATGTTCCATTTCGCCGAGATGTTTCCTAAGCAGTCAGTAAGGTTAAAAGGCCAAAAGGCCACAAGACAGTATTTCATGCTTTATGTTTATGAAATATGAAATGTATGGACCAGAGTGTTCACAAATAATAATAAGTACTTATATTACTTTCTCCCTATGAAGGAAGGCACAGACCTCACATTTTTTATGTGGGTACCAAGGAGGTGTGTTGCTGTTTCGTATCTTCTCATGTACTTCAGCTTTCGCTATGTAAGGGTGTATCTTGTTACCTCTTAACAACCATGAATATATTTTCGTATATTTGTAGTAAAACTTTCAAGATTTATTTATTCAGCAACCCAAATATACACACATGCGTTAATATCTTGAAATTATCAGCTTTTCTGCAGCTAATCGTGAAATAAACGCAAAAGCGCTGTCGTGAATCCTGCCCGCCATTGGCGTGATGCAAATACCCATTAGCAAATTACGTTAGTCAACAACCATTTTGCATCTGGGATGTGATGCATCAACTAGTATGTATTTTGGTGTGTAGAATCCGAATATATCTTTCAAAATCTTCTAGCACGTACCAGTTTTGAGGTTTTAAGGATTTTTTATTTTTCGTATTCAGAATTTCACTTTTTACTGTTCCTCTGTCTTGATGTTTAATTCTTTGTTATTGATTTTCAGGGGAGAGCTAGAAGATCTACAAACCGCCAGTAAATAGTTGGCATGGTAATTCAGTGGAGTGAAAGAGATCCTCAGTGAGTTTCCTGTGAAAAATAGTGTAAAATCTTTGTGTTTAAAACTTACACTAAGAAAAACGGCAACTAGTAAATCTCGTTGCTGTCTAAACCACCCCGACAACTTTTGTTATGTGTGTGAGAAATTCACTTCGAAAACCGAAAGAAAACCAATCACTGATCTGGTTAACAAAGCATATAAATTGTATTTTGATTGTCCTGTTGGTGATCAAGATAGATATTTTACACCTCATATTGCGTGCATAAACTTTATTACAATCTTAACCGATTGATTGAAAGGGAAACGCCGAGGCATGCCATTCGTTGTTCCGATGGTGTGGTGTGAGCCTAATGAACATTATTCAGACTGTTACTTCTGTCTTACAAATATTTCTGTAGATTCGTGCAAAACTAGACATAGAATACAGTATCTAAATATATCTTCAGTGCATTTGTCTATGCCCCATGATGAGGGGTTGCCTGTTCCAGACACCATGTCAAGTGAATCAGAAACTATTGAAAATATAGAAGAGTGCTGCCCTCAACATCGTAACACTTCGACTCAGCTCTTTAACAAAAAGAAATTGAACGATTTGCCTCGCGATCTAAAACTTTCGAAACAGCAATCCGAACTCTTGGGATCGAAACTGCGACAACGGAACCTTCTAGCTCCAGCTTGTTTCTGATCAAGAGGTGCTTCCTTAGCTCAATATTTCGATATGCTGCAGTAAAACCAGCTTGAAAGCAGTACTACTTCACAATGGAAATGCATTTCCATCGGTACCTTTGGCTTATGCAGTAGACATGGAAGAAACTTATGAAACCTTTGTTGCTAGAGGCAATCAAATATAAAGACCATGAATGGCAGCTATGCTGTGATTTAAAAGTTGTTGCACTCCTTACAAGTTTACGGGCTTGATTCACGAAATTCTGCTGCTTTTTGTGCCTTTGAGATAGCTGTGACACCAATTCAGTCTATATGAAAGTCATTCGTTACTGTAAACGTGAAAGTGAACAATACCTCATTGGTTGAGCCCGATAAAATCATTTTTCCTCCCCTTCATATGAAGTTGAGTCTTATTAAGAACTTTGTAAAAGCTCTGGATAATGAAGGTGAGACATACAATCACTTCAAAGAAAAGTTTCCTAAATTTAGTGAGGCAAAGCTGAAAGAGCATATATTCGTTGGACCACAAATAAGAAAACAACTGAAAGATCAACCTTTGATACGAAACTCACAGATATCCCATCAGCTGCTTGGTCTTCTTTTAAAGCAATTGTGAAGTTCATTTTGCGTAACAGGAAAGAAAAAACTATGTTACCATTGTGAATGGTCTGTTGGACAACTATAAGAACATGGCGTGTAGAATGTCGCTTAAAATTCACTTTTTACATTCTCACTTTGATTTCTTCCCGGAAAATCTGGGAGCCGTAAGCGATGTGCATGGTGAACGCTTTCATCAAGACATTCTTACCATGGAACACCGTTATCAGCCACTGGAACCCTTCGATGATATGTGACTACTGCTGTGGTCTTGTTAGGGAGAGTGATTAAACGGCAAACAAAAGAAGAGCACCGTCGTCGCATATTTCAAAAACCACAGACGATTAAAGGTGAAAATATCTTCTGAACTAATTTGGACCTTACAGAGGCATCATGCCTGTATATGCATACTAAATAGTATTGATTTCAATCTTTCGGGATGCGTATTTTTGTCTGATTTAATTGTGCCAATTTTCGTTTTTACCATTTTTTATTCAGCTGTGTATCTAATAAATGTGACGTCATAGAGAAAAACTGATTTTACCAGTGTGTTCAGGACCCTAAAATTAGATAACTCCACCCATTTAGAAACCAGATGTAGGGAAAAAGTTTAAATTTGTTAACTGATGTTATCACATCTATTATCGTTCACCATTACTATATTTCAGAAAGAAATTGGAACACTGAATTAAAAATACAGCATTACGCCATTGATAGTTCGCGTTATTCAAATGGTTCAAATGGCTCTAAGCACTATGGGACTTAACATCTGAGGCCATCAAACACCTACACTTAGAACTACACTCCTGGAAATTGAAATAAGAACACCGTGAATTCATTGTCCCAGGAAGCGGAAACTTTATTCACACATTCCTGGGGTCGGATACATCACATGATCACACTGACAGAACCACAGGCACATAGACACAGGCAACAGAGCATGCACAATGTCGGCACTAGTACAGTGTATATCCACCTTTCGCAGCAATGCAGGCTGCTATTCTCCCATGGAGATGATCGTAGAGATGCTGGATGTAGTTCTGTGGAACGGCTTGCCATGCCATTTCCACCTGGCGCCTCAGTTGGACCAGCGTTCGTGCTGGACGTGCAGACCGCGTGAGACGACGCTTCATCCAGTCCCAAACATGCTCAATGGGGGACAGATCCGGAGATCTTGCTGGCCAGGGTAGTTGACTTACACCTTCTAGAGCACGTTGGGTGGCACGGGATACATGCGGACGTGCATTGTCCTGTTGGAACAGCAAGTTCCCTTGCCGGTCTAGGAATGGTAGAACGATGGGTTCGATGACGGTTTGGATGTACCGTGCACTATTCAATGTCCCCTCGACGATCACCAGTGGTGTACGGCCAGTGTAGGAGATCGCTCCCCACACCATGATGCCGGGTGTTGGCCCTGTGTGCCTCGGTCGTATGCAGTCCTGATTGTGGCGCTCACCTGCACGGCGCCAAACACGCATACGACCATCATTGGCACCAAGGCAGAAGCGACTCTCATCGCTGAAGACGACACGTCTCCATTCGTCCCTCCATTCACGCCTGTCGCGACACCACTGGAGACGGGCTGCACGATGTTGGGGCGTGAGCGGAAGACGGCCTAACGGTGTGCGGGACCGTAGCCCAGCTTCATGGAGACGGTTGCGAATGGTCCTCGCCGATACCCCAGGAGCAACAGTGTCCCTAATTTGCTGGGAAGTGGCGGTGCGGTCCCCTACGGCACTGCGTAGGATCCTACGGTCTTGGCGTGCATACGTGCGTCGCTGCGGTCCGGTCCCAGGTCGACGGGCACGTGCACCTTCCGCCGACCATTGGCGACAACATCGATGTACTGTGGAGACCTCACACCACAAGTGTTGAGCAATTCGGCGGTACGTCCACCCGGCCTCCCGCATGCCCACTATACACCCTCGCTCAAAGTCCGTCAACTGCACATACGGTTCACGTCCACGCTGTCGCGGCATGCTACCAGTGTTAAAGACTGCGATGGAGCTCCGTATGCCACGGCAAACTGACTGACACTGACGGCGGCGGTGCACAAATGCTGCGCAGCTAGCGCCATTCGACGCCAACACCACGGTTCCTGGTGTATCCGCTGTGCCGTGCGTGTGATCATTGCTTGTACAGCCCTCTCGCAGTGTCCGGAGCTAGTATGGTGGGTCTGACACACCGGTGTCAATGTGTTCTTTTTTCCATTTCCAGGCGTGTACTAAGTGGTCGCGCAGTTCCAGACTGATGCTTCTAGAACCGCACGGCCACATTGGACGGCTGTTGAATAGTAAACCGTCGAACTTAACTAACTTATGCCAGGGTATGTATATTAACGTAGATAAACTTGCTGCAGATAACACTATGCTCAGTGAATTGGTACGCACCTTACGAGGCAAAGTGAGCACGCTACTGCCAATTCTTGAAGTGATGTAGTAACGATCACCCCACAATGGTTGCACAGTAAGGATAAGAATACTGATGAATATATTAACAAGAAATTACCGTTCGCGGTGCAACGCCACCTGAGTGCGTACTTCACACATCTTGAAACACTAGAAGCTGAAAATAAGAATTGCATGAAAAGGCTTAAACAAGCTATTGATTGGGATCTGGTAAGTTGACAGCGGAGTGTGACCGCAGGCATGTCAACTGCAAAAAAGAATTGAACGAAGTACACGAACGTGTGATACGTTCTTCAGCAACTGCCGCACCCTCATACGAAAATTACAATCCCATGCAAACGGCGCGAAACTGAGTGAATGAAAACATTTTCAGTACTTAGCCCCCTGCTAATAATGCACTATATAACCCGGGGGCAGTTCCAAATCAGTCATTCGTATTGTGAGACGAGAGTTTACTGAAGCATCTTCAGTTTCAGATACACCCGAGAACTGAACCGTCCATATAGTTTTTCTCATATCATTTAAAACAGCATTAACATGAACATGTAGCGACCGTCATAAAATCAACTACATCGTAGGGTACATACAGGGGGAGACAACTTAGTGGATAACGGATGCCGTGGACAGCTTGTCTTCATCAAGAGCAATTTCAATACCCATTCCTTAGTAAATCTTAGTTGAATTCTGTTCAAGAATTTTTCAGTTCGTGGCAGGGTAGCTTGGGACGCTACTTTGAAAAATACTTGAACATGGCACACTACAGCACTATATACTAATAATTCCAGTAGCAAAACTACCTTTCGCATAACGAGAAAAGTTAATTCAAGTACCAGAAACGGATCTCAAGTATTTTATGTCTGTACTGAATTCGTTAGATTTGATACAGGAGGACATACGCGTAGGGCATACTAACAATAGCCGACTATCGAATATATATATAAAGGGAAACCATGACAGACATAGTTAGATAAACCGTAATCAATAACGACGTAACAGGTTTAAAAGAACTCATAAGCGACGAAGTAACTGAATGTACTGCAGTTACTGAACAACAACAGGATAAGTTATATGATCTACTGCTACGTCATTTACAGATATTATTAAAACTTATATTTACAATATGGAAGTTCGCTCCCATGACCTAAATGATCCCCCGATCAAAGGAAGCAGCTGCAAGGAATGAAATTAAACAAATGCTTGGTTGGAATATAATTACAAGTATAGATTTTAAAAGTTCCTACTGCCAAAGAAAACTAACGCCAGAAACTAGAGAATAACCAACCTCTATTTTTTGTCGTAAGAGTTATCAGTTTTTCCTCCTACCTTTTCGACTTTGTGTCAGTCTGGGGTGTTAATCACTACTCACTGCTTCAGGCGCACTGTTAGGTACAGAAATGCTAGAAACACACTATACGTTGATGACATAAATAAAAGGAAAGAACATCTACATATTCTAGAAAGAATAAAAGAGAAGTTCACACCGGCAGAAGTAACGGCGAACTTACGAAAGTCTAAATTTCGATGAGAGAAGATCATTTTTTTGAGACACATAATATTATCAAAAGGAATGCTACCAGATGCCGATAAAATATACGTTTTCGCCAGAAGCCGCGGTTTTCGATTTATTCAAGATAGACGCAATAAACTGACTTAAATGCCGCTTAAATTCAACAATCAGATCCTACAGTGTAATGTATTTCCTCTCTTCCCCTGTATTGATTTTGTTATTTTAAATTTGTTCAGGAAAGTAGAAGTTTTACGAACGAAGGGTGCATTTCACTGCCAATGTGGAAAGAAAACCTTGTAATCATAAAATTGGCAATAAGGCGCTAATTCTGTCAGTCTTTTCTTGCGGCATTAAATAATTTTTACACCTACGATTTAACTTTCATTTTCATGCAAGAATTAGTATTAGGTTAATCAGTCGTCGTTGGAAAGCACAGAGCTTGACGAGAAATCGTCATATGGTCAATTATTAACGTCAGCTGTTAGTTCTGCATAATAAAGCTAACAATCAAAAGCGGATTTCGTTTAAAACATGGGCTGCAGGTTCGACTTACAAATGCTGAAATGGGAAGACGATAGCGCGCTTGTGGAACGCGATCGTCGCGTCAGTGAACTACTTCCAACTAATTTACAGGCCAAAATTTACACAAAACAAGCTTCAATGGTATGGGAAAGCTAGGATTCGTGCTGAGCTGCCAAAATAAAGAGGAAATAATCCAAACAGTTGCGTTATTTAACAGAGAATGCAAGTTACAGAAACTATGGACCCTATATCATCGATCAAAAAAGGAAGTAAGGATATCTATTCTGTTACCTTAACAAATGGGAACGAAAATGTCTTTCGTAAATTATTCATACGCAAAGATGAAGTTGATTTACTGAGATGTAAATTTATGCCTAATATCGAAATATGAAGTTCAGCTGGGGTGGCTGTTACACTTTAAATATGTTGTTATACAGCCACCATGAATGGCGTAGACAGTGTCTATCATAGAACATCGATACACCGTTCAACGTCACCTCATTCTCCTTGCTCAGGTGTTGAAACAGTCAAAGTACAGGAACGGAATTACATACCAATTGTAAATGGAATATATTTTTAACAGTTGTGTTATGGAACAATACTGGTTTCTTCAAAGCATTTCAGTAAATCGGTGTTGTAAGGAATGATTTCTCTGTAATGACATTCATGCAGGTGATCTGACAATACGGATTTGGTAAAATTTTGTAGTGGAACACTAGGTTTCATGACATAGAATTGAAGTCTTGATTTTATTTTACGTTCAGGGATATATTTTAGTAAATATGATCCTCCAATTTGACTGCAGCCAACAGGAAACCTGAAAAACCTGTGATATGGTCTTCAGTACGAAATTCAGTAAAAAATCTCTTAGTTGTCGATCTTGTCCACTGAATTCAACCAAACATGTTGCTCAGAATAAGTGTCATTTAACATATGTTTTAAAATTTTCTGTATGGGAAATTCATGTTCACTGGAACAAACCTTGTTTTATTAGATTATATTACATATAGATTAGATTATATATAGGTTGTGTTGTGGTATTGTTTTCGATTCCTGACACAGTTGCCGGCCGGGGTGATCGAGCGGTTCTAGGCGCTACAGTGTGGAACCACGCGACCGCTACGGTCGCAGGTTCGAATCCTGCCTCGGACATGGATGTGTGTGATGTCCTTAGGTTAGTTAGGTTTAAGTAGTTCTCGGTTCTAGCGGACTGATAACCTTAGAAGTTAAGTCCCATAGTGCTCAGAGCCATTTGAACAATTTGAACCTGACACAGTTATATGATGCGTAATATCATAAAATAAGAAAATGGTTTCTGATCATGTTTTTATGTTACTTGATATCGGAAATTAGTAAGTATATGTTGAGTTCTGCTGGTGGCCGGGTAGTTCGGCTAACGAAGGCGAGGTAAGATGTACTGAAGGAGAGGATGTAGGCGATGGTTGTCTGTGATACAACAAGGACAGGATCGGGATGGTTAGGCTGATGAGCGGAACAGCATGATGGATACCGCAGCGTAGTTTGGTTACATCTTAAAGAGGTTTTAGGTAGTTCATAATTATCAGGTTACGTTCAACAGTTGCACAAAGGAATCAGAAACACGACTTACGCGCCGCCCGCTTTGGCCGAGCGGTTCTAGGCGCTTCAGTCTGGAACCGCGCGACCGCTGCGGTCACAGGTTCGATTCCTGCCTCGGGCATGGATGTGTGTGATGTCCTTAGGTTAGTTAAGAGTTCTAAGTTCTGGGGGACTGATAACCTCAGCTGTTAAGTCCCATAGTGCTCACAGCCAACGCAACATACGTAATTGGCGGTGAAATTAAAATTTTTGTTAGCACCCAAGCAATCTTTGACATAAGTAAGGATAGCAGAAAATGTCTTACACACCTGATTTGGATCTGTGTTCAGCTTCGGAGGACACCGTATACTTCGCCGTTACATCCTTGCTTAGAGTCATTTGCACTAAGACTGAAACTGTCATTTATTGCCTTCAATCGCCAAATGAGCTCAATAAAAATCTTTAACAATTAATGTCCGCAACATACTTCAGAAAATGTTTCTGTCGGCCAAGTTTTCTTCTACAATTACTGTGCAGTTTAAATCAATAGTGATCGTGCTTATAGTGAGTGCTTTACGTCGACAATCAGGTTTTTCTGGATCGGTAAAGAACCGTCAGTTACTGCACGCTGCAGCACAGTTCTCGTTACCTGTTGACACAGCTGCTTAGTGAGCGGAGATAAAATCTTCTAACCACATGCGGAGAGGATTCTAATCTTCCATACTAAACGGAAAGGGTTAAAATAGTGTACTGATCGCTTCTCAGATAAGTTAAAATTCTTTATAGGTTTTTCGATGGTGTACTAGTCAGGTTGCTTAGTACAACATGCACTAGCACCATACTTTGTATATCACTGTGTATGCGGACTGAAGAGGCGAATGAAGATTTATACCAAAGTCATGTCTGCATATTCACATCATAGGTGCTTGATACTTGTAAAGGTCTCTGTAGCTATGTAGTTCTATTAGATTTTATTTACCAGTGCCTTACAGTCTCTTGCAAACTTCAAATACAAAAACATTTTTAGAACAGAGCTAAGTGGATCGTATTCCTTCAGTACTTATTTGTTACAAACTTGTTGTTCATTGTCGGCTCCCAAGGGTCTCAATGTTTTGGTGAAATGACTAAAAGTAAGGTTTCTACACGACTGAAATATACATGTTTACGTGAGAAAGTACACATAATCAATATCAAGAAATAGGTTTCCACGAAGTAGCATTGTTTCTTACGGCTCTGGCCAGAGCGTGTGGAACATCTATATTTATTAATATCTTACTACTCATGTTGACCAGGACTACATTATTTATTTATTCATAGCAAAATTGGCCTCAGTATATTTTCTGTTAAAACGACATCCTTGATCGAAATTACATTCAGCACACAGGAAGGGTTAGTGTGTTATTCTCAAAGAGCCAAATAGTCCTGCAATTTTTCAAAGACAGCTTACATTTCACAATAGTGTTACTCATGGGACTTTGATTGCAATCAATACAAACTCAAAATTTCATCCTCATATTTCGGTAACCAGTTGTCTTACATAAGTAGAAAATGTCCAATAATCAAGTAATTTCACACATACACGAAGCCGTGAGTTCACTTAGTTCAAAGGCACTAGCTTAGGCACAAAAGTACATGCGTCTTACAGCTAAATACTTAATACTATGTAAAGAGATACGACAAAGTAGAAACACTATGGAAAATCTAGTACTGTACACAAATTCCTCGTTTTTTGAGGTAACAGGTGTAGCAACTTTAAATTAGCATCAAAGTAATTCTCCTAAACTACTAAAGATAGTGGAAATTCCCTGTTAAATTACTGACTTTATACATTGGCCTTGTGGAATATTAGGTCAGGTAGCCTACAGTACCATATAAGCTGTAAACTACACTCCAATAAGACAGACACTAAAGAATGTCCTTTGGCTTTCTGTTCCTACTAGCTATCATGTTCATATGCGCTCTTTAGTCAGGCTCAGTGAGGTACAGCCAGGGCTTTGTCGAGTATTTATTTCACTTGATGTGTGTAAACATAGTAAAAAAGATTGCTTTTTCTAGTCACAAGTCATCAATGTTATTCACATACAAAAACGGTTTATGTAACTTCTCCCAATCCATATACATTTATGTGTAAGTATAGTTCCAAAACAATCTACTAGTATGTTGCGCGGTTACCCATAAATATTTGCTTTGCGAGAGAAAACGTAACAGAAAAAGTGATACTACACAACCAAACAGTGCTTGCTGCCAGTTGCAAAATTAAAAACCACTGCTGCACAATCGTGAGGATTCCCTCCAACCAGAGTATTCCAGCAAAGCAGTTGGTCTCCTTGAAACAAGGTGAACAGCTCCCTTCTACCAAATGACACTGCCAGCGGCACTGCGCTGTTGACGTTACACACTGTTATGCGATGGCTGATACAGACGAACCTCAAGGTGAGGGCTCTAGAGATATCTTGAGCTTCTTTTACTTTCACCGTAATAAAAAAATAATGAATTTACATGCAAAGTTTAAGAAAGTTTTATTTAAACTGATTATACATACATACAAGACAGTGCCATCTTAAAGATATAAAAAAGTTACAATTGTGGGTTCTCCTCAGTAAGTAATGAATTCTGTGCGCTTATTCTTCGTTGTAAAGTGGTTAATTATATCGTCAATAGCACAATCAATGTCGTGGTGAGTCTTCAACAGAGCTAAGTCATTCAGTCGACTTCAGCCACATCTTTGTACGTAACAATGTTGAAAAACTTCTTTCTGCTGTGGCAGTAGATGCAGGTAGACAAGAAAATATTTTGTACAGCGTGTGCACAGTAGGATAGTCAGATCTAGGACAGTCAGACAAGGCTTGGATAATAGACGACGATCATTAAGGGTGTTTATGCTCGTTTGCTTGCATTGAAGAATCTCTCCCACTAGTCTCTTTTTAATCGCAAAACAGTAGAATATTCACGACATTTCTCGAACAAATTCCAGACAGAATAATTAATCGAGGTCATTAGAATGGCCGCGACTTTTCTCGTAGGTATGTGTTAGCTATCTATGAGCCAGACAGAAACGTATAAAATACGATGCCGCGGACGCGCGTGCTACATAGGAAAGTACAACTACTCGATAACTCGATTAAGTTGGGTCGACTGACGAAAGAAACGAATGAATAGCGTGTGGGCTGACTGGCCGGGGGGGGGGGGGGCGCATTCCCACATCCCCTCCCACCCTGCCCCCCCTCAGATGTCAGTCGCACATTCTCCTACCTCAGCTCTTACAAGCGAAAGGTCCAATAAGGCATGTCGAAACGTACCCTCAAATTTTTTACACGGAAAGAAGACAATGGAAGAAATGCACTGCCAAAATTTTAGCTGTAATGAGGCAGTGCAAGTAGTTTGTAAAAAAATGTTGAAGTTACACATTTTTGCCGCTTGAAGAATAGCTTATGACAGCGGTTTGTATAGCCCTGCCCGCCTAGCGCGAGATTCAGCGAATCACTCACGCAGCGCCACGTAGCGGATTTATCCGGATTTGAGACACCAATTTCAAGCACCTAAATGCTGGATTACAGGGGAGGGAATGGAAGCAAATACGTAAGAATGAGCATTATCAGAAAATTCACTGTCATTCGCTTGTATATGGGTAAAACCGTTTATTCTAGAGGGAACGGACAACAGATCGAGGTAGTGAACATTGGCTATTAACATGCAGCTAACATTCGGCATAAAGGATACAACTCTACCTTGTTAGATCCACAATGGGGAACTTCGCTTTTCTGTGAGTATTATTTTGAATGGCGAGCGCACTGTTCTTGATGGTGTATGCAAAATGCCGCAGGAAGGAAGAATTTAAGTGTCTCAAGCGTATGGAACCGCGACATGCGTGGTGATCGTGAATTTTACACGGACTTGCAACTACATCTCTCCTCAGCACTGGTCCAAAGTTTTCCTCGTATAAAGGCTGCCATTTTTTTCTTGTTTCTCATTAGCAATCAGGGGAAATTTACAAACAGAACACTAATTACCAACGTTGAGTCATATCAAGTGACAGAGCTAGCGTTTCCAATACACGTGTGAAGTCTAATGGTCATATTCTTTTTGTTTTTTATTTCTAAAACAAAAATGGTCTTGTAGCAAGGCGCGGGATCAGATTCCATTCAGACAACTTTTTCAGTATGATTTTTAACCTAGCGTTCACTTCTCACAGATGTCGGAGTGGTCACGAATGATATGTGGTTTGAATTCCACTTTAAAATGCAAGTCTCCATTTTCCGACTGGGTAACTGGGGAAGGTCAGGGACACGTAAGAAGCTGCAGCGGCGTCCGGTTGAAAGACCTTCAAGAGGCCTATAGGGTACGTCAGACAAAGTTCTTTTTTTTTTTCGTGCTTCTTAGCTTATTTGCTCTGGAGAAATTATATATTATTTGAATAACTTCATATCGACAGCTGAGTTCTTGCACAGGTAACACTTCAGGAAACGATTGTTGTACATCAAGTTGTAATTCTGAATCTAATTTATCGTTTATCCGGGTGTCCTTATTAGAATTTCACATTTAAAAATCTTATGAAAAATTTTCCTCTGTGTGCAAACTGTTCGTCAGAAAAGTTACCTATTTTTCCATTTACATTCCGAACACATTCTTTTATTTTAAGTTTGTTCATTTATTAATTTTTGTGTGGCCTTAGTAACGTCCTGATATATGGTTTTCCAGCCCAAAATTACTGTTGTTGTGGCGTTCCGTCGTGATGAGAGGTTTGCTAGATACGTCGACAAAATTGTCAATATAAACGACACATTATCTCTTTGTGATGATAAGTGTTCGCAACCCACTTTTATCGTTGTCTCTAAATTTTCATGTAATACCGCAAATGGGTCCTGAGTATTACCAGTCGGTGGAACAATATCGTTGATCTCTGCCTGGTATTTGATTTCCCGCGCTGAAGTGTTAAAACCTGTAAATTTAATAACCGTATCACAGAATTCGCTAACTTCGGCATATGATTCTACATCAATATGTTCTTCAGATATCATTTTAATAGGTTTTCCTCTCTTTCTCGTAACGCATGGATACCAGAAATTACCTGAGAAAATAGTTAAATAACAGCACACAAATAATAATAGTAATGCAAAATGTGACGTTTTCAATGTAAAGATGTTAATGTGTTGAAAGAATAAACGGTGTTATACCATGTTGTACACACGTTTCACAAAGTCAGCTGTTTTGTACGACTTAACTGTGTGAATATTGCTGTTGATTACCAACAAATTCAAATATTCAGACTTTGAATAAAAAGTCGTCTGTGAACTATTAATTCGGCACTTATGATAGGCTTGGGCAAGAGAAATAAGAAATGTCGTCACCTCCTACGCTGAATTGTAAAAAATATAAATAATTTCAAAAAATAACTTTTAGTTGCTTTCTCTTTCTTCTTTAAAAATTGTTTCAAATTCTATGCCTAATGATGTTTCGTTTCAATATTTATCTTCAACTTCAGTCTGTTTTCGTCATTGGTTTACAGTTTCCATTCGGTACACGAAACAGAGAAGAACAATGTGCAGTTACATAACTACCAAAATTATTACAAAATTCGTCCTGTCACATCTCTTTTCTTCTGTATGCTTCTTTTTAAATTAAAATCGTTTGTGAAAGTAAAATGTTATCGAAAAACGAATACACTATAATAATGTACAGGAAACGAAACATGTAATCAGTTAGCAAGAAGGAATTAGCTTAGTATTTTCTTACGGCATTAAATGATTTTTAGTCGTATGACCTTACTTTCATTCTCATGCAGGCAGTCATTGTTGGGAAGCAGTGATCTTGGTGACCAGAAGCTGCGTTATCGTTAATGGTTAACACAAATAGCTACTTCTGCGTAATTATAATAACACTAATAATAATAATAATCACAGTCGAACTTCGGTTAAAACGTAGTCTGCCGATTCGAATTGCAAATTTTATATGGGAAAATGACAGCGCGCTTTGTCACCAAACTGACTACTTCCAACTCATGTGCAGAAAAAAAATTCTAAAACAACATCTTCATTATTAGAAGGATGCAGGGATTCGCACTGTGCTACCAAACTAAAGAAGAAACTAACAGCATTATTATTTATCACAGAACACAAGCTATAGGAATGATCAACCGCATATTACCGATCGAAAAATAAGAATAATAAAGGGATATTCTATTGGTTTAACAAAAAGGGTTCGAAAATGTCGTTCGCGGGTAATTACTATATAAAGACGCAGTTAATTTTATGAGACGTAACCTTATCTGTAATATCAACACGCCAAATTCAGTGAGTGGCTGATTGATATTAAATGTGTTGTTATAACAGCTAGAGATTGTACAAAAATTAGGAGCTACATAAACTTTTTTCCCTATTTTCCCCTTCGAGCTCATTTTTTTAACTGCCGTATTTCTTTCTTTCTAGTCCATAAGTCTGGTTTTATAAATTACGTGCTTTACAAGTTGGACTTTTTCAAAGCGCCTGCACTTTTTTCGATGACTTGTTAATACCAAACCATAAAACTTCCTGTGGTTGAAGTTCTTTATTTAACAATCTACAGTTTGCAACAAGAGTTTTCGTCCTTACTACAGTGGTATCTACCCTGTGGCGTTCTCATTTTGATCATAAGCATTTCATATGAGCAGTATTCAGACGTCAGCTAGAATTCTAGCAGAGTCTACATTTTTCTAAATATATCTTGCACCAAATGAAATATCTAAAAGATTCCACCGTAATTTGTGTTTTATACAGGTAACTGCCTTCTAAATGTGGATTTACTAGCCCTTCTTGTTTCCTTCCAACCCGGAAGACACAGTCTTCTCAATCATTATATTTCCGATATTCATTACATGGGCTAGCTTTCTACTTCAGAATTTAGGATTTACTACTGTCATCATCATCATCATCATCATTTAAGGCTGATTATGCCTTTCAGTGTTCAGTCTGGACCGTAGTCCCCCTTAAAAATTCCTCCATGATCCCCTATTCAGTGCTTACATTGGTGCCTCGTCTGATGTTAGGCCTATTACTTCAAAATCATTCTTAACCGAACCCAGGTACTTTCTCCTTGGTCTACCCTCTACTGCTGAACCCATGAGTCTCTTGGGTAACGTTGCTTCTCCCATGCATGTAACATGACCCCACCATCTAAGCCTGTTCGCTCTGACTGCTACATCTATAGAGTTCATTTCCAGTTTTTCTTTGATTTCCTCACTGTGGACACCCTCCTGCCATTGTTCCCATCTACTAGTACCTGCAATCATCTTAGCTACTTTCAAAAAAAAAAAAAAAAAAAATGGTTCAAATGGCTCTGAGCACTATGCGACTTAACTTCTCAGGTCATCAGTCGCCTAGAACTTAGAACTAATTAAACCTAACTAACCTAAGGACATCACACACATCCACGCCCGAGGCAGGATTCGAACCTGCGACGGTAGCGGTCGCTCGGTTCTAGACTGTAGCGCCTAGAGCCGCACGGCCACTCCGGCCGGCCCTAGCTACTTTCATATGCGTAAACTCAACCTTATTGATAAGGTAACCTGAATCCACCCAGCTTTCGCTCCCAAACACCAAAGTTAGTCGAAAGATTGAACGGTGCACAGATAACTTAGTCTTGGTACTGACTTCCTTCTTGCAGAAGAGAGTAGATCGTAGCTGAGCGCTCACTGCATTAGCTTTGCTACACCTCGCTTCCAGTTCTTCCACTATGTCGCCATCCTGTGAGAATATGCATCCTAAGAACTTGAAACCGTCCACCTGTTCTAACTTTGTTCCTCCTATTTGGAACTCAGTCCGTTTATATCTCTTTCCCACTTACATTACTTTCATTTTGGAGATGCTAATAAGATAATTAATTTCAATAAGACGTAATGGCTCTCGGAATTACTCAATTAATAAATCACTGCGGCTTTCTATTTCATTTTAATTTCAAATGGTTCTAATGGCTCTGAGTACTACGGGACTTAACATCTGAGGTCACCAGTCCCCTAGAACTATGATCTACTTAAACCTAACTAACCAAAGGACATCACACACATCCATGCCCGAGGCAGTATTCGAACCTGCGACCGTAGGAATCGCGCGGTTCCAGACTGAAGCGCCTAGAACTACTCAGCCACACCAGCCGGCCATTTTAATTCAGCTTCGTGTCACAAAGCACTGATGCTTTCCGTATTAGAAGGGTGTAACTGATCATGCTTGAGGAATCGTTATAG
Organism: Schistocerca piceifrons; assembly: GCF_021461385.2. NCBI lineage: Eukaryota > Metazoa > Arthropoda > Insecta > Orthoptera > Acrididae > Schistocerca > Schistocerca piceifrons. Next base: position 444,152,424 of record NC_060140.1, on the reverse strand, counting down.
CTCGTATTCTCACACACCGTCCGTTAAGGACAGAAGAATCAAAAACAAAATATGTTAGGAGTGAAGAGTAGTCACATAAAACATTCCTTGACATGGGTAGAAATATCTGCTTCTAGAGACGTATATATTAGATGTCTCTGCAAGCAACCTGTGTACTGTATACGACGGATAACAGAAATGGCATACTTCGAATATAGATATCTTCCACATTTTTCACCCTGCCACCCAACTCGGAGAGGTGTTGCGTTAGGTGCTCCAGTGCTGACCGTGTCTGCTGCGGTTCCCTGTCGGACTGGATGGCATCTCGGCTCTCACGTGGTACCACGTGGCTGCTCGGTTCGACACGCGGCCGCCTGCTGGCTGCCACCATCCATCACTCTGCGGGACGTCGCCGCGGGAAATGCTACACCGTCTGCAGCTGCGGCGGAGTGTGGGGGCGGCTCCGGACATACGGAGGCGGCAGGTGGAACAATGGCTGCGAGATCTGCCCTGACACCAGGACAAAAATAGCAGGAATTCTTTGAAATTACAAGCGAATTTAACTCAGTTTCTCTGGTTCTTAACAATGATTTCATTAAATATAACTTGCAGCCTTAGCAGTTTGTTAAGATTGAAGTTGACCAGTTCTTCTACTAACCTCAAGGGTCGTTAGATACAACCTAACGAACTTTTCTGTCAATTTTAATCGGATTTCAGATATAAATTTTTTCCAAAGAAATGGTTAAGTGTGGGAGAGTCGGTCCAGTTAGCGTGAAGAGCAGGTTTGTGCACAGCTTGTTTTCTTCCACCGACGATAAGTACTGAGCGTGAATACCGCCTCAGTCAAACAATATAAAGACGTTACATCTGCGATTGTGAATGAAAACTTTCGGAGAGGAAGCACAGTATACTACCCGATTTCCTTGTCGCATCCGACAATAATGGAAATGACGCTGCTATAGTAGTGAAGACAAAACAATACCATGTCTACAACAGTTTAACAATTTCTTTTGGTTTCTGAGCTTCGAGGCTGTGCATTATATTATTTTAAGAAAGACAGCAACCAGCTATTAATTTATATGTTTTTTTATGTATGTTGCAACTTTTAGTACTACCGAATTTCGGTTGACCTAATATACTAAAGGCCATTAAAATTGTAACACCACAAAGATGACGTGCTACAGACGCGAAAGTTAACCGTCAGGAAGAAGATGCTGTGATATGCAAATGATTAGCTATTCAGAGCATTCATACAAGGTTGGCGCCGGTGGCGACACCTACAACGTGCTGACATGAGGAAAGTTTCCAACCGATTTCTCATACACAAACAGCAATTGACCGGCGTTGCCTGGTGAAAAGTTGTTGTGATGCCTCGTGTAAGGAGGAGAAATGCGTAACATCACGTTTCCGACTATGATGAAGGTCGGATTGTAGCCTATCGCGATTGCGGTTTATCGTATCGCGACATTGCTGCTCGCGTGGGTCGAGATCCAATGACTGTTAGCAGAATATGGAATCGGTGGGTTCAGGAGGGTAATGCAGAACGCCGTGCTGGATCCCAACGGCCTCGTATCACTAGCAGTCTAGATGACAGGCATCTTATCTGCATGGCTGTAACGCAGGGACGGCCACGGCGTGCCAAACTGCACGCGTGTACGGATGTGCTGCACGCGTGCCGTCCAGGACTCGGTCCGCCTCGCCACTACTGGGCTTTCCTCGGTCTTTCGCGGCACTGCTCGGCACGGCGCGACAATAGACTAGCTGTGCGATAAGACATCTTTTCATCCGGCATAGGGTGCATTAGTTGATTCGTAGTGATACCCATGTTTGCAATAGAACGGCATTATAACACCACACACAAAGGACTTAGTGATTTAGTTGGGTTGATAGATCAAACAAGTTGGCGGAATTAAGAAGACGTAGTGTTATGCAGCGAGACGGACCGAACGAGAGTAATACTTACAAATCTTTGTGTTTCTGAAGTTTGTATTTGTACATATTTGTCGTTAGAATTCGAATTTAGAGTTCACTCAGTTTTTGTTTCCTTCTTTTTTTTTTAGCCTGCAACCGAACGTAGCGACCTGTCTTTAAGAGCAAGATACAAAATAGCGCTCGAAATTGCAAGAGCGAATAAGCCTTTCAGTGATGGTGATTTCATCAAGGAGTGTATTGTTGAGGCGGCGGAACTCTTGACGCCACAGGAGGTAAAGAAGTTTAGTGAAATTAGTCTTTCCAGACAGACAATATCTCGCCGCAAACCTGGTATGGCAGCGGATGTCTACAGGCAGTTAATTGATAGTGCCTGCAAGTTTATTGCATTCTCGATTGCCTTGGACGAGTCGACCGACATTTCTGACACAGCACAACTAGCGATTTATGTTGGTGGAGTCGACACAAATTTGCACGTGAGGGAAAAACTGTTAGATTTAGTACCAATGGAACACACAACGAGGGGTACCTACTTGCTAAAAGCAGTTGAAGAGGCAATTGAAGCCGTTGGCCTGAATTGGATAATGTTACTTTCAGTCACCACGGATGGAGCGCCAGGAGTTCGAGGTGCTCAAAATGGGGTTGTAGCATTGTTGCGTAAAAAACTAGGACGATCGACAGAATATTTGTACGGAATTCATTGTGTTGTACACCAAGAAGCTCTTTGTGCTATGTATGCAAATTTGGAGCACGTGATGAAGTTGGTAGTCACCATAGCACATTTTTTGAAGTCGCATGGCTTAGTACACCGTCACTTTCAACAGTTTCTCATGGAACTGAACGAAGAGTACGGAGATGTTATTTACCACTGGGAAATACGTTGGTTAAGTCGAGGATCATGCCTCGTAAGATTTTTCAGTTTAAGACTCGCTATTGTTGAGTTCTTGAAGGAAAAAGGAAAGGCAGAGCCAAAATTAGAAGATCCAAAATGGATTGCAGATCTCACCTTTATAGTTGATCTGACTGCACACTTGAACGCTCTGAATGAGACTTTGCAAGGTGAGTAGCAGCTTATTTCTGATCTGATGAAAAAAGTGGATGCATTTTATAAGAAACTCTCATTGTGGAAGAAACAACTCATGAAAATGAATACCGCCCATTGCCCTACGCTCTCTAAAGTCAGAGAGAACGCAACTTCTCACGAATTCGTTTCTGTGTTGGAGGAACTACAGGCACAATTTTCTAAACTTTTTCAGGACACAGCCAGTCTGACATCTGTTTTTGAACTATTTTCTAGACCCTTTGCGGTTTCAGTTGAAAGTACTCCAGTGCATTTGCAAATGGAATTGATTGATCTGCAGTGTAATTCCCGCTTAAAGGACAATTTTTTTTTACGTAAAAACTGTCCTGGAATTTTACGAAGGTTTTCCTCAGGAAGAGTTTCCCCGTCTCCACAATGAGGCTGCAAATGTTATAACAGTGTTTTGATCGACATACGTGTGCGAATGGTTTATTTCGATTATGAAACTAAATAAGTCAGGATTACGTGGCAATCTGCGTGACGAAAATATAAGAAACTGTCTGCCTTTGTCCGTCTACCGTCTGTTTGTGCCGGATATGTACTTTATTATGTGCACAGTGAACCAAAAATAATTAAATTAATGGCGATAATTTTGTTGTATTTGTCATATGTTTTGTTGAGAATTGCAGTTATAGCAAATTTTGTACAGTAGTTCCAGAATACAAAATTTGCTTGTTTCACATGTAGTTGCAATCACTTATTCGACATCATACTGCGTGCTGTAGACTACATTCAAGTCTGTTTCTCTATCTCAGCTTAAATGTTGTAAGAATTTTACGAGTGACGATGTGAGAAGCGTGATACTGTTGGTGTAATGCAGTTTCAAACCCAGCGTTATTGTTATTTTTCTGTAGGTGTACAATTAGCCAACAAAGCTGCCAATGCACTGTCGCGTGTGGCGTGTTGATAGTTTCTCGCATGCGCGCGCAGTCAGCTGGTGTGGTAGTGGGAGACGTGTGACGTCAGAAGGGAGCGATCCGCACGCGTGTGAAACCTTGGCACGCGTGCGTGCACGCGTGCCGCGTTCTTGGCCGTCCCTTGCTGTAATAACGGATCGTGCAGCCACGTCTCGATCCCTGAGTCAACAGATGGGGACGTTTGTAAGACAACAACCACCAGCACGAACAGTTCGACGACTTTTGCAGCAGCATGGACTATCAGTTCGGAGACCATGGCCGGTTACCCTTGACGCTGCATGACAGACAGGAGCGCCTGCGATGGTGTACTCAACGACGAACCTGGGTGCACGTATGGCAAAACGAAATTTTCTCGGATGAATCCAGGTTCTGTTTACAGCATCATGATGGTCGCATCCGTGTTTGGCGACTTCGCGGTGAACGTACATTGGAAGCGTGTATTCGTCATCGCCATACTGGCGTATCACCCGGCCTGATGGTATGGATGCCATCGGTTACACGTCTCGGTCACCTCTTATTCGCATTGACGGCACTTTGAACAGTGGACGTTACATTTCAGATGTGTTACGACCCGTGGCTCTACCCTTGATTCGATCCCTGCGAAACCCTATATTTCAGCAGGATAATGCACGACTGAATGTTGCAGGTCATGTACTGGCCTTTCCGGATACAGAAAATGTTCGCGTGCTGACCTGGCCAGCACATTCTCCACATCTCTCACCAATTGAAAACGTCTGGTCAATGGTGGCCGAGCAACTGGCTCGTCACAATACGCCAATCACTACTGTTGATGAACTGTGGTATTGTGTTGAAGCTGCATGGGTAGCTGTACCTGTACACGCATCCAAGCTGTGTTTGACTCAATGCCCAGGCGTATCAAGGCCGTTGTTACGGCCGGAGGTCAAACGAAGTAATAAGTTTGTTTAATAAAGCATAGTATTAAACGTTTGCAACGTACTTATTTGTTAATAAGCACAGTATTAAATACTTTGATAGTGCTACATTTCTTAGTGTAATAAGCATTCTATTACATACTAGTTAATATATTTGAGACAAACGTCGAGAGATTCACGGATTTTCAAGCGTACAGTATTTTCTTGGTATCTGAAACACAAACGGGTGTCGGAAAAAGGATCGAAGACTTCAAACTACGTTTTTAGAATATCCTCCACATTGATTTGCGGCAGCTTCTGGCAAGTGCATAAGTGACAACTATAACTGGAAACGAAATAGGTTTAAATCACACGTAAGGTTGCTGCAGGTACGACGGGAACAAGATATTTGTGAGATTGTGTGAGAAATCAGGAGGGAGCCAACGTCACCACGTTCAGCCATCCTGATGCTCAAACAGATTTGATACCTCCATGATATCGTACATTCCAGACAACATTGCGGCACTCGTCCTGAATGGAAAAAGAAGTGGCTTCATGCAATTATACACTACTGGCTATTAAAATTGCTACACCATGAAGATGACGTGCTAGAGATGCGAAGAAGATGATGCGATATGCAAATCATTAGCTTTTCAGAGCATTCACACAAGGTTGGCGACAGTGGTGACACCTACAACGTACTGACATGAGGAAAGTTTCCAACCGATTTCTCATACACCAACAGCAGTTGACCGGCGTTGCCTGGTGAAACGTTGTTTTGATGCCTCGTGCAAGGAGGACAAATGCGTACCATCACATTCCCAACTTTGATAAAGGTCGGATTGTAGCCTATCGCGATTGCGTTTTATCGTATCGCGACATTGATGCTCGCTTTGGTCGAGATCCAATGACTGTTAGCAGAATATGATATCGGTGGGTTGAGGTGGGTAATACGGAACGCCGTGTTGGATCCCAAAGGCCTCGTATCACTAGCAGTCGAGATGACAGGAATCTTATCCGCATGGCTGTAACGGATCGTGCAGCCACGTCTCGATCCCTGAGTCAACAGATGGGGACGTTTGCAAGAGGACAACCATCTGCACGAACAGTTCGATGACGTTTGCAGCAGCATGGACTATCAGCTCGGAGACCATGGCTGCTGTTACCCTTGACGCTGCATCACAGACAGGAGCGCCAGCGATGATGTACTCAATGACGAACCTGGGTGTACGAATGGCAAAACGTCAATTTTTCGGATGAATCCAGGTTCTGTTTACAGCATCATGATGGTCACATCCGTGTTTGGCTATATGACAGTGAACGCACATTGGAAGCGTGTATCCGTCATCGCCATACTGGCGTATCACCCGGTGTGATGGTATGCGGTGCCACTGGTTACACGTCTCGGTCACCTCTTGTTCGCGTTGACGGCACTTTGTAGAGTGGACGTTACATTTCAGATGTGTTATGAGCCATGGCTCTACCCTTAATTCGATCACTGCGAAACCCTACATTTCAGCAGGATAATGCACGACCGCATGTTGCAGGTCCTGTATGGGCTTTTCTGGATACAGAAAATATTCAAATGCTGCCCTAGCCAGCACATTCTCCTGATCTCTCATTAACTGAACACGTCTGGTCTACGGTGGCCGAGCATTTGGCTCGTCACAATACGGCAGTCACTACTGGTGATGAACTGTGGTATCTTGTTGAAGCTGCATGGGCAGCTGTACCTGTACACGTCATCCAAGCTCTGTTTGACTCAATGCCCAGGGGTGTCAAGGCCGTTATTACGGCCTGAGGTGGTTGTTCTGGGTACTGATTTCTCAGGATGTATGCACCCAAATTGCGTGAAAATGGAGTCACGAGTCAGTTCTAGTTTAGTATTTTTGTCCAATGAATACCCGTTTATCATCTGCATTTCTTCTTGCTGTAGCAATTTTAATGGCCAGTAGTATAGCTATTACTTTCGATCGTGTGTAATTCAGGTATACAAAAATCGTGATAATGACGCTTCGTTTTAACTACTGTTGCCGATATCTGTACGTATACCCATATCCGGATTGACGTGAGTTTTTATGAGCAGGGTAACTATTGCTGTGGATACGCGTACGCTATAGAACGAGAGTAAATTGTAGAAACACGTACATAATGGGCAGTAGCAGATACCAGAATAATGGAAATTTTAATATCTAAATGAAGATTATAGTAGACGATATCTCGGGAAGCAAAATACTGTATGACAGACGAAGCGAAGACGACTTAGAAATAGACTATTACAGACAGGGACGACATTCCTGTTCTATAGAAGTCTACTAGATTAATATAAAACATTAACTTGAGGAAGAAATTTCGGGAAATGTGCGTTTGGTGCAGAGAGTTGCATGGAAGCGTATGAGTGACAGTGGGTGAGTGAAGAAAGGACGATACTCTAAGTGTTTGAGATGCAGTACTTTAGGATATTGTAAATTTGTTGGACTGACAAAAGACGAAGAGGTTCTCCGTAATGCCGACAAGAAGAAGAACACGTGGAAAGGGTTCACAAGAGCAAAGTAGGACATGTGTTAACACATCAAGCAAGATACTATTGAGGGATCTGTCAGGAGTAAGAACTGTAAGCGAAGCCGGAGATGGGAATATATCCAGCAAATGAATGTTGAGTGCATGAGTTTTACACTGTGATAGAATGATTCGTGAAGGGGAGGATTTCAAGGTGCACCGCATGCAACGAGTAACACTGACAAAAAAAGAATGCAAGAGTGAAACGGCGGGCATCCGCATCAAAATAGACAAGTACAGTCTTTATTTTAAAAGTGGAGTAATATATCGTGGTAATGAAAGAGATCAAGTATTCACGCTCACCGTCATCAACAAAATCATATTATTTGAGGAACTTAGGAAACCTAATAACGGCCTTTTTGTGGACTGTGCGAGCAGAATGATTATTTGGACTACGATTAGTATGAAGCGAATACAACCATCACGTAAAAACTGTCTAGTAGCGCTATTTGCATTCCACAGGAAAGTTGTTCAGTACGCAGCTGTGGCCCACAAGCACGCTTATGTTAATGCCACAGGAGAATGCCTGTCGAAACAGGAAAATTTATTAGCCTTCCTCGTGGGTATTGTCATCGAAATATACGTCTTTGTCAGAGGTATATAAATCTATCTGGGGACAGGAAGCGCAGACCGTGCGTTTGTCACGGGGAGAAGATCGGCTGACGCGGAAAAACAAAACGGGCGGCTGGCGCTGCGGCAGAGCGATAGGCTGCAGGGCCCTCCACAGGGCTGCCAACACTCCGGACCGCGTTAGAGACCACCTCCCGCCATACCCCCCCTCCCTCCCTACCCCTTCTCTTCATCATTGAGTGGACGTGCTCGACCACCACATTCGGTGTTGCCCCTCCAGCGAAGCGATAAACCAAATGGAACCTCTGCCCCTCTCATAATTAATGCAACGAGCAGATTTCGAGTGAACGGGAATCCCGAGCGCCATAAATTTTTGCATGTCCGGGGAGATGACAACTGCAGCGTGCAGCTCGGCGAGAGAGTTCCTATATAATCATCGCAGCACACAGGTCGCTGCCCCCTCTTTGTGCGTAAAGCGATTTCAGTAGATTACTGTTGGCATGCAATCCTCCCGTAGTGTACTTCTCTCAGTACATAATCACGTGGACCCGTTCGCTAATGAGTATGCAGACGATGGTTGACTGACGTAGTTTGACATTATCTCGCGTGAGGACGCAAAAGCACAGTTTTAAAAACAATTTGGAGCAATGAACAGGAAAAGCTATTGGGTTAACACGGAGTAGAATTGTCACAACATAGCATCAACTTCGTTACCTAGTATGTTTTGTACCATCCTTGTTACTGCATGTCATAGCGACCAAATTATTACTTCATACCTACTAAAAATACGAGAGACAACGTTATTAAAAGCGTTCTAGACAGGGTGTATGTATCCTTATCAATCGCGGACCTTTACAGGGGTGAAAGAATATGATAATAGAGCAAAACAAGAAAGAAGTTTCAGTAAATCTGTTCCCGTAAACGAGCCGTTTTCGTTATAACTAGTAGAAATGTACGTGAAATGCAAGCTTTTCGATTAAATCGAATATCGCGTGTTGCCCACGGCTCTGAAATAAGGGTTGGGTTGGTTTGTGTGGGGAAGGAGACAGACAGCGAGGTCATCGGTCTCATCGGATTAGGGAAGAACGGGGAAGGAAGTCGGCCGTGCCCTTTCAAAGGAACCATCCCGGCATTTACCTGGAGCGATTTAGGGAAATCACGGAAAACCTAAATCAGGATGGCCGGAAGCGGGATTGAACCGTCGTCCTCCCGAATGTAAGCCCAGTGTCTTAGCCACTGCGGCACCTCGCTCGGTCTCTGAAATAAGGAAAACACATATTGGGGAATGACATTGTTGGCTTCCGATATAAAATGACCTTTAATAAACCAATATAATCTCATAAGAATAGTCACTTAAAGGTTTATTTCAGTGAATGTTCACATACGCGCACACTTTTTGTTAGCTAAACCGGATTCGGCTGTCTAGTCATTATTAATAGCCTATAAATATTTGTAGTTGAGTATTGTGTCATAGCACGATGGAAACCAATGTTTCGTTGAGGGTAGCTTGCATACATGAGTCAAAAACTTTTAGAGGCTATTTATAATGACCAGGCAGTCGAACGACTTCGACTTGTGCTTACGACACAAGTTATGTGACGACAGAATTTGAGAGATGATCTGGGGCTGATTTAAAGAAATCGTAACTGGCTGTAGAGATCACTGCAGTATTACATTCCTTTAACTGGCTATAGAGATGAGTGCAGTACTGCACCGAGATGTTTCTTCGAACATCTCTTTTAACAAATGTGCGTGTACGATATAATGTATGATATAAAGTGTTGAAGCAGTATTGGATATTTTTTTAAGCTAAGCCATGGGTGACACCTGAGCAAAATTTCCCTCGTTTAGTTCGATGCTAAGTTGCTATTCCAATACAGTTGGAGAGTCTCTGCAATGTTGTTCGAGTGTAAGGGGAATACCAAGTGAACTGACGTGTGAATGGGAATATGTGTTGAGGAAGGAGGCGTGTTAGTATAATCCACGCAGTTGTGCAAAACGACTCTGCCAGGGTGGCGTAGTGATTGGCATACCTGCCTAGAGAACAGGAAACCCAGCTTCGAATCCCGACGTTTCTACAAAGTTCAGTACGTCGCTTCAGTCTGCATACATTCATCGTTGAGAATATTTGTGTTCAAAGAGTACGTTTGACGCATTAACCTGCTGTAGGGGTCGTGTCTAGCACTTACATAAATACAGTTTAAAATGCATGTCGTAAATAAGATGTTATTTCGTTATGAAACCAATGGTAGCTCGTAACCACAGATTAGTAATTAACACGCAAATGTCTCGGCGAGGGGCCTGATTTTGTCCCTATTATCGTATTCCTTCAACTGTGTATGTTTCACTATTTATTATGATACATACCGTACCTCTAGCACGACTTAGCATTTTTTTTTTATTTATGTGTATCTTCGAAGTGTACCCCTGTCTCATTTTCATTTCTTCACAAGACAGATGCGCCAATCCGTCTGGGTTTGTCAACCCATTTAGCGTGCGCCGTTATGTGGCAGAAGAAGCCTTATCGGACTGTTATTAAGCTGGTCTTTAACGAAAAGATGGATTTTGAACTCTAATCAAGCCGTGTTATGTTCGTATCATCACGTATGAACAACTGGCGTATCTCAGTAATGTATCCATTAAGATGTTGGCCGTTCGATGAGTTTAAGAATCATTGTTCTTGCTTCAGCTTCCAACGACAACTCATCAGGTTCAACAGAGGCTTTGTAATTTGAAACAAGTGGCAGTCATAGAGGCTCTGCTTTCTCTACTGATAAAGTAGTATATGCTACATTCAGCTACAACAGACGGATTTTTAGCAAACTGCAGTTGCAAGTGGAATGCGCCTTGAAAACATTCTCATATTCGATGTGAGACTGGCCAGGCCACTGAAGAGAAATCTAAGAAAGTGGCCCTTGGATTCCAAGTACATCTCGAAATGCGCCAGTGGAATGAGCTGAACAACAGATAGGTCATATCCGCGTTCACTTTATGTACCATAGATTCAATTTGTGCTAGGCAATGAGGGTAACGTCTGTAGATGCACTCGGCTGTCTTATTTGAGATTGCTTATTGCAAACAAGAATGAGATTTTTAGAGTTGCAATGGGCTCTTACTGGGCAAGCCTTATTCCTAGTATAAATTTGAAAGAGCTTGTCGATCGCCTTAGGACACAACTTTCTGACGATCCCCAAGGGACCCTATTCAGCTCAGTATTAGGTTGCATTCTTAATGGCGTAGAAAGAGTGCAATGAAATTAAAGACACTCCACGATAGCAGACAGAAATTTTATACGGCTTTTTAAAAACAACAAATAACGCAGGTCTGTTGGGATATGTGGTCGCATCAACTTCCTTATGGTTTGTGATAAGATTCAAGTTGTTGTAAATGGTAAGCTACGATAAAGTTCTGCAAATCGACGCGTGGAATGTCAGAAGTTTGAACATGGTAGGGAAGCTAGAAAATCAGAAAAGAGAAATGCTAAGGCTTAAACTAGATACAAGTATAGTGGGAGCCAGTGAAGTGAAATGGAAAGAACACAAGAGTTTCTGGTCAGACCAGTATAGGGTAATATCTAGCAGCAGAAAGTGGTGTAATGGGAGTAGTATTCGTTATTAATAGAATGGTAGGGCAGAGAGTGAGTTACTCCGAAGAGTTTAATGATAGGTTTGTTCTCATCACAATCGACAGCAAACCCACACCGATAGCAGTACTCAGCTATATATGGCGACCTCGCTAGTAGAAGATGAAGAGACAGAGAGGACGCTGAACGGGTAATTCTTACGTAAAAGGGAGACGAACATCTAATAAACATGGAGGACTGGAATGTAGATCTAAGCGAAGGAGTAGGAGAAGGGGTTAAGAGACAATAAGGGTTTGATAGAAGGAATGAGGGGCTGGAGACACGAATGGAGGTCTGCAATAAATTTCAGATGGTAATAACGAATAATCAGTTCAAGAGTCACAAGAACAGTAGTTATATTTGAAAAAGGCTGAGAGGTACAGGAAGATCTCAGTTATATTACATCACGGATAAGCAGAGATACCGAGATCAAATAATGGATTGTAAGGTGTATCCATGGGAAAATATAGCTTCAGATCACAATTTATTAATGATGACAAGTTGTCTGAAGTTTAAGAGACTAGTCTGGGATAATCAACGCGCAAAGAAGTGGCATACGATTGTACAGAGGAATGAAGAGATATGCTTGAAGTTACCTGAGGCTATAGATATTGCGATAATGAATGAATGGCTCTGTATGTAGACCAGTTGAAGACGACTTGATATCTCTGTAAGTAGCAATCACTGGAGCTGGTGACAAAAATATAGTTACGAAGAAGGTAAATGCGAAAAAGCCAAAGGTAACACAAGAAATATTTCAGTGGATGGACGAAAGAAGGAAGTGCTGAAATGTTCCTGAGAAATTCAGTAATGCAGAAATACAAATTACTTAAGAATGAAATAAATAGGAAGTGCAGGGGAGCTAAGGCGAAATGACTACATGACAAACGTGACCACATCGTCAAAGAAATGATTATGCGAAGGACTGACTCAGCATATAGAAAAGTCACCCCAACATACGCTAAAACTAAAGGCGAGGGCGGAAAAATTAATAGTGCGATGCAATGGGAATACCACTGTTATACGCAGAGCAGAGATCAGATAGCTAGAAAGAATATACTGAATGCCTCTATAAGGGGGAGAACTTGTCTGATAACGCGATAGAAGAAGAAGAAAGAGAAATCGATATAGAAGAGATGAGGTATCCACTATAACAATCAGAATTTAAGAGAGTTCTGTAAGACTTAAAATCAAATATAGCAAAAAATATAGATAATATTCCATCAGAATATCTAGGTGGAAGTGGCTAGATAACGACTATTAACGTTAGTGTTTATTCTCGCCATATACACACATTTAAAAAAATAAAGGATTGTATCACCCCAGTTCCCAGAACTCCTGAACATAGACGTTGACTGTGGATTTTTTATCGCAGACACAGTACCTCTCACTGTTCAGACAATTCACTAAACCCGCCGAAAGATGTAAACAACCATGCATGAGCAGCTCCTGTTTGACGGAGGGGGTCCTACAGCCAATTGGTTCCAGTCATTCCACCAGGAGGGAGGCACACGGCTTGTGTTGTCTGTGGTTCAACCATGCCTAGACTGTCAATACCGTGGTTCGATCGCGTCCACCAGGACGGGCTCTCAACAACGGAAGTGTCCAAGCGTCTCGCAGTGAACCAAAGCGATGTTGTTCGAACATGGATGAGATCTACAGAGCGTCAGGAACCGTCGATGACATGCCTTGCTCAGTCCGCCCAAGGGCTACTACTGCAGTGGATGACCGCTACCTACAGATAATGGCTTAGAGGAACCCTGTCAACAACGCCACAATGTTGAATAATGCTTTTCGTGCAGTCACAGGACGTCGTGTTACGACTCAAACTGTGCGCAATAATGTGCATGATGCGCAGCTTTACTCCCGACGTCCGTGGAGAGGTCCATCTTTGCAACTACGACACCATGCAGCGCGGTACAGATGGGCGCAGCAACATGCCGAATGGACCGCTCAGTATTGGCATCATGTTATCTTCACTGATGAGTGTCGCATATCCCTTCAGCCAGACAATCGTCGGAGACGCGTTTGTAGGCAACCCGGTCAGGCTCAACGCCTTAGACACACTGTTCGGCGAGTGTAGCAAGGTGGACGTTCCATGCTGTTTTAAGATGTCATTATGCGGGTCCGACGTACGCAGCTGGCGGTCATGGATGCCACTGTAACGGCTGTACGATACGTGAATGCCATTCTCCCGCCGATTGTGCAACCATATCGGCAGCATAGTGACGAAGGATTCGTCTTCATGGACGAGAATTCGTGCCCCATCATGCACATGTTGTGAATGAATTCCTTCGGGACGACGATACCGCTCGACTAGAGTGGCCAGCGTGTTCTCCAGACATGACCTATATCGAACATGCCTGGGATATATTGAAAAGGGATGTTTATGGACGACGTGTCTCACCAACCACTCTGAGTGATCTACGCCGAATCGCTGTTGAGGAGTGGGACAATCTGGACCAACAATTGTTTGATGAACTTGTGGATAGTATGCCACGACGAGAACAGGCATGCATCAATGCAAGAGGACATGCTACTGGATATTAGAGGTACCGGCGTGTACAGCAATCTGAACCTCCACCTCTGAAGATCTCGCTGGATAGTGGAACAACATGCAATGTGTGGTTTTCATGAACAACAAAAAGTTCAGAAATGATGTTTATGTTAATCTATATTCCAATTTTCTGTACAGGTTCCGGAATCCTCAAATCGAGGCGATGCAAAACTGTTTTTTGATATGTATAGCATCAGACTTTCATAAAAATATCATCCACACAATTCCGAAGACAGCAAGAGCAGACAAATGTGAGTAATATCGCACCATCACCTTAAAAGCTCATGCATCCAAGTCACTGACAAGAATAATATACAGAAGAATGGAAAATAAAGCTGAGGATGTGTCAGGAAAGTTAAAGGCTCCAGACGGTGATTCTGACGTTGCGGTTGATAGTGAAAACAAGAAGAAAATTCAAGACACGTTCACAAGTTTTTTCAACCTGGAAAAAGTGTTATACAGTGCCAAATGTGGTATGATATTCGAAATACTGAAAAAGTAAGAGTAAGCTATAGTGAAAGAAGGATAATATACAATACAAGCAAGAACCAAAAGGGAAAATTAAGACTAAAACTCCGAGGACGAAGTGTACGAATTAAAAAGGGCCTAAGACAGTGGTGTAGACTTTCACCCATGCTGTTTAATTAAACGCTAAAGAAATAATGAAGGAAACAGTAGGAACGTTCAACAGTGGGATTTAAGTTCAAAGTGAAAGATGTCAGTGCTAAGGTTCTCTTGACGATACTCTGTCCTCAGTGAAGAAGAATTACAGGAACTGTTGAATGGAATGAACAGCCGGATGAGTATGGAAAGTGGATTGAGAATAAATCGAAGAAAGACGAAAGTGATGAGAAGTAGCAGAAACGAGTACAGCGAGAAACTTAGCATCATAATAGATGATAGCGAGGTAGGTGATCTTAAGGATTATGATCTTAAGGAGTTTTGCTAGCTAGGACGATGGAGCAAAGAGGACGTAAAAAGCACCACGCACTGGAAAGAAGGACGTTCCTGGCCAAGAGATGTATACTAGTATCTAAATTTGAGGAAGAAATTTCTGATAATGAACGTTTGCAGAGCAGCACTGTAAGGTAGTGTGACATGGACTGTGTGATAACTGGAATATAAGGGGGTAGAAGCATTTGCAAGGTAATACTACAGAGGAATGTTGAAAATTGGGTATAGTCGTAAGTTAAGGACTGAGAAGGTTGTGAGACAGTTGGAGAGGGAAGGACTGTATGGACAACACTGACAAGCAACAGGGACAGGATGATCGGACATCTGCTAAGAGATCAGGAAATAACTTCGGTGGTAATAGAGGGAGTTGCAGAATGTAAAAGCTATAGTGCATGACGGAGAAAATAATTGAATCGCTTGTTTTTAAAAGGGTATTTATCCATTATTTTGGAAAATTTAGTTATTAATCTCAGCATACATACTGAAATTAAATATACATTCTGCGAAAAAATGGCGCACCTCTCTGCATCCCTTCTGCGTTTCTGAAGGACAATGATACAATGATTGTTTCTAAAAGGGCACGTCTTACGCTTTCGTTTCGTTTTAAAAACAAACAATTCATAGAACAGTTCCTGACGCTGCCATCAGAAGTAGTTTTGCAAGATGTCAGACAGCAGTGAAGCCTAAGCTTATTCACCTCCAGACATAATGCAGCATAGCAGCAATTTTTTTTTTTTTTTTTTTTTTTTTTAGGGAAAAGAAACGTGGTGTAAGCAACGAAGACTCCTATAAGGTGAATGATCTAAAGAAAGCTACATTATTTGATGCAGAGGAAAAGGTGTATCAGAGCATATACCATGGAAGTGTTGTGGGTAAGTAGAATTTATAATCAGAACTTTTGCAGGGTCATTGGAAAATAAAAATGTCTTAGTTTACATTTTAGGTTTCTTGTGTGCAGATGTAACAAAAACTGCTTGGAATAGTCCTGTGATGATGAAAAATACAAATGTCTTCTTATTTCTACGCTCTGACTACAGAAAACGAACAAAACGTATTTCTGTAAAATATTATTGAGGCAGAAACAGTGTACCTAAAACGTTCACGCCCAGAAACTCATGTGGAACTACGTAAACCTAAGTCTTACAATTCTTTTTATTCTCGTTCCAGGACAGTGTGCAGATTTCAACCATGAACGAGCTGTAATGTGCATGTATGATATCTCTGCAAAGAGACTTCGTCGATTATATTGTCTCTTACTTCAGAATAGATCCCGGAATGACCTGAGAAGAATGACTGCCAAAAATCAGGCAATGTCTGAGTGAATCAGTGAAATTATGAAAGATGACACTTAATCCTTTCCAATGAAAGCAACCCATTGTGGTAGCTTACATATGAAATATTTTGATGCTAAAGCAACTATAACAAATTAATTCTGTCACGACATCCAGATGTAACCTATGCCTTCTACTGAAAATATTGTAAACATAACTATGCATACCGATTTTGGAGATCACAAACCGACATTTGTTTAGAATGTGAAGACATAAATTTAAGGCTGATAAATACTTTATTGAAAGACCGCGTTAGGATGGCCAATGTGGATGAAATACAAGTTCCAAAGAAATTTTCTCAAAATTAATGAAATTGGGGAACTCTGTTCCAGTACCGATGATATGTGTGGAAGAGTAGTGTATTATATGCAGAACTTGCCATGACCACATACTCCAGTTCAGGAAGTATTTTATTATCGGCAGCTGTGGATGAATGTATTTGGAATACATAACATGAAAACAGGAAGGATTGCAGCGTTTGTGTAGCATGAAGGACCGACAAGGTATGGCCCAAATGAGGCACGTGTTTTTATTAAAGACTATATAAATGATTCTATTTCGAACAGCATAAGATATCTTTAGGTAATTTTTTTCAGATGGGACAAAACTGTTATCACCCCGCCATTCGTTTCTCAAACAGTTATTGGCAGATTATGATCTGAATGTAAGTGTTTTACAATTAGGGGACACACTTTCTTCCATGTGGTCGGGATTTCGGTGTTATAAAAACAGCTTTAAGAAAAGATGTCCAAGTCTATACACCAGAAGAATATACTAAAAAGATTATAGAATCAAGTAAGTCTGGTAAATTCATTATCACGCTGATGCGAACTGAAAACATCAAAGATTATAAACGATGGCGGGGAATATATTATAAGAAAATACACTTTCTGGATAGTCTTTGGGAAAAAGTGATCCTAAAGAAGAAAACCAAATCTTTGCAATAAGCTAATTACCACACGTCGTGTAAAGCCGAAAGTCATCACTTATATGATCTTCTAAGCAACACCTTCAGACCGCTAAAAATCGATGAACAGGGTATCGATAAGCTGCAGTTACCAACTTCGGATGCATACACTCAGAAAATATCCATCAATTCAGAGAAAAGGCAAGACATCAGCAAGGTGATACAATATACCCCTCCCAAGTAAAAGGAATGTGGTAAGGACGTTCTGGCATGGCCAACAACTGGTTGTGAACATGGTGAATATTGGTCTTATTATGTGGCAGCTGTTTATTGATCTGTATAGACAAATAATTGCGTTTATTTTCAAAAGGATATATGTCCACTGACTTAAACGCACCTGACTGGGAAGAAAAATATTTGTATTCGTATGCATATTATTGTAAAGATCATTGTGTACAATACTCTAAATGACAAAAATTAAATAAAATATAACAATAATTGTACGCGAAGTCTGTGCAGTTTTTTACCTCTTCTGTGAAACTGATTCCTGTGGCTACGTGATTCTTTAAAAAGAATTCAATTGAGGACGTAGGCTGCAAGTGCTACTCTGAAATGGAAAGCTTGACACTGGAGAGGTATTTGTAGTGGCCCGCATCGAACCTGTCAAAATACTGTTGACACACACACAAGAAAAAAAAAGAAAAAAAAATGGACTGGTTGAAACGAACCAAAGAAAAGCAGCCTGGTAAAATACTGCACAGAGCGTAATTAATCATCGCTAACACATGGTTTAAGAATTATTAATGAAGATTTTGTAAGTGGAAGGGACCTGAAGACATCGAAGGGGTCCCGGTTGATAATATAAGGGTAAGACATACGTTTCGGAACAAGACTTTAAACTGTACGACATTTGCAACGGCAGAATAGTAGATTCAAACTAAAGAAATGAAGACAGATAGGAAATTAAGGAGATGGGTCTTGGATAAGTTGAAAAAAATGCTTTTGAGAGTTTCAAAGAGGGCATTAGCGAATTTTTGACTGAAAGAAAGGGTAAGAAATCGATCAGAAGACGAATGTGGACCTTTGAGAGATGAAATAGCCATGGCCATGGAGGATCCAATACGTAAGAAGACAAGGCATCGAAGAAATCGTAAGAGATATAGTATTTAAAATTTTTTCTGTCGACTGTCCGCCTTGAGGAAAAGACAATTTTCATATTGCTCAAACGACTTACTGGAGTGCAACCGGGTGACATTGACGATAACCTCCGTCATTTCGAGAGGAGCATACCCCGCTATTTTCAAGGCAAAGCTTCAGCAAGAAACTTCCGTGCAAGCGAATTTAAAACCTCGGTTTCCAGAGAAACTCCGGACAGATAACGCTCACACATTGTGAACACTAGCACCATCACATACCAAAGATGAGCAACGTCAGAAGTTATTTACATTTAAATTAATAATTAACAGATGAGGCAGCATGAGATCTGTGCCTCATCTTTCTGACAAGAGAGAGAGAGAGTGGGATTCCGTGTAGAATTTAATCAAAAACCGTCGTCTATCTTCAGAAATATGGGAACACGTGAGGCAATACTGACCCTACGACTTATCTTAGAAGCTAGATTAAGAAAAGGCAAAACTACGTTTCTAGCATTTGTAGACTTGGAGAAAGCTTTTACGATGTTGACTGGAATAATCTCTTTCAAATTCTGAAGGCGGCAGGGGTAAAATACAGGGAGCGAAAGGCTATTTACAATTTGTACATAAACCAGATGGCAATTATAAGAGTCGAGGCACATGAAATGGAAGCAGTGGTTGGGAAGGGAGTGAGACAGGGTTGTAGCCTCTTCCCGATGTTATTCAGTCTGTATATTGAGCATGCAGTAAAGGAAACGAAAGAAAAGTTCGGAGTAGGTATTAAAATCCATTGAGAACAAATAAAGACTTTGAGGTTCGCCGATAACATTGTAATTCTGTCAGAGACAGCAAAGGACTTGGAAGAACAGTTGAACGGAATGGACAGTGTCTTGAAGGGAGGATATAAGGTGAACATCAACAAAAGCAAAACGAGGATAATGGAATGTAGTCGAATTAAGTCGGGCGATGCTGAGGGATTTAGATTAGGAAATGAGACACTTAATTAGTAAATGAGTTTTGCTATTTGGGGAGCAAAGTATCTGATGATGGTCTTAGTAGAGAGGATATAAAATGTAAAGCGTTTCTGAAGAAGAGAAATTTGTTAACATCGAGTATAGATTTAAATGTCAGGAAGTCGTTTCTGAAAGTATTTGTATGGAGTGTAAACATGGACGATAAATTGTTTGGACAAGAAGAGAATAGAAGCTTTCGAAATGTGGTGCTACAGAAGAATGCTGAAGATTAGATGGGTAGATCACGTAACTAATGAGGAGATATTGAATAGGATTGGGGAGAAGAGGAGTTTGTGGCACAATTTGACAAGAAGAAGGGATCGGTTGGTAGGACATGTTCTGAGGCATAAAGGGATCACCAATTTGGTATTGGAGGGCAGCGTGGAGGGTAAAAATCGTAGTGGGAGACCATGAGATGAATACACTAAGCAGATTCACAAGGATGTAGGCTGCAGTACGTATTGGGAGATGAAGCTTGCACAGTATAAAGTAGCATGGACAGCTGCATCAAACCAGTCTCAGGACTGAAGACAACAACAACATCTTCATAAGATTACTTGCAAATTTAATTTCAACAGCTTCCTTAATAACAGTGTCCGAATGGCTGGAAGCGCGTGCCAGAATCTCTGTGTTGTTATATTCCATAGTATGAGCGGTGCCAAGTCTACGTTCTGCAATGGCAGATTCGCTAGTCGGTAGTAAGCGTGTTTTGCCGCTTATGGTCATACAGCGGTCCTCCACATCCCTGACAGTCTGAGCAATATATGACACACCTCAATATGGTAGACACCCGCCTTACCCAAACGAGTACTATCCTTTACGGAACCTAAAAGAGACCTGATCTTAGGCCGGCCGGGCCGGCCCAGCAGTCCTAGGCGCTACAGTCTGGAACCGCGCAACCGCTACGGTCGCCGGTTCGAATCCCGCCTCGGGTTTGGATGTATGTGATGTCCTTAAGTTAGTTAGGTTTAAGTAGTTCTAAGTTCTAGGAGACTCATGATCACAGAGGTTAAGTCCCATAGTGCACAGAGCCATTTGAGCCTGATCTTAGACGATGGTCGAAAAACACACTTCACATCATATTTCCGCATTGGACGACCAATGCTGTTCGAAATGCACCCTGCTTACAAAGGAACCTCCCCATCGCACCCCCCTCAGATTTAGTTATAAGTTGGCACAGTGGATAGGCCTTAAAAAACTGAACACAGATCAATCGAGAAAACAGGAAGAAGTTGTGTGGAACTATGAAAAAAATAAGTAAAATACGCAAACTGAGTAGTCCATGTCAAGATATGCAACATAAAGGAAAATGTGACGGCACGAGCGCCGTGGTCTCGTGGTTAGCGTGAGCAGCTGTAGAACGAGAGGTCCTTGGTTCAAGTCTTCTCTCAAGTGAGACTTTTAACTTTTTATTTTCGCAAAGTTATGATGTGTCCGTTCGTTCATTGACGTCTCTGTTCACTGTAATAAGTTTAGTGTCTATGTTTTGCGACCGCACCGCAAAACCGTGCGATTAGTAGACGAAAGGACGTGCCTCTCCAATGGGAACCGAAAACATTTGATTGCAAGGTCATAGGTCAACCGATTCCTCCACAGGAAAACACGTCTGATATATTCTATACCACACATGACAGGAGTATGTTGTCGACCCACCTAACTTGTAAACTTGGCGAATGGGTAAAAAGATTCTTCTACCTTGCCCGATTTAGGTTTTCTTGTGGATGTGATAATCACTCCCAAAAAAGTGATGAAATCACAAGAGTTTGTCTCATAAACTGCAACAAATGAATGCAACAGTTTCACAGTCGCACAGTTTTCCCTGTGCTCTGTCGAAACGTATGTTTTTAACGTTTTCAATTTTTTCCGTGTGTACACCGTCAAATCCTGCATATTTCCAAGCAAATCTGAACATGTCCTGGAACTTTGGAGAGCGAAGTTGATTGCGTGTGTGTGCCTGACCTTTGATAATTGTCTGAAAATAAAAAATTAAAATTTTTAGTCGAGGGAAGACTTGAACCAAGGACCTGTCGTTCCATAGCTACCCACACTAACCACATGACCACAGTGCTACTGAACTGGCACAGTCCTAAATGTTGCCTATCTTGAGCATTGACTACACAGTTTGTATATTTTGCTTTTTTTTTTCATCGTTCCACACAACTTCTTCCTGTTTTCTCGATTGATCTGTGTTCAGTTTCTCAAGGTCTATCCACTGTGCCAACTTATAACCAAATCTGAGGGGGGTGCGATGGGGAGGTTCCCTTGTTAGAACAAAAAGGCCCTAGTCTTTGTGCCATCTCGGTACTATTATTACAGCACACAGACGGTCGATAGCGCAACATACGTCTGATCTGTCTTTCACTACAACCATTCTGACGAAAGGTGACTTCGAGATGAGCTACCTCAGTGATGAACTCTCAGGGTCCGAGATGAAATGGGTCTTGTGAACTAAGATACGAAGTATCCCTACACTTTGAGTGAAATGCTGACAACTACCAGGCTGCAGATTTATTTCAGTGTGAGTAGAAATCTCGTAAACGGCGTGTCCCAACGTGCCATTCATTTTCCTGCTGATCAACACATCAAGGGAGGAAAGACCGCCGTCATGTTAGATCTCCGCCGTGGAACAAATATTCTGGTGGACTCAATTCAGGTGTTCTAAAAAGCCATTCAAATTCTTACGGCCGTGAGGTCAAACAACAAAAGTTTCGTCTACATATGAGAAAAAACACGCAGGTTTCATAGCCGACGACTTCAAGTCTCATTCCTCAGAATCTTCCAAAAACAAGTGGGAAAAATAGGTGACAAAAGGGGTTTCCCGTCGCAACTTCATCTTAGCTCGCAGTACTAGTCACTGAATAAAAAGTAAGGGAATTCAACAAAAGCCGAAACAGGTTCGTTAATTCAGCACAAAACCTAAGTTCAATCATCCGTAACGATTCAGAAGAACATCTATGAAGAGAGAGAGACCGCATCAATACTTACTAGAATATCAGAGTCATTCAAAAGCGTCCCCTCCAATCGACGTAAGAAATCCGCCGAGTTCTTAATGTTATGCTCACACCGGCGTACGAAAGAGCTCAACACAATTCCAAGATGTCTTATTAAACTATAATGATATCGGAGTACCAACGTTATCCACAGTCGGACGAAGAGCAACACCTTCGGTTTGGGCCACACGGAGGCCACGTAACAGGGGCACTTACGTTCAAGACTAACATCACAGTACCTTAGAGAGCTGCTCTATGTTCACTTAGACTTGATCTGGGTTTGTTATTTTACCTGCGGACAAGGGTAATATTAGCGTTGCTTTGGGCTAGCAGAATTACGTTCAAAAGCTTCTGTGTTAATGTCTGATTCGGGGTAGATGCAGGATCACTGCTAGTGCTCAACCCTCAAAAAATGATTGGACAGTAACAGCCTCCTGAAGAAAAGTTCCTTATCGCAGGAGACTATCAAGAGTCTGAACTCTTCCTGTGCTGTTCCTCCTAAGTCATAGGGCCTTACATAAGGTCTACAAGGAAGAGGTTCCTGTTCATCCGATTGCGAATAACATTGGTGCTCCGACGTATCGTGTAGCAAAACACCTAGTTACTCTGTTGCGCCGTGTGGTCGGTCGGTATAAAAGACATTATGAACTCGCCGAATTTCGTACGTCAATTAGGGAAAATGTGTTTGAATAACTCTGATATTCTAGTAAATACTGGTGTGGACTGATCCTGCACTCGTGTGTCTGTGGCTTCTTTGATACGATTGATTGAGCTTAGGTTTCTGCTGAATTAAAGAACCTGTTTCGACATATGTTGACTTCCATTTGCGTTTCATTAAATGAACATTACTACGAGCAGACATACGGAGTTGCGATTAGAAACCAATAGTCACTTATCTTTGACATTTCGTTTATGGAAGATTTCGAGGAACGTGCGTTGGAGCCGCCGGCCTTGAAATCTACGGACTATACTTTTGCTGGTTGACCTCTTGGCAGCGATAATTTGAACAACTCTTAGAAAACCTGTATTCAGTCCACTCGAACGTTTGTTTCACGATAGAAGTGGAAAAGAATGGCAGTCTTCCCTTCCTTGATGTGTTGGTCAGGACGAAGATTGATGGTACGTCGGGACATGCCGTTAACAGGAATCCTCCTTACACTGAGTTATATCTGCAGACTGATAGTTATTGCCATTAGACTCAACGTGAACGGGTACATCACACCTTACTTTACAGGGCTTATGTCACCGCCTTCACTAACAATTTTTCATCTGGATTAGCCAATTCCGAACTTCACGTTTTGTCGGAGTGGTTCTGGTGAAAGACAGATCAGTGGTGCGTCCTACTATCAAACAACTGTCTACTGTGATGATGGCACAAAAGTGTAGGGCCTTTTTTGTCTTAAGCAGGCTGCATTTGCAGCAGGACTGGTCGTATTTTGCGGAAACGTGATGTGAAGTGTGTTTTTCGACCACCGACTAAGATGAGGGTGCTGTCACTTTCCGTGAACGATGATCTTGGTTTGCGTCAGGTGGGTTTCTTCCGTATTCCTTTTAGTTATGGCATGCCATATATTGATCAGACAAACAGGATTGTGGAGAACCTGAGTATTGAGCATAAGCTGAACACGCCCTTACAGCCGACGAGCAAATCCGCCATTAGGCAGAACACTGACTCGGCAGCTGGAATACAACAACACGGAGAATTTGGCATGCGCTTCCAGCTATTGGGATAGGGTTATTAACGAAGCTGTGCTAACTAATGTAGTAACGAAGCTGTTAGAATTAAATTAGCAAGAACCATTATAAATAAGGTAAAAGCGGGACAGATGACACGGGAGGACAGACGCCGCACTTTCGAGAAATTCGTCAGCAGACGTTGTTGTGCGCGCGACGCTCATTGTTATTGTAAACGCTGGTGAGATCAGTTTACTCCCAAGTTTTTGTACTTCAGGAGCAGAAAATAGATGAGAAGTTTAATAAAATAGCATTTCGATACCAAGGTAAGGCAAGGAAATTTTTCACGATTCGTTTATAATAGTATGTACCAGTAGATATGAGCCTAGTAGTTTATAACTTGTTTTTATATTGTGCAGTAGAAACTTTGTAGGCTATGTCGGTTGAGTAAGGCTTCTTCCGATAACATCTTTGGTGAAAATGAGGGTGCGGCATCTGTCCCTACGAAAACGGACAGATGACGCACGATTACTGTGGGACAGATGCCGCAATGCTTGCAATGCTAACTGGAGTCCATACGTTCTTGTTTTACAGAAAAGTGCCGAGAAAACGCATTAGGACAACAGACAGGGGAAAATGGACTGCAGAAGATCTATTAGAGGCAGTGAACCTAGTCGGAGAGGACGGTTATGCTAAAAGGAAAGCAGGTCGAATGAAAAATATACCAGAACGAACATTAAGGAGAAGACTTGCTACGCACAATTTCAAGAAAGCAGCATGTGGACAATCATACTACTTGGATGTAGATGCAGAAAGGAAATTAGT
Organism: Schistocerca piceifrons; assembly: GCF_021461385.2. Taxonomy (NCBI): domain Eukaryota; kingdom Metazoa; phylum Arthropoda; class Insecta; order Orthoptera; family Acrididae; genus Schistocerca; species Schistocerca piceifrons. Next base: position 444,127,511 of record NC_060140.1, on the reverse strand, counting down.
TTACCATATAAAGAAATTGCAATCATATGGCTTGTCTCCCAAACCGTCAGACGGCAGGCAAATAGCTTTCAATTTAACTGATCAGATGGGACTGAAAAACAAATTCAATAAGGAAAAGAAACTTACAGGGAAATATTGGTTTCTCTCATTATAAGAGCGCAGTGAGCGCTTAAGCATCAGAAAAGTGCAAGGGCTTTCTGTAGCCAGAGCGATTGGAATGAACAGAGACGAAGTGAATTCTTACTTTCATCTGTTAACACAAACGTTGACCGGAAATGGGCTTTTGGATAAACTAGGTAGTATCTACAACGCAGACGAAACTGGTCTACAGTGAAACTATGAGCATGGTAAGACTGTTGCGGCAAAAGGAAGCAGAGATATTCATGTCATTACTTCTGCTGAAAGAGGAGAGACAATAACATTTATTGCTTGCTGTAATGGCGAGGGCCTTTTTGTCTTACGCCGGGTGCATTTCGAACAGGATTGGTCGTATTTTGCAGAAACGTGATGTGAAGTGTTTTTTTTTTTTCGACTACCGTCTAAGATCAGGATGCTGTCACTTTCCGTGAACGATGATCTTGGTTTTAGTCATGTGAGTATCTTCTGTAAGAGGAGAGACAGTAACAGTTATTGCATGCTGTAATGGCGAGGGAAATTTCTTACCACCTTACTTCATTTACAAAGGAGTGAATAAAAAACAAGCCGCTGAAGACAACGCGAATCCAGGATCAGTTGTTGAATCCTTTTGCCGCAACAGCCTTCCAATGCTCATTGTTTTACTGTAGACCAATTTCGTCGGCGTTGTAGATGCTTCCTGCTTCGGTTAGATAGTCATGCCTTTCATATGAATTGTGTCACTCTTTTGGGTACAGCTGCTGAAAATGGTCGAAAATTTGTTTGCCCAGCCACACGACACACTTTTTACAACCACTAGACGATCATTTTTCAAGCCGCTCAAATCCTACTTTAAAGAGGTTTGTCATTCAAGGATTGTAGGTAATGCAAGCGGAGACAGAAGAATTAGAGGGCAACAATTTGGAGGGTTGCTCTTCAGAGCATGGACTCGTGCTGCCATTGTCCAGATTGGTGTATCCGGATTTAGAGCTACTGGAACTATCCCGCTTGACAGAGCAGTAATTCCAAATCATGCCTTTGTTTCAGACATTAATAATACAACTCCCAACTATTGCAAATGTCTCTAACTATCTGACTCCAGATGAGCCATCAACATCAAGGTCTGAAACAAATGTGTTAAGAGAACACCCTCCTACCTGCAAACCTTGCACAAATTTGGCTGCTCATCGACCAACTGATCAAGGCAGCTGCTCTATAAATGAAAATGGCAGGATGTACTCCTATCGAAATATCAGCAGTTGTGCACGAAGTTACCCGGCTGCATTCCTGTAAGTTATTTGAACACTGTATATACCATGAGATACTCAGGTCTCACAGTCTCCCTCTTTTTATTTCCCAGGCATGTTCCGCTGAAGTTCCATCATCATCAGCGGGTGTTTTTATGTTTACATAAAACAGGAAAAATGTTCTTTCCGTTCCTTTACAAATATAAATTTGAGTTTTTAAGGTACTACTTACAAATTTGGAAAACAGTCAAAATACATATATACCTTGTTACCGCATGCTGTAGTTTTCCTGTATTTTTACCACAGGATGTGGTAGCAAGGTATTTATGCAAACTTTGTCTGTTTTTCAGATTTGGAAGTATTGACCTAAAATTCTAATTTTGTATTTGTACAAGTAATATAAACAATTTACTGTTTCATAGCATGATAGTGAGAGCCCACTGACTAGCATGACACACGTCAGAAATAAAGCAAACGAGAATAACTATGTTTTGCTTAACGCTGGCTCTCTGCAGAAACAAATTTATTTGTAAAAAAACATAGCAGAGCTTAAACTTTCTGATAATTATACAAGATGTAACTGATGAAAGGAGGAAATATAAAAATGGAGAAAGCGAACGGGAATATAAACATTAAAAATCAGATTGACTGTAAGTGCAAAAGTGCTAACGGTAAGTGGCTACAGAAAGAACTAAAAATATAGAAGCATAAATAACTAGGGAAAAGATAGATGTCGCCTCTGGAAAAATTAAAGAGACATTTGAAAAAAAGACAAGCAGCTGTGTAGGTATCAAGAGCTTACATGGAAAACCAGTAATAAAGTTGAAGGTGGAGGGAGTTTGTGGAAGGACTATACAAGAAAGTTGAAGGCAGTGTCTGAGGTGTGGGGTTGATCTGTTATTCTGTTATTCTGCGCAACGGATTAGTCTCAGATGTACCCTTTACCCCGTGGCTCCTACAAGATGCAATTTCCACCCCCACACTACCACAGAAGACAGACAGACGCTCCTAACGTTCTAAAGAGAAATGGCTGAAAAACTTTCAGCAATAAATATCTTCTGGAGTCGTCCGCTGTAAGGAAATGACAGAAAAATTCACAAAATTTCTTACGCAACTAGTGGAATACTTGGGTACAGGAGTAGTGCTAGTTACTGTAAGAAAAACATGAAACTAACAAAATTTATTATTTCTTTTGCAAAAAATTCTGATAAATCGCAATGGCACTCTTAGTTATGAATTGAACAAGCTATATCCTGGTTCTTTTCGGAATGTGAAGTTACCTCTCAAGGATAGGATTCGCTGACGAAGATTTCTACACAAATTTTAAGGTGGTTGTTGACTAGGCAGAATGCCTGAGAGGCGCGCCTACGCAACTTCAATAATTATCCTTTAGAATATTGCTAGGTACGGTCGAGACTGTGGCGTGTGAAATGCAGTGAAGTGTACTGTTGTGGAGGAAATGCAGTGAAGTGTACTGTCGTGGAGGAAATATGGGGCTCGCAATAGCTGTAGCGCACAATACTATAAGCAGCGATGACTGCTGTCTGTGCCGCTCGCTGCTGACAAATAAGGTAACTCTCGTTCTATCTGGATTGACCTTCCCCAATCAAACTCTCCCTACGCCTTGATGAAGTCGAGGATTCCTATTCGCCCCTAGTATAACTATTGGCGTGGCACACCAGTCAGATAACCAGTCCACTGTGATGCCACTCAAAATTCGCTCGTAGATGTTTAACTATAACTCTGTCCATTCACACCGCACAATAAGTGTGTCTGCCAACACAGTGAACAACACTTAATCGCAAGGACTCAATATAGAGTAGCACTTCGATTCCCTCTCGACAGAGGTGCTCTCCACGCCAGATGTGAAGGGGTATATCTTTCGGTCTCTTTCATTATTCCTTCAGCTCAAGGCGTCAGAAATATCGTCTGCCAGTCAGCATTGCTCTTCTAAAATGGGAGAACGACGTTTCCTTTAAGGCGACCAATCCGGAAACCTGTAGCATTGGCGTTTGGCATTTGCTCTCTCCCTGGGAAAATCTCTGAAACTGCATGTTATGTGTAAAGAATGCGTAGGCTGGCCGCTCCCACACAGTGAAGCGAAATTTACTTTTGAGCCTAACAGCCGGTTGTTCCACCCTTTCACTCGGGCCCAAGCAGTCTGCTACACGGGCGGTCACCGGCCGACATAGGCTGGGTCGTCGTCTGAAGGGACCGGCGTCCCGTTGTGCGGTTTCTCTCCCATATTAAAAGCTTCTGTGACCATCGTGTCTGGAATGTATGTGTATACGCCAGCGTCGAGTATTTCAACCATGGTGCACTTACTTGTTAATTGCATATCGTTTATATGAATTCATACAACACTAACTTTATCTTATGGAGTTTGGGTTCAAATGAAGCGTCTTGATGTGCGGAATATGATGATTGAGAGGGCGGAATATGTAAGCAATGAAGGTCAGGAGACCACGACGCCTTACATACCTCCCTCCTTCTGACAAAATTGTTGTCTGAGGTTTGTGAATGCCGAGGAAAACATTGAGAAAGACAGGCAAAAACTGTTCTTTTAGATTTTCAAATAAACGTTTCTCAGCCATTCTTAACAATTTTTTAATGATTTCTTTACATCTATTGTTTCTATTTTTTTTACAATTTATATTTAGTTGTTGGGCAAATATAGGCTTTAAAAAGGTTGTTATTCTTTGTCGTTGCCAGTATGTGTCTCTGGTTTTCTTTTTTTTCATTTCCAAAAATTTGTTTTTACAATGTCAATTTTTGTAACCTCGTAAGTGTACAGTGTATCATGTTTTAGTGTGGTTATATCTTTTCTTTAGTTAAGCTTGCGTAAATGTTTGCAAAAGCTCAGTTGTGTTACTTTGTTTTATTTATTTTGACATTATCTTTTCCTTTATGTGTCTTAGTTTTTTTTTTTTTTTTTTTTTTGTAAGAATGAAGAAGCATTTCCTCTTAATTCTATCCTCGGTATTAATATTATTGCCCCAAAAAGGTGTTTTTGAATGTTACTTAAGGAAGAAAAAACCAGCACAAATCCTTTTCTAATTTTACATATAAAACAAATAAATAAACTTTCCATGAGTTTGTGAGATTATATAACTATACTCACTAAGTTTCTTTACAGAAGGTTTAAGGTATCTATAGATTGTGGACTTTACATACATAATAAAAGTAATTACTTTTACAAGAAAGGAAAAAGGTACTTTTACAATTATATCATTTTCTTAACTCTATATTTGTGTTATATCTGTCTTTTCCTTTTTTTTTTTTTTTTTTTTTTTTTTTTTTTTTTTTTTTTTTTTTTTTTTTTGCTGCGTCAGTTTCTGTGCTCGACGATCCCCACTGAAATACTGGAAGCCGTTTGTATGGGTGTTACAAAACATGAGACAAGCACTCTGGCATGTGATGCAGGGTCTTACTTGTTGACATTGTCATCATGGAGTGGTACTTTTATCCAATGATGATGATTGTGGTTTACTGCATAAACAGTGATGTCTTGGTACACCTTTGCTGTCACACCTGGGACGGTGTGGCAGTTCGATGATTGTAGCTGACTACCGACGATCGTCACCCAGTATTGTGCTGTGACGTCTTGGTATTTCACACCTGGTTCGGTACGGCAATTTGATGATGTGATAGGGAGAATTCTGTTCATTTTGTTGAAACTATTTCTAGATAATGTTGGTTGATGCTATTTAATATTCCGCTTGCCATTCGCTTGAAATTGTTTGATGATTCAAGGTTTATTTTTGGAGAGGTGATTGAAGTAGTTGCTATGCCTCAAAGTTCATGGAAAGACGTTTGTAGCAATTTGCTTTGTAGGATAGGAAAGAAAGGTATCTTGCTGTCTTCAGCCCTTCTTCATCTTGCATCTTCTGTTCTTCCCTTCTTTCTTGCATTCTTCTGTTCTTCTTGGGCTAGGAATATGTGAATTTTAGTGTAGGAGTGATATAGGATTTGTAGGATCTGACTGCCTTTCAAAATGTTTGAGAGGTGGCATGAGCCCCCTCTCATATTTCTATCTTACGATTTTCCTCTCTAATTGCATGCAGTGAAAAGTCGCTATTCCTTCACACGCGGACTTCCCACATAGCGTCTCTCGTCACCCGGGTGTCCAGTGACAGGCGGGATCTGCTGATCTGGAAACGGTCAAGCCAACGGGTGTGAGGAAGTCGAGTGAATGCTTCGCAGACGCCGACATTGTCAAAAGACACACCCGGAGGGGTCTGAAGTAGCAGCTGGGCTAGAGGTTCCGTTACTTCGCAGGAACTTAGCGAAAACACTTTCTGGCTGGCTACCAGCGAGGCGTGGGAATGACTTGTGTACCCAGGCAGTTGTGGCGGGAAAATTCCCGCGCTTTCTGCAAAAATAGTAACTGTGATTGGCTTGCTCAGGGCATAGCTCCGTGACGTAGCAAAATCAGCGCAGAAATTGGCGCCAAGAATCTCCATTGGTGGAATGGTAGTGCTCCAGCGATAGAGTGGAATTTTTCGCCAGTTTTCGAGTTGCTGATTGGAACGTTTAACCACGGCCACTCTCGTGGGGGCGGGAATGTTGTGTGTTCGGCCTGTACGGGTGCTCTAGGTACTTGGCTCTCGCCTTTCGGTAGAGGACGTCGAAGCAACCAGCCATCGCCTCCGGTACGCCAGATCGTGTTCTGGCAGTTAAGAAGACAGTTTGGTAATGTATGTCCGCAGCACCGGCAGATAGGGATTTTCCTAGGTGATAATCAGAGCTCAGCAGAGCGCGCCTGTTTGTCTTTTTCTAACTTTGTTCTGTCTTGAGTAGCAGCAATTAAAGTTGGGTTAGCTGTGTGTCTCTCTTAAGATTTGAGTGACAAGGAATTGGCTCCACATACCACTTCGTCATAAACCTCACAATCTAGTGTAGGGACAACTTCACCTTCACAGCGTTTGTTTGAGTATCCAATTTGAGCCAATTTGATGTATTATAAATGTTTCATGTGTTTTTGTTTATTATTTTGTGTTTAGTCTTAATAAGTCATATTGTTATTTTGGACAGAGCTTTCATTCCGTTAATCGGTAGAGCAATCCATCATTTCTCACTATGTTAATGAAACCTTCGTTTATTTAACTTATTTATCAAATTAAATTATTGCAGGTGCCAGACTCTCTTCTACTCCACTGACAGGGTTGATTAGAGTCAGTTTGCGTATTTTTTTTAATCCTTGTGCAAAAGCAAATGTCGGAGTTAGAATAGGGGGGGCTTAGAGCATCATTTACATATGTAGATTCTAGAAGAATTTAGTGTTAAATACACTGCTAGCCCCGGTACCTCACATGTTACTTGATGAGTTTGTTGATCTTAGTAATTTTTTGTACCTTCCTTGTCGTCTCGTCGTATTACGATTCTCCCCACGCTCTTCCGTTTTGTAGCAGTATCGTGACATATGAAATGTCCGTGCTGCGCGTTGTCCTCCCGAAGTCCATCCTGGTTGCAACCTGCATTTCCAGTGTGGCGTTGGTCTTCATGTTGTTGTTATTGCCCTAAGTGCTTTCTCAACATGTCTGTACCCTCTCTGTCGCTATCTCGAAGCATCTGGTCTTAAGGGAGCTGGTGATTGGTGTTGGTGGCGATGTCCCTCTGATGCGTAGAAATATTTACAATTTTTGTTTTACATATATTTGTTATTTACAAAAAAATCAGATTTTATATAATGCAAAAATTTTCTGATAGTGGCAAAAATTATTTAATTGTTGCGTACCATTTATTGTTTGTGTGCATGTTGTAGTGTACTTGTTACTACAAGAGGTTGTTAGTGTGTATTGTGTCTCTTTTTCTTTTAATTAATGTGTTATTTTGTTGATCTATTAATTTAACTTTTATTTAGTGGTTAGTATAAGATAGGGTGGACGTTAGTTTGCCTAGCCTCTTCCGTATTTTTCAAATCAATCTCAACGTTTCGCGGTATTTGGTGGCCTGATTTCTACATCTGGTTTCTCTTCGCTGTGTTGTTCTTGTCTTTGTGGACCATAATTTCCTCGGTAATTATTCGCGCTCTGGTCTCGCCAGTGGCTGTTTCTAACATAGTGACCTCTTTCAGAGTGAGCTTCACCATTGGCAATTTGATTCCTAAATCCATATCCGCCACCGTATGAGTGTCCATTACCGTTCCTATTTCGGTACCAATTATTCTGGTTATCGTTTCTGTGCCAATTCTCTCCATTGTGCCACCGTCCTTGTCTGTTAAATTGCCTGAAATTATTGGTGTTAGGATTACAATTATTATTATTATTGGAATATTCGTTCCTAGTCCTCTGCTTTGGTTGTTCCCTTTCCTTTCTTTTTTCTTTCACCTCGTCTTCTTTAAACATAAATTCAAGTTCCCTTAAATCCTCTTTGAATTCTTCAGTATTTTCATTTTTCCTACTGTTGCCTGTTGATACTTTACCGGTAATTTCATTCTACAGAGACGTATCAGCTCTCCGTTACTGTATGGTCTGTCTAGGCATTGGTTCTTTATGTCCATTATATCAAAGAATATTACCACGCTTTTCTCTCCTGAGTTTTCATATAGTGTCATCTGAAGTAACTTGTAATTAATTTTGTTTTGCGCCTCCTTGGACCAATATCTTATGAGAAGTGCTGTTCTGAACTGTAGGTAAGACGTACAGGTAGCCTACTGTCTCTGACATGTGTACACAAATGAAGTCAAGTTTGTGAGCTACGCTCCAGTGGTATGGTAAGCCTACTTGAAACTGGTCGATGAATGTGCGTGCATGCCAGCTACCGCCTTCTTCCTCGAAATATTGAAATTTTTTAGGAAGTGGTCTGTATCATATCTAGTCATAAATCCGGTTTGTGGCCTATTGATGGACTCAAATAATCTGCCATTGCTTGTGTCGTTGTGTTTATTCTTTGGTAATCTACTGCCTGTCTGCCTATTCTCAGTTTCCTGACTCAAATCCGCGTCATATCGTATCATTGGTGAACAAAAGTGTTGTTCGTGGTATAGTACCTGTGCTGCTATTATGTTGTGTCATTGGATTTACTGGTTCAGTGGCCCGTCTTTCAATTGATATCGGCTGAATGTATGTGTTCCATTTTTCTGGGTACTGTGCATGGTCCGATGGCATGTCATGTGTTACTTTAATCGGGGTTTTCTGTTTCGATTTCTGCGCGAGTGTCACGTCTAGCCTTGGTTTTACTTCAACTTTCTTAGACGGCGCGTGTTCGTGTACTGAATTAATGCTTGACGCGTCAGTTGTTTCGCTACAGCTGTAATCGGTCTCGATCTTTTCTTCGATAGTTTGCATCAACTCTGTTCGAAGCTTTTCAAACTGATCTTCGTTTTTAAGTTCTATTTTATTAATCCGCTGATCACACATATTCAGTACAACTTTTGCGACCTTGCTTTGAATTGCCTGTTCTTCCGAAATTTGTATTGCTGTTCAAGTAGCTTTTTTCGTAAAACGTTCCACCTCTTTGTCAACGTTTACGATGTCCAATTGGACCTTGTCCACGTCAGTGCGTAATTTCTGCTGATCTTGTGTTAGTACGTGAATTCTTTCTCTAGATTCTTTCGCGTCTTTGTTTATCTGAGTGATCTATCAATTCTAGCGATCCTTTCTTCCATCTGAATTTTGACTTGTTGAATCTGTGATTAAATCTCTTGTCTCAGGTTCTGATTATCCTGTTCGATCTGTGTCTTAATAGCCTGATTATCCTGTTTCAATTCCTGATTCTGTTTCGTCATACTAGCGTTCATTTTTTGTAACATCTGTAAGTAGGCTGTTAATGTTTTCTTGTTGGCAACGTTACGTAGCGCTCTGTATGAAGATCACTGGCTGTGCTGTGTGCAGTCTGTGGCTAGTTTGCATTGTTGTCTGCCATTGTAGTGTTGGGCAGCGGCAGCTGGATGTGAACAGCGCGTAGCGTTGCGCAGTTGGAGGTGAGCCGCCAGCAGTGGTGGATGTGGGGAGAGACATGGCGGAGTTTTGAAATTTGTAAGACTGTCATGAACTGCTATAATATTATGACTATTAAGGTAAATACAGTGTTTGTTCTCTATTGAAATCTTTCATTTGCTAACTATGCCTATTAGTAGTTAGTGCCTTCCGTAGTTTCAATCTTTCATTTAGCTGGCAGTAGTGGTGCTCGCTGTACTGCAGTAGTTCGAGTAACGAAGATTTTTGTGAGGTAAGTGATATGTGTAACGTATAGGTTAATGTTAGTCAGGGCCATTCTTTTGTAGGGATTTTTGAAATTCAGATTGCGTTGCGCTAAAAATATTGTGTGTCAGTTTAAGCACAGTCTTGTATAAATTTTTCTAAGGGGACGTTTCACATCTCCATGATCACGTCCTGTCCTGTAACACTACCTTCTGCTGAACTATGTATTCTCGATCTACTGTTTTCCACTCGCCCAGTTACGTTTACTGGGCTCTGCTGTGGCGTTTCTAAGTTTGATAACTACAATAACCCGTGCTGTCTGTGTTGAGGACTAGTTGCGTTTGTCATTGAACCATTACGTGGCGCAAACAACCCCGCATTCTGCCCTCTCTGTTGTGTATGTCTTGTGTATGGAGGTACACTTGCGACTGTTACGGAACCTTTTCGTGGCGCTCGTAACCCCGCAATATTCTGTGTCTGCTGTTGCAGCATATTTAGAATGTGTACGATAGGTTCGACATATTCTAAATATCTCCCCTCTTCGTCACTGTCTACTTCTCTTTGAACGTTAGCTAACTGCCGGTTCATTGACTGTATTGACGCGTAATCTGTCCCTGATTATGCGGCCAACAAACGCGTTTCCTGTGCTCGTTTCGCTTCTAATCTTTGCCATTTCCTACGTGGGCTGTCTATTTCTGGCTCAGAATGGCCCTACCTGGAATTTCATATTCTAGAAATTCGATGTTCTAATCCTTCGATTCCCATCTCTCTGATCTGTCTCAATTTTATCCCAGTCTAACTGAGCCTGCTGATTCCGCAGCTCCCCGACTGTCCTATTCTCTGATTCACCATCCGTCCTATTTTCAGGTTCACCTTCGGTCCTATTCTCACAAAGCTCGTTTACTTGCTGTCTATGTGGTTGATTCTCCCCCATCTTGTCTACTTGCTGTCTCTCACGTAACCTTTTGGTTTGTGCTCTCGTTAACATGGAAATTCTTTCAACACACCATAACCCTATCTCCAAAACTGTACGACCACTTACCAGTTGGTTGAACCAACAACAACAAAAACGTCGTGACTTCTCAGCTAATGTTCTGTCTGCTCTGCTACAGTCTCCAATCACTACCTATGCGCTTGCAAAGGGAGAAATATATTATTTCTTAATTCTAATTTATATGATGCTGCTTCACACTGCGTCTCTGCGTCACTCTGCGTCTGTTCCTATAACCTGAAAATTCTATGACCTAACAGCTACACAAAAATAGTAAAAAAATGCAAAATTTTCCAACACAATAGCAAAAGCCTTTTTCCCTACAATTCTGCTTTCTTCACTACCTGTATCTATTCTCATGCTAATCTTTGCAAATAGCTATTTAATGCATGAAAGAAAGTTCCTCAAAGTGCTACTGCTGCGACCTGCCGTACCTAACTATCCTGACACTTTCCTATCCTGGTAGCTTACCTATTTTACCTATACTGGCAGAGTCGCCGTTATCTGAGGTGTGGGGTTGATCTGTTATTCTGTTATTCTGCGCAACGGATCAATCTGAGATGTACCCATTACCCTGTGGCTCCTGTAAGATGCAATTTCCACCCCCACACTACTACAAAAGTCAGACAGACGCTCCTAACGTTCCAAACAGAAATGCCTGAAAAACGTTCAGCAATAAATATCTTCTGGAGTCGTCCACTGTAAGGAAATGACACAAAAATTCACAAATACCTGGGTACTGGAGTAGTGATAGTTAGTGTAAGATAAACATGAAACTAACGAAAGTTATTATTTATTTTGCAAAAATTCTGAGAAATCGCAATTGCACTTTTAGTTACGAATTGAACAAGCTATATCCTGGTTCTTTTCGGAATGTGAAGTTACCTCTCAAGGATAGGATTCGCTGATGAAATTCCTATACACAGTTTAAGATGGTTGCTGACTTGGCAGAATGGCTGAGAGGCGCACCTACGCTACTTGAATAATTATCCTTTAGAATGTTGCTAGGGATGGTCGTGGCTGTCGTGTGTGAAATGCAGTGAAGTATACTGTTGTGGAGGAAATATGGGGCTCCCAATAGCTGTAGCGCACAATACCATAAGCTGCGATGACTGCTGTCTGCGCCGCTCACTGCTGACAAATAAGATAACTCTCGTTCTATCTGGATTGACCTCCCCCAATCAAACTCTCCCTATGCCTTGATGAAGTCAAGGATTCATATTCGCCCCTAGTATAACTATTGGCATGGTACACCGGTCAGATAACCAGTCCACTGTGATGCCACTCAAAATTCGCTCGCAGGTGTTTAGCTATAACTCTGTCCATTCACACCGCACAATATGTGTGTCAGCCAACACAGTGAACCACGCTTAATCGCAAGGACTCAATATAGAGTAGCACTTCGATTCCCTCTAGACAGAGGTGCTCTCCCAGTGAAGTACTGAGGAGAGACTTGTTCCTCGCTCCAAGAGCGACAACGGAACGGCGCCTCTCCACGCCATATGTGAAGGGGTATTTCTTTCGGTCTCTTCCATTATTTCTTCAGCTAAAAGCGTCAGAAATATCATCTGCCAATCAACATTGCTCTTCTAAACCGGGGGAATGACGTTTCCTTTAAGGCGACCAATCGGGAAACCTGTAGCATTGGCGTCTGGCGTTTGCTGTCTCCCTGTGAAAATCTCTGAAATTGCATGCTATGTGTAAAGAATGTGTAGGCTGGCCACTCTCACACAATCTAGCGGAATTTGCCTTTAAGCCAAACACCCGGTTGTTTCCCCCTTTCACTCGGGCCCACGCTGTCTGCTACACGGGTGGTCACCGGCCGACATAGGCTGGGTCGTCCTCTGAAGGGACCGGGGTCCCGTTGTGAGGTTTCTCTCCCGAACTAAAAGCTTCTGTGACTGCCATGTCTGGAATGTATGTGTGTATGCCAGCCGTGAGTATTTCAACCATGGTGTGCCTACTTGTTAATTCCATATCGTTTACATGAATTCATACAACATTGACTTTATCTTATCGAGTTTGGGTTCAAATCAAGCGTCTTGATGTGCGGAATATGTCTGTGAGGGCGGAATATGTAAGCAATGAAGGTCAGGAGACCACGACGTCTTACAATTATTGCAGAAAGGGGAAAAGATGTAGATGAGATGGACAATCAGTACTGAACACAGAGAGAAAAGCTGAAATGTGGAAGAAGTTTATAGAGGGACTATACAAGGAAAACGAGGGCAATTTTGCGGAAAGGCAACGAGACGCAGATGAAGATGGGATGGGAGATGTGATACTGTGAAAAGAATTTGACAGAGCACTGGAACACCTAAAACGGAATACGACCCATTTACTAGGCAATATTACTTCAGAATTACTGAAATCCTTTGGATAAAATGACAAAATTATTCCACCTGGTGTGCAGGATGTATGAGGAAGGAAAAGACTAGACAAGATTCCTTCAGAATTACTGAAATTCTTTGGGTAAAATGATAAAATTACTCCACTTGGTGTGCAAGATGTATGAGAAAGCACAAATGTAATGTTTCCAGTTCGAAAGAAAGCAGCTGCTAATAGATCTGAATATTAAGGAACTATCAATTTAATAATTCGCTGTTGCAACATATTAATACGAGTTCTTTACAGAATAATGGGAATAACTGGTAGAAACCCACATAGGAGAAGGGTCACAATGGATTCCGGAGAAATGTTCGAATTCACAAGCCTATATTTACCATGCTACTTATTTTCACAGACTGGCAAAGGAAAGGGAAATCTACTTTATGTTACTTACAACACGTACCAAATGCACATGGCAGTTATATGGGTCAAGGGCCATGAAACACTGGTTGCGTAGGGAGTGAGACAGGGTTGTAGCCTATCCCTGATGTTATTTAATCTGTACATTGAACAAGCAGTAAAAGGAACCAAGAAAACTTTGGAGATGCCGTTAATGTTTAGGGAGTAAGAATAAAACATTTGAGGTTTGTACATTACAGTATAATTCTGTCAAAGACAACAATGGATTTGTAAGAGAACACAAACGGAATAGTCAGTGTCTACAAAGGAGGTTGTTAGATGAGCGTTAAAATAAGCAAAACAAGGGTTATTGAATGTAGTAGAATTGAATTAGGTTATGCTGAGGGAATTAGATTCGGAATTAAGACGCTAAAATCACCAGATGGGTTTTGCTATTTGGGCAGTAAGGTAACCAATAATGGAAAAGGTAGAGGGAATGTAATATGTATGCTGACAATGTGAAGAAAAGGGTTTATGAAGATGGGAAATCTATTAGTAGCGGAAACAGAGCATTTAATATGTACTTCCATTTATATTTTGAAATTTATGCCTACATAAGTACATTTTACGATCTGAAGATGGCAGTAGCTGAAACCGGTAATAGTGTAGTGTAAAAATTTGTGTGATTAAGACGGACCTTCAAAAAAAAAAGTGCTGCAGTATGATCACGGACTCATTTTTAAACTTTGTATCTTCTTTCATTTGACACAGATTTCAGTGATGGAAAGATTCTTTTGAAGGTATGTGTCTGGATTGTAGTCTTGGAGGGAGTAAAACGTGGAAAGTAGTCAGTTCACTGAAGAAGAGAAAAGCTTTTCGAAAGTGATGCTGCAGAAATATGCTGAATATTAGCTGGTGAATCATATAACAAATGATAAGATATTGAACAGAATTGTGTCGTGGGGGGGGGGGGGGGGGGGGCGGGGTGAATGGGTGGCAGGAAATTGTGCCACAACTTGACTAAGAAGGGCTCATTTGAAAGGACTTGTTCTGAGACATCAAGGGAACACTGGTATACTGTTAGAAGGTAGTGTGGGGCAACAAATACAGAGCCAGACCATAATGTCAAATGTGTGAGAATTTCTAAGGGACCAAACTGCTGAGGTCATCGGTCCCTAGACCTACGCACTACTTAAACCAACGTATGCTAAGAACAACACACACTCCCATGTTCGAGGGAGGACTCGAACCTCCGACGGGAGTGGCAGCACTGTCAGTGACATGGCACCTCTAACCGCGCAGACTCTGAGGATACTGTTTTCCAATGTTTGAGGACAATTTAGGAAGTAATGTTACATAATGTAGTGGCAGTGAAATTGAAAGTGAAACTTATTCCTTATCGGAACAATTTGAAAGTGAAGACGAATTTGTTTTGCCACCTGTGAAATCCTCGAACGAAACACGTAATCAGTGTGATGAACCAGAACCGTAGGGACCGAGTCTTTAGCTCAAGGTTCTGCTAGATATGTTGGTCGAAATATTTGTTCGTAACAAATATCGCTGGTCGTCTGAGCTTCCTCTGAGTGATCTCGTTCTCGGCAGCATAATATCATCCAGTTGCCAATAGTGCGACCCCTTGCTCAACTAGGTAATAGTCCTGATCCTCCTACTATTTGGAATTTGCTGATGACTGACTATATTTTGAGTATCACACTAAAATGGACTATTGTAAAAATAAACACAGAATAGACCGAAAATGATCCAGATATCGAGTACGAAGTTGATTTTGGTATACCAAAAGCAATTTGTGACGGCACGTGGTTTACTATGGTACTTTGTCCCCATGAACCCTGGTAGCGTGTGTGAGATTAGATGGCCTTGCTATCCGTTCTGGACACAAAAAAATATCCTTTAGCTGCTTTATTGTCAACCGCTAAAAGTCTTACAATAACAGAGAACGTGCACGTATCGACGAAATGCTGGTATTATTTAGTGAAACATCCAGACCGAACTTATACATTCCAAACAAACAATGAAACAATGCAAGAATGACTTAAAGGTCATGTGCTTTACTGATGCTCGCTCTGGTTACATCTTAAATGCATATGTTTATGAGTACACAGGAAGAGTTCAGATGGTTAAACTCTAGGGTCAGTGGAAAAGGAGTTCCAAAACCCAACTAAGACTGTGATTAGGCTGATTTAACAATTTGAACAGACTAACCACAATAATACCATAGGCTATCGGTTTAGCTGAATCGATTTAGCAACATATCTCACGTATGTTGATAAAGGTCTAACATACGTGGAAAAATTTGGTAAAAAAGACGGAGAGACAAATTCCAGAAGAATTCTTACATGCGAGACACAAGGAAGTTGGTTCCACAAAGTATGCTTTCGTGCATGATCTAAGTCTAGTTGTATCCTTGTCAAACAATGGTGGGTTGTCATTCTAATTTCGTATATGCAGAACGATGACTGTAAAGGTGAGATACAGGTAAACCAGCAATAATTTCGTACACACGGTACGAAAAGGTGGTGTTGATGCCCTAGATGAGTAGCGTACCAAGTATTCAACTGCGAGACATACCAAACGATGGTTAGTGACGTTGTTTTTTCGCTCGTTGGACCAAAATGGGGTGAATGCGTCGATCCTTCACAACTCCTACAAACACAGTACCCGAATAAAGCCCTTTAATTTTCTGAAAGAGCTTGCACACTTGTTGGTGGGTGACACCTCAGATGAAATAGCGATCAGCAAGTCTCACAATCCCGTGAACTTCATGTATCCTTTCACTGCGTTCTGGATGTAGCAGAACCGAGAGCTGAAGCGGCTGTACATGGAGTGAACAAACACACAACTTGATCTTTCTATGGCCCAAACTTAAAAGGGGAAGACGCCTTATGTTTGAGACTGTTGTATGAAACCAACATGCCTTGTATACTCTACATAAATATGCACGGATTGCAGAAAGACTTACGACAAGGAAACCAAAAACTTAAACGTACTAGTGAAAGTTTGATATTTTGGCTGCTTTATGGGAGTTATTTATGTTTCTATTGTTAGATGTGCAATAAAAAATAAAAATGTAGTAAAGAGTTTAATTTTTAGTGACGGTATTTTAGTTTTTATTGAATAAACATTATCATGTAATATTGTGTAAATTTTGTGCAGATTGCTGTTTAAATGTGGTTTTGTAATAAAAATAAACTTTAAAATGATTTTAATAATTTTTGTATGGTATTAATGCAGTTACATAAGAAACTGGGTTCTTTTCGCTGAAATTGCTAATGCAATTTTTATGGCTACTTAATTTTCGCGGTGTGTCAGACCGCACATGGGACAGAGAGTGGCAAAAAAATTAGCAGGAGAGACAAGCGTTATAAGATAAAACGTAACTATAGATTATTGAGAAACAGTTGCTGTGCTAGGGTTCCAAGAAGATAAAACCGTCCTGGCAGAGAGCAGTCGTCACGGATAACAAACCTAATGCTTACAGACCACATCGATATACGTCATAGAAAGCAGTGACTTAGCCAACGGGACTGCAACCAAAGTTAACCTTTGCAGGTGACCATTCATCCTGCAAGGAAGCTACAGATGTTTGAACAGGATCCAAAGGTTCGCAGACAATGCCTACTTGCTTTAAGGCAAGAAACTGAGAGAATATGTTGCAATGAATCGTATTTAAAAATATAATGGAGCTTAAGTGAAGATGGCGAGGAAAAGAGGAATACTGGCATGTTTTACAAGAAACTTAGTGGAATCAACGGTGGATGAAGGTAATAAATAAATCTCCTATGCAGAATATTGTGACGCCGCGAACACGTATCCAAAATGTTACGCTGAAGATGACTACCCCAGAGGTCTAATCTCCCAATACACATGAGGTGTCCATGAGTCACACTAAAAAGCATTACTCTCCTTCTCTACAGGACTCGAATTGCGAATAAAAGTAAACGCCGTGCTAGGCAAGTATTCCCCTTAGGAATTTCTCAAGATGTTTTGTAGCAATATCAAGCAGTGGACATCATGCAAATGTGAATGCAGCTAGAATTTTGCGAATGTGAACGGTGGAGAAACAGTCTCCTGAAGGGCAGACGAGAGAGGTAACGGCTCCGCTGGCTGCTTTGTGCGTGGTAAATGGTGCGTGCGCCGACGTCGGCGTCAAGAGCTCGTCTCCTCGCCCCCCCCCCCCCCCCCCCCCCCCCGCCTCCCCGCATAACGGCCACAAAGTTTACGAGCGACCGACCAGTAGTGCTGTGCGGGCCCAGTCTCTGGGGATTACTGCGACAAAAGTAGGACCACCAGTGCCAGAGGCCGCGCGCGTCCACGTGCCGAAATGCCAGCCTGCTCCGGCCTATCGATGTCAGAACTCATCTGATACCAATTGTAAACCGATAAACATTATTTCTCAAACAATATAGGCTTCTTATAGGGTGCTGTTAAACAGACAGTGTCTCGACTGCATTGACATCGTCGTCGATTTCGTTCCGTCTTCAGCAAAACAGTATATTCTATAAGTACCAGCTAATCCACATATCACAGTAAGTGTACCGAAATTTAAGTTTGGCGTAAAATCAGTGAATCGAGAATGTCACTCTGTCAATAATAAATAAAACATCCATGCGTAGAGAGATATATGGAAGTATCAAAAACACCACACGTTAAAACGCCTAACACCGTGTAGGAAAAGCATTAGTATTCAAAACATCTTTCACTTCTCTCGCAATCGATAAGGAAAAGGCCTGTACGGTTTTCAAAAGAATTTTATATAATTCGTCCTACGAAATAGCGAAAATTCAGAAAACGATGACGGACGTGGATAGCAGTCGCCTACCCTTCCGTCCAAAGCACCCACAAGGGCTAAGTGATACTGAGATCTGGTGACGATGGCGGCCAAGGGATATGTGACAACTCACCCTAGTCCTCACAAAACAATTCTGTATGATGCAAGTTGTGTAAACGGGGGCCCTGTCGTCTGGAAACACAGTATAGTCAATGGGGAACAAACATTGTACATCTGATTGACCTGATGAGCCAAAATGATCATATATCTTTTGGCAGAAGTGTGTCCATGTGCACTACACTTAGTGCCCATGGAATATAGCTATTCAAATCATCAAAATATCTCCGACATGTTTCAATCTTTGGACGTAGACTCGGGCAGAAATTGAAAACAGTGTTTGATAAGCTCATCCCACCAATTACGTTTCTTCACTTTTTCCTGTTACGGGCATTTACGTCGATGACGAGTGGTTTTATAGTTCCACCTAGCCCCGTAATTACCAGCAGTTCCGTTCGCCTCGGTAGCTAGTTCCGCTTCGAGCGCTGAGGACGGAGGTTCCTCTTTATTTCAGTTGCCGCAGTGTCGCTTGTGTGGAGTTATCAACGTTAGTGTTGTTCTGTCTGCCGAGTGAGTTGTAGTGCCTCCGCTCCACCTTTACCGTCTGTTTGTGGTCGTCTACTTGTAGCTGCGAAGGCCGCTCCGCTATATGGCTACCATGGTTTCCACGTGTGTTCCACGAAAAGGTACTGTGAGATTTCCTTTCGATAAAACAACGTGACACGTGCAGCCCGAGTCTCTAGAAATCTACGATTGGCTTTTCGATACAATTCGTGTGAACTCTGATCAGGTCCGCAACTTTATTTTGACGCAGACGAATACGTGTTTCACGTGAAATTTATGGATCCTCTTCACGTTGAAAGATTACTGTCGCGACATGGTTCTCAAGTCCCGTTCAAGTATTGTGATAATTCCGTTAGTTGGTGTCACTCGCAGATCCTGAAATCGAATATATCGTTGTTTGATACTTTTCTGTGCCGCCAAAGCGCCAGACCTTCGGAGAACTTATCAATATTACTATTCCATCCTTCGTAAACTTTATGCTGCTTTGGATCACGCTGCTCTGCGAATTGAGGACGTTAGACGTGCGACGGCTAAATTGTTGACCTTGAAGATAGTATTGAGAGAGTATGGAAAGTTTGAAAATCCGATCGAAGCCGCGTTCATTGGTGACGGAAGAACTGACTTCCTTATATCATTTGCTTCGACATCAGATCCGTCGCCGACGCGCTTGTATTCATTCTCTCACGACAAATGATGGACCTACCTTAATGTATAGTGCGTATCTTACACCAGTATTATGTAGAAATCTATTACCTTGGTGAGTCGAATGAAACCTTTTTCGACCCACATGTCAGCATCTTGGATACGACAACTACACCTGAACATAATGCAACGCTCTTAGCTGCCTTTCAGCCTGAGGAAGTTTGCAAACTTATTGTGGGTTCACCTTCTAAATAGTCCCCGGATCTAGTTAGACTTCCTAAGAAAAAAATTACTTGCGCTTTTTGCAGTTGTTGCGTGCTACCTTTAACTCCCTTTTGAATGAAGTGTTACAGGGTAGAGTAGTGCCGACCTCGTTCAAAGTGGGAAAAATTCTTTTAATCCCGAAGCGCACTGGACCGGATGCCCCTGATACCTTTCGCATACTTACTTAGTTAAACTTTGATTATAATTCTGTGGGGAGGGCAGTTACCAGTAGGATGCCGACTGTGATGGAGACGATTGTTGCAAAACATCATCAAAGCTGCATACCTGGTCGTACTGTTCTTACCCCTACAGTCGAGTGTCGTGACGTAGTTTCCGTTGCTGCTGTAACGTCCGTTCCTTGTGACCTTGCTTTTCTAGACTTCCATAAGGCTTTTGATCGCGTTAATCACGACTTTCTGTTTCGGATTCTGGAGGCAGTTGGTTTCACTGTTAACACACGGTGAGTGCTCTCAGATCTGTTTACGGGTATTTCGGCTACGGTGGTTGTTAATGACGAACTGATGCCCCCAATAAATAACCGTAGGGGAGTGCCACAAGGAAGCCAGTTGTCAATGACTTTGTTTGTGTTGTCTCTGGAGCCCCTACGTAGGATGCTGGAATCCCAACTGAGCAGTTGAACGCTTTCCGGTGAGACTATAGCTGTTCGTGCATACGCGGATGACGTGATGGTTCTACTTCGTGATCCTGCTGAAATACCTCGACTGAAGGCTGTAATCGATGATTTTTGTCGGAGTTGAGGTGAAGAACTTAATGAAGGTAAATGCAAGCTTCTTCGCTTACGAGGTTTTGATGTCGCAATTGTTCCATGCACTACTGCGGCCCATCGGCATACGTCTCTCGGTATCATCATTGATCGTTGTCCTCTCAAAATGGTGACGCTCAACTGGAAGTCCGTTATGGACAAAATTCAGGGAGCTATACTAGAGCATGAAAGGGGTTCTCTTACAATGCTCCAGAAAGTCCGAATACTGGATGCACACATCTTATTCAAAGCTTATTTCATGGCCCAATTTTATCCACTTCCCTCGGTGACGGCGAAGAAACTACAACAAAGTCTGGTCGTTTCTTATGGAAGAGACATGTATTTCGCTTACGGTATGAAGTGATAATGAAGCCTGTTCATTTGGAGGGGTCGGCCTGACAGACATATTGAGGAAGACACAGATGCTATACGTGCGGCGTACAGTTTTAACGATGACTGAAGAAACTCACACATTCAGGTCTCATTTATTTTTCTGTGTCCGTCCGCCTAGTCTTGAACCCCCTTTTGATGTCGGTCACATAAATTATCATTTAAAACAGCGGTGAGCTATTTAGGGGCTGACATCTTATGAAGACCTGCCCTCACCATGAAATTCCTAAAGACTCGATGGGAAGCAGTCCCTTGCCCGAACCCCGTTGAAAGAGAATTGCGGCATACAATCTGTACGACATTTTGGTTCAATACCAATCTTCCGATTTAGCCGATGCACGAATCATCCTCGTGGTATCGGGTAGTAAATAACTCGATCTCAATGAACGAGCGACTTCTCCGTATTGGGTTTAATGACACCGATTTACGTAATCATTGTAAGCTTCCAGATACGATACGACATCGCTTTACTTGAGGAGCTCATCAGGGAAACTGGTCTTTGATCAGGACACAACTGGCCTACCTTACTCGATCTTCTGAGACTGCATACACCGCGAACATCGTATTGCATCCATATCGTTCTCTCTTTCCACGGTCGAAAACACATACCTTTATGTGGTTGCTGGGACATTTCGTTCATTATGTTGTAGAAGGCGAGGGGGAAGATCACATGAACTTCATGCAGTACATGATCACTGCCTATTGGACATGCTTGCGAATGCCTTGATATTGAGACCTCTTTCCCTACATGTTGAATCTTGTTTTCCTGCGGCAAGGTGTTGGTTAATTTCATTTTTCTGATAAGTGTTTTTCTTTGTGATCTATGTTCCCATCTGATTTGCTTCAGTTGTCCTCTCCTGGTTTCCCTGTTCGTTTTGTTTTGTTTATTATCTCAACATCTCTCACGTCTTACTGTAAAATGTGTATCGATGAGGTATAGATACACAATTTTCTTAGATTCCAATTTCGAATGTAATTTGATTTCGTTTTCCTTCTACTCGTAGATTCTATTGAAAACTATAAAAATAAATAAAAAATAAAAAACACAAAATATCAAAACAATTAAAAAATTACAAACCATATAAAAATAATTTATACATTTCATGTGAGCTTTGTGGTGGTTTGCCGGCTATGTTCTGTTTTTTTCTTTTATTTTTTTCATGTTTTTATTACTCTACCATAATTAATTTTTTCTCCCGTTTGCGGCTTATGTTACATGATGATCTGACAACGGTCTACTGAAGTGTCATGATAGTAGCAAGTCACTCTGATGATACAAAAAAAAAAAAAAATAGCTGAGTGGTTAGCACGACGGAATTCCTGCTAAGAGGCCCGGGTTCGATTCCTGGCTGGGTCGGAGATGTTCCCCAGTTAGGGACCGGGTGTTGTGTTGTCATCATCATCTCATACCCATAGACGCGCATGTCGCCGAAGTGGTGTCAACGAAAAATACTTGCATCAGGCGACGGTTCTGTCCTACAGGAGGCTCTATCCACACAACGTTTCATTTCACCTGCTGTTCCGACACACCCACTTTACGGTCCGAATGTTGTGGCCCTGAGAGCTGAGTTCCTATTATGGACTGGAGGGCGAGCATCGACTGTGGATACAAGGTCCAGTTCACGCCCAGAGGCGTCAGTGATACAGTATTATTTGTAAAAACGTATATCTATAACCAAAAGTGTACGGATGTATAAGTTTCTTCAGAGCTCCAGTCGGCTGCTGAGCGAAAGTGCACGTGCTGTGAAGGAGTGCCGGCTGCTCATCAGCGCGTTGTGATGTCGCTCACACACGTCAGTGCCACCACCATGTCCTTCACTTGCGACGGTGGTGGCGGCGGCGCGAGGCAGGTGCTGCCCACCCAGGCACTCATCGATGACCCAGTGTGGCTACCACCTCAGCGCCCTTGAACACAGTCCGTCAAGCAATCAGGTGCCTGCTGTGCTCGAGTTTATTGATACTGTCACTGTAAAATGTTTGACACTGTTGACGGAGCAACAACCTCACCTCTGCTTGCACAGATTTCAATGCGATGTCCTGGAAAGTGTTTGAGTTGTACGCGGCTCATGTTCGTGCCCTTTATTCCTTTACTTCTTGTCTTTGCGGTATTTCCTTCTTATTCGGTTTACTGTCTTCACTAAGTTGCAGGCTTGCCAGCCCATGCGTGGCAGCAACTGCGCTTATCGATAAGAGCACTATCGTGCTATCTTTGGAGCGACCACTAGTGTTTCCGAGTCATCATGTCTCGGCAGTGAAGTGGGGACGGAGCAGCAGTGAGGTCCGGACAGCCATGACTCTCCTGACCGTTGCCGGCACACATGACCTCAGTGGGGACGACCATGATTGGTCGTTCGGTAGGTCGTCTCATCTGACGACGTGTATTAGGTTGCTGACCGCTTCCGGGTTCTCTGCGTGTGTCGACTTGTGATTCCCCCTAGGTGTTTCACAGTAACTCGTTTTAGTATCGTTCGAGTTGTTTGTGGTGTTTCGTGGAACCATGTGTAGCTTGTGTGGTTGTGACTGAGTAGTTATTTTAATGCTGTCTGCGTGCTGTATTGAGGTAGTCGGTCGGTTGGGAGAGAGCAGCAAGCAATTCTCCATGGCGCAAGGTCAGGCCGGGACCGCTGTCAGCGTGCACATCTGGTCGGAATGTGAGGCGCATTCCACGAGAGCTACAAAGTTCGTTGCCTACCGAACCAGGACACTAAAGCTGAGTAATCAGTTAACCTGTTATGAAATCTCAGCTGCTGTGACGTCTCTTCGTTTATTGCCAGTTGCTGCTACCTGGGCCATTTCGGCTAGCAGTAACGTATGGTGTGTTGGAGACGGCGAAATTTTGCAGCCATCTTCCTGTATGGTCTTTAACTGTTAAATTGGTTGTTACTTATCAGTGAAGTGCACCAGCGGTATTTTCTGCCTTGTGGACGTTAACGCCCCAGTTACCAGCCCTGGTCGTTAGCATAGTTTCCTGGCAGTGTGATTTTCCTCGCCATGTTGATGCTGTCCGGCACGGTGTGTAGTTCAACAGTCTTTTAGGTTTTTTTTATTTATTAAGAGTGGTTATTGTGCCTTGCCTGTTTTAGACCCCAATTTTGAAGACTTAGGGTTGATGGTATCTTCGTCCTCGGCTGTTATTTTCCACTGTCGTACCATTGGTGGGGCGGAAGGGAATTGATTAGGTTGTTGGTCGATCCTTCAACCGTCCATGGGTTGGGTTGCCATCCGGTTATTTAACCTTACTCTTAGTTGCCTGTCTCACTTCATTTTACGTTAAGCTAGCTCGTCGGGCCGACCCTTGGACCACTTCTGAGCACCACTGTTCTGTTGGTTTTAGATTGTGATTTTCATTTTAGTCTGATGTACTATGCAAGGCCTTCAGCCATCTATTAATTTAGTTTGTTTTAATTTATAAATAAGGCCTTCAGCCGACTTAAATTAAAATTTGAAGGTTCATTTGTTTAAAACGAATTTTCTTAAAAATTTATTCTATCTCAAATTCTTGTTTCCAGGCCCTAAGCCCTGAGTTGTTCAAAGTGTTGTGCGTGGCCTTCAGACGACTATTTACGTGATATTTTTTTTTAAGTAACGCCTCCAGCCGCATATATTCTTTAAAGCTTTTTTTTAAACTTGTGCTCAGGCCTTCAACCGTTCGTGTTTTTGGTGTGGTTTTGGGCCTTCAGCCCAGGAGGTGTCTCAAGTTTTCTTAACTACAGCTTCAGCCATATTGATTTTATTTTGATCCTTTTAAGGCAATGTGTGATTAAGTGGTTCTTAGGAAAATAAAAGTTTGTGTGTTTTGTGCAACTGACAGTAACTGCTTACGGCCCCCTGCACAACCATAACCTGATCTGCTCTATCCTGCGAAACTAGATTTCAGTGTTCTTTAAGTTTTGGAAACTGATGAAATTAAGATGGGGCGACCCATGTACGTACGAATTCTTCGAATTATTGTTTTTAGATTTCTAAGGGCCATGACCCTGCCTGCTGATGGCATGGTCTTGATCTTTTTTTGGCCATGGTGAGGAACCTCAATCATTTTCTCTTGTTTTTGGGACCGAGCGAGGTGGCGCAGTGGTTAGCACACTGGACTCGCATTCGGGAGGACGACGGTTCAATCCCGCGTCCGGCCATCCTGATTTAAGCTTTCCGTGATTTCCCTAAATAGCTTTAGGGAAATGCAGGGATTGTTCCTTTGAAAGGGCACGGCCGACTTCCTTCCCCATCCTTCCCTAAACCGATGAGATCGATGACCTCGCAATTTGGCCTTCTCCCCGAAATCAACCCAACCCAGATCTTGTTTACGGGTTTAAATGGTGAACCGAGCTTGCATCGCCGGTCACAATGCTGTTAAAGAGCATCACTGTACACAGCATTCATTATTTTGTTGTTTTCAGTTGGAGGAAAGTTTTCTGCTGTTATAAACTCGATTACAGCACGCCATTGGTCAGGCACTGACATAGCTATGCTACACACCACCATGTTACTTTGTATACTGCCATGTCCCATACATGCAAACTGCTGGAACTTCCGTCAGTGAAGTGGGAAAGTCAACCCGGTAATATGCATGACATACAGTATAGCATCTCAACCAATATTCAGAAGTGGATAAAAAATTCTGGGGCATTACTTTTCAGCATGTCCTCGTACGATGAAATTATTCTACAGCGCAACACTGCTTTTGCAACAGCCTACGTTTTGTGTTGGTCCTAAAAGGATTCGTGAATGTAGTATTCAGTTGTCAGCTACTTCAGCAGCTGTCTTCCTCCACACAGTTCTCTTCCATAACAGTCCGTCACTATCACTGAACACAAACTTCTGTTCACCTTATGATTTACCGGATGGTGTTTTTCTACTTTTCCTACATGGTGTACATTTTCGATATGGTACTATCCATACCCAGTACTCAAAACACTTCTGCTACCTTGATTACAGAACTACCCACTACACACAGACGAATAATTTGGCCATGTTCCAATTTACTCACCTCCAAGTTAATGCACAGCTAACTACACAGAACACTATTCTGTACACAAATGATACATTTCACAGATGCCATTCGTGATCAGATACAACAGCTGAAACAACAAGCTCGGCTAGCATCTGCTTTTATGTCCAAGCATGCATTTCTCACCATGTGTCCCTATTTTTTCCAACCCCTGTTAATTTACTCTGAACACCACATCTTCACTCAAAGAGTAACTAATTTTAATAATGAATGTGCGTATTCTCAGTCTCTTCCTAGAACAATATAAATCACAGAGATCACTTCTTGATAATTTCTTTTCTACTGCAACCGAATGGGAAAATGATGCAGAGGATTCTACTCACGTGACAATTTCTCGTGCATTTGTTATTGATATTTTCATTGTATATCAAATATGGCAAGTCTGGCTGTTGTAAAATTTGGTTCTTCTCAGCCAAATAACAGGAAACCGTGAAAGAAAGAAGCCGAAGATCATTTGGAACCATTGAGACGAGTCATGTGGTACCGCACAGCCCAAGATTTGGGAAGAGATTCTGTACTTCCCAACATGTAGAACTTATAATGAATTTGTGTATAACGAAGGAATTTCCATGTGACAGTTTTCCTATGAAGCTGCTGTGCGTAGAAAAATTGTATCGCCCGAAAAGGGTAGCGCAATGCAAGAAGACCTGAAAAGTATCGTCGCACAATGCGGTGACTGATGCTTAATTTTTAAATGAAAATAAATGTAGCTTTAATTTCGGTCATTAGTCTTTTGCCTTAATGCATGCGATACTTTGCAGCTAAGCGTACAACACCAAAGTTTCTCTAATGTACTGCGACTAAACTGGGTGTGACTACATTATTGGCACAAATAATAGTAAAATAACGGAATCGTAAAATTAAGAAGTAATCTTTCGCAGTAGAGCCATCACATGAAACAAACTGTACAAAATGCAGATGGTTGAATGAGATTCGTTGGAAGAATCCTAAGGATATGAGATGTCCTCATGAAAGGAATGGTTAGAAACCCAAATATCAGATCGATTCTTGAGTGTTTTTCATCGTCTTTGGACAGTTATCTGGTGCATAAAATAGAAATAAATGTGATATCCTTTATGGTCTTCAAACATCAGGGACAAGGGAACATTCCCAAGTGTCGATTAACTATCTTGAGGAAATTTGGCGAGTGCATAGAGGTGGCATAAGAATGCCATACGCATTTTTTGGTTTGTGTCCACTGTCACATTTCATGGGTAAAACCCGCGCCAATAGGTAATTTGACATACTAGGTTCGGAGGGAATTTCTTCTAAACGATGATATATTAAAAAAATGTTTGTCGCTTAAAAGTTGATATGTGATTAAAGTTCTTGAGATCAGTGTAATCGAATTTCGCAGTAATCTAAAATTTTGCAATACACTCACACCCATTAATTACCTTTCAAAACTCAAGATATTCGTTGCAACATAAATTGAAGAAACTTTAAAGCTACACACATCCATGAACAATAAAACTGGTCTCTGAAACACAATTTTTGGATATTAAGCAGTACACAATATGCTGTCAGAGTATTATCAACATGTTGTTGCTGTTGTGGTCTTCAGTCCTGAGACTGGTTTGATGCAGCTCTCCATGCTACTCTATCCTGTGCAAGCTTCTTCATCTCCCAGTACGAACTGCAGCCTACATCCTTCTGAATCGTCTTTCCTTAATATAGACCCTAAAACAGATTTACGAAGTTATGCTGATGGGTGATTGTATACATAATACAGTGCATTCACCTGACGTTCGAAGATCCTCACAAAAATCTGGTTCTGTACACACACACATAATATGTTCATAATACACTAATTGAACTGCATTAATGTGAGAACGGTTGTAAGGGCTAAAGATAGACAAAAATATCAAAAGAAAAAATCAGTGAGATCTATATGAAACGATTATGTCCGATCAAAGAATTAAGAGACTGAAACTGGATTATGTCTAGGCAACGTATTACTAGAGTTATGGATGTATCTTTATTGACATTTTGATTACCGTTAATGACTTAAAACATCGATGAAGATGCATGGATACCTGTTGTAATTCTTCAACTGTACAAAATCAAATTTAAGTTTCCTATTCCTCTGATCGAACAGAATAGTTTCATGTAAACCTTAGAGACATTTTTGTTGAGTTTTAATTTTTTTAGTTATTAGTATTCTCAGTACTGTATCCTAAGTAATGCTTTGATTGAATTACCTCAATTTCTTCTTCAAAAGGTCTTCCTAATAAAGTGTTTGGGCATTAGTTCACATAGGAGTAGTCATCTAATGCCATCGCACAGATGTTGGTTGAGAGTTTGCAATCGGTTTCGGAGTGATGAAAATAGCAGAGAGTTCAATAGAGATGTTTCCCAGTACTGTAGACACAAGCGAAGATTGTAGTAAAATATTTGTATGTTTGTATTAATGCTCACTAATTTCTTAACTTTATAAAACTTATGAGACAAACC
This sequence comes from Schistocerca piceifrons, assembly GCF_021461385.2. Lineage (NCBI taxonomy): Eukaryota > Metazoa > Arthropoda > Insecta > Orthoptera > Acrididae > Schistocerca > Schistocerca piceifrons. Next base: position 444,099,360 of record NC_060140.1, on the reverse strand, counting down.
ATCATGGCATTTTTGTGAGTGCCACAGCTTACTTACTGTAACAGTGACATTTCGTTACCTTAGAACATGTCACCCAGCGAGGTGGCGCACTGGTTGTCACAGTGAACTAGCATTCCTGGGAACAACGGTTCACATTCGTGCCGGCCATCAAGCTTTAGAATTTCTCCGGTTATTTCTTTTAAAGAAGCCATACTGCGACTTGTCTGCAGCTATTAAGAGTAAATAGGGAAAACCCTATTTTCTCTAAATTGCTGCAGACAAATCGTAGTAGGGCTCCTTTAAAAGAAATAATTAGAAATAATCGGCGAGTTCGAGGTCGTGCTCCATCTCTAATGACCTCATTGTCAACGGGACGTTACAATGTAATCCTTCTTCCTTTTCTGATACGTGCCACTGTCCTTTTCCTACCCCACATTGTACCTCAAGCTGCCTATTTAAATTTTCTCCGCGCTAGTTACAGCAGCGTCTAAAGAAGATTATATCGTTTAACTGAGTAATCACATAACCACCATCCGCAGCCTATACTATTTAACAGAGTAGCCACATAACCAACATACGCACCATATACTGCATTATACCCCAAACTGGCAGCGAAATCATATCCAAATAGTGAGTATCCCAGGCCTCTGAATCACTTACATCTGCCGCTCCATCAGTGTAGCCATCATGTGGAGCAGTCATTTATTTCCCATGTTGTTTTCATATTGGTCTGCCCTGCAGTACTGCCCTAAATTCTTTTACTTCGCCCACTTAGATAGACCTAATTCCTCCTATGTTTCAGACATATGCTCTTAAACCTCTCCCTTGAACTCCGTTAGGAGGAAAATTTCTATAGTTATTATTATCCCTTCCTGTCCCTGTGGGTTTCTGATTTGGTGTCAGCCTTTCAGATGTGGGTACCCACCAGTTTGAAGATAGCTTTGGTTTATATTATAAGGCTCCGTCCAATGACTGCATGCATTTACTACATCCCACAGTAAGCTCTCTTGCACACACTTACTCAGAGTGGCAGTTAATATCAACGCTCCAAGAGGCCTCTCTAGATGCACAGATTTTCCTGATATCATGGTAAACTCTAAAAAAAAAAAAAAAAAAAAAAAAAATTCTCAATTATATCGTGCTAATCGTATAGCTAAAAAGTCGTGAGAAAGTGTTTCAGACTCCTCATAACATAGATTTTATATGTAACTCTAGTTGCCCCATATCACTGCAACACGCTTTAAAAATTATTTTGAAAAAATTATTTTTCTATATATCTGTCACTTCCGGTACAATTACGGTATAATGGGGCTATTTTCCTTTGACACAAAAACAGGTAACTTCTAGCCAATTCTTGAAATACATTTCAACAATTGGCAGTTTTTCGTTGGTTTCTGATTGTGCCCTTATGTTTATACAAAAGTATGTGGACACTAGACTGAAAAGACTTAAAAGTTCGTGGGCACTCCATCGGTAGTGCTGGAATTCAGTATGGTGTTGACCCAGCCTTAGCGTTGATGACAGCTGCCACTCTCACAGGCATATGTTCAATCAGGTGCTGGAAGGTCTCTTGGGCAATGGCAGACCATTCTCCACCGAGTGCTGCACTGAGGAGAGGTATCGATGTCGGTCACTGAGGCCTGGATCGAAGTCGGCGTTCCAAAACAACCCAAAGGTGTTCTATATAATTCACGTCAGGACGCTGTGCAGGCCAGTCCATTACAGGGATGTCATTGTTCTGCAACTACTCTGCCACAGGCCGTGCATTATGAACAGGTGCTAGATCGTGTTGAAAGATGAGAATTGCTCTGCAAGAGTGGGAAGCAAGAAGAAGCTTAAAACATCAATGTAGGCCTGTGATGCGATAGTGCCACGCACGACAACAAGGGATGCAAGGCCCCTCCATGAAAAACACGACCACACCATAACACGACCGCCTACGAATTTTACTATTGGCACTACACTCGCTGGCAGATGACTTTCACCGAGCATTCGCCATACCCACACCATGCCACTGGATCGCCACATTTTGTACCGTGACTCGTCACTCAACATAACGTTTTTCCACTGTTCAATCGTCCAATGTTTACGCTGCTTAGAGCAAGAGAGGCGTCGTTTGGCATTCACTGGAGTGATGTGTGGCTTATGAGCAGCCGCTCGACCATGAAATGCCTAGTTTTCTTATCTCCCGCCTAACTGTCATAGTACTTACGGTGGATCCTGATGCAGTTTGGAATTCCTGTGTGATGGTCTGTATAGATATCTGCCTATTACACATTACGACCCTCCTCAATTGTCTGCAGTCTCTGTCAGTCAACAGGCGAGGTCGGCCTGTACGCTTTTGTGCTATACGTGTCCTTTATGTTTCCTCTTCACTATCACATCGGAAACAGTGGACACAGGTATGTTTAGTATTGTGGAAATCTCGCGTACAGATGTATGATACAAGTGACACCAAATCACCTGCCGATGTTCGAAGTCCGTGAGTTCACGGGTGCCCCATTCTGCTCCCTCACTATGTCTAATGACTACTGAGGTCGCTGATATGGAGTGAAGAAATGTGTGTGAAATCTTATGGGACTTAACTGCTTAGGTCATCAGTCCCTAAGCTTACACACTACTTAACCTAAATTATCCTAAGGACAAACACACACACACACACACCCATGCCCGAGGGAGGACTCGAACCTCCGCCGGGATCTGCCGCAGTAGGTGGTAGCATAGTGCACCTAACATGAAAAACTATGTTTTTTGTGTGTGTGTGTGTTCGGGGGGTGGGGGGGGGGGGGTGAAGGCAGTTACTTTTGATGACACACTGTATATCATGTGTGCAAGTATGTCTTGAATTTCCTCCTGATCGGATCGTGGGAGTTTTGTGTGTAGCCAAGTACAAATCAGTGTTTGCTTGGTAAATTTCCTTTAGTTTTTGTATAAAGAAGATTCTGCCACAAAGATTTTTCTTTTTAATTTCTAACTAACTGGGTCGATTACATCCATATTTGGTACTTTTTTTATGACGCATACGTCTTCTGTCAGATGTGACGTCATCCACCACGAATTTCATTCCTGTGCCAACCTCTTCATCTTAGAGTAACAGTTGAAACCTACGTCCTCAATTATTTGCTGGATATATTCCAGTCTGTTTTCCTCTACAGTTTATACTCTCTACAGCTCCTTCTTATGTCAGGGAAGTTATTCCCTGGTGCCTTAACGGATGACCTGTCATCCTGTCTTTTCCTCTTCTCAGGGTTTTCCATGTGTTGTTTTCCTCTGAGATTCTGCGCAAAGCCTCACCATTCTTTACGTTATCAGTCCACTTATTTCTCCACATTTGTCCATAGCACCACATCTGAAGAGCTTCGATTCTCTGCTATTCCGGTTTTCCTACAGTCCTCGTTTCACTACCATACAATCCTGCGCTCTTAACGTACATCTCAGTGCCTCAAATGCAGGCCTATCTTTGATACCAGTAGATTTCTCTTGGCCAGCGATGCCCATTTTGCTAGTGTTAATCTGTCTTTGATGACCGCCTTGCTCCGTCCATTATGGGTTACTTTTCCATCTAGATAGAAGATCTCCTTAACTTCATTTACTTCGTGACCATCAATGCTGATGTTAAGTTTCTGCTGTTTTCATTTCTGCTATTCTTCATTATTTTCGTCAGCCTTCGATTTACTCTCAGTCCATGTTTTGTACTCGTTACACTGTTCATTACATTCAACAGATCCTGTTATTCGACTTCACTTTCACTGAGGAGAGCGCTATCATCTGCGAATCTAATCATTGATATCCTTTCACCGTTAATTCCATTCATAGACTTTTCTTTTATTCCTATCATTGCTTCTTCTATGTACAGACTGAAGAGTAGGTAGCGAAAAACTACACTTTTGTCTTACATCCCTTTTAATACGAGGAACTCGTTCTTGGTCTTTAACTCTTATTATTTCCTCTTGGCTCTTGTACCTGTTCTATATTGCACGTCTCTCCCTGTAGCTTACCCCTATTTTGCTAAGTGCGCCGAACATATTGCACAATTATAAGCTGTCGACAGCTTTTCCCGAATCAACAAATCCTATGAATGGGTTTTAATCTTTCTTCAGTCTCCGTTCCATTATCAACCACAACGTCAGAGCTGCCTACCTGGTGCCTTTACCATCATAAAGCAAAACTGGTCGTTATGTAACTTATCCTCAGTTTCCATCCCATATTTCTATATGTCAATATTGTCAGCAACTTGATTGCATGAGCTGTTACGCTGATTGTGAGACAATCTTCGCACTTGTCGGCTCTTGCAATCTTCGGAATTGTGTGGATTATGTTTTTCCCCAAAGTTGATGCTATGTTGCCAATTTCATACGTTCTATGCCCCAATATGAGCAGTGGTTTTGTTGCCACTTCCCACAATTACTATATAAATTCTTACAGAAAGTTATCCACCACTTCTACCTTATTTGATCTTAGGCCATCTAAAGTTTTTTTAAATTATGAGTATAATACTGGATCTCCAATCTCTTCTACCTCGGCTCCTGTTTCTTCTTCTATCACATCAGCCAAGTCCTCTCCATCAGATAGGCCTTCAGTGTACTCTTTCCATTTATCCACTCTCTCCTCTGCCTTTGAAATTACCATTGCACTCTTAATGTTGCCACCCTTGCTTTCAATTTCACCGAATATTGTGTTGACTTTCCCATATGCTGAGATAGTCCTCCTGTCAATCATTTCTTTATTATTTCTTTACAATTTTTTATGCAGCCATTTCGCTTTAGCTTCCCTGCATTTCCTTTTTATTTTATTCCTAAGCGACTTATATTTCTGTATTCCCTAATTCCCATGAAGATATTTGTACTTTCTCTCATCAATCGAGTGAAATATTTCTTTTGTTGCCCATGTCTTCTTACCAGTTGCTTCCTTTGACCTATGCTTCTCTTTCCAACTTCTGCAGCCGCCCTTCTTAGAGATGTTCATTCCTCTTCAACTGAACTGCCTACTGAGCTATTCAGTATCACAGACAACCTGATAGAACTTCAGGAGTATCTCTTCATTCGTTAGTACCTCCGTATCCCATTCCTCGAAGCAACCATTCTTCTTGAGTTGTCCCTTAGACTTCAGCCTACTCTTCATCGATACTGAATTGTGATATGAGTCTATATATGCTCATTTTTACGCCTTACAATCAAATATCGGGTTTCTGAATCTCAGCCCGGCTGTAATGTAATCCAACTGGAATCTTCACGAACCTCCCGGCTTTATCCAAATATATCTGCTCCTTTTGTGACTCTTCAACAGAATATTCGCTAATACTAACTGATATTTACTGCAGAACTCAGTTAGTCTCCCTCCTTTCTCATTCCTAGCACCAAGCACATATTCACCGTAATCCTTTTGTCTGCCCCTTCCACTATAAGCGCATACCAATCTTTTAAGAGTATTAGAGTTTCATCTCCCTTTACGTATTAAATTATCCATTCAGTATTCTCGTATTCTTTTTCTATCTCTACATCTTCAGATTTCGACGACGTACACTTGAACTATCGTTGTCGTGTTGGTTTGCTGTCGATTCTAATGGAAAATGGAAATGTCATGTGGCTAGGGCACTTGCCTGGTGCAAGTCTTTTGAGTTGACCCCACTTCGGCGACTTGTGTGTCGATGGGGATGAGATGATGATGATTAGAACAACACAACACCCAGTCCCTGAGCAGAGAAAGTCTCCAACCCAGCCGGGAATCGAACCCGGACCCCCTGGCATGGCAATCCGTGGTGCTGACCACTCAGCTATCGAGGCGGACTCGATTCTGATAAGGAAAACCGTATCAGTGAACTGTTCACATTAACTCACTCTCTGCAATAGCTTCCTATTCATAACAAATCCTACTCCCCTTATATCATTTTCTACTGCTGTTTATATTACCTATACTCATCTGATCAGAGATCCTTATGTTCTTTCCATTTCACTTCACTGGCCTCCACGATATTGAGACTGAGTCTCCGCGTTTCCGTTATCAAATTTCATAGATCCACTACCACGAACTATCTTCTGACATTCCACACCCGGAATCGTAGAACGTTCTTTTTTCATTGGTTATTAAATACTTCTCTCATGTTCATCTCATGGAGATCTGAAAGGGTAACTATTCCGATATCTTTTGTCAGTACAGAGATAATAATGACACTTTTTCATTTACGGGCCATATATCCTGTGGATAAACATTATGTGTCTTCAGTTCAGTGGTTTCCATTCCTTTCAGCATCCTCACGCCGTTGATCATTCCTGATCCGTCCGCCTTTAATGGCAGTTTCCCACCTCAAGGACCAGAGAGTGTGACCTGAACCTCTGTTCGCTTCTTCGCCCTCTTTGATAAGGCCATTGACTCGATGAAAATAACTTCCTTTGCCAGAAGTCTTACTCTGCGAATGCTGACGATTTTCTTTCAAAATTTAAACCATAGCTGGGTTAGAAACCGAGACCGAGGACGTTTCAACACTAATCAACGACCAAAACCCATTTTTAATAAGGGGACGCAACGATTGTCAGAGGGTAGGGGGGCTAAATGGGTTGGGGTCACAACCCGACGCCTGGTCATGGTATCCCCATCACCTAAGGTTGCCAGTGTCAAATTGGGAAAGCAAACAATTTTTGTTTAGTTTTTACTTGTTATTGTTTTTAATTTTATTATTATCATTAAAGTACTAACTTTTGTCCTGTCAATGCTCAATATACGAATACTTCCCTAAAAAGCTCAAGGCTTGCAAACATTGTGGCGATGAAATAAAAAAGAAATAAAGACGAAACACAGAAAGATAATTTGGGAGATGTAGCTTGCACTTCTTCGAGCGTGTCTCCCATTCGCTGGCTGGAAATCGGCTGTTACACCATATCGTTCAGAAAATGGTGTGTTGAGGTGTGAGGCATGATAGTGATTCATAAATTACACTGTATGAGTAATTAGCCAATTGACGGCAATAGTATGGCGTTCTTTCAGGTGTGGTGTGAGCATCTAAAAATTATGCTGAAAATCGAGCTCGGAGTGTGCCCCGTCGCTGTAAAGGTATGCATTCGTCAGGCCCTTAAACCATGTTATAGCATGTTGCTTGTCAAGGAGAAAATGTGGTATTGCCAGCTGACAGGCGTTGGCGGCTGACGTAGGCACCGTGCCAGTTTCCATACATTGTGCATCAACGGACATGTGAGATGATGCTCAACAGTACCATCGCTGTGGCAGCAAGTACATAATGGTGATTCGGTCAGCCCTACACATTGAGGTCACTGGTTTGTCAGGTAGTTAACATTAATGACACGGTTCCACCGGGCTCTTGCGTCGGTTGTAAGGAAGGACACATGGTTGTTCTTCCACACTGATGTCCAAGAGATATCTGGGCGGAAGTTCTCCAACATATTTTGGGGGGAAACATCGTGAAAACAACTTGTAAAAGTCTTTCGCTCATGATGCTCTTTGTGGTCAGAAGGGCATCGCGCACGCAGCTGAGTGTGACAAAGTAGGTCGATACGTGAGAAAATGTTGGTGCAATGCGGGCCACATTCACTGCCGAGACAGGGGAGGCCTGCATAAGAGCTCTTAAGAGGCTGTGCGTAAGTAGTAATTAAGCAAAAAATGGATGCCCTCGCTGTAACGTGGATGAGACCAGAAGTCCTCCTGTTAAAGTGGGAGGTGTGAGTGGGTCCTGACGGACCGTGAAGATGGTTTCTGCTGATATTAATTACCCAAGGACCATTGGAAGAGTGGAGATTTGGCCATTGTGTACCAGCCTAAGCAAGACGTAGCTGTTGACGTAGGCCGCTCAGTGGATTGGATTCAGGCTGCAGTGGAGATGGTGTTGTTGATGTGCTCGTACCTTTTGAATGAAACTATGGTTTGGGGTGCTTGCCAAAGGTCTTCCATACTGTCGGACCGATTGATTCCTTAGGTGTCAGTGCCACGAGCAGATGGTAATCTTCACATGTCGCACAACGAATGGTATAGCTGCGTAGGTTGAAATCCGTAAGGCGCGGTAGGAGGCCTTCGATAAGGGGTTTGAGGGCACAGTAGACAGGAGACAGTCCTGTACGACGGAATGCTCCATTGGGATCGGTCTCGCCGTCGTCCATTGACTTTAATACTTGGAGTGGCACTGGAAAGCAGGCAGAGGAAACCCAGTACGCCATTAGGCCATTCACCGTGCAAATGGGAGTACCGACATGTCTATGACCGGTAGACTTTCTCGGATGTAGATCATCACGCCACATCCAGCCTGATCACCAACAGAGTGATACAAATCGTATTCTGAAGTATCTAGAATCGTCACAATATGCACATCTTATAAGAGGGCATCGCTGACATCTAACTCGAGAATAATGTCTCGGAGTAACTGTATATTTACCGTACTGTGAACTATATTAGTATTGACCGTGGCCCATTTGTAGATTTGTCGTGAGGTCACTGAAAATTTGCCCTCCTTACCTGATAGAGAGAGAGAGACAGAGAGAGAGAGAGAGAGAGAGAGAGAGCGCTACGGGTGACATTACCCACACCACCCGACCGCAGGGGCAGACTCGTCAGTCATTGATGGGAGGAGCTAAGCTGGGTTCGTCGACCCCAGTGACATCCCCGACGGACTTCTTCATCGTCTCCCCATGTCGTTGTGTTGAGGGGGTGTTGGCTACCCACATGGTGTTCCCTTGTGAGGAAGTAGTTGTATGTTGCCGGAGGGGAAACAACTGTCTCCACCCAGACTTCTTTCGTTACACTGTTCCCAGAGGGGACAAGTGGTAGCGTGATCGCCATGCACGGTTGTCCGTCACTGTCTGCTGACACTGGGAGCTGAGCACTCGCCCGGACTTCTGACAACATCATCCTCGTGTGTGGGATTGGCACTGGTTCCTCGTAACGACCTGCGCATCCGCTTTCGCCGCCGCTGCGAATGTTGCTTGGGAACATGTACTCCTCCGTCAGACGATGGCGAAGGGTCCCGCCGTCGGAGCCCGAAGCCTTCCGTCGGCACCATAGGGGAACCAAGTGTGGACATGGTGACGACGACGCAGGAAAAAGGCCAGTTTACTTATATTTTTCATCGAAGAAGTTTTGTTGGCCTCGGGTGTGCAAAGTAGTTCACCACTTTGGGCTAGCTCACAGTGACTCTGAATCTGATTCAACCACTGAGAGTTCTGATTTTAATTAGTGGCCTTTCGGCTCAATAAGATCATGAGCTTCTTCAAATTTCTGTTTACTATTTCACTGTACAGAGGAGCAATCCATTCTTGTAGTATTAATATCATGTTTTAAACAATTTAATCACATTTTCAAAGCTATCTAGCCAGTTCTAACTAGAAAGGAAAACGCTGTTAAAAGTGATTTATAAGCAGTACAAATTAGTGACTAATTCTAAGAAAATAGATGCGTTCAATAATAATGAAAAAGATACTGGAACCTAATTCGTGAGGAAATCCGTGGAGATTATCAGAAAAAATGACGAAATTAATGCTAATTACTTTAGTCATCCTTAACACGTGAATGAATACAAAATTAACAGGTTTTGTGGAGTATATGGAAAAGATATTTGGAAAGTCTCCCGCTTCAGAAGAATAAGAAAAGTAATTTAAAGATAGAATAATTATAAATAACACAAGGACGTGACACATTTTATTTAAAATACAGCCAAATTATTGTTTTGATGAAAACACTGTTGAGATTTTTCCCTCATTCAGTCAGTGCTGTAAGTAGGTAAATTTTAGTCGCAAGTACCCTAAAAAGACATTGATGTAAAGTACTAATAATTCTGGAAACGAATAGAGTCAGTGGTAACAATAAATATCCTTCATTATAAATATTATTATGTTACTTGAAAATATCAAAGTACCTTTATTTTAAGCAGAATACTTTGACCATTACTGACTGTAGAAAACCGTTGCTGATATAATGAATCAAACAACAGTAACTACTTCAAGTACAAAGTACTGCATGTAGAAAAATAAACTCAGATAGGAATAAACTGAAGACAGTATCATCGAGAGAACGAAACGCATCAATTAGATAACAGGAAAGTAAAAGGTCAAGATGCGAAATAAAGAAAGAAGAGATTAAAAGTTATTGGGTGAAATCAGTTGGTCAGTTTGAGAGTGAAGTAATATATGAATGTAATAACAAGTTTACCTGATAGTTTTAGGAAATTATCGACATACATCTTTCAGTGATAACACATAATTTCCCATCTCCAGCACAATTATAATGCGCCCTAAAAGCTATGCAGTGGGAACATGTTTTCTCCTGTACCAGATGCTTAATGTCTAGCCCAAATAATTTAAGTACTTTCGACAGATCACGGTTTGATGTATAAACTAATGTTACTTTATTAAAGACAGGCAGTTCCGGTCAGGCATCAGGCCAAGTTGAGGGATATATTTATAGTGAAAAAGTCTATAACTAGGCGGAATGGTCATTCACAAAGATGTTCAATATTTATGTGTACAACATTTGTCATATAATCAGTAGTTACAAAACAAAATAAGTTAGTGATATATGTGATGCCCGTATTTATAGATCTACTCTGAAGACGAGCTGCATCAAGAACATATAATGAAGCAAGCATCAGGCTCATAATTAATGTAACAAGGTGACAGAGTGAAGTACGCGACCAAATTACTGTGGACAATGGTCTTCTGTCACAAAGATATTGACAGAGATTGTAGAATCCATTCGAGATGTGTTATCAGTGCCTAAGTGATAGACACAGAAAATACATCTGTTGCTAATGGGAGATTAAAAATTGTTAACGACCATTTGACATTTGTCAACTTCTCTGTCATCTTACATGTTAAATACTAACAACACATCTAAACGAATTAAAGTATGAATACATTGTAACTTAAATAGGAAGACTGAGTACACAAACATTTCGATAATCTTGAAATGGTTCAAATGGCTCTGAGCCCTGTGGGAATTAACATTTCGATAATCTTCAAAACACTTAAGTGCAGCTCACGAATGAATTGAAATGTCTCGTATTGTAATATATGCTGCCAATGAAAGAAGTACAGAAGTACAGTGCTTATTAATGTAAGTCATCCGAACACACAAACAAAAACGATGAGTCCATCAACTTCGCAGAGTGTTAAGAAATTACTTTTCAAACTGGGTATCCCCTGTATTTCTGCCCTTGGTACCTCAGTTAATACCTGCCTATTTTATCATACACTGTATGGAAATATTGACAATTTTAATTTGTCTGTTTGTGTATGGAAACCCTGACAGAATGCAGCTACGTAATTTCTAAAACTGAGGTAGCAATGTGACGGAAAATGTTACAGGTTACCTTCACCAAAGTAAGTCACTTCTTTCTTCTTACGTTGAGAAGACAAGGAAAAGTCTTCGTAGGAAACTGACATCCGCGGATTCTGCCAGGACAGTGCTGGAAGTACTGCAAGACGCCATTACCAACAACATGTAACTCAACGCCCGAGGGAAACGAAAAGAGGACTCTATAAGGGGTTGTCCAGGTGGTGAAGTTCATCTAACATTTCCGTTCCTGGCACTACACTTACGTTTGCCCTAAGACCGACGGTAGAAAATAAAGGGAAATGGAATTGCGTTTCCCCCTCGACGAAGACGAAAGAAGCCGGGAGAAGGAAAACAGGCAGGTGCATCAGCGGCTGATGAGACGGGGTTCCCCGGCCGGCCTGAGTGGTTCGGCTGCGGGTCACGCGCGGCAAGTGGCCGGCGGCGGTACGTGCGCCGCCTGCAGAGCTGGCTGGCGGTCGCCACAGCCCAGGCACCGCCGGGCCGGCCCGACTCCGCTAAGCCGCAGCTCACGGTGCGGCAAAGTGCTTGCGCCCGTCCGCCCCGACAATTACCCGCGGTCGTCAGGACCCGCCGCTCGAGACCCAGCAACGCCTGCAGTGCCCGGTTGCTTCAGAGAAGGAAAGGCATCGAGAAAGAGAGAGAGAGATTGAGGTGGGAACTGAAAAAGTTGTATGTACCCTTATGATGGGAGCAGCCGAATGGAAACAACCGATAGAGCTGTTTGCAAGACATTCTTCTCATGCGTTAGAGGTTTCACGTACCGGTCGAAACATTCATTCATGCATTTGGATGTGGGAGAAATATAACGAAACAATCGAAGCAGTCAATTGTACACAGATGCTTGGGTTTCAAACCTAGTCGTCGTATCAGTACCGGCGGCTGACGACCTGTCGTGGCACTACCAGCAACGAAAATCCTCAGAGCACAGTCTGAACATCATTCCTATAAAGTTAGGTACCTATACGGTAAATAGTTTTCCATGTACAGTAGCAAAAGAATAAATATAAACACCCTGTGAGACGTTAGAATCATCTCAGCTAGACAACGGCAAACTGACAAAAATTACACTACACGTCTTGTGTCGCTCAGAGAACTATTGTACCTTTTCTCATATCAGAGATGAAACTCGCCACAAACGAAAAACCATCATAGTACATACTCTATGTTGCAGAACATCCAGATACATCCAACACTACTACATCAAAATGTTCACCGCAGTCATACGAGGACGCAATTGTGGCACCTCAACTTACATTTTTACTAAAACAAACAAAAGAAGAAATTTGTTTAATCTTCTACGACTTTCATGACGAAAAATAAGACACTTGAAAAACCTTTCTCAACGACCACGAAAACTCCCTATACGTTGCACACTGAAAATCTATTCCAGAGGAATGCAACAATTACACGAAAACTTTATAGCACTTTAAAACAAGTATTAAGCCAAAACCAACCACATCCCACATGACAAATCTACCAAAGCACACAAACTTCCTGCTGTTTAAAATTCACTGAAAATTGACTCAAACATATAAAAGGCTCAGCGCGCTGTATATACGAACATCTCTACCAGCAAGAATTTGCAAACTGTGTATTACATAAACACATACATTTAAAATATACCACACAAGAACACCTGGCTCATCAGAATACATTTAAAACGTCTTCAAACATATTTGCAATCCGCCTGGCACATAACATTTACACAAAGGGCCTGCCGCATCAACAGACATGTCAGAATTAGCTATATAAGCACATCTGAACTGGATGGCACACGAAAATTGCGCTGATGCCACATACATACACAAGGAGACTTACAAAATACATGAAAAGTGAAACAATAAATATTTCTTAGTGTATCTACAACCACAGAAAATATGTCACCACCACACTCTCCGATACTGAACTCTGCATGGGATTCCACTTAAAATTGACGTCTATATCCAACCTTTCTCCAATTACACTTTAGATCTTTTACATTGTAATATCCACGACTATATTTTATTCAAAACAATATTCACGACAGCGATCATTCTCGTGATATTAATAAAAGAAGGACTTCATCGATACTAAATTAATAATAAATAATTACTGTCAGTGACATAATTCAATTTTCTGTGAAAATAATATCTCAGACAATAGTCATGGAAAATGATATGAGAATCTCCATGCTTTGTTATCTATGATTCTTCAAGAATAATAGTTCTTCTTGTTCGAACTGCTGTAATGATCGGACGCAATTGATGTCTTGCAGCTCTGAGGTCGGTAAAAAACTGTATTATGTTGTTAAGTAATATTTGAAAAATAGCGTTTGTGTCTCACTAAACTCTATACGTGTGTTTGAATTTTTATTTTAACATGATTCTCGTTCTATACGAATGTTAAGTTTTCTGTTCAGCTACAATGGAGCACAGCCATTAGCGCGATTGATCACAGCGCGGATTGTTGGTTAAATGCTGAATAATGAGTGATTAACATGGAGAAACACTTTTAAATGTTATTGCATATAGTTAAGGTACAGAAAAGATTTTATATTTATTATTTATTGAGAGTTCAACAGCGTCTGAACCAGATTGTCTTATGCTAGCCGCCATCTTAGTGAAATATTGCAGCGGCAGTAATAAGTCTGACTACTAAGCTCATATGAATCTTGCTGGTCAATTTGTACGGTAATAATTGTGTATTCCTGGCCCATAACCCACTCAGAAATGATAAATCCGACTTAGATTGTGAATAATCTTTAAATATGGAGCAAACAGGATCTTACGTCTGAAATTGTTCTCTGCTAAGTATGAACCCTGATTATTTCGTAAGAACCTTTAGGAAATATTTTTTGTCGGGAAAGAGCACGTTAGTGTTGTGCGCGTGTGGTATTGTGTGCAAAAATAGTTCATTTTGTTCAAGGAAAAGTGTTACCACCTTGAATAATACTTCGTTAAATTGTGAGACATCACTCATGTGAAACAAATTTATTGCCATTTACACTGCTTGTCAGAGAACACTGGTACATGTTCCAAGGTGAAGGTTTCTTTGACGGGATAACTATCTTTAGCCGGCATAGTCACGGATTAAATGGAACCTGATGTTACGCTAATAATAAGTAACTGGTTTTGTTGTAGTCCTGCACACGATTTGTAAAATACCGTAATAGTATCCGCACGTTACAACATATACGGTGCTATCACATGAAGAAAAACACACTGCACTGCGTTTGGAAAATCTCTAACAGCAGATGGACTGCCTCCTAGCCATGCAAAGAGTACTTTCGCTTATTGGCGATATCACAATGTAGATCCTACTATCATCGGATACTATAAATCGAAACTTTTTAAATCCCTACCTCTTATCGGCAGTTCCTTCACAGAATCAAATGTACTCTCAGCACAAGGAGCCACTGTAGTAGTGAGCTCACTCCTCACTGAGACACTTCCATTCAGTGACGTGCTTCACAGATCTTATGCTTGGTTCACACTATTTTCCGTATGATTTCCTATAAATCATGTTTTCTCGTCGAAAATGATTCAAGCATACGTTGTTCTCTGAGCTCTGCGCGTAATAAATACTTCGAGATAAGCTGGTATACCTCTATATTTCTCTGGAACAGCTTTCACCTTCCCCACATTACAAATACGGGACACCAAATAGCCATTTGAGCTGTGCTAATTCTTACCAGTCAGCTGATCCTCATTAGTACTACACCCAGAGCCTATTCACGGTGGTCTGAGTCATCGCTGTTACTCCTTCCTCACGCGGTTTTGCGACCCCCTTTAGGCATAGTCACTGTCATGTAGGCCTAGAATATGCCATCTATCTGCTCCCTCTGAATATCTGTGGTGTTGCAGCCCTCAGGAAATATAGGTGTAGACACTCCCTGCACCTACGTACCTTCATAATTTTCAACCATACATTCTTCTACATTATGTTCCACAGTGTAGCAGTTGCCTACATACGTAGACATCGATTTTGCGCCACGCTTTCACTCCGTAATTCTGCGCAAATTTCTCCTCTTCTTGTCTTATTTTTCTTCAAGATCGGTGTCTTAATTAACTCTATGTGTTTCTACCTTTTTACCCAATTCATTTAACTTGGCATCTCGCGCCTCGATCATAACTTACAAGGATATGGTCCAATCTGAATGTCGAAACACGCCCTTAAATTGTTTGTACAGGAAGAACGCAGTGAAAGAGACTAGCTGTCAAAGTTTTAGCTGGTAAGACACACTGCAAGTATTTTTCAAAAAAATTGATAGGTTTTCAAATTGGTCACCAAATTTGGTGACAAAATTGGTGAATTTGGTTGATTCAGTTCTGTATTGATATTGAAGTCGATAGTTTGTGGTAATTGTTTGTGGTTTGGTGATGAACTAGTTGGTGCCAATTGTGAAAGTGAGGTTTAACATTCAGAAATTAGCGATATTACGCGAGTTTATCGTTCTTGAATACTCGCTAGAAGAAGTGTAGAGTGGTTTGAGAGTGCAGAATGAAAATTTCATTCTGTAAACATCCCCCAGGCCGTGGCTAAGCCATGTCTCCGCATTTTCCTTTCTTCCAGGAATGCTAGTGCTGCAAGGTTCGCAGGAGAGCTTATGTGAAGTTTGGAATGTAGGCGACGAGGTACTGGTAGAATTGAAGCTGTGAGGATCGGTCGTGAGTCATACTTGGGTTGCTCAGTCCGTAGAGCACTTGCCCGCAAAGGGCAAAATTCTCGAGTTCGAGTCTCGGCCCGGCACAGTTTTAATCTGCCAGGAAGTTTAATATCAGCGCATACTCCACTGCAGAGTGAATAATTCATTCTGACATTTCAGATACACCTGAAGTGTATTATTGCATAATCCTAACTGGTCGTCTATGTGTGAGCGTTGTCGAAATCATCGGGGTGAAACTTACCATGGAAACAGCCAGAACTTAAATATATCTCACATCATGCGCAACACACGATCGAAATCTCACAACATTCACATGTTTTCCAGTTCATACTTCGTGTAAAACATCTCATTCACGTTGCTAAACACATATCTACAGAAAGCAATTTGGATGCGTACAAAACGTATACAAGCATATCTTGAAAGTCAGTCCTCAGACAACTGGTTATGGACCAACTAATTTCCTCTATCTAGTAATTCTCTGCTCTTCTGTGATATCACGCGATTTTGAAGCCAAGTGGTGAAACTCTTTACCTTACGTAAAAATTAGACCCACGGCGTTGACAAAGGGAGGTAGATTTCCGTGGTATCACTTTCACGGTATAAGTCGGTTGAGCATCATCATTTACGAAAGTCTCTGTATATTAAATTATCAACTTATGAGATGAGACATATTCTTTGAAAGACATTTGTTTTACATAATTTACGTAACTGTAAAGATGCGAATCTAGCGCGGACGCTAATACATCGACTGCGCAGTCAAAGAAACATTTTAACAGAAGCTTAACTGACGTTCCGCTTCGATCCAAATAAAAGATGACAGTAAAAAACTTTTGTAGAAGAAGGTCGACTTTAAGCTAGAAAAGTGAGCGGTCTTGCCAGCGTGCAGACAACATTATTAATTAATAAAATTCAAGTAATTTATGTTCGAAACTGTAAATCGGCAAGTTATTGTTATGAAAGTGTTGAACAATGCAAAATTATCTTGAAGGAAGGAGAAAAGTAATGACTGTAACTTGTGACAGAAACGTGAACCAAGGAGACAGCACAGGGCAGGCTGAAATCTGATCGCACCATACAGTTAGAAAAGTACTTATGTAAGTTATACTGTTTATAAATAAGCCCTAATTTGCTAGTGAGAATTGTTTGAATATATTTAGTGTTTACCAGATTTCTTATTCTGTTCTTTTCCTATAATTTTTTTTACGTCCATGTCATATTATTTTTGTAAATATCAAACAGCCTTTACTACAGCAGAAAATACTGCGCCATCCTGGTCGTAGACAGAAGACCGCTCCTTGTCTTCTATACAACTCATAGCTGCCCCCTTAGGGGATTATAAATTTCATACTGATTACGTAAAGAAATCCGGGTTGTTCTTTTCCAGATAATAGAAGACTTTGCGTAATCAAAAACTACCCGCCTTCTGACAACGATCAGGAGCCGACCAGAAGACGGACGTCTTCGACCGCTTTCGTGTCTCCTGTGGCAAAGCTGTGCCAAACTGGGAACACGACATTCTAGTATGAAACACAATTATCAGATTAAAACTGGAAAAAAAATTCAAGTTTATTTAACCTAACTTATTTGTTTTTTCATACTAGACCCACGCCGTTGACAAAGGGAGGTACATTTCCGTGGTATCACTTTCACGGTATAAGTCGGTTGAGCATCATCATCTACGAAAGTCGTATCGTCGCACCTCATATATTTGTGGCCACCCCATGAATCTAATATCAGGCAAAAATTATTTTGCAACACATAACGGTTCAGAACGTGATACAGACATGATTGGAAGGTCATTTTTCCATATTCTGAGCACGTGACGGAAATGCTCCGAAATTACTCGCGGAGAGGGTCAACATCTTGACAGACCCGTGGACCGAATTTTCCATGGAGTTCTTGCAAACACGAGAGCACTATCCGCAGTTTCCCTGATGCAGTCATGATGCAATAGTCGAGTATTACGCAATGTACGAGTGTGTAACTTTATGTACACTACTTGCTACGACAAACGTTATCCTTTCGCCGCGATGTGTCAACGCAAGTTTTATATTGAAACGATATTCACATCATGTTTGGTCGGTGTTTATGACAAAATCTAGGCTTTGGCCTGCAGCTGAAGGAGCTCGGCAGCTTCAAGTGCTTTTTAAGTTGACCTGAATTCTTTCCTGGAAAAATATGTCTGATTCTGTATCTCGCTTTGGACCTCCTTTCCATGACTTTGATGAGGCTGTGAACAAAAAATCACTCTCCTGTAATTTATACAGCATAATCTCTGCTATCACCATTGCTAATTAGTTGTTGTTGTTATTTGTTCTGTACAGTCCCTGGCTACAAAGAATATGTCAAACCTCTATTTATCGACAGAATTTAGGTTATCGACTCTCGCTCCTAAGGTTTCGACTTTTGCTTACCACTTTTTCAAAAAGTCTTTTCTCGTTGACGTTCAAGTCGGCCTCTTGATCTGTACCAATTCTAAGCAGGATGTCGTTTCGGCATTGTAATAGCAGTTGTGACAAAGTAATGTCCAGTGACCAGCTTGTCAACGCTCTCACTCTTAGTTCTGCTCAGATGTTGCTCCCTCCAGTCCGTGCGGCAGCTGACTACCATGCCATTTGTAATCACTCTTTTCAGGTCTTCTGCTGGCTAGTCCAAGTCTCCATCTTCACTTTCCATACCCAGGTGCAGCCTGAGCTACGAATATTTGCTGTCATCACTGGTTGCCATTCTCCACATTTACTGATGACGAAGCACTGCAGACTGCCACCATATGATAGGCTTCTACGAAATATACTGTGTTTGTAGCAGAGCAAGTGTCTACTCACTCTCATACTGTACTGTAGGACCATCATATTGTTGTACAACTAGTACTGCTATCAAATAGCTATGGCAACAAACTTCCAGCAATGCTCTGCAGAACTACCTACCATATACGAGAACAAGTAACAAGCTTGAAAGGTGTTTAGTCCTTTGGGCAATCTCTCTTTTACCTAATTGATCTCAGTCCGTATGCAGATTGGGGCACTCCTGTCGTGTTAATAGTTCACAGTGACCAAGTCAATAAACATATCCAAAGATTGTCAGTGGTTAGGCTTTGTGTTGGTTACAACGTAGTTTTGTGTGCTATACTTCTATGCGAAGGATTTGTGTTCATATTGGAAATGCGTTGTCTGCATTGGCAGCCAAGGCTCCTGTCGGACACGTGGCTGCCACCACTGTGGCTAGCAAAACAGTGATTTTATGGCAGGTAGTTTCGGGAATGCAAACGGCTGATCTCGGGTATCCTTCCTCGGTGACGGGAGAAGAGTCTCAATCATCACGTCCGCTACGGGTGTACGGGTGGAGTGGTGGTGGATGGGCCCTAGCAAAGTGGGGTGAGAGGGTGGAGGGCGGTAGACCGATGTCCAATAGGAGACGCACTTAGTGGCTTAATGGTACATAATGCAGTTAAGTGCCGAGGCCTTTGCCAGAGCTTTTAGACACCTTCACAGATGGGTGTCGGCACAGGGTAATAGCAGTTGATACCTGTAGAAGAGAGATCATGACTCAGCTTTCGCAGATAGCCCCGAGAATGCTTTTTCCCATGAGCATTCCGGAGAACACCGTTTTCGCACTGTGGAAGAAAACTTATTCACTAAGGTCGCCATAAAGTGTCGGTGTGACTTGACATCCACTGAGTTCATGTTCGAAAAGTACCTGCATTATTTTCGTTGAGGAATCCGCTAACTCCCACGCTGGTGATCGTGTGCCAACTGAGAAGAGTTTCTTTTTGATTGCGTCCTAATTGCATCATCATGGTGTGTATCAGATGGCGAATGTTTGGTGTAATAAGAGAGAGAAGATTGGACGAAGACTATCTGCGCATCTGTTGGAGGGAGTCAGTAAAGGGCATTAAGAAATACGTGACTGACGCAAAAGACCGTTCACAATCCACCATTGGTGCACTGTACGTTTGGAAGCAGCTCCACATTTAGTTCAGGATTTTGGAAGGTACCTAGAGCAGACTAAAGGAGTAGCGTTTTGGAAGTTATAGGGAGTAGATGAGGGTTCACTTTCTGAAGGTTGTGAGAACAGGTCGAAGGTTGCAATTAGATAACTGGAGACGGGTCCTAAACAGACTGTCGGAATTGTGGGTGTTGTGTGGCAGCCGCGATGCCCATCATACCCTCAGGGATAGGTGTAAGGCATCTGAGGTCCATATTTGGTTTGTTGCCGTGAGGCAAATATGATTGAACTTTATGACCAGTATGATTGGTTCACAATGCATTAGAATTTTAGTGCGGTTTGGAAGCGCAGCTCCGGGCTCAGCATTGAGCTGCAGAGACTGTATAAATTGGTAGTCACCGTTGTGGCGTATGGTTCGCCGCATGGCAGGCAGCCTACGGTGGATGGTAAGCATTACGCTGCTCCAAATTTACAGGAATTTTGGTGAGCGTTTGCTAACCGTTAATGGCATTCACCCCTAAAATAGCAGCAGTTTCAATTCGACATTTGCCGTTCACAGTCTCTGACAATACCGTGAATTACAGTCACATTAGGAACCAAGGTTTAAGTCTACCCATGTCAGAATTTTCATGATCTGTCTAATTATATCTTATTATGTTGACTCATTGTATTTCTTTGTTGGGTCTTCATGGTAACAAATTTGTGTAATCACACTCAATATCATTAAATCCAATAGCGGCAGAACCCACAACCCTTTTTAAAGTAATTTATGTGGGAGAGAAACTATTACATTATGTTCACTTCATCTTCAACATTAGGGCCCAAATATGAATTAATGGAAGTCATATATCCAGTGCATATAATTTATTGGTGATGGGCGGCTCTATTATGTATAGACAGATTGAAGCACGAAGTGATATCCCACATTACCAAAATCGACTCACACCACGAATGTTTTGTAAGGTGAATCCTTATGGGACATTCTGTTAACAAAAGTGTAGTTCCCACAAATTACTTTCCAGCAAAGTGAACTGATTATGCATACAGCTTGAAATTGAAACGGGTAAATGCCTCTCACTCGCAGAACACAAACCAGAACTCCTGACGCGCTATCAATCAACAACCACAACTTGTCACACAGAAATCACAGAGTTCTTTACTGAATGTTGTTTGATATTCCATGCACTCACTGCATTGCTTATACACAACTTAGTGCACTGTGCCATATCAATAAACCACAAAGACCCATTTTTCAGCTGCTAATGCACCCTGTAGCGCTCATCTTGATATACAGAAGCCTAGTTTTCCACCTCCACTGGGATTTTTTACTCTAGGCTGGGGAAAGATTCGAACTGCTCCACCAGGCTGTTGTGTCAACAATACAGCAACACCTCATTTTGGGTTCATGTCCTCTATGTTCGCTACTTTGATATTCCCACAGATGGTCGAATATAACTCTGCAACCGCTTCAAATGTGGTGGACATCTCCGAAACAACGGGCACCACGAATTCATATAATTCATTTGCTTCGATCGACCATGAATCCAATGGTGTGGATGAACAATTACGTTCGAAGTCCTGAGGGAATCTTAAAGTAACGAGCGTGAAGGACAAGGACGATGACTGCGGATTGGTGGCTCTCGGAGGGAATGTATGTCGGCCGGGAGGCCTGCCGAAATAGTCTACGCAGTCACGATAAAGACTGTGTGTAGATAGCACAACGGTTAATGCAGCTGCCAAGTAAGCTGAAGATCGCGGGTTCAAGTTACGGTCCGGTACACATTTCCACCCGTCGACGCTGGTTCCGCATACAGTCCCGATGGAGCTGACATCAGTAGCTCCTTCCTCTTCCACCACAGCTGACCGAAAGAAAAGATACCACGCTTTCACATAAGACGTTTACTTTAAGCGGCTGTCTACGGTGTATTCGTTCAATTCTCATGTTCTGGCAACAAGCGAATTCTTTTTACTGTTTGTCATGGATGCCCTTGTGGGAAAGGGAAGTGTTTCAGAATACTGAAAATGAACAATTACTCATTGTTCATAAGACATAAACTGTAGAGCCCATGTTTACTGTACATTTTTGCTCCTCCCACGGGAGATTCGAGTCCTCCCTCGGGCATGGGTATGTATGTTGTTCTTATCATAAGTTAGTTTATGTCGTGTGTAAGTCTAGGGACCGATGACCTCAGCAGTTTGGTCCTTTAGGAATTCACACACATTTGAACATCTGAGCATTTTTGCAGCGAATGATCCTTTCTGTATACTGATCATTCCTCTTTGGACAACCTGTATTTTTGAGACACTGCTGGTGATCAAATTGAAAAGGTTACCGTCTACCCCTTAATTCATTATGCATCTCTCAGTGTTATTGGTGGCCTGAAGAATAGCAAAATCACATTCCCTACGCGTGGCCACGGAAACTCCCAATGTTTCATGGAAACGATAGCTCATTGATGTAAGCCACCTCGTTTGACTGTACTCAGTGTTACCTGAAAAACGGGAGACACTGTTTAACTCAGAGTACACTGTCAAATTCCCTTTCTAAGCTCAGCCTGTTAAGATAGTATGAATCTAATCACAGCAGGATGCTGAAATGTCACAGAGGAATGCATACTGACATAATAAGGAGACCGCGACAGTGACAACCAGTGGATGAGCTGCTTATAATGGTCTGTTTAACTTTAGAACTCCTTACTTGTCAAGGGCACAATAATATCGAACATTTCCGTTCTTCTTCTTCTTCTTTTGCTTTTATGGCCTCATTGGACCACTTCAGTCAGTGATTTTCTGGTCATGTTCTTCAACAGATTTTCTTTCCGAATTCCTCAGTATCTTTTCATTCCTCCTGAACTTTCTTGAAGTTCCTCAGTTGTAAATACCATTTTCTTTTTTTTCGCCTGTCTAACTTTAATCAAAAATTACTTTTATGTTTATCGGTTTCCTTAAATTTTCTCTTTTGTATTGCAACACCCAGGATTAATTCTACCTCTTTCATATTCTCCCTGACTTCCTTTAGCCGTCCTATTTGTTTTTTCATGTTTCAAAGTTTCTGAACAATTTTTCTTGATAATCTGGTTTCTGGTATCCACATAATGTGATCAAAAACAGAGATCTTTTTTTTCCATGCAGTATCTATTAATGGTCTCCATTTCGCTGTACACCACATCATTTGTCACTATCTGCCACTTTTCATCTTTTTGATATTTCTTATTTGTGCAGGTCTCTCGTCCAAGTCGTATGTTAAAATTTTTCCTGGGCATTTAAATCATTTCACTTTTTTTACTTTGACTTTATATACTTGTATGTCTTTGTTAAGTGTGGGTCTTCTACCATTATCTCCGTCTTTTCCAGTGATGTCTGGAGTCCTATTTCATGTGCTGTATTATGTTAGCTTGTTATTTGATTTCTGGCTTCTTGTCTGATATTATCTAGTAACGCTAAGTCATACGCGAATTCGAAACAATTTAAATTTACTTGACTGTATCCTTTAGTTTTTAGGATTTTCCTTGTATGATTCCTCATCGTGTAGTGGAGTGCACAGTTGAAAAAAATTGGCAAAAGCCACGTCCCTGTGTTAACCTGATTTTAATCGTAAATGGCTTAGAAATCTCTCGTATGAACCTTATTTTAGATTTGATGGTTGTTTGAGTTAAGTTTATCATTTTTATTAATTTGGTGAGGACTCTACAATTCCTTAGTATCATCATCATTGAAGATATGTGGATACAACTGTAAGGTTTTTAAAAATCTACGACGATTATGACTTGTTGCTTTTTATTCTTTTGTAGTACTCCACTGCCAGTTTCAAAGTGATTATCTGTTTTTGTCAGATTCGCCAGAGTCGAAACCCTCCTAGGTATTCTCCTAGTCAAGTTCAATTTGATCTTTACAACGAATGTATAGAATTCTTGATAATACGTAATATGTGATACCCGAAAGGGAAATTCCTATGCGGTTGTTAGAATATGATTTGTCTCCTTTTTGTGTAGCTAATGGATGGATCACAGATATAGCCCAAACTTCTGGTACTTCTTCTTTGTTCCAGATTTTCGCTATACATTAGTATAACGATACCCTTCTTTGGTTCTGCTGCGTATTTCTAAAGTTCCGCAAATGTTTGATCTTCTCCAGATGCAGTATTGGTTTTGAGTTCTTCAAAGGTTTTTAGGTTTCATGGATTGTGGGTAGGTTCACACATTATGCTTGCGTTGTAATACCAGTTTCATGCTATTCCTATTTCTTCTTTGTTCTGGCAATGTTCCCTTTACATCTCATAATGGGCGAATTACATGACCGCTGAAATTTCAAAGCCATTTATCAGTGATGCAAATGCATGTAACAGGAACAAGTGATGCCGAAGCAACAAAACCTGCGCTATGGATTAACGGAAAAAGTCGTTTCGGAAGATGAGTCTTGTTTCATACTCCTTCCATCCACTGTGCAAATTTACGTCCCAAGTGTCGTACATGGAGGGGAGGCGGTGACGATTTAGCCAGTCATATCGTGGTATTTCATGAGTCCCATGGTCACTTTGCAAGGTTGCATTACTGAAGATTATTGTATGACCATTTTGGCTAATCAAGTCAATCCCCTGGTATAATGTTTGTCCCCTAACGGTGATGCTGCTTTTCAAGGCGGCAAGAACAATCTTCGCCCCGTTCACATCGTCCAGGAAACGTTTTGTGAGCACAATGATGTATTGTCGCATCTCTCCCTGTCACCACAGTCACCAGATCCAGTATTATTGTGCCTTTGTGGTCTGCTTCGGAGAGCAGGTTGCTCGTTAACCATTGCTCGTTAACCACCTGCGTCATCGTTATCTGACCTTGCTAGCATTCTGCAGGAAGACTCGTGTAAGATTCCCCTGAACACCGTACATGATCTGTACAGGTATTTACCCATTCCTATACGACTGGAAGTTGTTTCGAACTGCAGTGCGTTTCATTTCCATTTTAGGCAAGGCAATGTTTTCTGGTGTTTCCACTTTTTTTTCCTAACCTTGACATATTACAGCCCACACGGATACACCGAAAACACAGCAAGACGAATTACAGTGCACACTGAGGCATCCAACCAGTCAGTCTTCCCGCCAACCTTTGGCGGAGGGAACATTAAAAGAAACATACTGTGCCTTAGATTTGCAGGTTGTTTGTTGAGTACAGATACGGATGTCTGTGTAGGGTTCATTGTGTAAGACATCAGGTCAATGTCTAAGCCTTTAAACTTTTTATATCTTCTAGTTTGTGTAGTGACGTGAACCATTCGCTAAAAGTTGTTTCTAGAAAGTAGTTTACGTGACCACTTGCATGCCAGTGCTTGTGTCAATGTTATGCAGCTTGTCTTCAAACGACGTTTCATAGCGAAATTAAATTCTCAGGCTTCTCGTTTGTGTAAACTGCACACTCTTCTCAAAGGGTACGGAAAAAGATTCTCTTCGCGAGCGAAATTCTTTCTCGTCTTTTTTAATATCGCACCGGCAAAGAAATTTGTGTTTCTTGATCCTCGGCGCCTACGACCCTGGCGCGGAGGGACACGGGGTGGCGTGCCGCCACTGTAGGCGCGGACGAATTGTTTGCTGCAAGTTCGCCACTCGGCTGAAACAAGCGAGCGAGCCTCCCCCTTCGACAGGCGAGAGCAGACCCCTGCCCCCCCCCCCCCCCCCCTCTCACCCGTTGGCAGCCGGAGAACTTTTATTACGATCCGCTGAGACTCCCCGGCTTGACTTCTGCATCTTGTTCTCGGCTTGTTGCCTCCTACCTCTTCGCCCACCTCCCCCCCCCCCCACCCCACTCCTCCCACCCCAAACCCCTCCGAGCACAGTGATTTCTGTAATACGTCTGGAAGGTGGTGAGGAGCTAAGGCTCATAAACACTCTCGCGGTCCAGTACAGATTTAGCAATGAATAATCGCAGTTCCGTGTAAATTCGAACTCATTAATACTAGCTAGAGACAAAAATGTCACCACTGTAAAGAAAATTTCTAAAGATAATAGTGTGCATTGACTTCACTCACTACATTAGAAAAAAGGTAACAGAGCTGCTCACCAAACTGGGTCCTAACTCTGTCGTTAGGACACATGAATTAAGTTTAATTCGATGTCCTCAGCGTATTGTGGACGATTTGTGTACTCCGGTTTTAGCTCTTCATCCGAAATAAATAAACCGGCGAAACTCGGAGCGACTTCAAGGTAACTGACACGCAAATTTGTTTCCAGCAACGGAGAACTCTAATGCAGACTTCGTTTTGTCAAAAGGATCGTATTTTGAAAATGAGCAGAGCTAAAGAAAGCAATTAACTAAGTACACAAACTAAAATATACATCGTACCTTTAGTGCCTGGGCCATATTCATTTTACAGTAAAGCGTGCTTATGTTTCTATAATTTTATACAAAAAACAGTATATTCTATACGGCACGACTACTTGTAAATGGTAAATTGTCGAAAAGAGACTCGGTTTGTGTGAATAACGAGCTAATTAAATTCGTATGCAGTAGAAACCGGAAAACTAGTTAATATATCATTCAATGATCTGACGAATGCTGCTGGTCCATCTCAAAAGAAGTTTAAGTTCAGGATTCCATCAGATAGAAGGTCACAGGGGCGCAGAGCTTATGCAGTTAGAAGGTGAATGGGAAGGAATTTAGCTTTTGCCTTTTCGAAGCAATAGTTAGGCAGATATTTGTTGGGGACAGCATTAGGAATCCCTATGGTGGACTGGGTGGGAATTAAAAACCCACCCCTCTGCAAATAGTGCCCAGCATCTGATCCACTGTGCTATATGCTTTCGCCTCCTTCAAGCTTCAAACTTTGTACACCATATGTCGTAACGGATACCTCAGGAATCAACATGCAAACATAGTGTTAAGTTTGAGATGTTGTTACAGTGTGGGAAATGCCAGTTTTGTGTACCATACTGGCCACACTTCTCTTCCATAGTACATGCTTTGTATTCTAAAGCTTATACTGTCGTCAAATAGGCAGCCCGCGACAGAAAGGGACATAGGTGTTGAACATGGTTTGAAGCAGATGCGGAGGCATTTCGGGAAGCTGTTGCTTTAATTAGGAATATAAAAAAGAAGACAATATCCAGACGAGTGCACTAGTTCTGCAGATATAGAAGTGGGAAGTCACATTTAGGGAAGATTTTCAGTTTTCCATTGAGAAATTTCGTAACGTTTACTGTCTGACTATTAAAGTAGTGTTGTTTCATTATTCGTATATACATGAACCCAGGAAAGTAATTCACTATTTTTATCCCATTTCATTAGATACTGAATGTAAATATTCGCTAAAGAATTGATTTTCATTAAATTTTTATCTAGGGAAGTAACCTGATAAATAAACTTTTTATTTCGAAATTTCATCTACGAGGGTTGGAAAATAAATAGTGACAACTATTTATCCACAACCGACACAAAAGAGTTACATGTTTGCACCTGTTTACTGTCCTTCAAAATAGTCACCAGGGTTGTGCACAATCCGTTGCGTAGTATACCGTTAGCAGAGCCAGTTCTTTTGATGGTGCGAACGGAGCGGTCTACTGCCTGTCGAATCTCTGGAACAGTGCTGAAGCGGATGCCAGGAATCAAATCAAAGTCACAAGACTTATGTCCGGGGAGTATGGTGGCTGGCACAGTACTTCCCAGTCGCATCTGTCGAACAGATGCAAAATGATGGGTAGGTTGCGCAGAAAGTGTCGCAGCTTCTTTCGCAAAGCTGGTCACAAGTGATGCTCCAAAAACGAACAGTAATGCTGTGCATTGTTGGTCTGCCGTGGACGAACGTAATGCTTTAGGATAACACCATCACAGTCGTACACGAGAATCACCGTAAATTTAGACCGCTCCATTGGCACCATCAACAAAACAGGATCTGCTAACGGTATACTAAGCCTTCCACATCGCTGGCAACGGGTTCTACACAACGCTGGTGACTACTTTGTAGTACAGTAACATATGTAAACATGTAACTCTTTTGTATCGGTTGTGAATAAATAGTTGTCTATAATTAAGTTCCAACCCACGTATTCGTTAGTGCCAGTGACCAGTGATGTAGGTATGTTGATATTTGTTTTCTGATAAGCAGGACATATTTTGAAGTGTAAGTTTTTTTCACTTTATTCGACACTGAGCCTACACATCCCACTTGGTACGCAAAACGTAAACTTCACCGTTCTGTTGGTTCGCTACTCTGTCTCAGCAGCTGTCTTTTCACTGAAACTGGGCCAAATGAAGAACAGATGACAACGGATGACAAAAAACGCCAACACTACAGCTATTTCGTTAATACTGTAGCTTTTGTTGTCAGAGGAGGAATTGACTAAATACCCTCCCCACCTGAATCCACCCTTACCCGTGAGTGTATTACTGTGAACAGTTCAGTGCAGGGTTGTTTGAGAACCGATAGCAAACCAATACCGACAACAGTAGTTCAAGCATTAATGCCGACGCCCCAAGCAGAAGACGAGAAATAGAGGAAATATATAAAGATATTGAGCGAATAGTTCTCTACGGAAGGAGAGACGAAAATCTAATAGTCATGGGGACTGACTGGTGATTTCGCGAGGAGAGCAGAAGAAAAGGCTATGGGAGAATATGGGCCTGGAAGTAGGAACGAAAGACGAGAAAGACTGCGTTCTGTACTAAATTTTAGCTAGTAATAGCGAGTATATTAGAGAATCTCAAAAGGCGGAAATATACTTGGGAAAGGCTGGGAGACATGGATTCCCGTTGGATTACATCATAGTTAAGCAGAGATTTTGAACTCAGATACTGAATTGTAAGGCATGTATAGGATCACATATAGACTCAGATTACAACTTAGTAAGGATGAAGAGTAGGCTGAAAAGCTAGAAAGAAAAGAAATAGGCTCAAGGAAGGTAAATGTGAAGGAACAATGGCTAACAGAAGACGTACTCCAGTTGACAGACGAAATAAGGAAAAACGAAAACGTTTAGGAAGTTCAGAAATACAGAAATACAAATCACTCAGGAACGAAATATACAGGACAAGCAGTGGCCATAAGGCGAAATGGCTACATGAACAATGTGAAAAAAATGGAAAAAAAGATTGGTGGTAAGACTGACTAAGCATACCTTATAGAAGAGTCAAATTAACCTTCGATGCAACTGAAAGCAAGTGTGGGAACGTTAAGATTGCAATGAGAATTCCAGTGTTAAATACAGAGGAGAGAGCGGATAGGTAGAAAAAGTACATTGAAGGCCTCTATCCGATAGAAGCTTTGTCTGATGTGACACAAAAATATACAGGAGACGATTTAACAGAGATAGAGGATCAAGTGTTAGAATCAGAATTTAAAACAATTTAGGATGAGTCAAGTACAAATAATGCAAAAGAGGTTGAAGGGGTTGATAACATTTCATTCGACTTTCTGAAGTCTGGAGGGGGGAGGGAGGGGGGTAGGTGGTAGCAAAACGACTATTCACATTGATGAGACTGACGACGTACCATCTCACTATCTGCCAAATACTATTCACATAATTCCAAAGATAACAAGGCCGATAACAGCGAGAACTATTAAACAATCGGCGTAAGAGCTCATGTGTCCAAGTTACTGACAAGAATAATACACAGGGTGATCTAAAATTTCTATTACAGGCTTCTACAGGTTGTCTATGAGACTAAGTACATGAGGTTTTGATAAGGAACCCATGTCCGGAAATGTGCGGTTTGGATGTAAAATCAGTTTGAGGGTCAGATCACTTTCGTATCTCTCGCTTCACGATACGCATACACTGGAGACGGTAGCTTTGACCTATGTGCTATAGGAGCACATGATACGGTCATTTTAACGAGTACTAGTCCTCGGGTTCTCTTCTACGTGACAAAAAAAGTCCTCTTCAGAGTCGAGAAAGCAGCATGTCTGTGGAACACCACACTCAACTCTCTCAGTTTCGAACATACCAGTTTCTCGCATCCGTTGTTGTAGTCGAACAGAGGTGTCATGTGACGTGAGCCCCCTCATCAGCTTGTGTTCTTACATTGAAGTAGGAGAACAAGATGTGATCTGGTTTTCAAACGTATTTTATATTCAAACTGTACATTTTTGAACGTGGATTCCACATCAAAAAATTTTCTACTACGTCCCCTCTACAACCTCTAGAAACTTGTAACAGGATTTTCAATCATCCTCTACAAAAGAAAGGAAAACAAACCTGAGGATCTTTTAGACGTCGACCTATTTGCCTTTAGGAAAGGTAAAACCACAAGAGAGGCAGTTCTGACGTTTCAGTTCATAAGGGAGGCAAATTTGAAGAAAATCAAGACACTTTTATAGGATTCTTCGATCTGAAAAACAAGTTCGACAGTGTACGGTGGTGGAAGATATTCGGAATTCTTAAGATAATACTGGTGAGCTGTAGGGAAAGACGGGTAATGCACAATGATTAGCCACAATATTATGACTACCTACCTAACAGCCGGTACGTCCACCTCTGATACGGATAAAAGCAGAAATGAGTCGTTTCATGGAGACAGTGAGGCCTTGGTAGATAACTGGAGGGGGCTGGTGCCACATCTGCACATTCAAGTCACTGAATTCCAGAAAATTCTGGGGAGAGGCGCGATGAGATCAGACGCCGCGTTCAGTCACATCCCAGGTGTCAAGATTTTAAACATGGCTGCAACAGCAACTGTGGAAATTCTTCATGATAAAGGATGACAGCCAAAAACAGTTGCAGGATAAAAATTTATTAAAATTCTTGACCAAGGTTTCGGTACATATAAATATACCTTCATCAGAAGTAAGAAATCTAAAATTACGACGCCTTTGGCACAATTGTTTTATTAATCTCCATTGCATGATGTAATTTTAGATTTTTTACTTCTGATGAAGGTATATTTATATGTACCGAAACCTTGGTCAAGAATTTTAATAAATTTTTATCCTGCAACTGTTTTTGTCTGTCATCCTTTATCGTGAAAAATATCCCAGATGTGTTTGGTCGGGTACAGATCTAGCCATTTGTGGGTAAGCGCATCAATTAGAATTCGCGCCTGTGTCCCTGGAACCACTCCATCACAGTCCCATTCTTGTGACATAGCGCATTATCTTGTTGAAAAATGCTATTGCTGTCGGGAGAGATGATCGTCGTGAAGGGATGTATGTGGTTTTCAAACAGTGTATGATACTCCTTGGGTGTCCATTGTGCCTTACACGAGCTCCACTGGACCCAGGGATGCCCACGTGAATTGTCCCAAGAGCATAATGGAGCTTCCTCCAGCTTGTCTCTGTCCTGCAGTACAGGGGTCAAGGAGTAGTTTGACAGAGTTCAACTTCCACTGAACAGTAAAACCGTTCGCCCTTACATCCCCAACCCTACGCGTTGCTATCGGTGTCAGCGGTTTAATCATACCAGTCAGTCGTGTTCCAATACGGCCAAATGGGTTACATGTGGCAGGGATGCCCAAGAGTGTGATTGTCCACCTCCATCCCCTCGTTACATCAGCTGTATCCGCGACCACTCTGCTTCCTCTAGAGATAGCACTATTTTCAAATATGAACGTAATAATCAAGAAATGCAAGTGAAGGAAAAGGTGTCTACGTTTGCTGCTCCTTAGTTGTTCGCTAGTAGAAAGCCCACTGTGCTCCCAGCCCACTGTGCTGTAAATGCCTAACTGTCCTTGCCTCTCCTCGGGCTGCTAAGGAGGTAGACTTACATTCTTGCAATCTCACCTTTAGTGCTACGGTCGTCAGATACGCCAGCCCAAAGACCTCCCGTTCAACCTCCCCTCTATCAGCTGCTCATTCTAAAGCGCTCGCTTCATCGGCTCCTGCTGTATCACAGGCCCCAAAATCGGACGCACGAACTTCCAAAAAAGAGCCTATTCGCGAAGATTTTATACGTACCCCGACCTCCCAACCATCGATTCCGCCTTCCTCTCAACATTCTGCTTCCAAGAAGGCTCAAAAGAAACAAAGTTCCTCTCCTACAGCACCGCTCAGGAGTAGCCGCCCTCGGCCGTCTTCCGTGTCGCCGAGACGCACAGCTGGCGGACGATCAACCAGCCGATCACTGGTGTCAGGAGCTTCTCCCGAGCAACCTATGGATCAGGATCTTCTGCCTTTGGCTGAATGCCGTTCTACGCCATCGGCCGCCGCCGTTCGCTGAGTTGACGTCAACTGTGGTGAGATTTTTCCCTATTCTGCCCGCCCTATGTCAATTATATATTGGAATATACGACGAATTCGCTCGAATCGGGATGAATTGTCGATCCCCTGTCGTCTTCTGTCTTCAGAAAACAAAGCTACAGCCCCATGATCGCTTTGTCTTCCCTCATTTCCAAACGGTCCGGTTTGATGGCACTCCGGGACCCGGGGGACTTACGATTCTTCTCCATTATACTGTCCATTAATACTAAATCCCTTTAAACAGTTCCTTCCAAGCTGTCATTGTACGTCTTTCCCTTTCTGGATACACCCTCTCTCTTTGTACTGTATATATTCCATCGTCCACACCAATGACAACGGCCGGTCTCCTTCATCTCCTATGCTAACAGGTAATACGCGAACGGAGACGTGCTCTTTGGGTTTTCCGTCACCATCCTATGTTGCCCACCTGTCACCTGCATCCGGTACAGGCAATTACGTGCGCTGTATTGTCACATCATCCGCGACAGCAAGAAGGAAAGCTGGGACTTCTTTACCAAATCCTTTAACACATTCACTCCCTCATCTGTGGTCTGGAGTCCAAATCGACAGATATCTGGCATGTCTAGTTTCTCCCCAACCTCTGGGCTCACTGTCGCGTATGATACCTTAGTGGACTCAGTCGCCATTTCTAACTCATTGGGTCAACACTTTGCTGAGATTTCGAGCTCTTCCTGTTACCCGTCAGCCTTTCTGCCGAAAAAACGAGCAGCAGAAGAGCGACCTCTTGATTTCTCCTCTCCAAAGCTATACTACTCTCTATGCGGGAGCTTCAATACGCACTCTCTTCCTCTCGCTCTTCCGCCCCAGGACCGGATGGCATCCACGTCCAAATATTGCTGCATTGTCATACCGTAATCTGCGTTACCTCCTTCACCTTTATAATCGAATTTGGACTGACAGTACCTTTCCCAGAAGATGGCGGGAAGCTCTCGTCATTCCTGTTCCGAAACCTGGAAAGGACAATCATCTCCCCTCGAGCTATCGCCCCGTATCTCTCACGAGTATGTAAAGTTTTGGAGCGATGGTGAATTGCCGTTTAACTTGGTGGCTGGAGTCCCGCAGTCTTTTAACACCTGCCCAATGCGGTTTCCTAAAGCATCGTTCTACAGTTGACCATCTTGTGGCTCTCTCCACTTTTACCATGAACAATTTTCTCAGGACACGCCAAATAGTGGCAATATTTTCTGTTCTGTAGAGAACGTACTATACCTGTTGCAGGACAGGCATCCTCTGCACACTGTTCTCTTGGGACTTTCGAGGTCGGCTACCCCTTTTTATATGTGAATATGTGACACAGAGAACATTTAAGGTGCGGGTGAATACTACTCTCTCCCGTACTTTCTCCCAAGAAAACGGGGCTCCCCTGGCCTCCGTGCTAAGTGTTGTACTGTTTGCCATCGCCATAAATCCAATTATGGATTGTCTGCTTCCCGATGTCTCGGCCTCCCTCTTTGTCGACGATTTTACAATCTACTACAGCTCTCAACGGACCAGCCATCTTGAACGACGCCTTCAAGGATGTCTCGATCGCCTTCCACTCATAGAGCATCGAAACCGGCTTCCGCTTTTCTCCCGGTAAGACGGTCTGTGTAAATTGTTGGTGTCGTATGGATTATCATTTATTTCGGCTCGTTGTCTTCGATCCCTCAACACCTTCCGTGTTCTGATTGGTACCTCGAGGGGAGCGGACTGAGAGGTCCTCCTCTGCCTGTATCGCGCCTTAGTAAGCTCGAAATTGAACTATGGAAGCATAGTTTACTCCATTGCAAGGCCGTCTGTTCTTAGCAGTCTCGTGGAGTGCGTTTAGCGTCTGGAGCATTTTACATCAGCCCTGTGGAGAGCCTTTACTCTGAGGCTGCTGAACCTCCGCTGTCCAATCGGCGAGCTGTCCTTCTGAGTCGGTATGCTAGTCATCTGCCTTCCGTGCCTGCCATCCGACCCATGCCCTTTTTTCGACGCCTCCTTGGATTTAGGGTATGAATGCCTCCCTTCCTCTCCACTACCACTGGGAGTCCGCTTCCGTCAACTGCTGTGTTCTCTTTCCTTCCACTTTCCTAAGACTTTCTTGACGAAAGTGGTATGGCGCCACCTTGGCTTCGTCCTCGGTCCAGCCTTCTCCGTGACCTTTATCAGCTTCCCATGCATAGTACCACCCCTCTAGTTTATGATTGGGCATTTGCTGCCCTATGTGCAGAAATGGGGGATGCCACATTTATTTTCACTGACGGCTCAAAGACCAAATTTGGTGTTGTGAGTACCTATATTGTTTGCGACACCACTAATAGGTGGGAGTAGGCTGTTTAGGTTTTCTTATTTGTAACGCCACGTAGCGCTCTGTATGAAAATCACTGGCTGTGCTGTGTGCAGTCTGTGGCTGGTTGGCATTGTTGGAATACTTGCCATTGTAGCGTTGGGCAGTTGGCTGTTAACAGCGCGTAGCATTGCGCAGTTGGAGGTGAGCCGCCAGCAGTGGTGGATGTGGGGAGAGAGATGGCGGAGTTTTGAAATTTGTAAGACTGGATGTCATGAACTGCTATATATATTATGACTATTAAGGTAAATACATCATTTGTTCTCTATCAAAATCTTTCATTTGCTAACTATGCCTATCAGTAGTTAGTGCCTTCCATAGTTTGAATCTTTTATTTAGCTGGCAGTAGTGGCGCTCGCTGTATTGCAGTAGTTCGAGTAACGAAGATTTTTGTGAGGTAAGTGATTTGTGAAAGGTATAGGTTAATGTTAGTCAGGGCCATTCTTTTGTAGGGAATATTGAAAGTCAGATTGCGTTGCGCTAAAAATATTGTGTGTCAGTTTAAGCACAGTCTTGTATAATTTTTCTAAGGGGACGTTTCATATAGGTTTCGGCTTCCCGACCAGTGTTCGGTTTTTACTGCGTAGCTTTACACTGTTCTGCCGGCTGTCCAATACATCCGTCGCCATAAGCGGCTACAGTATATCATAATCTCAGATTCCCTCAGCTCTCTTCTCAACCTCCAAGCTCTTTATCCCGTCCACCCTCTGGTCCACCGGATTAAGGACAGCCTCCACTAGCTCCATTCAGGGGCATCTTTGTGGCATTCCTCCGGATCCCAGGGCACGTTGGTATCAGCGGAAACGAGGCAGCCGATATAGCAGCCAAGGCTGCTGTCTCTCTTACTCTGTGCGCTGTTAGCATGGTTCCCTTTGCTGATCTACAGAGCGTTTTATGTCGTCGTGTTGCTCTTTTATGGCACACACATTGGTCTACTCTTGCCGATAATAAATTACGGGATATAAAACCTCTTCCCTGTACTTGGACCTCTTCTTTCCGGCCTCGTTGTCGAGAGGAGGTAATTTTAGCTAGACTTCGGATAGGGAACTGCCTTTTTAGTCATAGATATCTTTCAAGTGGCGATCCTCCCCCGCTTTGTCCCCATTGCTCTGAACTATGGATGGTGAGACACCTCTTACATCAGTGCCCCTATTTTAAACCGCAACGCACTCGTTTACAGTTATCGCCTGATATATCTTCCCTTTTAGCAGATGACACGCGCTCAGCCGATCGTGTCCTTGAGTTTATCAGTGTCAGTGAGATGACGTCGGTCATTTGAAGCGCTTGTTTGGGAATACGACCCTCACCCCCGTCCTTCAAGAGTAATTTTCTAATATTTCCTTCCGGTTTTAGTTTCTCTCCTCCTTGAGTTTCGCTCCCATTGCTGATGATTTAATATTCGAATTTGTACCCTTCCCGAAACCACAGACTTGGCTTTTATGACCGTAGCAGTTTTGCGCCCTGAAACCATAACCAAAAAAAACGGCAGTTTCCTTGGAAGATGACGGATTCGCGCCCTCCTATTGGCGTGATGAAGAAATTATCAGGATTCATCAGACCATGCAACGCTCTGCCACTGCAACGACGTCCAGTGCCGATGGTCACGTGCCCATTTCTGTCGTAGTCGCCAATCTCGTGGTGTTTATGTTGCCACTTCCATGGGTCGTCCATCGTCTACGGAAGCCCTCTCTTAGGAGTGTTCAGACACACTTGTACTCTTCCCAGCATTGAAGTTTGATGTTAGTTTCTCAGTAGTTCATAGACTGTCCTGCATTACCAATGTGCACAGCCTACGACGTTCGACATCTAAAATGAGAGGTTTCGCCCCGTATTGAAGACACTCACCACAACACTCCTCGAACACTCGACAAGTCGTGCAGTTTCCGAAATTCTCGTGCTTGGCCTCCGTGCCACCAGAATGCGCTCGCGGTCAGACTCAAAGAGATCAGGCTCCTTTCTCATTCTACACATGGACAGAATGCTCATCATACTACATGCACCGTCCATGTGTCTGACTAACAGTCATTCCTCTCCAGGTGACGCTGCTATCGCATGGATTGGTTTGTATCGATACTATGTCTGTGGTCGCAATACGTACAAGGACCAAGAGGTGACAATAAGACCGGAAGGAGAAGAAGAACGAAGCGATAAAGTTAAAAATGGTCTAAGACAGGGATGTAGTCTCTCGCCCTTGGTGATCAATCGACATATCGAAGAGGCAATGACGGAAATAAAAGAAGGTTTCAAGGGTGGGATTAACAAGGCGAAAGGACATCAATGATAAGATTCGCTGATGACATTGCTATTCTTAGTGAAGATGAAGAAGTCCTATAGGATCTCTTGAGGAGAATGATCAGTCTAAAGACTGCAGAATGTGGACTGAGAGTAAATCGAAGAAAGATTAAGGTAATGTGTAG
Source organism: Schistocerca piceifrons (assembly GCF_021461385.2). Taxonomy (NCBI): domain Eukaryota; kingdom Metazoa; phylum Arthropoda; class Insecta; order Orthoptera; family Acrididae; genus Schistocerca; species Schistocerca piceifrons. Next base: position 444,062,597 of record NC_060140.1, on the reverse strand, counting down.
TAGCAGAAACGAGAACAGTGGCAAATTTAACTTCAGAGTTGGTGATCACGAAGTAGACGCATTTATGGAATTCTGCTATCTAGGCAGCGAAATAAACCATGACGGCTGGAGCATGAAGGACATAAAAAGCAAAACTGAACTGGCAGAAAAAGCCTCCCAGGCCAAAACAAGTCTAATAGTGTCAAACGTAGGTCTTATTTTGAGGAAGGAATTTCTGAAAAAGTTCGTTTCCAGCAGAGCAGTGTGCGGTAGTGAAACGTTGACTGCGAGAAAATCAAATCAGAAGGGGCTCGAATCATTTGATATGTGGTGCTGCAGAGGAAGAATGTTCAAAATTGGTAAACTGATAAGGTAAGGAATGAAGAAGTTATCCGTATGAACAGCTGGCAGAGAAAAACATAGATAACACTGACAAGAAGATGGGACCTGTTGATAGGACATGTGTTAAGACATCAGGGAATAACTTCCATGGTACTACTACAGGGAGCTACATAGGGCAACATCGCTAGAGAAGACAGAAATTGAAATACATTCAGCAAATCATTGAGGACGTAGGTTTCAACTACTGCTTAGATGAAAAGGTGGACATAGGAGAGCAATTTGTGGTGGGCCGCATCAAACCATTCAGAAGACTTACGACGAGGAAAAGCGCTAGGGAAAGTGAACTATACTACATTCCTCAGCTCCTTTTGTATGTCGGCGTAAAATGTGGACCTGCGTACTGCGCTTGATCATCGAAAATGCATCTGTACGAATTATGAATTAAATTTCACCTTGAAGATTTTCCGACTGTATGTAAAGGTTAATCTCAACTACTGATATCACTATATGAATACTGTTTTCACTAAAAGATTGATTGACGAGGAAAGTTTATGTATACACTTTAGTAGCACTATGTCAGACAAGTCTACTGGAATAGATACTTCCACGGGACAACTCGGTAATCGAATGTTTGTAACTTTTTTATATTTGTTGCACATGAAGTTCAGAATTCAAATATACCTTTCCCAAATCATATCAATGCAACTCTCAAAAGCATTTTTAAGATGCTTCACTAAGGTAGTGTCCATTCTGTTTTCTCGGTAACTTGTGAAAGTTGCATCTAGCTGCTTTGAGAGAGGTATATTGGAGTTCTACACTTCACGTACCTTAACAATAAATAATTACAAAAATTGGCGAGTCACGTGCTCCACTTGTTAGAGCTACCGTTACAAAGCTAGTCTACAAACATTTATGTCTGTACTGGGAATGTGTCAAAGAAGGAATATTTCTAGTGAATAACACTCTATTTTCCAACGGTAACCACTTCTCTAGAATACCGTCCTATTATATGTAGATGGCTAGTGACTGTGCCGTCGCCCTCTAAGATTTTTTTGAGAGTTTCTGAGTTTGACTCACCGACTTGGTGCACTTCACATAAATCATACAGTTAATGTGAATTTTGCGGACACAGTCTCGTGAACAAAATTGTTTCCATTGCTACGACAAGTCCGACGTTGATTACTGAATGAGGATGAGAAAATATGATGCAGCAACTTGAGGCTACCGACTCAATTGTCGTAATCAGCAACGATTTACCAATAGACCTCATTTTCTCCGCGTTTCTCCAATAGGTGCAGTCACATTAGCAAAAGAAAGAAACCTTTACGTTTCAACTCCCAACGTTCGAAATAACTGTACAGGATGTTGCCGTAATGGTGTCACAAATTTTCAGAGGTGATGGAGAAGGATAATTGTGCCAATACGAGGTACGACCCAGATTCTGAATCGACTGAGTCGAAATTTATAAGCGGAAATCGTTCTGAATCCTCTGGTAATGGAATATATGTAGCAGTATACTTGTTGCTAATATTGTAGGGTAGGCAACAACTACCAGTACATTCGTGAGGAGATTGGGATTATAACTCAACTAAGCCAATACAGATAGCGGTTTTTGTACTGAATGTGCACTCGTGCACTCGTGCAGACTGTGTTTATAAGTTGAAATAGTAACGTGGACGAGCCCTAACCAATGTAGTAGTACCCAATGATGGTACGTGCAGACATGATTTGCGTGTATGGGCAAGCAAATGAAAGCAGCAGAGGCGCGAAAATATTGTACAGGACCAATAACCCGCATAAGACACGCGTCTCATGTGATGTTTCGAAGAATATTCAAATGCTTAAGTGAAACAGGGTAATTGGCACCACGGTACAGCGAGTACAACGACCGAGGAAGACGAACAAAGGGACTCCCGAATTACAAGATCCACTGTATGCTCGAGTGGTTGAAAGCTATGCAATCAGAATTCGGTCATTTGCAAGGGAAGTCTATGTTTTGCAGTGTACTGTGTATCGAGGATTGTGTGAAATGCAACTACAACCCTACCAACCACAGATAGTGCCTGCCATGACTCCTGCTGACCTTGGACCTCGTGTCGTGTTCAGCCAAAGGTTTTTGCAGCGAGTTATGGTCGATCGTTACTTTTCTGCATCTGTACACTGCCGCAATAAAGAAAGAAGTCTTTTATAGGTTTTGAATTCATTTAAGATTTATTGTTGCGACGGTGCATAACATGGAGCCTCTGAAATATGATTAGATTTACAAATCGACAGCACAAGCTTTTCTGATGTACCTTGTATAGTTCCATGTTGAAACACCCATAGTAGTATGTGGTGTAGCCTCCACGAGTAGCAATGCTGGCGCTGACTCTGCCATTCAATTAATTGTATAGCGGGTGAATACTGCCCTGGGATACGTTATGCCACTTGTTTACGTTAAGTTATATAGGAGTTGCAGGTTGCCAAGTCAGAACGAGTCACTTCCCGCCACATGATGTCCCAAAGGTGCTCCCATAGTGACAGGTACGGAGGAGACTGTCGTGCAGGAGAAGTTGCTGCAAGTCCTACAGAGGGCATTGGGTTTCATGGGCAGTATCCTGTCGGGACGACACATCACCTTACTCTTGTAAGAACGGCAAAAGAAAATTTTTACCAACATTCTGCACTTACCGAGTGCCAGTTAGCGACACCTCCTGAAACACCAAAGATGAACGAGAATTGTAGCTCATGGCGTCCCAGACGGTAAGGCGTATTGGACGAAGGCACTCTACGAGACAGTACTCACCACGTCCACGCCATATGCGCAAACGAACATCGCTTGCGTGCAGGCGGAATGCGCTTTCATCGCTGATGACCACGGTGTGCCAATTCCTCTTCGAAGTGATCATCTGACGGCACTAATCGAGCCGCGCATGTCGATGCTGTGACATGAATGGAAGATGGGTTAGAGGTTTGCGTGCCTGTAGTACGACTACTAATAACCGGCTCGCAACAGTTCGTTTCGACACGCCTGATCTCATAATCCCTATTAACTGAGCTGTGGTAGATGCACGATCTGCCACTGCTCCCTTACAATACGATGATATTGGCAGGTGTCTGACTGCGTGGACTGCCAGAACCATGTTTACAGATTGAGAATGTTCATGTGACCAGCTTCGTTGCACAACTGAGGCAGCATGTCCAACTTGTGTGGCAGTTCTCAGAGAGTACCACCCCTCCACTCGGAAGGACAAAATTTGGCCCCTATATAACTCACTCAGTTGGCCGTAGGAAGCATGAGTGTGTGTCTGTTTCATGGTTGCCTGCTTGCTTCACATATCTGCACTGACTGCATAGAGCCTTCTGGCTGTGAGCATTCCCTACTATAAGATAAACACAGATAGCGCTGTGGTTCTGGTACACGTGCTGCTATGTTATGTGTTTGTGGACAACTTTTCAACTTTTATGCCGGCCGGGATGGCCGAGCGGTTCTACGCGCTACAGTCTGGAACCACGCGACCGCTACAGTCGCAGGTTCGAATCATGCCTCAGGCATGGATGTGTGTGTGATGTCCTTACGTTAGTTAGGTTTAAGTGGTTCTAAGTTCTAGGGCACTGATGACCTTAGAAGTTAAGTCCCATAGTGCTCAGAGCCATTTCAACCCATAGTGCTCAGAGCCATTTTCTTCAACTGTCTTTTTTTTGGAAATTTGTGGAAAGGTCTTACGGGACCAAACTGATGAGGTGATCGGTCCCTAATCCTACACACTAATTAATCTAACTTAAAATATCTTACGATATGCACAACACACACTCCCATGCCCGAGGGAGGACTCGAACCTCCGACGGGATGAGCTGCACCGACCGTGACAAGGCGCCTCTGACCGCGCTGCTCAATTACTATATCAACTCAGTACATATATCTCACCCAGGTGGCATATGCTGTCATCAGATAAAAATCGACATAGTCCTTCCGGATGTATTAACTGCTTTTGCGGCAGTGAATTCATGACGGATGAACTTTGTTTCACCAGAGATGGTATGCTAAATACACTACTGGCCATTAAAATTGCTACACCAAGAAGAAATGAAGATGATAAACGGATATTCATTAGACAAATATATTATACTAGAACTGGCATGTGATTACATTTTCACGCAATTTGGGTGCATACATCCTGAGAAATCAGTACCCAGAACAACCACCTCTGGCCGTAATAACAGCCTTGATACGCCTGGGCATTGAGTCAAACAGAGCTTGGATGGCGTGTACAAGTACAGCTGCCCATGCAGCTTCAACACGATACCACAGTTCATCAGGAGTAGTGACTGGCGTATTGTGACGAGCCAGTTACTCGGCCACCATTGACCTGATGTTTTCATCTGGTGAGATATCTGGAGAATTTGCTGTCCAGAGCAGTAGGAGGACATTTTCTGTATCCAGAAAGGCTCGTACAGAGCCTGCAACATGCGGTCGTGCATTATCCTGCTGAAATGCAGAGTTTCGCAGGGATTGAATGAAGAGTAGAGCCACGGGTCGAAACACATCTGAAATGTAACGTCCACTGTTCAAAGCGCCGTCAATGCGAACAAGAGGTGATGGAGACGTGGAACCATTGGCACCCCATACCATCACGCCGGGTGATACGTCAATATGGCGATGACGAATACACGCTTCCAATGTGCGTTCACCGCGATGTCGCCAAACATGGATGCGACCATCATGATGCTTTATACAGAACCTGGATTCACCAGAAAAAATGACGTTCGCCATCCGTGCACCGAGGTTCGTCGATGAGTACACCATCGCAGGCATCGTCAAGGGTAACGGCAGCCATGGTCTCCGAGCTGATAGTCTATGCTGCTGCAAACGTCTTCGAACTGTTCGTGCAGATGGTTGTTGTCTTGCAAATGTCCCCATCTGTTGACTCAGGGATCGAGACGTGGCTGCACGATCCGTTACAGCCATAAGGTGACTGTCACCTAGACTGCTAGTGATACTACTGATACGTTGGGATCCAGCACGGCGTTCCGTATTACCGTCCTGAACCCGCCGATTCCATATTCTGCTAACAGTCATTGGATCTTGACCAACGCGAGCAGCAAAGTGGCGATACGATAAAACGCAATCGCGATAGGCTACAGTTTTACCTTTATCAAAGTCGGAAACGTGATGGTACACATTTCTCCTCCTTACACGAGGCATCACAACAACGTTTCACCGGGCAACGCCGGTCAACTGTTGTTTGTGTATGAGAATTCGGTTAGAAACTTTCCTCGTGTCTGCACGTTGTAGGTGTCGCCACCGGCGCCAACCTAGAGTGAATGCTGTGAAAAGCTGTCGGTTAAATTTCGCGTCTGTAACACGTCATCTTCTTGGTAGCAATTTTAATGGCCAGTAGTGTATTTACTATTCTGCTAGGTGGTTTCATGCGAATCGCCACTACACCTCATGTGCCAAAAGTCTTATCTCATAATAGCAGTTGTTGTCTAAGTTTCAGTTGCAGTGCTTTTTGTGAATCATCACAGGAAAACTTTCCATATTGTTACAACAGTGTAGCATAGTAATTAACTCTGTGACCCATTCTGCTCCTTTTCTGTTGGCATTATGTACTGACAAATACCGTAGTATGTGTGACGCAGATGGAAAGCATGCTTAATATACGATTGAAGATTCAGTAAAATCTGGCTGTATAAACTGAAGAAAAAAAAGATGAAACTGACTATACTTGAGCCGTAGTAAAAATTGCAATTTTGAAAAGCGCGCCGCAGCGCGTATTGTAAAGCAGTCGCCCTCCGTTTCTGGCGGTGGCGCTGCTGTGACGACCGCGGCTTTGGTGTCTCCCTCTGGTGTGAAAGGGGAAAGGATGTCTGTTCAAGTGCATTTAAACGGCGCTATAAGCTGGCCAGTGCATCAGAGGGTTGGATCCCCTCGTTCGAAGGCCCCAGATTGCAAAGCCTGGGCTACTCTCAGGTTGGAATCTCCGCTTTCGAAGATCGTGTCCCTCTGTCTGTCTGTCTGTCTGTCTGCCCGTCTGTCTGCCCGTCTGCCCCCCCCCCCCCCCCCCCCCTTACTGCTGTAGCTGTTCGTTCGTCCGTCCGTGCGTCCGTCCGTCCGCCTGCCTGCTCGCTGTCCGTCTCCGCCGCTACCGCTGCTGCCTGCTGTCCGTCCGTCCGTCTGTTCGCCGCCGCCGTCGCCGCCGCCGCCGTCGCCGCCAGCCGGTGCTCGCCGCCGCCACCGCCTGGCCGCCGCCGCCGTCGCCGTCCGACCCTGGTCTTCGGCCGTCCTCGCCTTTCTCCGTCTTTGTCTTCGTCTGCCCCGGTTTGTGTCCTTTCCCTTTCGTTCTGTGCGTTATTGTTTCTGTCGTCATGTCCGCCCCCGCCACCACCGCCACCACTACCACTACCGCCATAGTTTACACTTCCCCTTCCGCCGCCTCCACCACTATAACGTGGTATGCCCAGTCCCACCCCCCTCCTTCCATCCCACCTCTTCTCACTCTCCCTTCGCCCTCGCTCTTTGTCGCCCCCTCTCCAGCTACTTCCTCCCGCTCCTCTCGATCTGATCCTTTCTCCCCACTCCCCCAGCCTGTCACTGCAGCTCCGGCTAGGGTGGTGGCCCGTCGGGCCACTGTCCATTCCCAGCTCTCCCCGTCGCCTTCGCCATCACTGCCGCCACCGCCACCGTCATCGTCATCGTCATCGTCGCCGTCGCCTTCGCCTTCACCGTCACCGTCACCATCTCCGGCGCCGACTCCAGCCCCGGGACCTGCGACTCCCCGCCACATTCCAGTTGTTCCCATCTCCCACACCTCCTCCGCCGCCGTCAAGCGCCCCAGTGGCACCCATGTCTCGTCTGCTCCAAAAAAGGCTCCATCTCGCCCCCTTCCCCCACCCCTGATGCCATGGACGTCTCCTCGCCCGTCCCTGCCCCCTCCTCCTCCACCTCTACCCCCTCCTCCTACCGCTACCTCCTCTCCCGTCCGGATCCCTCCCTCCTTGAAGCCCGGAACCTCACCCTCTTCCTTCACCAGAATTGTCCTGGTGCCCCCATCTCCCTCATCACTCCTCGCCATGATTCGGTACTCATCTCAACCCCCAGCCCTACCCTCTACACAGACCTCCTTTCCCGCATCCCTGTCACCCGCTTTGGCCCTCATGCCTCTCTCACCCCTGCTCCCTCGCCACCTCCCTCCTGCCAACCCCAAACTCCGCGTCGCCCGTCGACCCTCACCGCCGTGATCACTTGGGTCAGTCCAGTGATCACGGAGGAGGAGGTGTTGGCGGAGCTTCAGGCCCATCCCCATCTGGAGGTGCGTGTGGTTCGCCGGATCCATAACGCTGCCTGCCCCACCCGCCTTATGCGGGTTTTTTCTGAGCACGCCCCCTCCATAGACCATCTCCTGAAGGAGGGTGCCCTTCTTTTTAACCAGTGTTATAAGGTTGACCCGTCCCGTTCCCCTCCTCAATCCCTGCGCTGCCAGAGGTGTCTGCACTATAACGCGCACCCCACAGCCGAGTGCCGCGAGGCCCCCACCTGCCCGCATTGTAGGCAAGCGCACTTCCTCACGCAGTGCCCTAACCTCCAATCCCCTCCTTCTTGCAATACCTGCAATCTCCCCCATCCCACCTACTCCCAATAGTGTAAAGCCCGACCCCCTCCGACCACTCCTGAACTCACCGTCCCTGTCTGTCCCCTGGACGCCCCCACCCTTCCTGGCAATTCCCTTCGTCCCCCCCCCCCCCACCGAGGAGGACTTCATCAGGTTCATCACCATCGTCCTTCAAAATGTTCATCCCTTTCAGCGCCCCCACACCCTCCAGCAGATCTCTCTTGCCGCCCGTTCCATATTCCAACTCAAGATGTACGCCACCTACTCCTACAACCTGGCCCATTTCACCTTCTCCCATCTTGACACCCTCGTCTAAATCCCTGTCATGGCGCGACAGCAACGTATCCTTTTCAACAATATTCGCTCCCTCTCCGCCTACAAGAACCTCTTCCCGCACACCCTTGCCACCCACCGCGTGGATGCCTTCCTCCTCAATGAAATCTTCCTCCAACCCCACCGCTCCATCCACACCTCACCCTATCTCCTCCACCGCTCCGATAACCCCCTCCCAATTGCGCGTGGCGGAGTTGCCATTGGTCACCACCACCAGATCCCCGTTCGGCTCCAGCCTCTCCTTCCTGACCCCACCAGACACCTGATCCTTAGTCTCTTCTTCCCCGGCCTTACCGTTACCTGCGCCACCATCTATGTCCGCCCTAACGCCCCTATTCCCTTCGACTTCCTCTCCCACATTGACCGTACCTTCTCCTCCTACGTGATCGCCGCCGACCTCTACATCCATAGTCGTTCCGCCGCCCAGTTACGGCGGTGGCATCGGTTCCTCTCCTCCCTTCAAGGCGACCTCATCCCCATCCCCCAGCACACCCGTCCCGAATCCCACTCCACTCCTGATTTTATCCTCTCCTCCCCCAACCTCCTTGGCCGCATAACGGTGGATGTCCTGGAGCCTATTGGTAGCGACCATCTCCCTGTCCTCCTCACCATTTCAGACGGTCGTCGCCCTCGCCCCGACCCTCGTACTGACCCTCCCCCTAAGTATGTCCATGACTATTCCCATGCCGACTGGATGCCTACCGGGATATCCTTTCCACCCAGGTCGATAGCCACCCCTTCACCTACCACCACCCTGACGATGTCACCCATGCCGCCTCCTTTCTCCAGCAGACCTTGTCTGAGGCCGTGGAGGCCCACGTCCCTACTGTCGCCATCCACCCCCACCATCCTACCTTACCCCCACAGGCCGTTCTCCTCCACCGTGAATCCCGTCGCCTCTACCGTGCCTTCCTCCGCACGCGTGACCCGGACACACTACGACGCCACCGGCAACTCCACATTCGTAATTTGCTCGCGGCTAAGAAACGCCGGGACTGGCGACAGACATGCACCCGTTTAAATGCTACCCTACCAATCAACTCGTCCAAGTTCTAGTTGGCCTTCCATCGCCTTACCGGCGCTAAACCCTTCCCCTATTATCCTCTTCTCCATGATGATCACCCTTTCCCTGACACCCTTAGTAAGGCCAATCACTTTGCCTCCCACCTCTCCGATGTATTTTCCATCCCCGATGATCCCCAGTTCGATTACTCCCTCTTCCCAAATGTCCGCGATCGAACTGACACCTCTGTCCCTCCCCTTGCTCCTGGTTTCCAGTACTTGGACAACATTGCACACACGGAACTAAATGTCCCTATCACTACGCAGGATCTCATTGATACACTCCGCACAAAACGCAACACCACTCCTGGTCACGATCGTGTCACCTACCATCACCTTTGTGAAGCTCCTGTCTCTTTCCTCTCCACCCTGGCCAGGCTCTACAATGTAGTCCTGTCCACCGGTTACTACCCCGACCAGTGGAAAACCTCCCGTATCCTCATGTTCCTTAAACCTGGCAAACCGCCGTCCGCCGTCTCCTCCTACCGTCCCATCAGCCTTACCTCGGTCTTCAGCAAGGTCCTGGAATCTATCCTCACCCGACGCATCCACCAGCATCTCCGCCAGCACCGCCTCCTTCCCATTACCCAGTGTGGCTTTCGGCCGTCCTTCTCTTCCGACGACCTTCTCCTTCACCTCACTCATCTCCTTTCCGAACAGCTTAATTCCCGTCGCTCCGCAATCTTCCTCTCCCTGGACCTCGAACGTGCATATGACCACGTATGGCATTCCGGTCTCCTCTTCAAGCTCCAAACCTTCTCCCTTCCCATTAACTACGTCCGTCTGATCGGCTCCTTTCTCTCCCGCCGTCCTTCCTATATCACCATCCATAACACAGATTTCTACACCTTTTTCCCCTCTGCCGGTGTGCCCCAAGGCTCCGTCCTCTCCCCCCTTCTGTACCTTTTGTACACGGCGGACATGCCGCCGCCGTCAGCCCCCGTCCACCTTCTCCGGTTTGCTGATGACAGCGCCTCCCTTGCCCTTGCCCCCACTCTACAGCGCTCCCAACACCTTCTCCAATCCCACCTTGACCGGTTCACCGCTTGGTGCAACCAGTGGTTGCTCAAGGTCAATCCCTCCAAAACCCAGGCGATCATTGTAGGCAAAACCACCCCTTCCTTCAGCCTCCTTGATTTCTATCTCACCATCTATGGCCATCCTATCGTCCTCACTCCCACCCTTAGTACCTTGGCGTCACCCTCGACCGTCACCTCTCCTGGACTCCCCACCTCCGGACAATCCAAGCCAAGGCACGCTCCTGCCTCAGTCTCCTCAAGCTCCTCTCTGGCCGTAAGTGGGGTCTGGACCCCTCCACCATCCTCCACACCTATAAGTCCCTCAACCGCCCTATCCTTTGTTATGCCCATCCAGCTTGGATCTCCGCCCCCCCTACCTTTTATAAATCCCTCCAAATACTTGAACGTCATGCTCTCCGCCTCGCCTATCGCATCCGTCTCCCCTCCCCCACGCGGATCCTATACAATCTTATCCCCTTCCCCCACCTCCCACGGATCCTGTACACCTCCTGCAAACTCGATCCTCCTCACCCCCTCGTCTCCCCGATCCTCTCCCACCCCCGCCCGCTGCCGCGCCTGTATTCGCACGTCCCACCCGGTCTCCATCTCTCCACCCTCCTTACCCTCTCCCAAGGTGGCTTCCGCCAGCTCCCCCTCCCTGATGATGTCCTCCTCCCCTCCATCTACCCCTCCTATCAACTTTGACCCTGCCCCACCCCCCACTTCCGGTGTCCATTCCTTTGGGCACCCTCCCTCCCTTCTCTTCCCTTCCCTTCTCTTTCCTTTTCCCACGTCCCCTCCCTCCACCCCTCTTCCCCCGTGGTTTCCCTCCCCCTTCCTCCCACCCCCCTTTCTCCCCTGCCTGCTCTCCCCTCTCGCTCTCCCACTCCCCTTCCGCCTCCTCCTCTCTTGGCAGGTCCCCGGACTCGCACACGCATACTGAATATTCGCGCGCCGGAGATCATCGACATCAGTATCTCGTGTGTGTGCTTCGTTTTGTGTTTCGTGCAGTTACGACTCCACTGTTCACATGTGCCATCGCCGTTCTCCGTGTTTTGTGCACCGTGTCCACAAGTGTTAGTGTTTTTATCGTCCAACGTGAACGGCTTCATGTTTATTGTTTTTTTGTATCTCCATTTTTTGCCAGCCGTTTTTTGTATTGTCTGTATCACCTCCATGTCATGTTATTGTTCCACTTAAGGCTGAAGAGCAGCGTAATGTGCTGCTGCCAGCCCGCCTGTATAGGTGATTAAAATTACAATAAAGGAAAAAAAAACTGGCCAGTGGCAGTTGGGCAGTCTGTCAGTCTCGGTGAGTCTGGTCAGTTGGTCAGCTGGGTCAGTGTGCGGCAGTTAATGTATGTCTGTCGTTTGGAACAAACTTTAAGCCAGAAAATGAGAGTCTTGCCACTCCACCAGTAATAGAATTCAGCCAGTGGTCGCCCGGTCGGGGCTGAGTTCCGGCATCTGAGTTTGCGAGTTAGGCCGCAAGTCTGCTCGGGCAACGGTTGTTGGCGGTTGGATTCGTCGGTTGGTTGGTCGCGCACTGAGACACGAGATAACTTGTCCGCCTAGAGTGTCGGTGCATGTGAGGTTCCCAAGTTAGTCCAGTGGGCAGCGGTGTATAGAAAGGGGTGGTGGCTTCGCGGTTCACAAGAGAGCAACAGGAGCGGAACCACAACATCGGGCTGGCCGGGGCGAGCTGCGACGCCGTGCAACGGGAGATCGGTGCGCCTTCCTGCGTCCGTTGAAGCGGCTGGCAACGGACGGTTCGGGAGAGCGTTGGGGGTGCTCCGCCAGGTCTTCACCAGCCATCGCAGTTTATTAAAAGTTAAGTGATTGGAGATATGTTGTTTCACTTACTTGTTAAATTCTACTTGTTTTCTTGGTGAGGTCACCAGCGGCTTTGTTTTGGGGTCGCCCCACCATTCTTCTCTGTTAGCCCGCCCGCGGGAAGGTGGTTATTGTGAATTGGGCGGTCCGTTTTTCCCTTGTGGAATTGGGGAGGGTTAGAGCAATCTGTGGTTCGGTTTGCTTAGTAACTCCCCCGTCCTCTTGTCAATCTGCCATACGTTAATAGCTGCCTTTGTCATGTTTGTCGGATTCGGTGTTAACGAATTTATAGAATTAAGGTAATATATTTTTATCTTGCCTATGATCTTGGGAGGCGGTATATGTGTAAAGTAGAGCATGCTGTACACTTTATGTAAGTCTGAATATCATGGGTTTTATTTAAATAGTCATTTTTATAAAGTTGCCACCCTTCCACCGTAAGAGCCCATTTAAAAACAAATTGCACTTTTGGCGGAAAATAAGTTCTTAGTGTGAGTGTTTGTACCATTTCCGTCCCACTTACGGGGTGCATAGTTAATGTGTTTGTGTGAGTTCTTAAAAATTTTAGTTTAAAGTAATGTGGTGTGTTGCAGATTTGAACCAGTGTAGTTTTTCAGAGGTCGTTGTGAGCGGTCGCGACTACGGCCGTGTTGAAAGGGGGCGGAAGCTTCTCAGCCCCAAGGCTCCTACTGTAAAGAAAAAAAATTGTAATTCTGCCTCTGAATAAATGTAACTTGACATTTCGAGGGTGCTTTTCTGTTTATAATTTTAAAACTGTTTTCAAAAAGCTTTTAGGAATAAAATTCACATTTGTTATATGGTAAATTGATATTTCGAGGGTGGTTTTCTGCTTATAAATTTTAAATCTGTTTTTGAAAAGGCTTTTATGAATAAAATTTCTATTGGTCGAAATTTAATTTGTTTCCATCAGTTACTCCTTGCCAACTACTTTCACGCTCACATAGTGTGTTAATGTTCTTGATGAGTCGGTTGTAAATAAAGTAAATTCTTTAAGAAAAGATTTTGAAAGTAAAATTTACGGTTCAATACTATATCGTGGAATCTATTCTGTGAAATTTGTATGATGTTCAACGTTTGCTAATCGTTCAGTTGTATTGAATAATCTTTAGATAATCTTATCTGTCAGTTACTTTTGAAGTATCTCAGAGCTTAATTGACTGGCACTACTTTTCAGTTAAGTCACCGAGGAAATTCTTTCCACCAGTGGATAAATACACAGTGGAGTCATTAACCTCTCTCTCTCTCTCTCTCTCTCTCTCTCTCTCTCTCTCTCTCTCTTCTATCTCTCCGTACCTGCCATTTCCTGCTTCTCTCGATCCCGTTCTGATTCCCCATTCCGTGCAACCGCGACAACCGCGTAGCTTTTCCACCGTGTTTGGCGAGCGAGATGTCGTTTATTTGTGTTTGCCAGAGAGTTGGATTGCTGCCGTGTGTGTGTACGTGTGTGTGTGAACGCTTCACTGTACGTCTGTGAGTTCTAGCCGACGGCTCGCATCCAATCAGGTGTGGTCTGTTACGAACTGAAAGCATCGTGCTCGGTAAACAGAGGACCTGGATCTCTCGGGTGACTACAGAATCAGGGAAACCGTAAACGCAGCTCTTTCACAGCAACAAGTCTCCCGGCAGCACTCGTCCCGAAACATAAAACGGACACTCGCGGAAACGTATTCGCTCCTCTAGCACCTTTCTCGTATACAGGGTTGCGCGTGTGACATACCTGCATTCCCTGACGTAATTCGATAGCTGTGAACACTCGTGGAGAAGAGCCCTGTAAAGCTCAGAGCAGCTATAACGGAGTATCCTGTGAGGTGAAATTGCCCTCAGCAGCTTCATACACTAAATCTCGTACATTGTGTCTCTCAAAGGCTACTCACCAACTGCCGAGTTTGTACTGCTACGATTCACCATTCTTTTTCTTTCCATATTTTGTATATAGAACTGTTAATTAACCCTTCACGTACTCATATTTTGTGCCAAAAATGTTCTCCCAAGCCACTATTTATTTTCGGTAGGAAGTAATATTAGCAGCCGCTGTTTAACAAAAAGGAATCCGCCATTTTATTCAGAGCCATCTATAGTCTTAAGCTGACAAATTCCGCTATTTCTTCAAATGAAATGGATTTCCAAGAGTGGAACATTGAGTGTTTTCTTTGTGGGGGTGCACTCCGAATTATTTCTGCTGAAATCACGTTTATTGTATTATTAATTACGTAGATAAATATGTCAGTAAAAGAAGCTGATAATATTCTAGTTTCATTTTGGCACAGCTCTTCGTCGAAGTGCAAATTCCTATTAACGGTCAGAGTGTGGGAACTTGATTGCGTCCCCATTTCCGTTACGATGAAACTTCAGTTGATGTATTCTCACTTCCATCTTCGTCGCTAACTAGCTGACTTCACATTCACTGGCACTTACGTCGCTGTTTATAGAATAAACTTCATGTTGCTGATTTTCAGCAGTAAACTCTGCTTTCATATTTTGCAATCTCCGAACGCCACTTTGCAATGTAATCGATACCAATTCGACTACTGCGTAAATCAGGGGCGGCAAAAATTTCGACTCGCGGACCTTTCCCGGGCATGAGTGAAGCGCTCAGTCCCGTTGCACGTCCCCTCCACCACCACGCCAAGCCGTCTGAGTGCGAAGAGGGGGACGAGGAGAAAACTGCAAACGCGCCACATTTAAACAGCAGTGCAGTCACCCTGCATGTGATTTGCGTTTGTATTTCACATTTTTCAGCAACAGAGATCACAAGCAAGAAAACTTTTGATTTTATTTAACTATTTTTGGCACGCTGAAGACGTAATACAATATTTTTCTGGTACAAATTGTCGGCATACAACCAGACGCAGAAAATTTCACAGAGTTTCACACACTAGTCGGCACGTAATCCTGACTTATTTAGTTCCAATATCGAAAAAAGTCTTCCACAGAAATATGTCGATCGAAATATTATATTACTTTTGCAACCTCAGCATGGAGACTAGGAAACTCTACCAGAGGAAAGCAATGTTGACGTCCTGGACAGCTTTAATGTAAAAAGGTTTGTCACTGAATCTGGAATAATCTGGCATGTGAAACAGTTACATTAGCACATGCACAAGGACAGTTCTTTCTGAAACTGCGAACGGCCTCGACAACAGCTGGAAAACAGATGTATGATTGATAGTGTCTCCAAAACGTGTATAAAACTGTCCTTCTATTTCTTTCAAGACTACAATGAATTCTTCAAACATCGCGTTTTATTTACTGCCAGTGAGCTTACGGACCTGGACTGTCTCTGTCAGAAAGTGTCCCCTGTAAAACGCCATTTTGTTTTCAGATGCATTCCCATCAAGTCAGAAATAAGTTATCTTGCAGTGTCTTATTGTGGGCAGTACACAGTCAAATCCACTGAAAATGCGAAGGCTGCAGACCGTTACGGATATTCTAATTTTCGTCCCTGTGCTGATTTTTCTTTAATAAGTTCTACAGTAGCAAGTTTGGAGTGGGATAGCTGTTCCAGGCACGCTACTTTATGTGAACAACGTACTTTGCAGTAATGTCTCCATACTCTTCGTTCAGTTCCACTGAAAAATGTTGAAACTAACAATGGAATAACGTATGCGACTTCGAAAATGTTGTTATTCTTACCACCAATTTCTTCCCGCTCCGTGAACTCAAATTTAGCACTAAGTGCTTCTTGGTGTACCGAATAATAAGTTTCATCTTTCGATCTTTGTAATTTTCTGCTCGTTCCTTGTCAATTAAATCTTTAAATTCTTTCTGCGTGGTATTGCAGTGACGCTTCATAGCAAATATGGAGAATCCATGAAAGATACCTCTCTAAATTTATTTTAATGAAGGCGTGTCTGTAATGACGTTGTGTTTTCCATTGTTAAATTGTCGATGTTAAGCTTTCGGCTTGCTGTTCTATCAGCCTGCATAAAGGTAACAACTGCGGGAACGTATACAGACATCTACCGGCGTGAATTATTACAAAATCATGCACTGTCTGAAACTTATTGTTGTCACAAAATCTGAAAATGAACTTTAATGGCAAACTGATTACTTTGAACTAAAGTTTGTCCATCTGAAATTTAATTAAAGAAAGAACCTGTTGCTACGTTGTTTAGCTTTCCTGAGAGGCGCTAGATAACGACATGTAAACTGCTCTCGTAGCTACAGCGTGCCTCGATAACAGAGCAGCAAAATGTAACAACACGGTAAGGTGCAATGCGTTCAATGAAAACGTTGCTATCAATCTTGGTTAATAATTTTTGATAATTGTTTTAAATATATTGAAAATTAGTGGACCGGTGGAGTGTGGATAAGGAGTCTGGGTTATATTAACTCTTTTGACTTAATAACATTTAATGACATTTGAATTCATTCAAATCGCGCCACTATACAGCAAGAGTTATACAAATTTAACTTTACGTGTATAATCTTCCCATGAACAAAATTCCAAATTCTAAATCTTAAATCCAATTCTCTCACAATGATCGATAAAACCTAAAAAAAATTAAAAGCAAAAATTTACGATCTGGATGTCTGACGCACCAAGGATGCTGTATTATCAAACCGCTGCCACCAAAAAAAAAAAAAAAAAAAAAAAAACCTTAATCGTGCTTCAGGAGTATGATCGAACCAAAGTAAAAATCAATTTTTTTCTCTCCGCAGTAAATCTTCCAATAATCTATAAATATTTCCCAAAATTCCCTGTTGCTTGCTACATACTGTTACTAAACTAAAACTCCACTGCTGACATCTAGCACCAGAGCTCAGGTGTCTGTCTCCTCTCCTCTCCTATCGTTCAACAGATAAATCTGGCGCCCTTCTTAGCAGAGCAATCTACCTTACCTCTGTGCAGCACAGCTTCTCTGCGGAGACTGCGCGTGCTGACAAAGCAATTCAAACCTTACAAGCTCGATTCCAGACATTCAAAACAAGAAAAATTCATAAGAAAATATACATGTACGCGCTTCGCACGTCGCTTACGCCAGTTGAGAATCTCATTCCCCTCTTCTGTCATTCCCATTCATTTTAAAGGCTTGTGACAATAAATCATTTGACAGCCACTGGACCTGTGAACATCTTTCATATCACGAACAAAGATCTAGGCGTAAACAGCGCTGACGTCACAATTCTGCCGAACTCAGACAGTTTTGGCGAGCAAAAAATGCACATCGCAATGCTAAGCGAAAATGAAGGTCGCGGTGTTCCTGGAACTTCTGAGATGGACTGAGCTAAGACGAGTGACAGGCCAGGCCTTGTTCCGAGCGCGGCTCGCACACAGCCCACGTGTGAAATTTGGCACACTGTAGCAGGCAGGCCGTGGTGTAAAATCTTCAAACAAGCAAAAAACTGTGTGTGGATGACGTAATCATACGCTCATATTGTCTGCTATTACATTAAAAATAGACAGCTTCCGCTATCTGATGCTCAGAGTTGTTAAAATGTAACTAATCGTTTCGTGTATCAACGGAAAACTATTAGTACCTCTACCCTAGGACCAACACTAGAAAGGAGTTAGCTAACGCACTCACCGGAAAAAAACAGGTAATTGCTAGAGAAATAATAACAAGCAAAATTTAATACCGTATAATTCCGACCCTGGACTAAATAACCCCCTGGATTCGGTTAGAAAGTGAGTTAATAAGGTTTTGCAGTTACACCGCATCCAGGTTAAGCCACTTGCTAAGCGTTTGACACCGCCAATCGCTGAAATGTTGATGCCGACATTTTTTTTCCACTTTTACAGTTTGTGCGATGTGGGAATCATGTCGGGTGACTTTGGAGGCCATTCGAGGTGAGGGAGTGTTCAGGAAATCAGTCACATATTCTTCCTGTCTGATGAAATCTGCTGTTGTCATTTTGATGAACAGTGGTACCAGTATCACACACATCATGTAACTGTCGACTGAAAGGCAACTCCGGATCACTCAGAATCTTTAAATGAACATGTTGGTTCATGTTGTAGTCTACTCAGTGAGCGGGCCCAACGCATGGTAAGAAAAACACCCCCAAGTCGTCAAACAGCCATCTGCGACTTGAATGTGACCTTGCACACGTTCGGGATGAAATGATTCATTTGGTCATCGGTGCACTCAGTGACGTGAAACATTTTAATATAAGGAGAAATGTGATTCGGCAGTCCACATTACATTCCGTCAGTCAGATACTGTCCACGTTCGGAGATTTCCAGACCACTGAAGGCGGGCAGCTTTAAGTGCCTGTTTGAGCAATGGCGCCTTGTAAGGCGACCGACTCTACATGTTCACTGCATGCAGTTCCCGCCGCAATGTTCTCTCGCCTGCAGGTGGGGACCGACCTTCATTCACTGCCTGCAGCCATTCTTCTTGGATTTCGAAGGGATTTTGTTTCACACGCTTCTCGGGTCTCTCTGTCAGGATATTTTTCGGACCACTATTCTGACTTCGCGTTTCGTGGAAACGCATGATACACCACTGACTGTAGACACGTTGAACAGTCCATCATGGAACACAATCATATTCAGCAACGTCACACACCATGTCACCGTGGGCACGACGAACACGATTGTCCGTTTTTGGCACTTTGTCGCGTTCGCTGCATTTACCCAAGCTGACGTACAACGTCCGCTTCAAACATAAATGTCTCACTGGTCATTACTTGTTTACGTTTAAGTAGAGCCAGTTCGCACGCGGATGAACACGTGACTCGACCGCAGCACCATCTGTAACGGCTCAACAAACCATCTGTCCGTGTGCACTGTGATAACTTACAATTCGAGCTGTCAGCTTACGTTCGGTTATAAGTCGTAACATTATATGCTGATGAAGCAAAGGCTCCAGTGACATAAGCGCCTTTGACGAAGGGCAGATTTTTATAGCACGGCGCCTGGGAAAGAGCATCTCAGAAACGGCGAAGCTGGTCGGCTACTCGTGTGTTAATTGCCTTGATAACATATGAAAAGTATCTGGCGGCGGCTGGTACGATGAGTGGGCGATGTGGTGTTGGACGTCCACGTTTCATCATAGAACAAGGAAGTCGAAGGCTTATACGCTCTGTTAAGCTGCATAGGCGACTATTTTTCGTATAACTGACGACAGGACACAATTCTTGTGCAGTGATAAGTTATTCGGAGTACGTTATTCAGCGCACATGTTGAACATGGGGCTTCCCACCAGCCAATCTGACCCAATGATGTCGTCAGTGAGTACATTATGATGGGAATTGGACTGTAAATCAAAGACAATAGACGATAAATGCAGTGCGTCGCGGACGTAGGCTGATGGCCGGCTATTCGCCTGGGCTGCCATTGGATATGTGGTAATAACCGAAGGCACTATGATAGCTATGGACTACGTGAAAAAATAAGTTATATCACATTTGGTCGCTGTGGCCTGGCGTCTGGGAAACTTGCTGTAAGTATGGAATTCTATAACTGTTGCATACCGCTGGTTTCCACCGATGTTACTGTGTATTCATCTTCCGCGGGTAGCGTTAATGACTCTCGTGTCGTTGCTTCAGCAATTTCCGTATCCAGGAATGTGAAATACCTCCACTTTCCTAGAACTCACTAAGCTTCGGGGACCGGTTGTGCTATTGGTGGTACAGCTGGGAGCGACACTGACACTTTAAACATGGCACAAGTTCGGTGGCGCATCTGTTTAATTTGTCGCAGTGTGATCCCCGCCTTGATTTGTAGAGTGCCCATTGTGTAACCCGGACTCAATTACGCAGCTGCACTATGGAAAGATGGATCTTGCTTTATGAAAGTTTTCTAGGCTCTTGGTGATGAACAGTGTTCGTCTGATCATAGAAGGAAAGATGCTGCCCATGAATGTCTCTCACGAAATACTTTCCTCACCTTCTTCCGTGTACTGCTACAGTACGTTATACACTTAAAATAGCAGTCTATGCTCTCCACCAGTTCTCCGTTTGTGCAGTCCGGGCCAAACTTTCTATTGGTACATGTTGTCGTTGTGGTCTTCAGGCCAGAGACTGGTTTGATACAGCTCTCCATGCTATCCTGTGCAAGATTCTTCATCTCCCAGTACCTGCTGCAACCTACATCCTTCTGAATCTGTTCATCTCTTGTCTCCCTCTACGATTTTTACCCTCCACAATGCCCTCCAATACTAAATTGGTGATCCTTTGATGCCTCAGAACATGTCCTACCAACCGGTCCCTTCTTCTTGTCAAGTTGTGCCACACACTCCTCATCTCCCCAATTCTATTCAATACCACCTCATTAGTTATGTGATATACCCATCTAATCTTCAGCATTCTTCTGTAGCACCACATTTCGAAAGCTTCTATTCTCTTCTTGTCCAAACTATTTATCGTCCACGTTTCACTTTCATACATGGCCACACTCCATGCAAATACTTTCAGAAACGACTTCCTGACATTTAAATCTATACTCGATGTTAACAAATTTCTCCTCTTCAGAAGCGCTTTCCTTGCCATTGCCAGTCTACATCTTATATCCTCTCTACCTCGACCATCAACAGTTATTTTGCTCCACAAATAGCAAAACTCATTTACTACTTCAATCTTCTCATTTCCTAATCTAATACCCTCAGCATCACCCGATTTAATTCGACTACATTCCATTATTTTCGTTTTGCTTTTGTTGCTACATTGCTATTGGTACATGAAGTGTTTTTTCCTGCCTTGTTCTGGCGTTGCGCATTATTGGTTCTTCCCTCAAAACGCCACGGGATGCCTGCTGCTTGTATCCGTTCCCCCACATTTCTTTGTGAAACCTGTTTGCACGATGAAAATGCTTGTTCATACAGAAAATCTTCTCCCGTCATTGGTGATGATTTATTTTTCGTTCTAGAACCAAGAAGTTGCTGAAAATTAATTTTCGGAGGAAATAAACCAGAAACAGAAACAGGCTAAAATCCTACGGGTAAAACGACAGAGACGTCATTGAAGCCCATTAACAGAAATCGCCTGTTGGTGAAAAGTTTCGTAACGGAATATACGATATCAAATGCTAATTATTGTTATACTGTAGTACCTGATATTTATAGGAAGTTTTGTATTAGATCTGAAGTAAGCAGGCATCTATGTTTTCTGGAGCGGAGTGTGATGCGCAAGACACATTGCATGGAAAGAAATAATTGACAACCAGTGCACTATCACTAACACTGGAAGAAAAGTACTTTTAAGGGAGAAAAAAATATCGAGTAGATACCTCATATGTGATACAGTGATCAGCATTTATTACTGGATTTTCTACACAGACAGATAGTGCTGCAAAATACTACTTATGCACTTAACGTTTGTGGATATCGTTATTCCCTTCAACTAATTCCTTATTCATCGAAGAGCGTGAGTTAATTTTGACTGAAATTTTGTGATAAGTGGCAGACGTCTAGCACCACATAATCTTAAATTGTACACAACATATTTTGATTGACAAATGACTCACCCTTACGTTGTTCCATCAAATTTCATTCATGTGGATTTGAAGAATTATGCACTGGAACAACTATTTTCTTTCCATGTCTCGTGTTCAAGAAAAGTAGGATTACAGCTCCTCACCCGACGAATCTTATTTAGTGGTTTCTGTAATTTATGTAAATCAATTCAGACAATATTGAAAGGGCTGAACATGATTGTGGACAGTGTTCTACTCCATATAGTGCGTTATTAATTCCCAAACTAATACTGACGAAACAATAATATCTCTTGGAAGAAATACAGCAAACAGAGCACACAGCGGAATGCGTGTAAAGATAAATGTGCCTGTGATAACTCAAGTGATATCAGGAGGTTGGGGTACTGAGAGAGTTGAAATTGGTTATTTGATATAAATGTGATACATCACAGATTTACGTTATCTGTGCTATCAGTAGTACTGACGTTTTACAATTGCAGTGGCATACAAGCGTGCAAGGAGTCAGCACTGGTCGCTACGGCGGGAACGTCTTACTTCTACTGATGATCCGTTCATTAAATATAATGCACTTCAGACGAGATTAATCCCATAATTTAAGAGATCATAGACGTATCAGTACTACAACGTAATATAGAAAGAAAAGTATCAGAGTGTTAGCAACGCAGGTCAGTTATTTCGTCTTCACTTTCCACAAGTAAAAGAGAATCTGTTGCAGAACGTCTTTCGGAAGTATTTAAGAACTGGGTACTAATGCGTGGAGATCCATAAAAGATTAGCTCACCTGTAATTGTGTGCAAAACTGAAGGACAGAAGTAAATGTCACAAGATGTGTCACTGCCAAGTAACGTAGCTCGATCAAACTTGGGCAGTATATACGTAGAAAACGCTACTACAGTATACTGCAGAAGGTAACTGAAAGAAATGCGCAGTGAAGCGAGTAGAAATCACATTTTTATTGAAAGACTGTAGTTAGACGGAAGTTACCGCTGTTTATGACGGTCCCTTGTACGGTACAAAAGGAACGATATGGTTCTCAGTTGTAAGTGTGATCACCACGGACGGCGTCCTCTGCAACGTGCTCCGTCGAAAATGGTGGCGCCGATGTGTCAACGGAACACAACGTACTGGGCGTTCGACAAAGAAACCATTCCTACGCAGTCACCGTGCCACAGAGGATCCTGAAATTGCGTGCCTTGCCGTCGTGTTAAATGTGATTACAAGTGCACCCGCTGAATGACGTGGGTCTCCTCTTGCCCCTTGTACAATGTGACGGTAATTGATATTTCGGGACAGCACTTTTCAAGAGGAGTCGGACAACATATTACTTCCCCCCACATACATCTCGCCTATTGACCACGAGGAGAAATTTCGAGAAATTAGAGCCAATACAGAGGCTTGCCGACAATCATTCTTCCCACGCACTATTCGCGAGTGGAACAGGGTTGGAGGGATCATATAGTGGCTTACGGAGTATGATGTAGATGTAGATGCAATCTATTGCTATAGCTGACTGCGGTCTACCAGCTCTTCTACTTCGGGCACCGCTGCCAGTGATTCCAAACGCTTCCCTTGCACGTGAAACTATGCTGTAAGCAATACCAAACTACTGCACTGCACACGTGTCACTTCGTTCTTTTTTCAGTTACCAGATGATTCTTCCTCGTGACAAGCCATCCGAATGATGTCTCCGGGCCATGTCTTAACGAAAACAGCACCAAAGTGCATTGCAATTGCTCAATGATTAACACGAAATGCCTTTCCCACTTCCTCCAG
Organism: Schistocerca piceifrons; assembly: GCF_021461385.2. Classification (NCBI taxonomy): domain Eukaryota; kingdom Metazoa; phylum Arthropoda; class Insecta; order Orthoptera; family Acrididae; genus Schistocerca; species Schistocerca piceifrons. The sequence continues at coordinate 444,039,265 of NC_060140.1, read as the reverse complement.
TTATCTCATGTTGAGGGCCCAGGTACACCTGGCGATATAGTCTAGGCAAGTGACATTCAGTTTTCTGTGTATGAGTGGGAGTCCCATGGCAACACGCTAACGCACATTTATTCGTTTATATCTAGTAGTTAATAAGTTATGTTACTTTACCTCTCTCGTCTTCGAGTTATGCGGAAGTGTATTATTACATATCACCTGACGCACTGGCAGAAAAACTTCGGAATGAGTGGTCGTGATCACTTGAGCATTTATGATTGTCATTAAGATTGCAGTTGGTGTTCGCAACTCCCAGTGAAGATCGTACATTTTGTTATCACGAGGAAGATAAAGAGCAAAGTGGACCAGCCTTTAATACCGAGGCCATTGTGGTGGTAAAAAACTAAATCAGGAGAAGGTTGGGAGATTTTAATAATATTCATCGGAAAACGTGTTAAATACGAAGCCACTCTTCTATCAGCTTCGCTTTGGAATGTAGAACGGCCTTCTGGCTTGGTATCGCCCATATATACTGGTGAGCCAAAACATTATGACCACCTGCCTAATAACATATGTGTCCGTCTATTGGACGAGATATATCACTCATTACGCTTATCAGAGATCCGACAGTTCGTTGGGAGGTTTGTGGAGGTATGTGGCATTGAACGTCATGTAATTCGCATAAATAACGGGCAGCTGATTTGCGTATGCGGTGATGGCACCCGATGGAGACCCACATGGCTTCCATAGGATTTACATCAGGCGAATTTGGTCGCCCTCACAACAGCATGAGTTTACTATAATACTCTTCAAACCACTGTAGCACGCTTCTGGCTCCGAGATACGGACAAGTATACGTTGAAAGATGACATCACCGTCGGGGAAGACATCAAGTACGAAGAGATGCAGGTGGGTCGCACTTATCAGCGTGTCCTCGACTACTACCACAGGTCCCATGCAAGCGCAAGAGAATATCCCTCACAGCATAATACTGCTCCCACCAGCCTGCGTTCGTGGCGCACTGCACGTTTCGAGACGTCTTTCACGTCGATGACGCCATTGTGGGGACGACCATCATCCTACCGCAGCAAAAATGTGATTGACCCGAAGAGCCGACACATTTCCATTGATCGACTGTCGAATCATGACGGTCCCGTGCCCATTGCATTCGTAAGTGACGACGTAGCTGGGTCAACATTTGAACACGGAGGGGTGGTTCGCTGAGGAACTCCTTTTTCAACAATGTACCGTGAACTCAGAAATACTTGTGCGTGTAGCACCGTTGTGCTCCTCCGGCAGAGGTGCCACAGATCACCATCTGTTCTACTTTACGTAGCAGACAAAACTCCGAACCTCACGTTCTGTGAAGCTTCGTGGACGTCCAACAACATAGCGTCCAGTGGTAGTTTCTGGGTTCTTGTACCTCTTTCCGTAGGTGCTCAAGACAGTAGCAAGTGGACGTTCGACCAGCTTCACCGTTTTCGATATACTCGTTCACAGGTTCTGTGTGTGTAAGGTGGCTTATCTCAATGAATTTCCCCGTTTGCAGATCATACCTTTGCTAGTGTGATCCCTCGTCCGTGTCTGCTCCGCTTACATACCTTTGATGCCGCGTCACGTGCCCGCAGCGCCACCATGCGGTATCCAACGTAGCGGTGCGCAGTGGTCAAAATTAGGTTACGCATGGGACAGCTATATGTGCAAATACAGATGCCATTAATTCCGAGTACACAGGGTATGAAAGGGCAGTGCATTAGTGGAGCGTTGATCCGCATGAAAAGATTTCCCACATGATTATGGCCGCCCGACGGGAGTTAACGGACGGAATGCTAGTTAGAGCTAGGCACATGGGACATTCCAATTCGGAAATCGATGGCTCCACTTAATGAGCGAGAACAGAGGCTGATACGTGGCGTCGTTGGCGCCAGTAGCTTCTCTGTATTCATTTAAGAACTCTGCGATCGACTATGTATCGCGTGGCCGCGGGTTTCCTCTTTGGTCGCTTTCCGGCAGTTAAAGCACACGACGCTATGGGGTGAGGGCCGGTTTTGGTCGGTTGCTTGGCGCTCCGGTGTGCAGTCTGGTTATCGATGGTCGCTCTTCGCGCATGCTCTGCCTCTTTCTGTCAACGTGAGCTGTGGGGCTGCGGACGGAGACGTGCGCGCGGTCGGCGAGTGTGTACTGCTTCTCGTGAGAGGGCGATGGTCTCGTCTGTGCTTCTAAACGATGTGAACATGTGAAAGTGGCTTTGGAGTGTATCCGCCTGCAACCGAATACGCTACAGAATCAAACCGTGGGAATTATTCAAATTTTTAAAGGCCTGCTGTATATACGTATATTGAATTTGGTTCTGTTTGCAGTTAACGAATCTCCCAGTGTTTGGACACCCATGTCATCTGTTTCGTATTGACCACTCGTGCACAACTTATTGAACAGTAGTTACTTTAATGAATGAGGTTTGTCTGTTTTGGACACACGTGAGATACGGGCAAGCAGTGTATATCTAAGTGCGTGTCTGTGCCCTCCAAAATTGCCACAGGTTCGATTTTCTGGCTGTCTGCTGATATTTAGGTAATGTTTTCAGAGGTAAACAAACAGGAGCCATTATTTGTCACCGAAAATTTGTAGTCCTCAAGGATAGCTTTCATTGTACTGGAGTTTTAATATCTTATTAAAAAAGAAGAATTCTGAGTTATCTCTGCTGTTATATCGTAATAGATGTCCTGCTTCTGTGGAAGTATTTCTCAGTATACCATTTATTGCTTGTATGATTCGTAAGAATTATGTAAAGAGGGACTTAAATTATTTATTGTTTTGGGTGTGCTTTGACCCCCGTAGACATTTTGTCTCTTTAGTAATGTTTCAAGTTCTAGGACTATTATGTATATTATTCTGGGGAAACACTAGTTTTCTATTGTCATGCAATTGTTGAATAATGTGTTTGAAATTACAAGCCAGAGTTTGTATTTCATTTTTTAGTTGTTGTCTTGTCTTTATTGAGTTGAAGTATCCTTGAGCGGGTGTCCCACGTCTCTGCGGCTAACAGAAAAGCAACTCCGCTCAAAATAACCGCAGAAATCGATGTGGTACGTAGGCCAGACGTATCCGTTAGGATATAGCGGTGAAATTCAGTGTTAATGGGCTATGGTAGCAGACGACCGACGCGAGTGCCTTTGCTATCAGCAAGAAAGACGCGTGGTTTGAGGCGTCATGCACGGGCTGCGCGGCCCCTCCCGCCGGGGGCTCGTGTCATCCCTCGGGCATTGTCGATGTTCTATCTTCTTTGTACGGCTGTCTCTATTGGAAACGACATGTGCCCGTGCACCAAAGGATGCCGGTAGTTTATGAAGGGTTATGGCAGCTCGACGCTTGCAGCTAGAGGTCCGTATGTGTGGGCTTACGTTAGACAGAATACTCTAATGACCCATCCACTTTTATACTAACCGAGATGTCGAAATACGGTAAGCAACCATAGGTCTCTGTCTTCATAGTAAATTCGGCATTCTTATGGATTGAATTCAGATGTTATAAGAAACGTGGCAGTTCTTCTTAATGAAGGGGTACACTACAGAAGCGGCATATACACATCGCCAGAAGATTCTCGGTTTAAGTTCTGCCGAAACAAGTTCCCTTTCCTCAAAGCCTCCATTAAAAAGTTTGTTACCAGAGGGGAGAGAGGACTGCTCACGTAAACATCGTCAGTTTGCTCAAGATATCCATTGTTAAACAATAAGTAGTTTGAGGAAAGGAAATAATGAAAATGTGCTGTTATATTGGCCGTGAACTTATTTCCGATGAATGATGAAGAGTCGGTAAGAGGAATCTCAGTGAAAAGTATGTTGACATGGAAGCTCACTAATAAGTCAGCTTCATTGAGTTGAAGTGGCTTCGGTCTACTGACAAAGTCGGCAGAGTTGTGAACATGATACGTGCAGTTCCTCACAAAAGGTCTCAGTAGAGATGTGTGGGAGTGTCGATATTACTGACGATCGGCCGTGACGGACCCGGTTTTTTGTGTTTTTTTGAAGAGCATATAACCTGGGTGGCACAGACCTATGAGTTCTTTATCTTTTGGCCACTTTTTGCGTAATAGACGAAGAATTCAATGGCACTGACGTTTTGCTTTCCACTTCCCCTGTGGAGTCTTTGTCAGGCTTCCGAGTTTTGCTATAAAGCCAACATCGTGACAGCTTCCAGTGGCGGACACTCACCTGAGGATGGTGGGACTGTTACCAGCAGAAATATTCTGGTAAGAAGTCAATATGAACCTTCTGCAGTCTCGAAACCTCAAAGAACAATGCAGTGAGTTAGTGTCTCGTAGGATACGATAGTATTTCCTTATCCTACAGTGATGCTGAGTCTCAGTTATTCTTCAGATTTCCTCGTCCTTTTCCCAACGAATTTTCTTATGTAAAAATAATCCAGCTTGTTTCTTCAGGCACCAGGTCTACAAGCTGTGCCACTCACTTCACAACTGGTGATAGTGTCAGCTCCCATACAGGTCCACTCACATCACACTACAGAATGCGCCTTGTCGCCAGACGTTGTGGACAAATCGAGCGAATGACTTCGCCATCCAGATCGCCCGAGATCAATCTCATCGAAATTTCATGAGACATAATCGAGAGGTCCATTGGTGCACAAAATCCTCTACCGGCAACACTTTCTTTGTGTAACAGTTTAGGATAGAAGCTCAATAGTAGCGTAGTTTTTGTGCCATACCACAGATTCATTTTTATGAAGTCAGATAAAGCTATTAGTTCTGGTTATTGCGAGTGCCTAGATCCCCAACTGATTGCTTTGTTAACCATAGACTGCATATCACTCAAAACTATTGTCAGATAAAATACCTGTGTGTCTCTTATTTAGCCATCATTTGTCAGTCGATATTAAGAAAGAATATGGTGTGACTTGGCAAGACAGCCAAGTCACAATGAGAGGAAGCCGAAAGGCACGCGTTAAGCTCACGCATATTGGCGTGAGGTCTGGAACAGTTAAAGGAATTAATAGTAGCAAATAAAGTACGTAGTTGATGTAATACTTAACTTTAATCCACAATTGTAGAACATCTCTCTTGACGGTACATGTTATAACCACAATATAAAATAATATCAAATGCTATGGCGCCTTGCTAGGTCGTAGCAAATGACGTAGCTGTAGGCTATGCTAACTATCGTCTCGGCAAATGAGAACGTAGTTGTCAGTGATCCATCTCTGGCTAAGTCGGCTGTACAACTGGGGCGAGTGCTAGTAAGTCTCTCTAGACCTGCCGTGTGGCGGCGCTCGGTCTGCAATCACTGACGTGGCGACACGCGGGTCTGTCGTATACTAATGGACCGCGGCCGATTTAAAAGCTACCACCTAGCAAGTGTTGTGTCTGGCGGTGACACCACAGAATAAATCAGTTATTATTTAGACCACAACTCCTCCCAGTGTTCCGATATACATTACCTTTGCCATCTGATTTAAAGTCATGGATTTGTCAAAAATCAAGTTTCAAAAGTAATGAAACTGAATATACTCATTAACATTTTTTGATTTTTTAATTAATATGCAAGAACATTATATTTATTCAAGGTATTAATTTTCAGCTGCACCTTGTCAGTCAGATCCCTTTCTTTACATCCCAAGCAACAGCTTGCAACGAAAACAACTCGTAAGGCACAACAGATAAACTAAGAGATAACAATTCAAAGAAGTGTTAAGAAAGCAGTTTTGAAATGGTTTGATAATCGTAGTTTGAAGATCGTATCGAGAAACAAGGAGCAATTCCAAAGACTCACAGCGGAATTATGGCGAAGTATAGAAGGTCGAAGCGACAACGACAGCTTGTGTTCAGAGACGATTACGACGTCTGAATCCACTGTAAATTCGAATAGAGACGCTATAAAGATGGTAAAAAAGTCATCTGCAGGGGATAACGAGATGCAAGAGGACAGCGAAAATAAACAGACACGTGAGTGTATTTGCATGTCTGAATGTACAAATGTGCAAAGGGACGAAACAAGCGATAAAACGAGTATGTCGATGCGTAAAATGGGTACTGGCAAGCTGGAAACGAACGTACCAGTTGATCAGACAGCTAATGCAGTACCGATAGAAGTAGATCAGGTAACAGCAAGTTTCTATAGAGATCTATAGAGATCTACAGTTTCTATAGAGATCTGTACCAGATCGTACCAGAGTCTGATGGCACTGCCAAGAATGGATATCAATCCTGTCATGGACAGTATGCGGCAAAATCGAACATCAGTAACCATTGCGGGGAATATTGGACGTGTGGCTCCACTTGCGACGAACAACTGAAGGGCTTATTTCAGTAGTGGTACAAGTCCATTTTTGTTCGTTCTGGAATACGGAGTCCTAAAGTTAAAAGAGCGCTGAAAAATTTGCGGTTGAGATACCAGAAATATTCAAGTATATATCAATATTCAATTATATATCTGCAGTTGAGATACCAGAAATATTCAAGTATAAATACTTGAAAATTTTTGGTATCTCAACTACAGATTTTTCAGTCCTCTTTTAACTTTATGACTCTGAATCTCAGAATGAACAAAAATGGACTTGTACCACTATTGAAATAAGCCCTTCAATTGTGTACTGCTACAACGGTTTAATCACATGTAGCGAAAGCGTGTAATACGTAATGCAGGTACAATGCACAGATACTAATGATAAACGTGCGATTGGGGAGGAGGAGCGGTGGTTTGAAACCAACTCCATGTGGTACAACACTAAATTTGACAATGACCACTTTCTAACTGTAAGGAAATTTCAGTATTACAAAGAAGACTGAAATTCCTTGCTCCTAAGTATCTTTATGTACCAGTTTCAGACTGGTTTACCAAACCATTGGCCATTATCATACAACATTGGTTTCATTTGTGCCCACATAGACGGTGTGATTGCAGAAATGATGCAATGAGTAGCTCAAACTTGCAGACCGCACGAAAGACATCAAAGTGTCATTTTTGTCTTGATATTTCAAGGGAATGCTTCGTGAGTTGCACTTTATGTTCAGCGAGGATGATCCACGAAAGCAAAGATAGTAACAAGACGATAATGGTGATAGGCCGAGGACAGAAAATGGGTACAATGGCAATAATAATTTGTGAAGGCAGAAATGAGACCGCAGTAATGTACAAAATCAAGGAAATTGGAATTCAGGTGGAAACAGTAAAGGCTGCAACAGACGATTTTACCGCCACAAAAATAATCATAGAAATGGGAACCGGCGAAATGGTGACAAATTTGTTTCAGCCATAGAATCAAAATGACTCGAATTTGAACAACACTTCGGGGACAGTAAAAGATTCACAGTATTTGAGTACGTCAAATCAACAAAGGGCAAACGAACTACGTGCGGTTGAGATTAGGCCACCTGACCGAAGTAACAATCAGAATTGACAAGCAGTCAAAAGTGCAGGACAAGAAGGATAACGCGCAACCCACGAAAAATTGTAAAGTTAACAGTAGAAAAAATTAACCGAGTTTCTTATGACTTATAACAAGAGAAACCAGTGGTAGAGACAGAACAGTTAGGATCGAAAGCAGAATTAGCATGTTGGGACACGATTGATTGGGCTTCAACTGATGATGAGGCAGAAGTTGCAGCAATCGAAATAACACAAATGGAGAATGATATTACATTGCTTATACCAGTGTTTGATACAGAGAAGAGAATGCGTTCAGTTCATGAGGATAATGAAAAATCAGGTGAAATCCAAGTTAGAGTATAGCTCTGATGTGTAATATTCATGGGATTATGATGTGATTGTTCGAGCATACACAGAAGAGTACGGAAAAACTGTACCAGCATACACTGGGAAAGCCATCCATATAAAAGGAGATGAAGCGATCGATGTACCACAGAGTTTGCTGTTTAAGAGTACAAAGATTAATAGGCGTGTGTACAACGTGATTAAAGAAGCGCTTGCGAGAGAGGATGAACGAAATCTACCATTTGAGGTATACCCAGTAATTAGTGCTGAAATTGGTAGCACAATGGCAAATGCAATAATTGACAGTAGGAGTGAGGTGGCAGCCATTTTGAAAAAAACTATTCAATCGATGCGACACTGAAAGTGAACTTCCAGTGTCCCCGGCATGAAACGTGAAAATCAAACGACGATTTGTGAGCCACTACGGCAATGTCACAAAACACACTAGGATAGCATTCAGATGTCAAAGTCTCACGATAGAAACCAATTTTGTAATTCTGCCATAATTATCAATAGAGATGAACATCAGGGCCAATTTCTGAAACCAACAACAAGAAATTTTGGGCATGGGAAATGAGAGTGTGACGTCAAGTCATGTTATACTTTTCTCTTAAGACAGGTTCCAACATAATAGGATTCCTGGACAATACATACAATTATGTATGCAAATTGAGGGAGATGTGTCAGAAGAAATCATCCATGGTATGCGTGGACAGATGAACCAGATGTCGGAGGTAATGAACTGATAGTCGAAATTCATGAAGAAATACATAAAATATTACAGAAAATAACCAATATCTCTGAGCACAACAAACAGGAGTTAGAGAGACCACTGCATGGTAATGCAGAAATACACAGCCTGAACCCAATGTGTATGGTGATAATAAAAATACGTATATTTAGTACATGTAATAGTTTCATTTGTTTGATCTAAAGTAGAGGTTATCCCTTCCTCACTTATTTTAGGTCGTATATAACAACTATTATTATGATTTGTCTGAGATCTCCTTACCTGTCAGGGCCTGGATTCACAGACACTTTAAATTTGTCAGAGCTATCCATGTGTGGTAAGTGGTACGAAAAGGTCATACCAAACTGGGCAATTTCATTGGGTCGTATGTCTATGAATGTCACATCATTTTCAGACATTTCTGTAGCCATCAAGGTTTCCAGAGCTGTCCCCAAATGAAGGTTATGGGACAAACTCTGGAGTCAACTCTGTTCCAGTGCCAGTATTCGGACTCAGGCGCCAGTTACTACAGTTGTGTCTCATAAGAGGATACAATTACTTCATGAGATCCAACCGAATCTCTGTGTACATCCAGGAGAGATTAAAAAAAAACTGCCTGAGCAGGCCATGAGGGCCCAACGCCACCTACGGGCCGCCGTGTCATCCTCAGCCCAGCGGCCTCACTGGATGCGCATAGAAAGGTCAACGAAATAAACATAAGACGTCTCATACTTCCACATTCATTGTAAATACATTTAAAATTTTATGATACATGAAGTAATATTACGTACACTCAGAAATCATGAAGTGTTATTACATTTCCGTTTCTCCATTGAGTGTCAAACTTTTTATGTCAAGTAGTGTATCCAATCCTCAGTTTCGTCCATTTATTTTTTTTCCAGCCCATCCTAAGGAGTTCTGTTCTTGACCTCGGATGGGAGCGGATCACAGAGCGCACCACTGGCTGAGTGGAACATATCAGGGTGGTGCGTAGCCGCAAGGGGAAACCGGCGTATTGCATGAACGCTACTTGTTTGCAGTACACAGCGAGGTAATTGACACGACCAAATGCGAACGTTGATTGGAAGCACCGGTGAACTATCTGTGAAAGAGACCTGGGTCCATCTTGCTCAGCCCCAGCTCTCATAGGAGGAAGGGAACTTGGTGAGCACAATCCTGAACATCTGCTTCCGAAATTTCTGTGCTCTGGTACTCACGACGGTGAAGAGTGGCCCTGGTGAGTTCTTTTGGTCCCTTGTTTTAGCAAGTGAAGGCATTAGTCGTTGTGAATATTGTTGTAGCTGCCTTGTATTCTCGTCATTGTGCGATGTATTTTGGCTTTATATCTCCTTTTAATTTATTTCACTCTACGTTATCGATTATTGTAACTAAATCGCCTGGTGTTTATATAAAACTGTGAATTTACCAACATCCCAAGTTCTGCAAGTTCTTATTAGTCAACTAACTTATTCCAGTTTTAACTTAGATTCCTTAACTGCTCTCACAAAGTTCTGACATTCTTGGATTCCTGCAGTCAAACTAGTTTGCTCGTGTTTAAACTTTACGTTATTGTTTTATTGTTGTACTGAATGAATGTGAATTGTGTAGTACTATATTGTAAAATAGGTTGCACTGCCAGTTTTACCGGTGGGCTTATTAATTGCTATCAGTGTTCGGAGGCTAAAGAATAATTAATGATGAGGTAAGACCACTCTGTTTGTGACGTAGACCCTTTGGTTTGCAGGAAAATGTTGCCTTACTGAAGTGTAGTAATCCTTCTTGCGCTCGGAGGTATTGAATTCAGATCCAAATTAACGATGGGTACAACCGAATTAAAGACTTAATATTAGTTTACAACTGCAAGGAACAGTCTTCCAGAATCTAAAAATTACAAAAATTTCAAGTCAGACTCAGTGCATCAGAATGGAGGAACGCCTTGTTGAGGATAAGGAATAAAGAAATGGTAATTAATCGAAACCCTCAGCTGCCAAAATTTGTATTTTGATATACCTCAATGTGGCCGTTGACCTTCTTCTGTGCGAATGCGCACACTCTCCCCGAACTCTTACGGAAATCGTCACCTTAGCTGGCACGAGTAATCAGTGGATGGGCAGATATCCCTGGGAACATTACGAATGTAGGTTGTGGACAGTTGGGAATGTAGGTCTCACGGGAAGCGTGAAAAGGATAAGTCCCTGCAGTAGCACTATCCTCTGTGTCCTCGGTGGCTTAGATGGATAGAGCGTCTGCCATGTAAGCAGGAGATACCGTGTTCGAGCCCCATCCCGGGCACACATTTTCAGCTGCCCCCATTGAGGTATATCAACAACACCTGTTGGTAGCTGAGGGTTTCGATTAATTATCATTTCTTTCTAGAGAAGCTGCGTGGTCAACATTGGCATCTGTTCTTTCGGAACAGTTACTATCTTCATATAAGGAATAAATGTTTTTCCTGAATGAAGGACAGGGACAATTTGTAGCACGTCGAGACTGGTGTTCTTGATGAGATATATGTACCATCCACTAAGTTACTTATTCCCATCTTCCTAGCTCCATGGTATGAGCGATTTGTCTGCTGAGAATGTTCAGGATAGAGATATGTTCCTGTGGTCCTTTAATAAGTTGGAACACCATGCAGAAACGCTTAAGATTGCTCTTACTGTGGTTCTTCAGGTCATATATCCTTCATTCTTGAGTTGCATGAGTACTGTGGTTGGTACAGTTTCTCATAATCGAGGCATGTTAAAGGATCTGTGGAAAAAAACTGTGAAGTAGAAGTTATCTATTCGAGTTATGCGCGAACGTGCAAGTCAAAATTTTTGAATGAGACCAAAAAATCGTTCATATATACTTTAATAAACCTATTATCTTTGCGGACCTCGAAAAGGTTTCGGTGGCTATAAAGATTTTCTAATTTGGTGACGAAAAACGCGGTCCAAATGATCTTGTCTTAGAATCTGGTCGATGAATTGTCTAAATGAAAGCGTGATGCCTCCCAGTGGGAATTTTTATCGTTGCGGAAAGCCAAGGAATCATGTCGGCAGTTATCGAAGTGGACGAGAGAAATTTTGGAACAGGTGATGCCAAGGAAACATGGTGCAAACAAGGGTCCCCACTAATGGGATGTAATAGGTTTATGGCACTCACCAAACAGCTACATCCATTCATGTGCACATCTCTTAATTTCGAAACTGTGGATACATTGTGGAATTCTGGGAGCAATCACTCCATTTTCGATTACGACTGTAAGTTTTGTCAGTTTCAAGCAGTCAGTCAGAATTTTCATACCGTTAATGGGCATTTACTGCCTTGAATCGGCTCTGTAAACGAAGCGTAAAAATTGAATGGTTGTCATGATTAGTGAATGTCAAAGGGTTATCTACTGAACTTCTGCTGGGGTGTGATTTCACTCAGAGCACGAGATAGGTTCTTTATTATTCCAGCAGGAAATTTTATTTTCAAGAGCAGCTGAGTGAACTTAATCGTTTACGTGACCATAGTTGCACCAAAGGCTTTAATGTGTCCGTATCAACTGCAGGAATTTAGCTTGCCTGTTTGCAGCAATGCGAGGCCAAAAACTTGTTGACGGTGCTTAGACAGTTTTCTCATGTATTAATCGACAAGCTAGGAGTCATGGATAAGATTCAATGCCCAATACCACTGACCAATGACGTACCCGTTCGTAAGGCACCTTAGCGGCTGCCGCTCCAGAAATGAGAGAGTTGCATCAAAAAATTAACAAAATGCATCACGACAGGACTATCGGGCCGTCATCCTAGACTTACGTGTCATGTCTTTCTAGAATACAAGGGGAATGGTGGAAGCTAAAGGTCGGTAATGGATATTGTACCTTTAATCAAAAGGCGCTTTAACAATCAGCTCCCTTGCCATATTTACATAATTGTTTTACTTAGGTCGTATGGGTTGTTGCGACTTCGTTTTGGAGGATCTTAAGTTAACAGGTGAGTGTAACTATTTAGAAGACATGTTGTGTACAGTAGGAGATTACATGGACCTTTGTAGCTTGTTAGTCAAGTACTGCTTCGTTCGCATAGCGTAGATTTCGCTATAAAGACATCTACACTAAATATTCCCTATTTCACTCCTAGGGCATTTAGTTTCTGTCACAGGAGTAAAGGTTGACCAAGAGCATACCAGAGCCAACGGAAATTCTCCACCATCTAAGAATAAAAATGATATTGATCCGTTTGTGGGGATGGTAAATATTTTTAGGAAGTTAGTACCCAGCATCGCAGTGCAGAAAGGGAGATGCTTCCGAGTGCACGTAGAGACAACAGACCGCGTTTGTAAATATTAAAACAATTTTGATTAATGTGCTTATGTTGGCAGTTCCAGACATCCAGCGACGTTTAATAGATAAAACAGATGCCTCGAATTCTGAAGTCGCAGCAGTCCTTCTTCAGGATCAAGACAGTTATTGGCGATTACTAATATACACTTCTAGGATTCTGTTGGCAACTGAATTGTCTTTGAGTTGGAGGAGTTGTTAAGCTAGTCTTTGGTTGCCTTAGAAAAATTCAAATTCAGTTTGGAACATCGGGAATATTAACTAGAAACCGACAGCCAGGCGGTGAGCTGGGTCTTGCCAGACCGCAATAAACTGAGTGAATCGCGTGTTGGACCATTTCCGTCTTCCGATTTTCTCTAAAATACATAAGAGACTCGGATAACCAAGCAACTGATGCCATATGCTGTGCGTTTGTCTGAGTTAGCGGTGATCTCGAAGATATGAAAGATACCAAGGATTAAAAGGGGTCTTCGCGTTATTTTTCGAGCTACGTCTGCAATTCAGTAACCCAAAAGAAAACAGCATCAGAAACTGAAACACAGTACCCTCACCCAGGAACTACTAAAGGGCTACCAACTCAACAAAGAGATGCTCTCCTGTCTCACTCGTATAGATACTGGATTAATTATTTGTCTTTGTTAGGAATTTGTTCCTGCTGTTTATAAATACTTCTATGAAGTCTTACATTCAGAACACTTGGGAATGTATGAAACTATCATGAAAATCATCTTACCTAGCTGACGCCATGTAATGATGTCAGAACAGTGGTTGATCAGTGAGAGGTGTTACGGGGAAGTAGACAAAAATTGGTCACAAATATAAAAAAAAGGCACCAGATGGTTCTGTAGAATGTTGGAAATACTGTCTCCAATTTTCAAAGATTAATTTGAACCACAAATGATAAAAAAGCTGTCTTGTTTCAGTCGCTGCGGAGCACCACGTCCACTTTTCTAGATGAGACTCTTCTTGATTGCGATGTTTTATTACTGCCTGCTCTCATAAGAGCATCGTAAGAGTACAGAACGCTGTAGAACCGTTTACGTCGTGTTAACTTAGCCTACCGCTAGCTATCTTTGGCAGCTGTTATTGTCTGTGGTGCATAAATATAAACATTTCGGTTTTGCTGTTAGTATGAGAATTACGACTGTGTTCAAGCTCTTTCTATATTATTTACCGTTTAAAATGTCAAGATACAGTGGTAAAGTATTTACGAAAGTGGCTAAAGCTCACCATTTACATGTGAATAAACAGTTTCTACAACTGAATCAACATAATACAGCGGAAGATAAATGTGAATCTAAGACGAAGAACAGTTCACAGAAGAAACTTAGAACTAGTGTAGAGTTTCGGTACACTAAAAACGAAGTGAATAGTTGTTTTAGGATAATTGACTTAGAAATTATTGCGTGTTCTATTAATCGTGTGCATATGGTAATTGTGGCAATAAATCTTTAAGATTATACTGTATGACAGCAATGACAGAGTTGGTAATATGTGTAATAAGCACTTCTTTCGAGAGTTGTCAAACGGCCATTCAATTCAAAATATCAACTGCTAAGATTTGGGTGTACGAAGCCAACATACGATTCTGCTATGGGATTAGATGTGTTGGTGTTGGAAGGGAAGGTAGAAATTTGTTTTGTCAAACGGCCATTCAATTCAAAACATCAACTGCTACGAATTGGGTGTATGAAGCCAACATACAATTCTGCTATGGGATTAGATGTGTTGGTGTTGGAAGGGAAGGTAGAAATTTGTTTTGTGCAGTAATGAATATGCCATCTCCGTCTGCCTCGTACTGAACACTAAACAATCATCTTCTGAACGCCTTGGGAACAGAATGTAATAGCAGTTTGTCAGCAGCGATGAAATAGGCAGTTTTATATAACAAAGACATTCAGACAGAAGTAAATGACACTTTTCCCTCTACAGATCTATGTGTTTCATGTGATAGCACACCCTACACGGTGTTTCATCAGTTATAAGTGTTGACACAGGAAAAATTTTGGATTTACAGGTGATGTCCAAATATTGCTCTATTTGTGCACAGAAGAAGACGTTAGACAATAAGGAAGAAGAGAGACAGTGGCAAATAAAACACAAAATAACTTTCAGCAAGAATTATGATGGTTCTAGTGGTGGCATAGAGCCAGCAGGAATGAAATTAATATTTCATCGGACCGAAATGAGGCATGGAGTTAGATACGTGAAATATCTTGGTGAGGGAGATTCTAGTGCTTTCAGATCTGTTGTATAAAGCAAGCCACATGGAAATAGATGCAACACTGAAAAGCTAGAGTGTGTGGGGCACATTCAAAAGAGGATGGGCGGTAGACTTCTGAAACTGAAACGAGAACAAAAAGGTGTAAAACTCAAAGATGGAAAGCCACTGGGTGGGCCACAACGCCTGACTGACAAAGGTATCCACTATGTGCAAATACATTATGCCAAAGCAATAAGGCAAAACATCGGAGATCTGAAGGTAATGCAGACGGCAGTGTGGGTAATATTTTTTCACAAGTTGTCAGCTGATGAGAAGCCAGTGCTTGGATTGTGTGATATATCCTGGTGCCAATATAAGCAGGCAGAAGTAGATAACAAAACACATTCACATAAACACAGTCTTCCTGAAGCAGTCTGAAACACCATATAGGCAACATTCCAGTTTCTAGCTCATCCAGATTGGTTAAGAAATGTACCCATGGTGGAACACAATACCGGAATGAGAGGTTCAACAGTCTCATTTGGAAAAGATGCCAAAAAACAAAATTTAGCTCATCTACTGTTGTTAAAATTGCCACATTTGATGCATGTCTGGTGTTAAATGATGGTAGCATTGGAATAATAAGGACCCTTACTGGACTGGGATTTGTTGCAAGTTGCTTCACCGAGAAGCGATTGAAGAAGATAGAGACTGCGAGTGTTGCACGTTCTGAACTGTCTGAAGGATATAGCCAATAGGGCACGCCAGAAACGTGAGATGAAAAGGAAACAGGTACACGAAGAGCAAGAAGACCAAATGTATGGTTATGGTCAACATTAAGGTACTAGTATGTGATGTACATCCGTGTAAAATCTTTTATGTGCATTTTCTGGAACGTTCATTTTTCAGCTATCAGGAACATTTTCCCCTGAACCATTAGAGATAGAAAAGTGAAATTTTGTGCACATTTCGTTAATAATATAACACAACATCAAGTGTTGCAAAATTTTTCTAATTGTATATCTGTCAAAATTATTTACTTTTCTGTGAAACTGAAATTGCTTTGTTTCATATGCATAATCTTTTAAAATAAATTGTAGGAGCTCTAAAACTGATATTAGAAAACTGTTCCGCACCTTTGCTTATCTGATTACTGAGAATTCCCTACCCCAATATGAAAGTTGTAAGTTAAGTTTCTTTTTTTTTTTGTGAAAATGTTCCTTGTGTGATAGCATGTGTTTTGAAAGTTCCCAACAATGAAATCGTCAAATCTTTTGAGAAAAAAATTGAAACAATTCCAGAATAAATCCCATAGCATAATTACCTCACTTGCAAAATTTGGTTCTATTATCTTTCAAACGCCAGAAACTGTCTTAGATTGTGTAAACACATACATTTTCTCCAACGTCCCCCCTTAAAGTAGCGAAACCATGACAAATGAGACCCATGGGGAATGTTTTCATACGTTCTCTTCCTCGCACTCAAAGCAACACAGGTGCATAATAACGAAATTAAGCTGAACTCCGTCCGGAGAGGCCATGAAGGCTCAGGGGTACCGACCTGCCGCCGTGTCATCCTCAGCGTACAGGCGTCACTGGATGCGGATATGGAGACGCATGTGGTCAGCACACAGCTCTCCCAGGCATATGTCAGTTTACGCAAGACATAGGTACATATTTGTAATTATTGGTGCATTACCTCGTTTTCTGCGGCTAGTAGGTGTTGATTGCCGGGCTGACCATTGCCTTCCCTCTAATGTTTCCCTATTTTTACCCCATCTAAGTTCTCAGTTAGTAATAACGCCCCTCTTTTGTCTCCAGAGAGCTTAAGAAATCTTGACTAGAGAATGAGATATCTCACGTTACTGTCGACAACCAACGTTCTCGGAACGAATTAATCTCTATCCCATATCCTTCCTATCTGTTTTTCACTCCCACACGCACATAATGTGAGATAAATTAGCTCATGACTAAACCTGGTCTAGAATACCGCCGCCCCAACAGCTTTGATGTTTACGTACTCCCTCAACTCTCTTCCCTCCAACTTACGGTCTGTGAACGACGTTCCTGAGGAGGTCGCCCCAGGGATTTTCTGGAAGCATTGGTGGCTAGCTAAGACCAATATTTACCTTGCACACTGGGTGACGCGGAGCGCTGTAATCGGGTTAGGCGTCCTGCGAGGTTGAATGCAGGTGATGTCTTTCTCATAAATTTGGGAAACGAAGGCCAGGGCGACAAAAGGATTTCGAGTGAGTTGTTGTCACGTTTTGTGGGGCTAGATAAAGTCATTAATGTGTAGAGTCCAGTTGCCATCTTGGTTCAGTAAAAACACCTCCCCTCCCGCATATCTCCTATATTACGCTTTTATGGCTGCTAGGGCCGACTGTGCTGCCTGCCCGGCCGACTAACGTTGGCAAACAAGAACTTCTGGCTGGCAGGCGGGTGGCACACAACCAGATGATCGCTGACGCCTATGACCACTATAGGCTGGTAGCATGTTCCAGTAGAACCATTCTTCGACAAAACTCTTTTTAAAATTGACATCTCAGTGTACGGTTACTACAGTGCTTGCAGTTTATGTTAGCCATGAAAGCTTCAGCACTAACCCACACGTTCTATTCTAAGTTTTCATATTTCATTTCTTTATCGCTGTTGCTCGTCGCGGCAGCGAGTGTTGGTGAGAAACTTCACTTATTTTATTGTCTTTTTCGCCTTTTCCTACATTGCGTACTTGGGTTCATTTGGCCGGTTCTTGCACTTTTATTTCTTTATTTGTTTGTTTTGTGTTGTATAGTTAGGACCTCAAATTGTATCTAATAGAGAGACTCGTGAACTGAAATGAAACTGGAGCGGGTGGAAGCTATAGCGCTCTCCCAGAAGAAAAGCAGATAATAAACGCGTTGGCAGGAATGTAGAAATTCGGACTACGCCACCAGGCGCACAAGAATGTCCTTAGCCGTCAGGCATTCTTATCTGACGGGCGTAAATACACTACTGGTCATTAAAATTGCTACACGAAGAACAAATGCAGATGATAAACGGGTATTCATTAGACAAATATATTATACTAGAACTGACATGTGATTACATTTCCACGCAATTTGGGTGGATAGATCCTGAGAAATCAGCACCCAGAAAAACCACCTCTGACCATAATAACAGCCTTGATATGCCTGGGCATTCAGTCAAACAGAGCTTGGATGGCGTGTACAGGTAGAGTTGCCCATGCAGCTTCAACACCATACCACAGTTCATCAAGAATAGCGACGGGCGTATTGTGACGAGCCAGTTGCTCGGCCACCATTGACCAGACGTTTTCAATTGGTGAGAGATCTGGAGAATGTGCTGGCCAGGGCAGCATTCGAACATTTTCTGTATCCAGAAAGGTCCGTACAGCACCTGCAACATGCGGTCGTGCATTATCCTGCTGAAATGTAAGGTTTCGCAGGGATCGAATGAAGGGTAGAGCCACGTTGACTGTTCAAAGTGCCGTCAATGCGAACAAGATGTGACAGAGACGCGTAACCAATGGAACCCCATACCATCACGCAGGGTGATACGCCAGTATGGCGATGACGAATACACGCTTCCAATGTGCGTTCACCTCGATGACGCCAAACACGGATGCGACCATCATGATGCTGTCAATAAAACCTGGACTCATCCGAAAAAATAACTTTTTGCCATTCGTGCATCCAGGTTCGTCGTTGAGTACAACATCGCTGGCGCTCTTGTCTGTGATGTTGCGTCAAAGGTAATCACAGCCATGGTCTCCGAGTTGATAGTCCATATTGCTGCAAACGTCGTCGAACTGTTCGTGCAGATAGTCGTTGTCTTGCAAACGTCCCCATCTGTTGACTCAGGGATCGAGTCATGGCTGCACGATCCGTTACAGCCATACGTCTAAGATGCCTGTCATCTCGACTACTAGTGATACGACGCCGTTGGCATCCAGCACGGCGTTCCGTATTACCCTCCTCAACCCACCGATTCCATATTCAGCTAACAGTCATTTGAGCTCGACCAACACGAGAAGCAAAGTCGCGATACGATAAACCGCAATCGCGATAGGCTACAATCCGACCTTTATCAAAGTCGGAAACGTGATGGTACACATTTCTCCTCCTTACACGAGGCATCACAACAACGTTTTACCAGGTAACGCCGGTCAACTGCTCTTTGTGTATGAGATATTAATTGGGAACTTTCCTCATGTCTGCACGTTGTAGGTGTCGCCACGGGCGCAAACCTTGTGTGAATGCTGTGAAAATCTAATCATTCGCATATCACAGCATCTTCTTCCTGTCTGTTACATTTCGCACCTGTAGCACGTCATCTTCCTGATGTAGCAATTTTAAATTCGAGTAGTGTATAATCCCGTAGCCGCCTGGGCACTCTACCTGCAGTGAACACATGCGTGTCTGCTGCCGCGAACGGATTAATGGTGCAAGGGCAGGAGAATCAGCAGTGGCAGCTCGTATCAATAGGGCTTCAGCGCAGTTACCTTGGCTAGTTGCCCAGCAAAACGTTAGGGAGCGTCTCCCGAGAGGGCGCGATCTCTCCAGCTGCGGAGCTGTAAAGCTCTCACTGCACCGTTTTCCGTAGTTCCATTTTAGACTTCAGTCGGGAGCAGAGAGGAAGAGGCAGCGCTGGCCGAGCGCAGCATACCAGGGCAGTGTGGAGCCACAACAGGAAGCGCACCTGCTAGCGGGAGGCCTCGTAACTACAATACGCTGTGTGCTGAGTGGGGAGCTCTGCCGCAAGCAGTGGTTGGATGCACTGGTAAACTGGCTGTGGAAGTTGGCGGCGCACATCGCTTTCTGCCCCGGCCATCATGAGAGGAACAGAGTTTGGTGGGCACGTTCTTGACCATTTGCTCCGACATTTTTGCGCTCTGGGAAACACGCCTGTTGAGACTGAGCTTGGCGCGTTAGTTTGGCCTCTTATTTCTGTAAGTGTAGCTAACGGTCTTTAAGGACACCGTTCTGGCTGTCTGAATTTCCCGGCATTGGTTGACATTACTGCTCTGAGAATTTGGCACCTGCTGCTTGCGTAAGGCTTCACGAGTTAATTCATTTGCCTTCTATGCGTTTTGGCTTTGAAATTCCATTTCATTTCTTTTTCTCTCTACTGTGAATTCTTGCAAGTAACGTACCTATTATTTCCCCAAAGTTGCAAATGCTGTGTTGTTACCAAATTCCTGAGTGTTGTGGATCCTTGCTAGCCAGTGAACCTATTTTATCTTTAACTAAGACTTCTTTTGAACCTAAGAAAGTTAGTGAGTTTCTTGGAGCCTTACAGACTAACTACACAGTGCAACTACATTAAAAGATCACCATTTCGAAATTCCGTAACTGTCCTCCAATACGAGACCTAAAATTAAAATTTGGCTCAAAGGTGCCTAAAGCCTTGCTCTGTAATGGAAGAAAAGCGTCATTCTCTGCGACTTCACCCTCTAGCTGCTCGGCGACACTTCATACAGAAAGGTGCTGACATATGCGAAAGAATGATCACAGCCCCACAGTTGTTACGAATTAGTACCAAAATACAGTGGAGCTCTGTTCAACGTCACCATGGAGGTGTCAAAGTATAGGAAGGTCATCGCACATCGTATTGCCCACATTTCTCTCTTTTCTTTGACGTCTCTGCGATGGAGGTCAGTACTGCGACACGCGAAGTTCAAACAGCCAGCTTTCTTTTGGGTGCACTATAAAAACATTTCAGGCATACCGCCGCTCAAAATCGACACGAAAAGGCCCTGGGGGTTGGCATAGACCGCTGTAATGGAACTATCCCTTTTGTTGGGGCGATGGTGCCCACACATTTCGCCCGATAAAGCGACGCTACGCAGTGTAGTGAGGAACAGGACGAGGTTCTTGACATATTTGGCTTCTGCTGTTACTCCTCGGAGTTTCATTCGCACTCTAAGGAAATCCGCTGGACATCAACTCACCCCATTTGAGAGTAGCGAGACAGCAATTTGTGCTGTGTACAGGCTACCTTAACTAATCGACGAAAATTGAATGTGAGTTTTTGTGCCCATGTGACACAGTTAACCCAGCAGCGGGCTTCGTTACAGGATCATTTAGTAATCGCGAAAGCGTTACGGAGATGATACATAAACTCCAGTGGAGGAGTCTGCAGGAGAGACGCTCAGTAGCTCAGTACGGGCTTTTTCGAAGTTTCGAGAACATACCTTCACCGAAGAGTCAAGCAGTATGTTTCTCCCTCCTACGTATATCTCGCGAAGAGACCATGAGGATAAAATCAGAGCGATTAAGAGCCCACACAGGGGCATACCGACAATCCTCTTTCCACGAACAATACGAGACTGGAATAGAAGGGAGAACCGATAGAGTTACTCAAGGTACCCTCCGCCACACACCGTCAGGTGGCTTGCGGATAGTGTATGTAGATATAGATGTAGACCTTAGAGCTTGGTGAGCTTATGAGCTCTGTCTTTTCTGCGTAAGTTGAAACCTTGCTGTTACAATCGTCGAAGAACCCAAGGGTGACGTCACAGGAGGTCACTCTTTTGCACCATTGCAGACGAATGCTGTAGGCAGCTTTGAGACAAATTTAAAATTTTCGCTTGCAATGGGAGCCATTTACGGGGTTTCGAACAAGTGATTCTTCAGTATTGTTGCCCTGTGCACTTGGCTTCTATTTAAACTTCACATTATTGTGTTCCTGTCGTCATAAATGTGAGCTGTTGTGTAGTGTATTTATCATACTGTAAAATGGTTTTCTATACTGGTGTTTCTGGAAGCTTATTAACTCTTATCGAGGTTTCGGGCTTAAGAATCAGTAGAAGGATTCCTCGGTTGTTATGTAAAGTAGTTATACATGGTGAATATTAATAAAACCGCCAAATTATACGAACGCATTACTGACTGGAAATGGAGGAAAAACGGTCCTACGAACATGTGTGGGGAATTGCATCGTTACCAAAGTAGATGGTGCTGACGGATGACAGTTCCTCTGACCATGTGCCTGGCCTTCTTTGTTTGTTGCAGGCTGCGTGTTGGACGCAGAGTACTGTAAGCAGCAGAATGGTCCGGTGCCGGCCGCAGTGATCGAGCGTTTCTAGGCGCTTCAGTCCGCAACCGCGCGACTGTTACGGTCTCAGGTTCGAATCCTGCCTCGGCCATGGATGTGTGTGGTGTCCTTAGGTTAGTTAGGTTTAAGTCGTTCTAAGTTCTAGGGGACTGATGACCTCAGATGTTAAGTCCCATAGTGCTGAGGGCAATTTGAAGCATTTGTAGAATGGTTCGGGAACAAGCCGAGATTGTGTTTGCGTACGGCAAAGCAGATGGAAACAGTCGAGAGGCAGCACGGTTATACCAAAACAAGTACTCTCACACACACCAACCATATCAAACAAAATGTCAAGCCCTTTTAGGGCGTTTGTGTGATCATGAGTCCATTTAGACAGAAGAACGTGCAGGGAGGTGGCGGACGGCAGGTACACCTGATTTGGTGGACCCGGCTATACAAGATATTGAGATGAACCACAGTGCAAGGTGTAAGCCAGAGTACGACTATGCATATCCTGCATGACAATATCTACTAGCTCTTGTCGCGTGAAAAACATGAGGAACGCACGGCACGTGGTCAGATGGACAGTCATTCGTCAGCACCATCTACCGTGGCAGTGATGCATTTCCGGACACATGTTCATAGGACCATTTTTCCTCCATTACCAGTCATTAATTCGTCCCTGCAGCCTGCCGGTTTTATTAATGTTCAACACGTATTTAGTGTAATAAATTCCTTTCAGAATGGTGCAGTATTTTCAGTGGGTGCAGGGACTTAGACGGAGAGTCATGCTGGGCGCCACAGTATTGGTGATTGGCGCTTTCATCGTTGCGTGCGTTTTTATGTTACTGTCAAAGCTTTTGCCGGACTTCTCAGCACATTTTTACGCCTTTTGGACGATGCTGTGATTTAATTCACTTATTGCAGTCTTGGACTGAGTGAATAAAATTTTGTTCTTTTATTGGTATGATGTTTATTTGGTCGTCTGGCACTTTGATTCGGATCTTCTCGCTCAATACCTTTCAGAAGCTTCTTCTAAGCGTGATAATTATGCATTTTAATGGAGGAGCTTTTTTAGCAAATATCATGGGTAACTTTAACTACTTGTTCAGAAATGCAGACTGTCGTCATCGACTGAAATTGGCTATCTTTTACTCTGCGATAAAAGTGATTTTCATTCTCTCTCGCTTGAACAGGGCTAGTTTAAAGAGTGAGTTGAGTCAAATAAATGAAATCTTTAGGTGGTATTTTATTATTTAAGGCAGCAGAAGCCCTGAATTTGGCTCCTCGTTCGTCGCTCGTGGTTTCCGTTTGATCTTATGTACTAGAACTGGTAACTGCTAAGTAAGAGGCATTCCACTCACTGCTGCCTGACAGTTCTGTTGGCCACCTTCATGATCAACACTGTTTCCCTTTGATGGAGGACGGTAACAAAGTCCTTTTCGTCGCGATAACGATTTCTATTAGCCAATAAATCCCTGTGGGATTTCAAAGTAGCTAGGCGTCACCTCAGTGGAGCTGTGTGCGGATACTGAATCTCTGGAAAGCCAACCTGCATCACCATTCGACTCACGAGAGTATCATGTCGATGTAGCGACTGTCTACTAGCAGGTACCGAAGTAGAAATCATTAATAGCGCCTAAAAACTAGGCAGTAGCGGAAAGTTCGTTAATAATTGAGCTGTTAGTTCAGGAGTGCGATTCTCGATAATAGCAGGGTTCGTTTGCTTCAGTGTAGTCAACCAATTATACATTGATCTATTTACATCAGGAACAATGGTAGACAAAGCAGATTTTGGCTGTGTCAGCATGTCAGTATTTTGCCACTGTCTTCCCGAGACCGTTACTACACTCTTTATTGTGTAAGTCTGAAAATCTGGCAGGAATCCCAATAATTTGTACAGCGCTGTATAGTGCACGTTTTGTTTTTGAGTAAATTATCGGTGATACAAAGAACCCTAGAGAAGATAATATGGTACCTCATAACGTCACAAAATGTGTTCAAAAGTGTGTGTATTTCTAAAGGACCAAACTGCTAAGGTCATCGGTCTCTAGACTTCAACACTACTTAAACTAACTTATGGTAAGAACAACACACACACCCATGCCCGAGGGAGGAATCGAACCTCCGGTGGGAGGGACCGCGCAATCCGTGACATGGCGCATCAAATTGCGCAGTCACATAAGGCCACACTTAAGAGAAAGGCCATTAGCAGCAATTCCTTACAAGTTAGCTGCAGGAGACATTTGGGGTACGTTCCATATCACCTGCATAAATATGGGTAAATAAGCACAGTACACGACAAAGACATAAATGAATCGTGTTAAAGAAAACCACTGTCCCTTTCATTGGTGTTGCAATTAATTTTAATTTTTTATTTCATTTTTCGTTTTGACCAACTAGTATCACGTGACCAACTCAATTCATCTTCTCTCTTTGGTTTTGTTTCCTACTTTTACTGTACTCCCTTATATTAACCCCACGTTTTCCTTCCTTCTGTCCATGTTGTTCCAGATTTAGTATAACTTTTGGTATGAAAACCTTCTTAATACGCTATAAAAAAGTGGAACCTCAAGATGTTTCTTTTTGTTATTTCCGATTCTTTGCTGTAGTTGTTTTCTAATTCTTTCATTATTTCTGTTATCCACCCTATTGTCGGTTTCTTCTTCCATAAATGCAGAGGTTGTTGTTTCGTAACCTTTTTTCATTCATTCGGTAGGAATGTCGAAAAAATATTTATCTTTGCTTAGCCATTGCTTCTGATATTTTCTCTATATTTTTATGCATCTCCTTATTCTTTCTCATTTTCCAACCAAGTGTAATTTGTATTGATCCCAATAGTCGCATGATCAACCATCTTTCAAATACCAATGTTCTGCCACCTTATATTACATCGTTAGGTATTCACATCCATGTAAACGTTCTGTCCGTACCATTATGGTACAAGTTTTTCTGTTGAAGACATACATTTCATGTTTTAAATATTCTTTCACGAACCATATGCCCTTTCCATGTTGTTAAGTGTTATATCTACTCCAAGTCGTTCTAGTCAAATCTGTTGTATAGTATCTCTCATTTTAAAAATCACTTACTCAATTTTACCTGTTTATATTTCGAAGAATTTTTGTCCATTATTTTATGAATGTTATAAATTTTGTTTTATTTGAAATTTTGAAAAAAGTTCTATTTGCTTTCTTCCCAGGATATTTATTTAGATATCTGCTTCCATCAGATTTTCTAGGAGCATTGCTAAATTTTCGGCGAAACCCAAGCAGTTTATCTTAATTCCATTTGTTTTTCCTCCCTTCGTTGCAGGTTCAACTTAATAACTTTTCAGGCCAAAATCCCAGACTCTCACGCCTTCTTGTCGACGTAGTTTAACAGTAAAGGTAATAACATATTGGTGGGACGGTTTTCCACCAGGTTTAGTGTTACTGCTGCAAATTACAATTTAACTGATGGAACTGGACATTTTAAAACCCTGCTAAAATTTTTAATAACAGTTCACAACATTATTTCCTATTTAATCCCAGTTTTCTATTTTCACCAAGGTGACTGATACCACTTAACTTCATATTTACAATTCAGTTAAAGACTTCTGGTATTACTTTTGATAAATATTCTTGTTCTTCGGTAAGCCAAAATTTGTAAGAGGGTCTTTCCAATTTTCTAGATTGTTTTTAAAGATTCTTTTCTTTATTGTCTGAATTGTACTAAGTGTATTCTCTTTGAACATTTCAATTTTCTTCCCTTTGAGCTCTTTGTTCTAGTGCGTCTTCACACTCTTTATTCCACTATGCCTTCTTTTATTAGTTTGCCATTCTAAAGCGTGTCCTGCTGCTTTGGAAATTTGTAACTGCTTTTGATGTCGACAACAATTTTTGTTGTCTAAGTTTCTTATATATTTTTTATATCTTCTATTATAATTTTTGCTCTAGTGAACTTTTATCTGATTACTTTCTTGGTTGTCTGTCTTGTTTGAGGTGTGATATATCGCAATTTTACAGGGATAGTGATCTGAGCTAAGTTTCCACTTCCGTCTACTGTAACATTCATAATAACCATGAGATTCCTTGAGCTATGTGACCAAGCTAAAATTTTCCTAGCTTTGTGTTTGGAGATACCGAAGGTTTGCCTTTTCTAGGTAGTTTTCTAAGATGAATTAAGGTCATATTTTACAAATATTGATCAGTATTTCACAGTTTATGTACATTCTTATATTCACTAGATATTCGCCTACAATAATACTGAATTTCCCTAACTAGCTAACATATTAAATAACGTTATATAACTTTGTAAATAATAAATTTTTCGGTGTCAGTTTCAGGTGACATCGCCAGAAAATGTAAGTGAAACAAAAAAATGGTTCAAATGGTTCTGAGCACTATGAGACTTAACATCTGAGGTCATCAGTCCCCTACAACTAAGAACTACTTACATCTAACTAACCTAAGGACATCACATACATCCATGACCGAGGCAGAATTCGAACCTGCGACCGTAGCAGTCGCGCGATGTCAGACTGAAGCGCCTAGAACCGCTCGGCCACCGTGGCCGGCGTAAGTGAAACACAAATTACGTTTAGTATTCAGTAAGCCATTGCGAAAGTACGCTGCAAATGTAACTGCAGTAAGATTGAAAAATGAATAACCCACTAACCGAAAATAAAATTGAAGCAAATTGGATTAGACTAGCTTATATATTTATGACACCTGAGGTAATGACTGAAAGGACAAGGAAAGAAATAGACGATGAGTGATATGTTTTTGACTAGTTTTTGAAAACTAATCAGGCATTTCAATGCTAAACATACGACTGGTCAATACAATGAAAGAATATCAATGAATATAAAGTTTTCGTGTTTATCATTGAATCATGACATTTTGTCAGGAAAACAATTAAAAATTATAATTTTTATGCGATCCATGTAGGAATGAGAGTTGGGAATTACTAATGGAGAGAAGAAAACAAGCTGATCAAGGAAGAAACTTGAATGGAAGTCCCTATTGTGACCTAATGAAAATGGAATGGAGGAGGCAGGGACATGTACCGGTACCCAGAAAATCAATTGGTTGATGGGAGAAAGAAAACATTTCTTGCCTTCGAAGGGATAAGACAATGCGGAAACGACCACCTAACTGAAGAATATCTTCATAGTCAGCTCCAAGCATTCACCACGGGACACAAAGTTACTGAGCATCTTTGGTCGGAATTTAAAGGTATCGTCCACTATGTACTAGAGAAGTATATGCCTAGGAAAAATATAGGGGAGGGAAAAGATCCATATTGGTACAACAAAAATATTAGGCAGTTGCAGAGGAAGTAGTGAATTTTGCACATTCGTTTTAAACGTTGTCACTGCCCCACTGACAAACAGGAATTATGTAAAATGAAAGCAACTGTCAAAAGATGAATGAGAGATTCTTTTAATGAATTATTTTAGCTACAGATTCTAAAAATAGCCCAAAAAGATTTTGGACGTACGTAAAAATCTACAAACGCTACAAGTAATTCAGTACCTTCTCTTGCTGGCAGTACTGGTAATGTAACGCATGATGATAAACAGAAGGCCGAAATTCTACACCTAGCTTTCAAAACTCGTTTACGGTAGAGGACTGCAGCACTAATACCTCTTTCAATAATCGAACAAACGCAAGGATGGCTGACATAGTGTTTAGTGTATCTGGGACTGTAAAACAGTAAAGATCCTAAGACGCCAGGAAGGCATCTGGTCCAGACGGTATCCCGTAAGATTATATGTTGAAAATACTAGAAACATAGCACCATTCTTATCCATCATCTGTCAGAGATAATTGGAAAAGCGGAAAGTTCCACGGGACTGGAAGAAGGCCCAGGTCATGGCAGTCTATGAAAAGGGTAGAAAATCGGATGTACATAATTACCGGTCAATTTCACTGACATCGATTTGTTGTAGAATCATGGAACGTATTTTGTGTTCAGACATAATGACCTTTCCAGACTGTGAGAGGCTCAACTGCAGAAACCAACACGGTTTTAGAAAAACAGCGATCATGTGAGTCACAGCGGACCCTCTTTGTGCATGACGTACAACCGGCTCTAGGTACGGACTCCCAGTTTGATGCCAAATTTCTCCACTTTCGAAAGGCATTAGACTCAGCTCCGCACTGTCGCTTGCTCCAAGAAGTGCACCCTTAAGGTCTATCTGATAACATATGTGGTTGGATTGAGAGTTTTCAATAGACAGAGAGCAGTATGTCGTCCTGAATAGGGTGACTCCAAGAGAAACAAGCTTGACTTCAGGTGTGCCCCAGGACGGCGTAATAGGTGCGCTTCTTTATACCATTTACATAAACAATCTAGTTGCTGGTATTGACAGCGGCATTAGACTGTTTGCCCATGATGCTGAAGAAGAGAGGAAAGTAGTATCACATGAAAGTTGTGAACAAATCAGCGAGGATTTACAGAAAATACATGCGTGGTGTAATGACTGGCAGTTATCTCTCAATATTAGTAAGTGTCAGCTACAGCGTATAACAACGCGAAAATCCCCATTAATGTAAGAGCACAAACTAAATGCCCAGACTTTGGAAGTGGTAACATCCGTCAAGTATCTGGGTGTGACTGTTCGAAAGAATCTCAATGGAATGATCCGACTACACAAGTAACGGGCAAGGTGAACTCTAGATTGCGGTTTATTGGTAGAATCCTGAAACGATTCAGTCCTTCAAAAAAGGAAATCACTTACAATACGTTAGTTCGCCAGTCTTAGAGTATTGTTCGTCTGTATGAGACCCTAACCAATTGGGTCTGATTCAAGAGATTGAGAAGGTCCAAAGAAGAGCGGCAAGATTCGTGACTGCTACATTTAGCCATCGATAGAGCGTTACAGATCTCATAGAAAGTTGGAAATGGGACACACTTGCAGATAGACGACGCGCTAAAAGGAAGGGGCTGCTCACTAAATTCCAAAATCCGATCTTCGCGAAGGATGGCGCGAATTGTACCCTCCGCCACACACCGCTTTGTGGTTAGAGGAGTATATATGTAGATATGTAGATGTGGATGACAGCAGGTAACATGCAGCCCTAACATGGATGCACACTGCTAAAGGTTATAAGCCAAAGAAATATAGAGCAAACATTGGCAGTGATAGGAATGTTGACGATGATGTAGTCCCTGCAGGTACGGGTCAGCAATTAACGTCTAGTCCCTGTAGTTCTGCCACGTTTGTGTGTTATGCGTTTCTACTAATTGCACACTACATAAACACTTTAGGACCTTTGCCGTTCTGTGAGCCTGTAGATTGACATGGCTGTGCTATCCAAGGTGTAACGAAATAGTATAAAGTTCGGGAGTTTGTTGAGGGTATCATAAGTAGGCAACTGGAGATACGAACCTAAGTGCGAACATGGTAGTAAAGTTCCTTAATTTCATCTGCTTTGTGATAACCGACTCCGACTAAGTTTCTCGATATTCTCATTTCTGCTGGTTTCGATCCCTTTCATCAAACCATATTCTGTACTCATGGGAAACATCTGCGGCTAGTCCACCGCTTTGGTGGTGCTGTAATGAGACAAACTGTAGGAGAACTACGAGCAGAAGTTAGAACCTAGATCTGCAGTATAGTCGCAGCCAGGCAGCAGATGCTGGTTATTGAACTGCGCTATGAACTTAGGTGTCGTCAGACCATGAGCGGCTAAATAATGCCACAAGTCATCACCGTCGCTCCTGCTTGATGAACACCCCTCAGCAGCACCAAGACTTCCCTGAGACTGTCACGGGTGTCAAGGCCCTCGGGCCAGCCTTCGAGAAGCCACTCCAGGTCGAATGACTTAGGCGTCGTTGACAATTACTCCAGACCCCGGTCATTTCCCTGTTCCCGATGATTCGCAGTGGCCCATAAACGCAGTCGTTCCGTGAACTTAGCACCGGGAACCAGCATTTAAAAGGTGGCCCAGCAGAGTACGTCATATTTGGTCAAGGCTAGGCCACTCCCGGCGCCTGTCGTCTGGTTAATATGAGTCCTCGCTGTGGAACTCTGCCGCCTCAAAGCCGCGCCAGGAGGGACCTCTGCCTCTCGGCTCAGCCCCATCAGCTCACCCCTTGTCCTCGTCTGTCCAGACATTGACTCCAGGCAACGCCATCGCCGTGCCACTGGAACGATGCGATCGTCCGCGTTAGAGAAGACCAGGTGGCCGCCCGTTGCCGCAGCGCAGCCGCATCCTGTCGTCTCAGTTCGCCTCGGATACTGGAGACTCCAGCGGAGCGCTCTGTCTCCCGAGCACCCCATGTACGCCACCCACTATACGTCAGCGTCTGCAGTTGCTACACCGGAATATTATGAGGGAACTCCGAAAATAGATCACATTCAGAAGAATTTCTGAACTGTTTGAATTAGTAAAGAACTTTTGCTACTGTCCACATCCCCCAGCCGACACCCTGAAGGAATACCTCTCTCACCTTTGCCGTACAACACTTATGGACCAAAAGTATTAAGACCTTTAGATGGCGTCAGCGGGTTCCACGTTTACCAACACCGTAGAGATACTGAGAGCTGCAAGTTACAGATTCTGAGATAGGGATGACCTGGCGAGAGGAGATTCCCCTATACCCTCGATACTCCGTAGTGTTGTTGGGTGACTTTTCGGTATGTGGATTCCCGTCTACAGTATAATCGTCGCCGCGCGGGATTAGCCGAGCGGTCTGAGGCGCTGCAGTCATAGACTGTGCGGCTGATCACGGAAGAGGTTCGAGTCCTCCCTCGGGGATGTGTGTGTGTTTGTCCTTAGGATAATTTCAGTTACGTAGTGTGTAAGCTTAGGGACTGATGACCTTAGCAGTTAAGCCTCATAAGATTTCACACACATTTGAACATTTTTGTATAATCGTCCACGTACCACCTACAACTTCTCATTTCTGACAAAGAAGGTTTAAAATGATCCACTAAGCTGAAATATTGTGATGCAAAGCAAGAAATATGAAATCTATCTTTTCAGAAAGAATGTTGGGTGGCTATTTTTCTATAAAGTGAACTTGAATATTTATTGAGCCTTTGTTTAGCGAAAATAACTATCGACTGACGTATTATGGATTTCCTGTAGTTTCAGTGAGGATAATATTAGATTCTACTGGTGGTTAACGTAAGGAGTTCAAATAGGGTAAAGTCAGTGTCCAAGTTAAATTGGTCATCTGCACAAACATACCCGACTTCAATATAAAAATAGCTCCGTGGAAATGTAAGCGATGTTATTCCTTTGTTACAGAACTGTATGTGCTAGAAATTCGAATGTATGTTCCTACAAAATGAAAGTAAAGTGTAATTTCACTGAATATTTGTTATTTCACATGAAAATGCAAAATTGGTGATTTGTAATTCACACTTAACCAATGAAATTTCGCGGGGTATGTTCACTGCAACATAAAAAGTCACACTTACGCAGATATATTCACAATAAGTCGGCAGTCATAGAGCACTGTTTTTCCGAAAATCATGCGATAGAATACGAACGCATAAGCATTTTGGCACACACCTTTAAATAGTGGGACAGAGTCATTAGAGAGGCCACCCAAATTCGCATAAACGTGGACTGTGGCTACAAGCTCAGCAAGTCTTACGAACCAGTACCGGGTCTGCTAAGAAGACACTCAGCAAACAACTACCTGGCGGTTGGAGCGGAGAGGGTAAGTACATCTACTGTACCATTACCGGCCATGTCATAATCTCCGTGGCCACCGACATGTGCCTTGGGCGCAAGTCACATAGCGCGCGACTCGCGAGGGAGAGGACGTAAGTTGGCTTTGTGGCCTCAGGAGCTCAGTTCGGCAGTGCACTTGACAGTGACAGTATATCTGATCGCCGTAATATTGTGTCTGTCAGACAGTATCAACCGGCGGTACACGTTTGGTCTGTTCCATCGAGAAAATATGCCAGGAGAAGCACTGATCCCATTTCAGCCAGATGATACTCAAGTTTACTACGTGAAACTACTCATCAACAGGGCAGAAGAAGGAACACAGCTGGCTCTCATATAGACCCTGACGCAATTGAGATTGCTACTATACCAAGCAGCAACCAGTGAAATTGGATTTTTTCGTTAATGCAGAAAGTATTACAGCAGAAGAATTTCCTAAAACGCTACCTTGCGCCATCTATCCTCCGTCACCCATGGGATGTCATATATGAAGTCGAGGATTATGATTACCATGAAGAAAAAGGGTAGAGATCCCATATCCTCTAAGTGATGTCCTACTACAGTCCACAGTCGCAGATCGACAGTGGAAGGTTCAAGCCAACTGACGACCCACTCGACAGTAACAGAATTTCCACGGCACCTTTGGCTGGTTCCTTTGAAAGAGCACGGCCGATTTCCTTCCTCATCATTCCCTAATTCGAGCTTGTGCTCCGTCTCTAATGACCTCGTTGTCGACGGGACGTTAAGCACTAACTTCTTCCTCCACCTCCTCCTCCACGGCACCTTTGTTGCCCATGACAGTGAATAAGGTGCAACAACATGACCAGACGGAGGGGATCCACCAATGTCGGCATACAGAGGACTACTGACACAGCACGACCACAAACACTAAACGGTGCACATGCTGCGTGATCACTTACAGCAATCTTGTCAGTAGTAACTTCGAATGGGATAGCAGCCCTTCCTTTTCCAGTTACTACACGAAGGTCACCTGTGATGTTGAATTTCATTGTCATCTTCTTCTATCTTTACATATATTGAGCGACTTCTTTCAAAATTTTACATGACGCTCTACTAAACTATACACAGACTATATACATATATATAGGGTGGTCCATTGATAGTGACCGGGCCAAAAACCGCACGAAATAAGCGCCAAACGAAAAAACTACAAAGAACGAAACTCATCTAGCTTGAAGGGGGCAACTAGATGGGACTATGGTGGCCCGTCAGATGGCGCTGCCATTGACCAAACGGATATCAACTGTGTTTTTAAAAAATAGGAACCCCCATTTTTTATTACACATTCGTGTAGTAAGTAAAGAAATATTAATATTTTAGTTGGACCACTTTTTTCGCTTTGTGATAGATAGCACTGTAATAGTCACAAACGCATATGTACGTGGTATCATAACAGAATGGCGATGCACTTCCAACATTATGGCTGTCCGGCACATTGCTCGCGTGCGGTTGAAGTGGTATTGAGTAGCATATTTCATGACAGGTGGATTGGTCGTCGAAGCACCATACCATGGCCCGCACGTTCACCTGATCTGACGTCCCTGGATTTCTTTCAGTGGGGAACGTTGAAGGATATTTGCTATCGTTATCCACCGACAACGCCTGACAACATGCGTCAGCGCATTGTCAATGCATGTGCGAACATTACGGAAGGCGAACTATTCGCTGTTGAGAGGAATGTCGTTACGTTTTGCCAAATGTATTGAGGTTGATCGAGATCATTTTCAGCATTTATTGCAATTATGTGGTATTTACAGGTAATCACGCTGTAACAGCATGCGTTCTCAGAAACGATAGGTTCAAAAAGATACTTGTATCACATTGGAACAGCCCAAATAGAATATTCAAACAAACCTACGTTCTGCATTTTAATTTAAAAAACCTAGTTGTGACCAACTGTTCGTCTAAAATTGTGAGCCATATGTTTGTGACTATTACAGCGCCATCTATCACAAAGCGTAAAAAGTGGTCCAACTAAAACATTCATATTTCTTTACGTACTATACGAATATGTAGTAATAAATGAGGGTTCCTATTTAAAAAAAACGCAGTTCATATCCATTTGACCTATGGCAGCGCCATCTAGCTGGTTAGCCATAGCGCCATCTGGGTTCCCCCTTCAAGCTAGACAAGATTCGTTCTTTGTAGTTTTTTCGTTTGGCGTTTATTTCTTGCGATATTTGACCCGGTCACCATCAATGGACCACCCTATATATATATATATAGTGTGTGGGTGTGTCTAGTTTAGTCGACTGTCGTGTAAAAGTTTGAAAGAACTCGGTCAAGGTTTCTCTGAAAATGTTGCTAACAGGGTTTGCCATATATATCACGAGAGAAGTCAAGTCTCTGAGATGTGGTGCTCTATGAGAACATTGAAAATTATGATACTGGAGTGCGTGTGCATTAAGAATAAGAATGCCATGTTGCTTTGGACACGGATGCATGTCCGATGGAACACTGCATCCTTCTTCTTAACGAAACAGGCGCTACAGTATTATCTTTATCCGCTGGTACCAGGAAGCGACATCCAATTAAAATCCTACCCTGTACGGGAATTACATAATATGTGTACTAGTTCAGGTTATGACGCATGAAAGACGACAAGTTGCAGTTTGGGGCTGCTCGTAACTTTTGCATAGACAGTCGAAGCGAATAAAGTGGGAAACCCGGCACCAATTATCGTTGTCGTCATTTCCTTATACAGCTGTCGGTTGTTTATATTCGCGTCTGCGATTATCTTCCATGTCTTGCAGGTGCTGAAAATTAGGTGGACTAATGAGGTAAGGTAAAAGTATGTTCTCGATAGAATCGGGGAAGAGAGGAACATATGGGAAACATTGACGAGAAGGAGGAGAGGATGACGGGCATGTGTTGAGACGTCAGGAAGTAACCTCCATGCAACTAGAGTGAGCTGTGGAGAGTAATAACTGTAGGGGTAGACGGAGATTGGAAAACATCTAAGAAATAATAGAGGATGTAGTGTGGAAGCGTCGCTCTGCGATGAAGGGAGCAATTCGTGGGGTGTTGCATGAATCTACTCATAACTACGTCTGTTCGAGTTTTACTAGTGCATCATGTAATAATCTCAAGTAAACTGCACAAGAGGTTTCTGTGACTTTTGTAAAGAAAGTTAAGTAACTACTTATCTTTATATATTACTCTAGACAGATGTATACATTTGTATATTATTTATATTAAAACATATGCATCCCGTATCTGTCCATATATTAATTAGAGCATCGTGTAATGATTCGAAATAAATCAGTCACAAACTTTTCGAGATTTTTGATACTAACTTTAAACAACTCTTCGTATGTACTAGTAATATAGATGTAGTGTTCATAATTCCTGAAAGTTTCTAGCAATATTTAATGTTTTTAATATTTGTATATTGTGGAATATTTGATGTCTATATAAATAAAGCACTCAGGAAAATTTTATGTTTCTATAAATGTTAACATTCTCCGTTAAGCATTCAGTTCTCTTCTCAGAGTGCTTTGGTGTCAGTAATAAACACGCTTTCAATATTGTTTTGAACTTCATGGGTGACCCTGCAATCGGATTTGGACTAGACCGTCGTTTGCATGTTACAATATGACTTTCCATGTGGCTTTTCGCAGATGATACTATCACATAGAAAATGGAAGAAACGCTATAGAATACTTGGAAAACACATGAAGAACTGCAGAGAAGTGAGTTTAGTGCAGAAGTTAGCAGCTAACCCGCGACACCTACGAATGTAGCTTATCACTCATAAATAAAAGAAAAACTCGTCATTCTACGATTGCACGATCCCTGAATAATTACAGGAAGCAATCACATCCATTTGGATCAGTACGTCTAAAGAGCGATTTAAAATGGAACGAGAACATGAAAGTACTCCCACGTACGTGAGATGACAGATTCACTGAAAGAATCTTCAGGCACTGCAGTTCGCCAACAAGGAGGTAGGTTACAACAACTCTGTTCGAGCCTTATTTGGGTACTGCTCGTCAGTCTGGGATACGTACCGTCTAGGGTTAATAGAGGAAATGGAGAAGGTCCAGGAGAACAACGCGTTTCGTTTCAGCTTCCATTCACTATTGTACAAGGGCAGTCGTTGCGCTAGAGACGTTCTCTGAATGTTCAACGGTCAGATCATTGTTTACGGTTGGTACACAGAAAAATTATTTACTGTATACTCAATTTCTTCGCGTTCTTCAGGGCGACAGGCATAGTTGTTTGCAGTGTTCGACTCGTTCTTGTGTAATATAGCGCTCAACATTTTATGCTTAACATTACGAAGCAATAACATATTTTTTTACTTCATCCAATTTGGATGGTTGCAACGTCATTCTCAACTTTATTGATATTTCGGTGTCCCTGTTATCACATGTAAGAAGTTTTATTACTTCGGAACAATGAGCTTTTCTCACGTGAGTACGTAGATGACTATATTCGTATATTATTGGACAAAAATTGTTTTACTGGTGAATAAATAATAGATAAAGCTTAGAGAAAATTAGGTTCCAATACTACAAAAAACACGTTAATAATCATAGAGATTTAGGTAGATAAAATTTGATTCGACTGCTTGTATCTTGAGGTTACAGTATTTATGACGGCATGCCTTCCCTAAATCACAATATAAAATATGTTTAAATTTTGAAACGTTGCGTGAAATGTGCCTCTTATACAGAGAGCCGCAAAAAACACACGCAGACCGTGTTCGGTTTAGTGACGAAGAAAACTGAATGTCTTACGATTAGTTTCATCACAAGGTGCAAAACGCTTGTTCCCCATTTCTCTGACTATGTTTAATAAGTTCTCGTAACTAGGAACATACTTCAGAAAGTTACTTTCAATAACCATCCTAATCTCAGTCGTTTATCGCCGTTGTCGTAACAACAAACAGACTTCCAAGACTGGGAGTGGAGCGTTAATCTTTGTATTAATAACATCAAAAGGAATAAACTTTTCTCGCTAATTACTTAGAGTAGTGTCTTCCAATGTGTAATACATAATATTCATTATTTCACGATGTCAGCTAATATCTCATCAGATAAACTACGATATAGTTAACTCACGTCGTAGAAATATTTTTGGACGAGAGATGTACGTTACATTTTCACAACTTTCCATGAAATTAATTTATGGTCTGACTATTCAAGCAAACACCGTTTTTAAATTAATAACAATAGATAGTAGATGTCTTTTCTCACGCATGGGAACGACATAAAGCTCATAACGTAGATGATTGGTCTTGAATAAACCACGTGAAGACACATTTACTATGCTTTGTTCATCTACTAGAACTCGCGCCAAAATGCCATGAACTGTGAACCACCAAAAGGTCAAGATTACTTTTTCGATGTAAATACATGTTCAGTTCGAGACTCATACTGAATACTTATTTACTGTCATATATTTTGTATCCCGCCTGGAAGGCAGCGCGTGGGTGAGAGCAGGAAAAATACGTCGGTACTGTACGTAAGTAAAAGTGGTTTACTGGAGCCTGAATAAATACAGAGGCATACATAAGTTCGTACAGATGAGCACAGTCTCAAGCTAAAGCGAAGTGTCCCGGGCGTCTGCTCTTTATCAAATTGCTGACACTACAGTGGTGCTCGTAGAGTTGAACAGCGCCTGCTAGAAGGCGCTGTCGTCGTTGTCTGTCGTAGTGCCAACTTAACTGGCAGCTACGCCGTGGCATCCTAGCTATCGATATCACATCCCTCCCCATGAAACGACGCACCGTCGTTGAGTATAGCTTCCGACGGCGGGTGGAGGGACGCAGGGGCGGCGCAGCTGAGGGGGTGGACAGCGGAACTGCCAGGGTGCGCAGTCAACCCACGACCAAGAATTGCTCGCGAGGGGGGCGAGGAAAACGCCCCATGGAAAACCTGCCCAGGCCGCGCACCGCCACTAGGGAAGCTCGGATGTGGATGCGGAGCAATGACCTCCATGGGCGATGGCAGCGCGACGGCAGCCTCACCGTCCAACGGTTCCGGCACAACGGAGGAACGCACGGCGGCGGCAGTGGTGGTGGCGGCGACGGCGACGACGATGGCCGGAGGTGGGGCCGTGGCTGCAGGGAGAGGCGTCCGTCCGGTGCAGGTGACCGGACCGGCAGCGGCGTCGACAGCAGACACGCCCGCGGCGGAGGCGCGAGCGGCGGAGGCGCCATCGGTGGAGTTGTGGGCTGAGGCGGCGGAAGCCGTGAAGCCTCCAATTCTTCCGGAAAACAACCAGAGGCAGAAAAGCGAGGACGACACAAACGGATCTGGTTCCGGTGTCGCTTGACAGTGGCGGAGGGACCAGAAATGACAAATAAGGTGCGGCCAAGCGGGTGAAGATTGCACCCTTGCTCCCAGCGCTGACTGCCAGAGAAAACGCGATAGAATACCAAATCATGCGGCGCCAAGCCAGAACGAAGCGAAGCAGCAGGAGCGCGCGGCGGCGGGTGCAATAGCTGCAAGAGCGACCGATGGGCGAGGTCATGCAGCAGTTCCGCTGGGGAACGGGTGCCGCGTGGCTGAGAGCGATATGAAGCAAGGAAAGAAAAGAGCGCACGCTTGCGTGAGTGCGTGGCGTGCAACTTGCTCATCAACGACTTAAACGTACGCACAAAGCGTTCAGTCTCGCCGTTCGACTGAGGGTGAAACGGGGCTGAGGTCAGATGGCGAATGCCATTAGCAGCACAGAACACTTCAAACTCTGGGGACACGATCTGGGGGCCATTGTCGGAGACAATAACTTCAGGAAGCCTCTCAATGCAAAAAATAGATGTCAACGTCCGAACAGTACTCGCAGGTGTAGTAGAAGGCATAGGTACAACAAAGGCGAAATTGCTGTGCGCATCAATAACTATCAACCAGCGGGTGTCCCAGAAAGGACTCACAAAATCAATATGAACGCGCTGCCAAGGCGCAGTAGGAGTTGGCCACGCAAACAAATGTTGGCAGGGAGCAGATTGATGTTCTGTGCAAGAGCGACACTTAGCAAGCAAATTCTCAATTTGTTTATCAATGCCGACCAAAGTGCAGTGACAACGCGCTAATTGTTTCGTCCGCACTATACCCCAATGATCAGCGTGCAGTAATCGGAGGACTTACGACTGCAACGAACGAGGTACAATCACATGAGACTAATCATATTTAGTTCGTAACAATAACACCATGGTGTACATACTAGTTGTGACGCTGCGCAAAGTAAAGTGGATCACGAATCTGTGTAGCACATGGAGGCCATTGAGTACGACTATACTGCAAAAGAATCTGCAAAGAAGCATCGGTGGCTGTCGCGGAAGCAATGCGACGAAAACCCACTGGAAAGCCATCAGCTAACTCTTTATCTTCCGAATCAATAAACGTGCAGGACAGTTCGGAAGAATCAAACACTTCGTCAGAACCGATAGGCAGACGGGACAAAGCATCAGCGTTACCATGCTAGGCCATAGGCCGAAACAAGATTTCGTAATTGTAGTTAGACAAAAACAAGGACTAACGTTGCAATTTTAGTGCAGCACGGGCCGGAACTGGCTTTAACGGGCGGAAGAACGACGTCAAGCGCTTATGGTCGATGACCAAATAGAACTTTCGACCATACAAAAAATCATGAAACTTAGTCACTCCACATACAGTAGCTAAAGCTTCTTTCTCGATTTGAGAATAGTTTTTCTGGGCAGAATTGAGCAACTTAGACGCAAAAGCGATCGGGCGATCGACAGAATTAATGAGGTGCGAGAGAACGCTCCGAGGCCGTGCGAAGATGCATCGACAGCCAAAACAACAGTTTGGAGGGATCGAAAGGAATGAAACATCGATCACTCAACAAAGCAGATCTTAGCTTGTGAAAAGCAGCGTCACATTCCGAAGACCAAACAGAAGGAACGTTCTTACGCCGAAGGCGATGCAATCTGCACTGCATTTGGTATAAACCGAATATAATATGTAATTTTGACAAACACAGACTGAAGTTCTTTCAGGTTTCTGGGCGCTGGAATGTCCCTAATCGCAATGAGATGTGATGGTGAGGGGTTGATACCCTGTCTGTTAATCATATGTCCTAAATACATAATCTCAGTTTGAAAAAATTTGCACGTGTCCCTATTACACTTTAGTCCTGCCTGCAAAAGCACAGTAAAGAAAGCTCGCAGATTCTGCAAATGTTCGTCAGGGGTGCGACCTCATACAACTATATCGTCCAGATAGTTGGAACAACCAGGGACAGTGGCACACAACTGCTGCAAATAAGATTGAAAAATAGCAGGAGCCGAAGCACAACCGAACGGAAGGCAGCGAAACTTGAAGAATCCAAGGTGGATGTTGATCGCAAAATAGCGCTGCGACTGTTCGTCGAGCGGAGTCTGAAAGTATGCATCCCGTAAATCAATCGTGGAAAAGAATTTTCCCGCGTCAAGCTTATCAAAAATATCTTCACGGCGCGGTAAGGGAAACGTAGTTACCACTGTCTGGCGATTTACTGTAGACTTAAAGTCAGCACAACTACGGAGACGACCGTTTGGTTTCTTCACACACACTCTAGGCGAAGCCCATGGCGAAGCTGAAACAGGTTCAATTACACCACTGTCTTGCAAATGCGTAAATTCAGCAGCTACGGCATCGTGCAGTGCGTACGGGACCGGGCGTGCGCGCCGAAAAAAAAAAAAAGCATGGAATTGTCTTTAACGACAACATGTGCTTCAAAGTCCGTGGCGCAACCGAGGCCATCAGAAAAGAGTTCAGAAAAATCATCGCACAGTGCGGCAACACTGTCTGCATGGTCACTAACGTTGATGCATAGTACATTGTCCTGAGTTGCGAGGCCAAAAACTTCAAATGCGTCCATGACAAAAATGTTCGTAGCATCACTAGAGCGGAGCACATGGAAAGACACTGTACGGGTCGTCGCACCATATGCGGCTTGCAAACTACACACACCGAGCACTGAGATTTCCTGTCCAGTAAATGTTGTCAGCGTGGAATGTCAATGACGAAGCGGGGGCGAATCAAGCAAGTCATACGTAGATTTGTTCAGTAAGGAAACTGACGCACCAGTGTCCAGCTGCATGTGAACCGAAGGTCCACAAATGTTGAAAGTCACAAAAAGTTTCCTCGCATCGCGCTGAATGAGAGAGGAAGTGTCTGGCAAAACTTGATTCACACGACGAGCTGTAGAAACATGTGAAGCAGAAGGCTTTGAATAAATGGCACTAACGTCCATAGGCTGACGGGAGTCATGATCATGGCGGTTGCCGTTGCGGTGCCGCCCACGCGAGTCACACGAACGGG
Organism: Schistocerca piceifrons; assembly: GCF_021461385.2. Taxonomy (NCBI): domain Eukaryota; kingdom Metazoa; phylum Arthropoda; class Insecta; order Orthoptera; family Acrididae; genus Schistocerca; species Schistocerca piceifrons. Next base: position 443,998,319 of record NC_060140.1, on the reverse strand, counting down.
AGACAAGGCATGGTTGGTTGGTTGGTTTGTTGGGGGAAGGAGACCAGACATCGAGGTCATCGGTCTCAGCAGATTAGGGAAGGGCGGGGAAGGAAGTCCGCCGTGCCCTTTGAAAGGAACCATCCCGGCATTAGCCTGGGGAGATTTAGGGAAATCACGGAAAACCTAAATCAGGATGGCCGGACGCGGGATTGAACCGTCGTCCTCCCGAATGCGAGTCCAGTGTCTAACCACTGCGCCACCTCGCTCGGTGACAAGGCGTGAAGCAGTGTTTCTCTTAAAGCATAAAGCTTGCACATGCCCTTTTTTATTACAAAAATAACACCGTGCTCGACGGGATAGGCAACTGTCCCGTGGGTGGGCACGAAAGCAGTTCGGACATGATTTCAGTTTCTTAGAGGGTGCCTGGTTTGAAACGTGTTTAATTACGCGCGAGCGGCGCGGTGTAGCTGGCCGTGCTGGCAGACGGGAGGTTATGCCACGCTAACAGTACACACACCCGGGGTCACGTCGAACGCGGAAGTTGCCATGTCTCATGTATCTTGTCTCTAGCAAGTCCACTACTTCCTACAAAGACGGGTTTTTAAATCAGAAGATTTGTTCGCGGATGCGGTGATCCGCCACTTTCTGCGCAATAGCGTCTCTAAACATTATACCTCCACATGAGCGTCTACATGAGCAATTGAAGTCAGAATCAGAAGTTAGTCCCTGAAGATCTGATAATTAAGATTTATTCGACTGAGTAGGGCCACGCCGGAGGCGAAAGAATTTGTAGCTTGCAGCTGCCACATTTACACTGTCATGGAAGTTGGAGTTCAAGGCGTCAATCACTTCGTCGTAAATTTTAGTTTCTGGGCGGGTGGTGGGAAGCAACTTCACGAGCACACGGTACAACACAACACCTTCGTTGGCAATGAAAAAGGGAAGGCACTCTGTACCTGGTGTGTTGTAAACTGCGAAGTGTGCCTCGAGCTGGGCGATGCATTCTGGCCAGCGTTCAACGTCAGGACTGAAGGCACGAAATGGCGGTGCCGTCGGCGACGGCATCGGTACAGGCGGTGGCGGCGGAGGCGCCGAGGTAGCTGCAGTTTGTAGTGTGACCAGTACGTTTATGGTAGCAAGCAGCTGCGTCATTTGCTAAGCCTGAAAACGTACAAGATCGGACAGTGAAGCCTATTCCTGTGGCGAAGCCACGGTCTGCACAAATGAAAGACTTATACTGAGGCTAGCACGAAAAGAAAGCGGTACCGAGTAAAGAAAGGATATGATAGGAGGGGAAAGGGGAGTTCTTGTCGCCAAATTTTGTATCCCTCCTGGAAGGCGGCGCGTGGGTAGGAGCAGGAGCAGGAAAAATACGTCCGTACTGCACGTGAGTAAAAGTGGTTTACTGGTGTCTGAATAAATACAAAATGGTTCAAATGGCTCTGAGCACTACGGGACATAACATCTGAGGTCATCAGTCCCCTATAACTTAGAACTACTTAAACCTAACTAACCTAAGGACATCACACACACCCATGCCCGAGGCAGGATTCGAACCTGTGACCGTAGCGGTCACTCGGTTCCAGACTGTAGCGCCTAGAATAAATACAAAGGCATACATAATTTTGTACAGATGAGCACAGGCTCAAGCTAAAGCGAAGAGTCCCGACCTCTGCTCTTGATTAAGTCGATGACTGTACAGTGGTGCTCGTTGAGGGCGCTGTCATCGTTGCCTGTCGTAGTGCCAACTTAACTGCCAGCTACTTCGTGGCATCTTAGCTATCTATACCACAATATATTACGTCTTTATTGTCACATCACAATAGCCGCGTTTGAGTGGTGTCACTTCGGCGTCTTCCTGCACTGATGGCTGTCGACCAGCTATGATCTGTATCCGATTACGTGCTATTCTGAAGTCGCGTGAGGTATAATCGTCCGCTCTGCGCGGGCATCCAATTGGCATACTTGGAACAAATTGAACAAACAGATTAATTAAGTAACAGCATTACAGTAACAAAACAGTAGTGTTCCAGCATTAAGTTCTTTTACACCTATTTACAGGCAGGAAATAGCAACCATCCAATAAAAATTTCCAGAGAACACTCCTATATGGCACGTTCATCCCAGCTTCTTTCAACATCCTACAGCATATAGTCATGCAGAATTTCACCACATAATTCAACATCTCCTTCCTATCCCCATTTCTCAAGATGACTAAGAATCAGGGCCTCAACACAGTAAAAAATGTAAACACCAGTAATGAATTTTATTTCAACGTTATTCACAAAATTCTCAACAAGAAACTGAGGAAGAATGCTTAATGTACGTAACACTGACAGACCTTTTATAGGTAAAATTTGGAACAGGTTAAGCATATTTTAAGGCGCAGTAGGTAGATTTCTCTTCAGTTCAAAAGATAAACCACCAGCGCTCAAGAAGAGCAGAGGTCATAAATTCATCTAACGAGAGTGTCAGTCGTGCTAGTTGGACAGACTGCAAAGTCAGTCTGCTGTAGGCTCAGAGAATACCATAGATGTTGGCGATTAGAGAGGGCACATTTATCTTTTGATGAACGTTTCACAAAGAAAAACCACAAATACGTGATGGTTGTAGCTGTCCTACACATACACAAAGGGGTGAAGATGGCCACTCAGCTCCGAAGTTTAGAACTTAAGAAGCAGATGTATGCGTCCCTTTATTACTGAATGAATATTTCACAGCGTTTACAAAATATTTCAATCCCTAAACAGACGAAGCATCTTGGTGTCTTCATGCACAATGCAAGAAACTTGCATTCAAGTGCACAGCTCTACTCCATTGTATGTTTAGTCATCTTTATCATAATGCTGTCCTGACGACTTCCGTAAATACATCTGTAATTTTGCCAGAGTTGTCAACAGAGATAACTTTTACAGATTAACTGAAGAAACTCATAGATTAAAAAGTAGACATGTTTATCTTTGCTTGTATCTCACCTTTGAGATCAGTTATGTGCTAAAAAATCGGCTTATAACCATAGGCCTAGGCCGACAAGTAGTAATAAAGTTTGCGAAACAAGATTAAAACGTGTTTCTTTCACTTAATATAAACAGTAATGATAATAGCATACTCGACATAATGTCGTTAGTCCCGTGCTGACAGGTGAGGACGTTATGGCGTCGTTTGCGGGCACGGGGAGACGATCCCAATTTCTCTTCCAGGATTAATGACAAGGGCTGGTGGATGTAGTTCTTAGACGGCCTTGCGCATCCAACTATATGAACAATGGCTCATGTAAGATATACACAGCTCGCCTATTAACTTTCCCACACTTGTGCAATGGATACACTCTAGACTTAGGCAGACGGGGAACACAGATTCCGTCTTGGAAGGATAAATGGGAGAATGATAACGTCGACCAGTTAGTATCTACAAATCACTAATCATCATCATCAGCAGCAGTGGAAGCAGCATTTATCTTGAAGGCAGGTAGATCCTCGGTGATAAGGTTGAGTATTACATAACTACGCGATAATCATACTGCTGCTGACGATAAGTTCCTTGTATTTAATCATTAGTAATACGTTTATTATAGCAGTGGTCAGCGGCACGGGGATGCAGGGAGAGACTGTCCTTCGCTGTGGGCAGTTTCCAGCAGACTCGCTGCTGACGCATGAGCCGGGCGCATTCCGGGCTCGCTCCTGCGGCAGGCGCGGCGCTCCTCACATACCACTGGCTGCAGGACACACACCTCTTGCACGCCGGAGGACGTGAATCAGCTGTGCGGAGCCACACTGTTCTCTGCGACACTACATGGAATTCCTGTAGACGTTTTATCATTTTATGTACCGAAAAAGATACTACAGATTCACTTTCCTTTGTGAGAGTAACATTTTTCTTTCGTCGTTGTTGCAGTCGCGCAAACGTCTTCGTACGACTTAGCAGAAATCTGCTATAATGTTTACCACAGTTAAATCAACAATTAGCGACCACTCGAGTTCAGATCTTATGTAGAAGTGTCTGTACTCGGCCACGCTTTGTTATGGCTCCTTTTGCTTAAACGGAAAGAAAGAAAAGAAATGCACACGATTATAATATGCATGGGAATGGGATATACGTCCTAATCTTCTCCTCTCTCCTGTTTCTATCCATCTCCGCCTCCCCCTTTCTTTTTCCATCTCCTGCACCTCCTCCCCCACTCTTTGCCCATTACCACCTCCCACTCTCACTGTCCATCTTCTCCTCCTCTTCTCTCTCTCTCTCTCTATCTCCTCCTGCCCTCTCTCTTTCCCTCAATCCGTTACCTCCTCCCACATTATCTGCCCATTTTCTCCTCCCCCCTCCGTGTATCTCCTCCTGCGCCTCTCTGTTGATCCCCATCTTCCCATTTTCTATGTACATTTCCTGCCACCCCTCTGTCCATTTGTTCTTCTACCTGTCTCTGAGATTTAGCCTATTTAGTGTTATTCCAACTTCAGGTTCTGTGGTACTATTTCAGTCACAAACCAACAACCCAATGTGTGTGTGTGTATGGTTAAAACTTTTAAATCTTTGGTGATGATATTTTCCCATTATATATTACATATTTAGATTTATGTAGTAGATGTATTAAAAATATACAGGTATTATAAGTTAGGCACATAAAAACACGCCTGTATTCCAATACAATGTTCTGCCAAAATTTCAAAGCAGTCCATTAAGAACCTTTGGAGATGTGATTTTTAAAGCTTTCCCGGCGTACTGATTGTTCCATAAAAACACGGGAGAACTGCCGAATATCAGTAACGTCCTGCCACGATATTTCAGGGCAGAGTCTTCTGGCAATCTTCAGGTGAGAGCCACTATAGTAGTACTGACAGTACTGTAGTGAGGCTGACAATACTACTACAGTGGCACTCACCTGAAGATGGCCAGAAGACGCTGCCCTGAAATATCGTGGTAGGACGTGGTAGGCAGTTCTCCCGTGTTTTTATGGAACAACCTTTGGAGATTTGAAATTTTGATGAAGGGAACATCTATTTTGTACATATATAGAAAATATATATGTTCCAAATCGCGCATGTTATTGTTTAACTATTTCTTAAATACATGTCATAAATAAATTTATGTAAAATTTACAATAGGAAAACGTTGTCACAAACATTTCACAAATTTACATATACATTCTTTATACATTATACATTAAAGAATTAGGTAGCTAAAAGCTTGCCCATGTTAGAATTTAACGTTGTGTCAAAATTTCAGAGCAATCGGTATGTGCATCTCCTTCTCCGTCTGTATGCCAATTACCTCACCCTCTCTCTATGTCCATGTCGTCTTCCCCTTTTCTCTGACCTTTCTGAACTTTTTGTCTTACTGCCAACGAATCTTTGGTTGGGAACTGCAGTCGCTTGAAGTGAATGGGTGAATGAGCTGGGATCGTTGGTATATGGCGTATGGATCTCTGAGGCTGACAGTATTTTGAACAGTAAGACTCTGAAAATGGGTAGGAATACCAAGTATCGTACGATTCCGGTTGTGTAGTAGTATTCGGATCACAGGCCGATAAAGCCAGAAATACGAATTTCCTAATTTAGTTTCAACCAACAGCGAGGTAGAAAACAAACCAGCACTTGGGTGTGTATAGAATTTTCGATTAAATTATATAAGGAGAACTAATGTATTTGAGAGAAACAATTTTATAATGGTTTAATTTCCCTGCTACTGTAGTGAAAACTGACAGAGATAAAAGGAAACAAACATTTTCACGGCCCAGCATAGGGCAGTATTTTTTTCCTGTAGTAATTTTAAACAGCGGACCTGTAAATTGTTGTTTTAAATAATATGTAGCCTATGTCCGACTGTAAATTTGTTAGAGTACCATGTAAAAGATTCAAGTAAAGTGATCAAGAACTTTTCGAGATTTTTCCAACAACTCTTCCCTTTTATACATTATGCATATACTTGAATAATATGTATATTCAAATTTTATGGTTTATGTTCATCCATACATTTTTAAATCATTGCATAAATATCTGAAATAAGTCTGCCTAGGAGTTTTCAAGATTTTGCTAACATCTTTTCCCAGTTATACGATTTAATAAATTGACATATTTATATTAGAATGTATTAGTGAAGTCAATCCTAATGTTTATGAGAGTATTGTGTAATAATTTCAACGAAATCAGTCAGGATCATTTCGAGAGTTTTGATAATTATACTATCTAAGGCCTTGTCCTTCTATAGCTATATAGCCTATGGCTGTACGGATGCCTATTACAGTATTGTCGTGCTGTACTAAGGTTGAAATTAATCATTCAACAATTTTTCAACATTTTTTGTAACAGCATTTTCCATTCTCCTTTTATGTTGAATGTAAATACGTTTTTATCCTAGGTAATAAAAGTATGTAGCATAGGTGCGTCGGAACATTTACTAGAACATGGTGTAAAAATTTGAAGTAGATTGGTCAATAACTTTTCGAGATTTGTTGCGCTACCATTTTTCATTTACGTTGTAGATAGATATGTATGTATCTTATATATTTATTTCAAAATGTAGCCTATGCTTGTCCAAAAATCTGGGAGAGTATGGAGTAAATGTCTGAAGTAAATCGGTTAAGAACTTTTCCGAGTTTTTGGCAACAACATTAAACAATGAATTGTATTTGTGGTCCATATCCGTTTGAACGTTTATTAGAGAACTGTGTGGAAGCTTAAAGTTAATTGGTCAGGAATTTTTCGATTTTTTCGCAACAACGTTACACAACGACTTGTCTCTATATAATACATAGATACAGATAACGTGAGTAATGTGTATGGGGGAATGTAATGAAAGTGGGTGAAATACACTGCCTGAGGGAAAAAAAGCATGCTGAAGACAAGGTCAGATATCACTGTACCGTTTGAAGACAAACTCACAATTAATGAGTACATAGAATTATTAAAAGTTTCATTTTTCTGGACATCATAGGACATTCAAAACTATGAACAAAATCCCAAGTGACGGAAGTCACTCAGCGTAAATTCACAAATGATGTAACCAAGAATTCTCAGAGATAAGACATGCCAAAAAGGTAAGTTTTCATACCTCTGTATGGTGCCACTTGTGTCTACTGTCAGCATCAGAACTCAACTGGCAAAATGTTGCCGCTGTAAAACTTATCTAACAGAACTTTCTACAGTGGTGGCATATATTTATAGGGACAGCGGCGCTATATTGTGTGCACAGAAATAACTGGACTGCATGACGATGAAACCAAAGTGTGCAGAACAGGAACAATGCTTTAAATATGAACCTGAAAACAATATAAAGACAAAAGTGTGTACAACATGGCAGCAAGCGTGAAAGATTCGATAAAGGGCTACACAAAAGCTAGATGACATGAATTACCGCCAGTTGTTGAGACGGCATTAGTACAGTGATGGCATATGCGACCACACAAGTAATGAATAGATTAGTAATTAACTTAGAATAATAGAGAAATATGAACAGGTCCTAACTCTGTCAGCATAAACATATTAGCAACAAGAGTGTAACAACAGTTCACATATCACAAAAGGTATAATTATAACCTCTGAGGACAGGAAACAAAGGATACAGTGAAGAGAAAGAGGGGCAGGAACAAAAACTGTAAAATTAGCGACCTCTTGTAATACAGTATCTATACAAAGCATCAGATTAGGGTAAAAAAGTTAATCTGAGTGACTATTTACAACAACAAAAAACAGGGTAGTAGAAGGAAGAACTGGGATAAGGACAAATATGTTTACTGCGTATTTGGTGAAACGCTGACTGATTTTTTAAGTAATTTTTATAGTAATCCATGAGACACAGAATCGAGTATATGAATTCCCAATTAACACAGAGCATCATTACAATACAAAGTGAAAGCACGGAACGACGCATGGGAGCAACAACAAAGAAATTGACACAGGCCAGTGGCACTGAAACATTTCCTAGACATGGTCTATTACTAAGAACTATATAAACTACAAAAATGAATAAATTAGTGACTGAGAGCCTAGTCAGTATTAGTAACCAAAAACCACAGGATAAAAACTATCAACAGGAATAGGAAAGAGTGCTTAATAACACAACACCTTGGCACATGTTGGAACAGGAGGATCGGCCAGGAATTACGTGTGTGAAGCAAGTGAAAAGACAGTAAGACGAGTAAGGCGAACAGAGATAAACAATTAGCGAATAATTTTTGAAACAAAGATCATTTTGTGCATAACTTACTAAATTCTTAAAAACCTAATTGCATTTCGCTCAAAAGTAGTAACACTGTAAAGGAGAGGTAAAAAACTGAACTTTCTGAAGGGAAACAGTAGCCAACGAAAAACTTCTATATACAAAATCTAATCGGTTTAAACCAAAGAAGTTCGGCTGAGCAAACTAAACCACATGCCATATTAATGCAGTCATGGATGGTTAGGAGACTAGATACCCACATAGTAGATAAATTTAGTAAAGTGTCACGAATACTCCCAATTCTTTGCCGCCGAAGACTGTCACCGATCGAAAAGGCCGTTTTTTTTCGTACTTCTTTTTTGTTCAACTTACAACACATAACGTTTATGTGGCACATTTTATCACATGTAATTTTCCTGACAAGATGTCTGCTGTATTCTCCTCACTGAAGATGTTGCAAATAGTAGCGAAAATCGACCTGCCTGAATTTCTTGCCAAAACAGCGTCCAAACTATTCGCTTCCCTTTATCAAATTTAACATAGAAGTGAAATATTTCAGTCGGCTTGCGTTTATCCAGTATCACCTAAAGATGAAACATGTCAGCATGCATTTTTTTTTCTCAACAACTCCTAATGATCCCTGCAAAGAAAACTTAACAGATTCTAATTCTTTAAGATGCTGGCAAGGAAGCCGAGGTATCAGAGGATGTACGCCGGAGCATTTTCGATTTTTGGTTGAGTGAAGTAGTTTTGCACATCTCGTAATGAAACTGAAAATTCTCTCGGAAATGAATGAATTCAAGATCTCACGGTTTGATAACGCTCGTTACAGAAAACGACGCCGCCCCGTTAGGTGGCAACAATACGTTCATCAATAGTTTTCCTTGTAGAGCCGTACTCTTTCTTGGTTAATGAAACTATTCTACTTGTGAAACTATTTTATTTGCTTCCGGTAAGCTGTCGCGCACTTCTTTGGTGATAATTTGACTCGCCTGGGTCACAAAGGTAAAGCGGATTAAATAGGGTTAGAATATGCATGTGGCAGTGGCTGCCTGCAGCATGTGGGCCGCAGAACCCGAATGCATAACAAGAACTTCATCCAGAAAGTTACATGAGGCACATGGGTGCTCCACCATCGTAGTTAATAACTTTCGCTGTTCCCTCTGCACGCGATTCATTGCTCGCTAGAACTTTATTTTAGAATTCCCTCAGGTTACAGCACTTTAAGAATATCATTCACAGAAAAAGCCACTTTTGAATTACTTGTGCAATCTAACACTTTACAGATAACTAACAGTGCCTTGGAGGATTACCCTCCGTTGAGTTTCAAAACAGGAGATTTACCAAAGAAACATACACATACGTGTGTTGTTTCGTCGACACCGTACACTCTTCAGAGCCTTTTGGTAACAAAAATCTAAGCAGGCTGTTCTTCTTGTCGATTCAGCAGGAATCTGGTGACTGCAGTACTTTCGCAGAAGCGCACCATGTTCGGGCGTTTCTCAATGTTTCGACGATCTCAAATTGGAATAACGCGCACTAAAAACAAAATACAGAGACGATGGCTACGTCCATTAGCAATGACTATCAAGCTGCATCCCATATATGGACTGCTATCATGTCTTACTGTTCGAAGCGATATTGTGTTCGCGCTGTAGTGCTAGTTTCGCTATGGCGAATCTGTAGTGTGCTTGCAAAGTACCTTCCTTAAGCATTTCAAGTTTCAGCGGCGATATCTAGTTCCTCTTTTGGAACAATATTTAATTGCTAAGTGACTTCTATGCATTTGCCATGCATCGACTCGACAGTCAACCGGGGACCTGAAAACTGTTCGAACTTCAGAGAACATGGAGTGTGTGCGTTGCAGTTTACAGGCACGCCCTCGTCGTTCGTTACGAAACCTTGGTTCGAACAAGACAGTGCGACGGTCCACACAGCTCACAAGACCTTACAATAGATGAAATGTGTACTGCTAAACCAAAGCTTTAAGACCAATGTGCAATGCGATGTTGGATGCCGCCTGGTGGCGTTGCGGGCAAATGGCGCATTAACAAAAGTATGTAAGCGCAGCAGGCACGGCCGGCGAAACACACTAAGGAATATACCGGCTACAAATTGGGAAATCTATCGAGATAAAAGACTTTGTCAAAGGGCAGACTATTATTTCGCAGAGCCTGTGAACGAGTATCTCAGAAACGACGAAGCTGGTTGAATGTTCAGTCCTACTGTCGTGAGCATCTACGGAAACAAGTAGAAGGGCAGTGAAACTATCACTAGGCGCTAAATGGCTGGACGTCCAGGACTCTTCGCAGACCGTGGGATTCGGAGACTGATCTGCTCTGTAAAATGGCATAGATGGTGATCCGTGGTATCTCTGTCGAAAGGGTATAATGCTAATGAAGGGAGAAGTGTTTCGGAGCACAACGTTCATCGTACATTTATGAACATGGGGTTCCGCAGCAGACCTCCCGTACGTGTTCACATTTTGACTCAATGACATCGTGAATCACGATTGCAGCTGGCACGGAATTGTCGGGATTCGACAGTCCATCGATGGAAACGTGTCGGCTGTTCGGGGAAATCACATTTTTGTTACAGCAGGTCGATGGTCATCTCCACAAATATCGTCATCGAGGTGAACGGCGGCTCGAAACGTGTAGAACACTACGGACCCAGGCAGGGGACCTGTGATAGTAATCGAGGACACAATGACAGCTCCGAATCATTTGCATCCCTCTACGCTTTATGTCATCCTCTTCCGTGTGTCGAAGCCAGAACAGTGCTGCAGTGATTTGAGGAGTACTGTATGGAACCCATATTGATGTTTCGGCCACCAAGTTGCCTGACGTAAATCCTATGGAACCCACATGGGTCGCTATCGGCTCCTTTATTTACGCGAATTACGTGATCCTCCACAAACTTAACGACGTCCGGTTGGGTCTCTGATACGTAAAACGGTTATTTATTTCGTTCCAAAGACGGACAAACTAGTTTTTAAAAAGGTGCCCACAATGTTTAGGCTCATCAGTGTGCACGATATTCAGAATATGAACAACTATCGGCTGTATATTGGGGTGTTGACAGTGAAAATTGGTGCTGGACCGGGACTCGAACACAGATATCCTTCAATCCAAGCACGATTCACTGCCAAACCCAAATTTCCGTTTGTCCTCATCCATGTGTATACAGCATACAGTAGTACATTCACTGGAAAAATCCCCTTGCAGTCTCCTTCTAGGTGCGGCGAATCGGCAGATTTTTCGTGTTCTCCGTGGAGTGTTTGGAACAGTATGAATTTACAAACGCGCTTGGGTCAAATGGCCATCTCGCCTGCCTGTTTTAACTCTGCCATACGTTTATGTATGCAGGTATTTGAAGGCGAGATTGTATTCCAACCGACCCAGGAGCTTTTGACAAAAGATCCAATTCGCGACAAAATTTCGAGACTTTCTCTAGCGGTTACCAAAGATGTGTTCAAAATCTCTTTGAAACGCCTGTGGTGTTCCGTAGCGGCAAATGGTCGTCATTTGTCCGATGTATTTAACAAGCGAACTTCAATAAATGTTGACTTGAGTAAAATCTTCAACTTTGTTCTGCAATTATTTGTGTGCTATTTAAATTTAAAATTGTCAATACATTGTGAAGCGCCCTATACTAATGAATGTTCACAGCAAAAGTAGCGCAGCACATACAATGTAAAATTTACTTGTGAAATTTGGTGTCTTTTGCATTCGCGTCAGTAATATTTGCTTCTTTGAGAACATGATGTTTTGTTCTCTGTGCTCGCATCGCCTAGTATACGTTACTGAAGTTGAGACTTCGTAGAACTATCGATTTGTGTTACTGCTCAAGCGAAACAGAACGAACCTCTTCATCAGAAGGGAAAACGACTTCCAATGTAACCCGAGATCTCAGTTTAGATGAAAATTCTGGTGCAGGAGGGATGATGAGCACAGCAGTTGTGAACTCTTAAGAAGTACTATCGGGCCAAATTCTCTTGGTACACGCACTCCGTAGTTTTAAAGAGCCGGAACGAGCAGTCAGATATATTCAGTTGCTAGTCTTTTGTTTGCCTCATTGCGCATCTCAGCAGATCACGAAGCTCCTTACTAACACGATATTGGCTACTACAATTATTCACAATTGTAGAAAACTAAACAAAAGCACCGCGTTCATAATTAAGTTCGAAGTGCAATAAGCCCCTATTATGGCCCTAAAACCTGATTTTATACATAATTTACTTCTGCTTCACATCTTTTATGATACAAAGAATTCGGATATTGAAGTTGTGAAGAAGTGTAAGGAAGGGTTCGAAAGGAATAATGTGTAATTTTAAGTGGTATAAAGTTACAGTATTTGGAAAGATGTAATTAGAGCACATACATGGGTTCGAAAAAAGAAACAACATGAAAACGCCGCAAGGAAAGTGTGGTTGAGCGTAAATCTAGATCCTAGGCTAGGTGTCAGGTAGCGCTGTTGTATTTGACCACGAACTGCGTCACGTCACTATTACTGTCAGTCGTAGTCAGAGCAGTGTTCGCTGCAGTTGTGAGTCCATTATGTCGAAGCTAAGTGAATTCCAAAGTGAAAAAATTGTTGGTGCTCGTATTTTTGGTGCTTCCATAACCCAGTTAGTCGAAGGTTTTAGCGTTTCAAGAGGCAGCGTATCTAAGATTTATACCGAATGACCGGAGAAACACCGTCTGTTAAGTCACAGCGCGCAAGTATGTTGCTGTTAAGTGATTGCGACGGACTGTCACTGCAGATATTTAAGACAAAAATTAACAGGACAACAATTGCAAAAACCTCAGGTGATCTGAATGACGCCTCGCAAAACCTGTCAGCATTAAAGCAATATTAAAGGAGCTCCATGAACTAAGAAATCTGGAGCGAGCTGGAATTCCAAAGGTACTGTACAGTGATGCAGACGCCCATAACAGGAAAGTACGGTTCCGAAGCCAGAAACCCTGCATTGCGGAGCAATGGTAGAAAGGCGTTTGGTCGGATGAGTCTTAAATTACACTGTATGAAACGTCACCTTAGAAAAATTATACATGACTGTGCTTAAACTGACACACAGTACTTTTAGCGCAACGCAATCTGACTTTTAATAATCCCTACAAAAGAATGGCCTTCACTAACACCCCTACCCTATACCTTTCATGAATCACTTACCTCATCCGTTCTGGCTGGTTTGCATTGCTGTTTGCCATTGTAGTGTTGGGCGGTTGACTGTTAACAGCACGCAGTGTTGCGCAGTTGCAGGTGAGCCGCCAGCGGTGGTGGATGTGGGTAGAGAGATGGCGGAGTTTTGAGAGTGGACGATCTGGACGTGTGTCCATCAGAGAGAGTAAATCTATAAGACTGGATGTCATGAACTGCTATATATATTATGACTTTTGAACACTATTAAGGTATATACATTGTTTGTTCTCTATGAAAATCTTTCATTTGCTGACTGTGCCTATCAGTAGTTAGTCCCTTCACTAGTTTGAACCTTTTATTTAGCTGGCAGTAGTGGCGCTCGCTGTATTGCAGTAGTTAGAGTAATGAAGATTTTTGTGAGGTAAGTGATTCATGAAAGATATAGGTTATTGTTAGTCAGGGCCATTATTTTGTAGGGATTATAAAAGCCAGATTGCGTTGCGCTAAAGGTACTGTGTGTCAGTTTAAGCACAGTCATATATAATTTTTCTAAGGGGACGTTTCAACTGCTTCCAACTTCTGGCCGAGCTTACGTTCCAAGAGTGGAACGTAACGGTGGTGCAGTGATGGTTTGGGTAGCAGTGTCATGATAATTCATGAGACCCACCGTATTTCTATATGATAAAGGTAGCTGCCAAGGATTTTGTGACCATTGTAGTCGATAACGTCCATCCCATGGTACAATGTTTGTACGACAATGGTGAGGCTCCTGTTCTGAAGGTCCGCATCGCCCAGGACTGATTTTGGGGCACAAGGATGAACAGTCGCATCTCATCTGGCCGTAACAGTCACCAGAGCCATTGTGGTCTACTTTGGAGAGAAGAGTGCGTGTTGGCTACCCAACTCCATCATTGTTACCTGAACTTGGCACTACATAGCAGGAAGAGTTGTACGGGATTCTCTTGAAAAGCATAAGGCCTGTATTTACCCGTTCTGCAAGCTTTCTTGACTGCCACAGATTTTTTTCTCCTTGGTTAGGCATGGTAATGCGTTGTGTTTGTGGTATTTCTATACTTTTTTGCTTCCGATACTTGTTATGATAAAATGAAGTACATGAAAAAGCTGGCAACGAAATTTTGTGACCTCTTACACTTTTTAGCTGCTTATGAGCGAACTAAAATGTTACGCTAATTACATAAAAGTCCAGGCTGTACTCGTAGCAATGAACACAGATTTGGCACCGCCTTAACTGCCTTTCTATGACAACGTATGGAACGTTCTTTGACCTACACAAATATTATCCAGTAGATGTCGGTCGTGCAGTTGCAGAATCCCCGTTTCTCAAATAATATTGCCGCTCTTGACCTTTCGCCCACCTCCTGAGCGAACTCACAAACTGAAGCTCAGAGTCTTGCTCTCTTCATTTAAACACTTTAACACATCCTAATTAGCACTTGGTGCGTTAAACTAACAAAAGGTCTTCAGATTTAAAATCTGCAAGACACAAAATATAATTCTCCTCTAATAACTGGCTTGTGTTTGTATTTTCGTGACCGTGAACATTTGAAATATCTCAAATGTGCTAATTTGAAACACATTCCACAATCGGACTCTTGGATCAAATGACATTCAGGTTCTAAGCACCTAATACAATTCATAGCTATGTCGGTGAGATGGCCGCAATACCGGATAAGAAAATAGCGTCCGAGCTGCTGATTCGCGCACATGCAACAAGACGCAACCGCGTTTCAAATTGGGAACCTGTCGACAACACCTTAAAGCGATTAATGTTAAGAAATACTTAAACAAGTGTAATTACTTCAGTGAAATACATAATTATTCGTACTAATATGTGTTTGTATTAACACATACATCTCAACAGGCCACTGCGAGGAGAAAAAAGATAACAAAGGAAGAAACAGAAGAAAAATGGTGATCATATGAGAAAAGTATAGAAACTCAATATATTCGTGTTTTATGAATAAGATTCCTTCCTTTGTCCCCTTTGTCATTACTGTCTCCATGCATAATTAATTCTTTTTATTTGGTAAACGTAATTTTACCAGTTCAAGAGAAAAAAGAAAAAATACTGATAAGTCGTTATAGTGCCCCCTTTGATTGAGGAAAGGAAATGACATTTACTTGTCGAAATAAAACTCAAAACTCTTTCACTGAGAGAAAATGTCCTGAAATGATCAATATTTAATATCTCAAATACACCAAAAGTTGAAAAGAAACTTACCCATGGGCAGAAATAAAGTTTTTCACTATTTTTGTTATTAAACCCATATGTTGTTCAGATACACATAGGTAACAGGTAACACTGTCTTCCATTATACTGAATCCGCTTTTTTAACAGCCTTAAAATTAACAATGTTAGAGAGGTTGGATGGTTATCAAATCAGTGGTTGTAAATTACACTTAGTTTTTCAGATTAGTTAATGCACCAGATCACAAATGGTTTGATTTTGTTTATAGTTTTCAGAAAATATGGATAAAATTTGGTTATTCACATTTTTCATTAAAAGTTTTGCTAGGAATTTCAGCTGGTTCAAACCGGTGACATTGGCATTGCAGACAATGGACCAAGTGCGTAGATCTTTAGATACAAAAGTGTGGTGTCCTATGATTCCTTCACTGAAGCCAGGACCATCCATGAAGATCATTGGGAACTAGATTGTTCAGGAAAAAGTCAGATTTAGATGATGATGAAGTTGACAGTTGCTGCATCATACGAAAAACCAGAAAGATTAAGGATACTTGCACCCAATTAAAAAAAACATGTTTGGGACAAGCAAACTTTATATTAAGCTACAATTAATTTATTTTCTCTTCATCTGGATATATTGGCTTTACTTGCATCCTGGTGTACTTGTAAGAAATTCTAGAGAGTATAGCTTGAGGCTGTACTATAGACCAAATATGTAGTATGTTCTACCTCATTTTATTCTATGAAGAGTATGACTTAAATCACAAAAGTCATAAGAATTTAGAGTTTTGTGTCTTTTTTCCTATAGAAAAAATAACCCAGGACCCAGTAAATATATCTACTACATTAATTTCTTTCGGCTCATTCATGTCAACTCTAGGAGAAATGAGTAAGTAAACGACCAGGAATATCAAATTCTTGTCGGGTTTCCAGCCAGATCAAACTGTCATCTGAGCGCAATATTCCAGCGGTCCACCCAGCCACCATTAAAATGTGAGAAAAGCTTCACTGCTCTCGCCGACAACTGATTCCACTCGCAAATGACTGCACCTATATATGCATCAGAAGTACAACAGCGCATGTGCTAGATACAGTGCGCACGCGCTCAATCATTACTGCTGCCACCTAGCGCCATGAGAGTTGCAGCGTCTCCAGTGGTGAATGCTGCTGTAAACGATATATCATTATAAATGATTATTCATAGCCGGCAGATTCAGATGGCGTTGTTTCTTCACGTCTGATAAAACAGGATTCCACGTTTGACTTAACAGGTACCCATTATTATTATTAATGATATTATCTGCTAGTCTGATTTCAACAGATTCTTTTAAAACACAATCCCTGCACCGAGAAGCATTTGCAACGACATGTGTCTCATTATATAGCATCCTGTGTCCCTCTGTAAGGCAATGCTCAGCCACTGCAGATTTATCTGGTTCTAATAATCGCTTATGGCGCTGATGTTCAATACACCTGTCGTTGACTGTACGAATAGTTTGACCAATATAATTCTTCCCCCATTGACATGGTATTTTGTAAATACCAGACTTCCTCACACCTAAATCATCTTTGATGGAACCAAGAAGTACACGAATCTTAGTTGGCAGACGAAAAACACATCTGATCTCATATGTCTTCAAAAGTCTAGCTGTCTTGGCGGACACATTCCCAGCATACAGAAGAAAAGCCAAAGAACTGAAGGTGTCTTCAGAAGGTACAGGTAGAGGTCCCAACTCAAAAACACTTCGAATTTGTCAGTCCGTATAGCCGCTATTATTGAACATTTCCTTAAGATGTTACAGCTCCTGTGGTACATTTTCAGCATCTGAGTCAGCATATGCTCGTTTAACCTAGGTCAGAAGTACTCCTGTATATTGAAAAGGTGGATGGAAATTGGTAGCATGTAAGTATCTGTCGGTATGAGTCGGTTTCCTGAGTTCCGTCTTCTCTTCTATAAAATAGTACATCCAAAATAGGTAACATTCCCTACTTTTCTATTTCCATCATGAATTTGATGTTCGGATGAAGACAATTAAAATGGTCCAATAACCGGTGCAAAGAGTCTATTCCATGGGATCAAACAAGAAACAGCAAATAGCGTGTCTCAGAAAACACAAAGGCTTCATAAAAGATGTTTTCAGGACCATATCCTCAAAGTCCTCCATAAAAAGATTATCAACTGTCGGGGATAAAGGACTCCCCACAGACACACCATCGGTTTGTTCAAAATATATGTCATCAAATAAAAAATAGGTGAATGTCAGAACATGACGGCAAAGCTTCGTCATTTCCATATCAAGTGTGTCAGTAATTAAAATCAATGACTCTTCAAGAGGGGCCTGAGTAAAAAGTGACACCACAACAAAACTAAGAAGTAAATCAGAGGGACAAAGACAAAGCAATTTCAAATGCTGGATAAAATGCATGGAGTTGAAAATATGGAGTTCACATTTACCCATATGATTGCTGAGAACTGACGCTAAATATTTTCCCAAGTTGTAAGTTGGTGCACCCAAATTAGAAACAATATGGCGCAATGGAATCCTATCCTTATGGATCATTGGCAAACCGTATAATCCTGGTGGAACAGCTGCACCATAGACATAGGAAGATTTGGTACATATATATATATATAGTGGCAGCGTGGAGCACTATAACAGTCATGCGAGCTTCCTCAAATGGTCAGACAAGTCAGTTCTTTCATGCAGGAGAGACCTGTATACTGCAGCACAGATTCTGAGCTCAAGAACATATCGATTTTTTTATTTAGCAGACAGACATTAAATGATTTTAAAAATTTGGAAAGCTACCATGATCTAAATGAAAAGGGTTATCTAAAGGAATAATAATAATAAATGAATATGGGTAACTTTCCTAAAACGATTTGCAAAGAAACAACAATTCTATAGTCTTCATTCATTTACATAATTTAAAACTTTCAGTTAATATGCTGTGCTGTGCCTCATATTTGAGGTTCTTTTTACCATACATAAATAAGCAATGGAACCTGCAGGAACATCATCATTACAGTTTAAAACAATTTCATCTTTTTCTGTGTCGCCGCTACATTCTTTTTATAGGTCATATTTATGACATGAAATTATGTGGATTTATATCAAAATGCCCTTTCGGTTGCATAACTCGTTTAAAATCTGAAATGGAGTTATAAGTCCTCAAACAATTATTTGGTGGATCTAAGTTGTACACTTCTTGCCAAAACTACATGTCTTCCATTCTTCAGATAATTTATGAATATCTTAAAATGAACAAATAATGATGAGTGAGAAAGATGATTATTTTTTCAGTTTATCTAAATTGTAAAAAAATAGGAAGTACATCATATCAAAGTCTGCTGAGTTACAGAAATTCATAATATCTAACTCAAAATTCTTCATAACACTCAATGCAATGACTTCTGCCATTTGCAGTTCACAAAGAGATTTTCCAGCATATTTTCTCGCAGTTTATATGTAATTATAGGTACACAAATCTCCGTTGATTCTACAGCAGTTCTACTTTAGTTAGGAAGAGAACCTTTAATTTCAATTCCTGCATCATTTCTATCAGCCCATCTAATAAAAGCATCTAGAGTGGCAAAAATTACAGGAAGATCGCCATAATCATAAGATAAGGTCTTCAGGATCTTGAAAACATTTTCCAAAAGCTCCAAGTCGATAAACAATCTCATTTTTAATTTTCCCATTGATAAGTATATGGCCTTCCATGCTTATTTTATTAGCAAGAGATGAGGTCAAGTGCCACAAAACTGGTGATGAAATAAAAATATGTTCAGTTTTAGGTTAGACATTATTTCCTTGCTTTAAAAATATAAAATCAAATACCTTTGCCACATAGTTATTGATTAACATTGAATTGGGATATTATTCATATGTTCAGTAATCTGAGCCATCAGCTTTAACAATCCTAAAACTCATATACAACTGAACATGGTTAAGATAAACCAACCTATCTCTTATATGGTTGTTACTTTCTCTATCCTTCTTAGGAAAATTTATGTTGTGTTTCCTCTTCTCATTCACAGCTCATGCGTAACAGTGACAGATTCAGTGTTGCTCATTTAATAATAATAAAAATTTATTAAGCTTTTTCTAAAGCAATTGCCACACAAGCACCACTGAATTCATTCAGATTATCATTTTCATCAATTATACTTGATTCTAAATTAGAAATAGTACCAAAAACTAGAATATATGTAAGTTAATGTGGTTCGTGAAATAGTGGTCCACCAAATTCAGCATTAGCCTTGAATGAAGAAAGAATGCTAGTATGTCAATGAAAGTAATCAGTACGCTTCACAAACATTTCATTAACCAAATTAAAATGTTTGTTGACTGATTCAAATCGATAAATCTTAGGCATATCATTACCAAAAAGTATTTCATTACAAATAATAGTTTTGCCACGATATCCAAAAACATTTCCATCACTATAATTTTTATTCATATGTGAGTTTACATCACTCTCAATACTAATTCCATTTCAAATTTCCTTTATGTTAATGTGAATACTTGGCTTTGTTGAATGAATAATTTTTTCCAAACTTTTCAAAGAATATTGAGCAACAGGAAATTCTATTGTCTCTCCATCACAATACAATTATTACTTTTTTCCATAATATTTTGAATTAAATATATATAAAAACCAACTAAAGCAACATTATTGTAGCAGTTTTGCGCAGGTACAGTCAATATTTTTTCAGAACAAATGTCCTATCACTCACTTGAAATAGCTGACCCATTCACTACTAATAACAATATTGTTAATTAAATGGAAACTGATCCAGAACCAAATATAATTTTCAGAGATGAAATTAAAAAGAAAAACAATCATGGCAAGTCCTTGCCTAATTCAATTTGATTTGCAGTAACAGTATCAAGTTGATATCAGAAAACAAAATTAATAACTGACAATTATATTCTAGCTCCAGAATGGTTCA
Source organism: Schistocerca piceifrons (assembly GCF_021461385.2). NCBI lineage: Eukaryota > Metazoa > Arthropoda > Insecta > Orthoptera > Acrididae > Schistocerca > Schistocerca piceifrons. Next base: position 443,977,872 of record NC_060140.1, on the reverse strand, counting down.
ACTGGAATGAAAACAGTTATCTGCAGCTTTACAAACAATCAAGAACTGAATACCAAAAACATAAAGATCAGCTCCTTACTGATACAGTCAATCAGGTGAAAGAAGAAACGGAAGGTTCAGATGAAACTGTATTGAAAACTAACAAAGAAAACAGTGAAAATGAAAATATTATGGTTCTCTACCATATAATTTTACCATCAGTTAAAGTATACCAAAGTCCACATTATGAGTGGCCTGATGATAATCGTTTTATGTTGACTATCCATTAAGTGAATCATAAATACATGGTCTACTGAATATATGAAGACAAAAACTAGAAAAAATTGACACACTATGAAATTCTATAATTTGATTACACATTCAGTGAATGAGAAATACACCATGTATGAAATAAATATAAAGTGGGGAGAAAAATATAAAAACATACAAGTTAAGGAACAGAATGAAGATGATAAAAAAATCTAAAAAAAGAATTTTGCTTTGTGTCAAAAATGGTGAAGAGAAAGGTTTGGATGGAGACCTGCCAATTACTTTAAATTTGTTTGTTTTTTGCCAGTTGAATTCAATGGAGATAAATTCAAATTGCTGAAAAAGAATATAAATGGGGTGACGAACTTTCTAACTATAAAACTGATTACTGTGGATGTGTTAAACACAAAACTTGATGCTGTTGATTTATCAAATTATGTAGCTACATTGTACCAATCAGGTAACTGCAAAAACCCAGAAGTTTGATAAGAGAAATTGTTGTTGGCTAGTTCTCAAAATTAAAGCAGATTTAGAAAAAAGTTTCCATGAGAGAGCAGGTGAGAGCTTAGTAAAAAAACATTGACAAAAACCACTTAACTGTGATTAAATGAATAATATGTGTGAATGAATCTACAGAATAGCAGCGATTCATGGAGCAGAATCAGCTTGAAAAAAATATTACTCTATTGAGAAAGTAAGAATAACAGAAATTTTAATGAATGAATTCAGCGACGTCATTGTGAACAATCCAATAGAAATAACAGATGTGATGAGATTTTTGAATAACCTGAAATATATGTTTTCGAAAAATGAAAAATGTGGTAAACGATCAATTACCATATTTATTAGTTAATTACCTCTTGCATATGAGGCTGAATATTTTGTGGTCCAATAGTCAGACTAGATGGAAGGATTAGCTACAGGAGATCAAGGTATTAAGCCCTTTGAAGAAGTATGTAAAGAACATAATGTTGCCTATTGGGATCATAAAGAGTTATAAAACAGACATGAGGTAAATAAAAAACGCAAATTGCTTGTAAAAGGAAGAATGAATGTTTATGGTGTGTCATCAGGAGGAAAATTACCTGCAGCTGCAGTTCAAGGTACAATGTATGGAAAATGAAAATTATGAAATGGGCTAGTATTTTGATGAAAATGGCTGGGGATTGTAAAACTATTCATAAAATTTTAATATATATGAATGAATAACTTCAGTATATTTTAAAAATAGCTGCCTAGTGCAAAAATAAACCAAAAACAATAGAAATTAAAATCAGTAATAAACAAATATGCAGTACTGATAATTTATTATCTGTTGCTTAAACAAGGAAAGTTGACTGACAAACTAGCAGGAATTTGCTCATTACATTATGTATACCTGTTGAGAAAAATATTGCAGAACATCTGACAACAGATATAGAAGATGCTGAATTAATCCAAAAAGAAGGCAATTTCTTCCCTTACTTTTGGGAACAATGCTACATTAAACGAATATTTTTTTACTATGTGGTAGATCACCTGCTATTGTAAACACAGTTATAAATAACTATAAAGGTGACAAAGTAATGTAATAATATGAAACATATAATCAAACAATGGAAATGTGGTTCAGGGTTGACAATGCTAATTCCAAACAATAATTAGCATGTATGCTAATGCAATAAGTATTTCGGTATGGGAAAAGTGTTAACCAATTAAAAATTAAACACTTTCATCATGTCTAATGTAATTACCAGACAAATTGAAAAGTATCAAATGCTGAGTAGTAAATTCAGATATATCTGATGATACTCACAAACATTGGATTTGCTACTATAAAACAAATAATAGAAAATGTGTTTTTGACTAACTTTATAGAAACATTCCAAAGCAACTAGTTAACTGCTTGGGAGAAAATTAACTATACTGCAGTTTTGAGAGATTACAAAGTTTTTGCCAAATTTATTTGTTGTCAGTTGTGTATTTATATTATAGCTGATAACAGATAATTATAAATTCAATAATAATATGTTCAACCTAATACATTGACACTTTCAGACATAAGATGCATGAACAATGGAAGATTGCAAAAATTAAATGCTAAAATTGCTAATGTTCAACCAAATATAATTAACTAATTTCAAAAAGATGTATGAAATATTTTTAAAATAATTGAATGATGCATTGACTTTAAAGGTAGAAGATTAATGAATATAAATATCCTGCAAATGGTTATGATGGTGTTGGTAAATAATGCTTAGAAAACGAATTAAATAATCATGTTACAAAATCTGAGCATGCAAGTATCCTAAGACAATGCACTACCACAGCACATCTCAAAGAAAAAGTTAATCAGTTCTGTAATGTTAACTAAACCACTAATCTGATATTGATGAAAGGACATAATACAGGCATACAACTTTGACATCTCCTTTACACAGATACAACAGACTATAGAATGTAGTACAGGGTAAACAAATAATTTAATTTACTTACATGAATGGATGCAAACAAAGAAAGCACAGTTTTGAATATGATTTCAGGCTGAAAACTGTTGTTGACAAAAATATAAATAAGGGTATGATAATTTTGATATCATGGTAAATGTTTCTGATAAGTTACATGAAACAAATAACAAATATAATCAGTCAACAGTGCAACATAAATCCAACTTCTTGACTATAAGAAAAATGATACAGATACAGCTATACCTGCAGATGTAAAAGTAACTACATTTGTTGAAATAAATTAGCATTATTAAATTTTTGATCTGTGTAAATAGGAAATGATATATGGTACTTGAACTGAAGAAAATTTACTAAATTCTGAGTGACAAGTAAAAATGAAAGACAAATGACTGAAGCACATTGCACACTTTTTAAAAGTAAAAAGAATAAATTTGTTAAATAGTCTTTGGTAGATGATGGCGTGAGAAGCATTTGAGAAGAAATGAGTCAAGTAAATCAATGAGAAGAAATTTAAAAAGAATAAATGATGTTTCTCTTAGTGTTGATAGTTATTGCAATATAGTTCTCTAGAAATAGATACTTGAAACACAAAAAGAACTTAGAAAATCAGTACAGAATGTAAATATTTTGTAGCTGTTCTTGATGTTTCTTCAGATAAAGATAAAGATAAAAGAGACAAAAATATATCCGATGCTTTTGGAAAAATATTCAGAGAGACAATTCTAAGAAATCAAGAGACACATAATGGGGAAAAACTTTACAATAAGGAATCTAATGAACTTATGAAGCAATAAAACGTTATTCATTAGTCAACTATCACTGAATTACAAGCATGTGCTATTGAAAGAATTAATAAAACATGAAAGAAAATTCTTGGATGAGATTTACCCTTCAAGGAAATTATTACTGCGTTTACTTAGCTATAAGACTGCCTGGTTAATAAAATTATACAAACTGTCAGTTATAAAACTGAAGTCAGTAGAAGTTAATGACAAAAATTATTAGTTTACTGGTATTGTCTCTAATGATAATCCTAATTTTAAAATAGGATATAACAGAAATTTTTGAACTGAATATGTTATTCTTTCTAATACGATGTTAAGGCATCAGACTGAGAAAAAGTGAAATGAAATTTCTATCAACAGGATTAAGGGGAATCTAATAATTCAGATATATATACTGTTGGATAAGGTTTGAGAAAGGAAGGGGATAAACTATATGGCTGGGTTTTAATAATTCATATAACAATTGGGTAAATAACGATAATTTTATGTTATAGAAGATATCTTATATCCTGTACATGTGGTTGCCCACTACATCCAGTAATTAATGACAAGTATTTTCCTCAAAAGTTATCATTGTTGTTCCATTGTTCTGTCATTTTATTGTACTGAATAATTGAGTTAGGACTGTATTCGATTTCTATAATTTCTGCGCAACTTGAATGTATGTCTTCAAGTCCATATAATTGTGTTTGCAGTTTTCCTCTTGGAAATCGACTCACACAGCAGTCATAGAAAAATTAATCATCAAACGATTGTAGAACGAAAATATGTTTCTCAAATCACTATTTTCATTTGGTACAGCAATATGTGGTTGCATTTCTCTTAAACTTTCTACAAGCACATCCTCTCATCCTTCTAAGTTTTGAATTTCTTCTCTTCAGTATGCAAACAGCCATTTCTTTATCAGTTTGTAAATGTTCAATATTATCCTGTAAGCTTCCGATTTGTCTTGCAGTTTGTATACTCCCTGTTTCTGAATGAAAGGTAAAACTTCTTTTGTTATCCATTTGGTAAACTTTTCACCAAGAGGAAAATTTGATTTGTGTATCAACTGGTATAGTCCCGATTCATTCATAAATATGGTTATTTATTTAATTGTTAGTTAAGCTCAGTAAATCACTGTGTCTCACATATTATCATGTTATGTTTTATCATCACTACCCACATGTTTTGGGATTGCATCACCAGTGTTTTTATACTCCAATAGGTCTGCAACATTCTTAGCTTTAAGCCAAGGATTGTTCTCTTTATCAATTATCACAAACAGTTCCTAATTATTTAAAGCAGTCCTGTTATTCTCCTAAATAATTTCATACATATTGACACCCCTTGAAGACTGCACCAACAGTCAGTTCATCGTGTGTGCTGAGGCATTAAATTTACTTCTAATAGGGTCTATTCACATGGAAATAATATATAATAGGAGGAAATGTATTAAGTGTATTCATATTCTAAAGCACCAAACCATTATTTCTAATTCTGCATTAATATAGATTGTAATTATTCAACGATTTGATAAAAGCTGACTTGATTTAATTTTCTAGATCTTACTGGGGTAGGGTATGTAGAGTTGGTTGTCATGTTTTGTCTCAGTGTAATCAAGACTATAATTATTTAAATATTAATGTAAATTTCATTTCATTTTTGAATAATTTTCAGTTGCTAGCCTCAGATCAGTTGAGATGCCATAACCAATTAAGAACATAAAATTAGCCACATCCAAATACAGGGACTCAGAAAATACGTGTAAAGGAACACAAACAATTACTCACGATTTTAAAAAAAGGCATAATTTCTTTTATGTTGATAAAAATCTATATTTTCATAAGAGTTTAAATTATTACCCTCTTGGAATCTCCATGACTATAGCACAAAATATCATTTGTAATCATTACTTTTTTTCAAATATCTTTCCACCAAGTATCTAATTTTAGGTGATATTTGTTCGTCTGAATGGATTCACACATTTTTATGATCAGGGCCAGTAAATATTTTACATCTGGAAATAGATAGCTCTTCATCTCGTTACCAAACATAAATCTTAAAAATTATGACGCTACAAACCCTAAATTTTAGCATATTAAAAGGTAGAGCAATATAATTAAGATATAGATGTATTCTAACATGAGAAAGAATCAGCTTATTGCTCTCATCTACAACAAAAACAACAGTAAGTGGTAAATGTTACTGTAAAACATCTCAAAACTGTAGCAAAAGGAAGTAGGAATTGAAGGCTATTCTATAGTAAAAAGGCAAAAACTTATTCAATGGTTTGATTATGATTTTGAAAAGATGTGCTTTCAAGAATTATACAAATTTGATCCAAAACTGAATCATCTGGAAATATAGGTATTATTAAATTAAAAGGAAAGGACTATATAATGAAGCAGGATGGATGCTCATACGAGTACTTTATATAATGTCTAAAGATTTTATTTTCAAACTTCAAGATATAATTAACTGGGGAATTAAATTTAACCAAACACTATCTATCTGTCGATTTTATAAGAGACTTTCAAGCAAAATATGGTTATGAGAGACTTTTATGGCAAATTAAACTATGAGGATATATCAAGTGATCAAGTATTGTCTGACGTTTTTAAATCAGATTTAAAGATAAACTTGACTGGGATTCCATTTTCAAACATAAAAATTTATCTCGACCTTCCAAACAAAAATAATAATAAATTATGAAAAAAATGAGCAACATGAATTCAGAAAATGTTTTATGTATGCTTAATCGATCAAAATCATCCATTTGTGAAAATGAAACATAATTATACGTTTCATAAAGAATGCTTTACTAAACTTAAAGGATTAGTCTTCTAGTCCAATGTGTAGAAATGTTACATGAACATAAATACATTTTCCAACATCCAGTTTAAGACTAAAATAGCATAATGAACAGAACATATAGCTTTCATAGCCGCGCATCAGGACTGCTGTTATAGTACGTCAGCCTGATAAAGATGAATTATATAACTCATCGACTTTTCTTATGTGTAATCATTAAATGTTTTAAAATAATTACAATAGCAAGCAATTAAAAAATTTTTTACTGATTCTCAGGTACAACTTTATTGAGTTTGGATCATAATTAAGACTTAATAGTTCTTAGAGAACTAGATGCATTTTCCTAATATTGTTCACTTCTTTTGTAGGCTTCTTCTTTGTCCTTTAATCAAATAATGATTATACTCATAGCCATCCTTTTACAATCTTAAAAGGACTTAAAATTTCATCAGTTGTCTGAAGAACAAATTGAAGAGCCGTTTTTTCGCTTTTTTTATTAATGTTAACAATTTTCTTTAGTTAAATAGAATATTTTGTCTGATTTTAATACAGAATCATCCTTAATTTTATTCACACCTTCAAAAGGATTTGCTTAAATTTTATTCTTCTTCTGTATGATCTAATAGACTGTCTTATAATGCCTTACACTATCCTTTACTTTATATTCTCCATGTTTATGGATTGAAGGCAAAACTTCACTAGTAACCCATTTTTTAAGTAAAATAGCTTTGTCCTTTTTGAATTTAAATATTGAAGGATATAGACCAGAGACTGAATCATGGACACCTAAGATGAGCATCTGCATGGTTTTGTATAGCATTTGGAGATTTATCACATTCTAGAATTTCAGCAACATCCACAGTCTTAAACAAAGGATTTTTTGTTGATCAATTATTGGTTATTTCCCATTGTATGCAAGCTCCTTGTTGACGAATTCTGTGGCTTACTCCCTTTAATAAAAAGCGTTTTTTTACAGAAATATTATTTGGATCTGTCACATTTTATAATACTTCAGGTCTACATAAATGATGGTAGTTGTACCATTGTTGCTAGCGAAAATGGTAGTAGCAGACAATGGGAGTAAAGCAATAAAGTGTTTGAAAGATTTGGTTGTTTGTATATTCCATCAATGGCAGGAGCTGATCAAGTGATTAACGACGCATTCAGAAGAAAATTAATGTATTCCAATTATGAAATAATCTTGAGGTAAGTGGTGAGCAGAATGAAGAAATTTTAAATTTTTCAAATAGTCCTAGATGTAGTGTAAAGCAAATATTTGGTAACTGCAGAACCAGTACATATATATCGAATAAAAATTATAAAACTGATTATAAAGGAGCAAATGAAAATTAAGAATTAACAGAGGCAGCATTTTGGGTATGCCATAATTATATTGCTGTTCAGTTCATTGGTGGTAGCAACAGTGCTGTATATTAATTACAAGTAAAAGACAGGTACATATAGAAAATGAACATTTGATCATCTTCATAACAACATTTTAGAGCACACACTCTTAAATCTAAGGTTAGGTTGAAATAATTAACTACACTTAACTTCAAATTTTTTAAGAGCAATAAATGACCAACAATGCTCCCCATTTTATGTGTATACCTCAGCCAACCATGCCTCACTCCTTGCAAGTAAAATTCCTTCGATTTCACCTATAAACAGCTTAAATTACTCCTGTAAACAATAAGTGTGAAAGAACGGATGAGCAACGTTATAGGAAAATATCCTTTATCGTATATTACTCTAGCCTCACCACAGATACCTCCCATGAGGCTGCATCTACGGTACTGCTATCTGGACGGTATATCGTGGGAGGAGTTTGCTGTCGAGGTCTAGCGCCTATTCAGCGAGCAACCAACAAAAAAATGGACAATATGCAGAAAGGACAACTCTGCAGCCGACAGACAAGGGTGGGGGGGCTACGCTCCATCCTGGCACTAGGTAGCTACCCGACCGGTGACAGAGGTCCAGGCCCCACAGATCTTTTCTCTTTTGTGGATCACACGACCGAAAATGGTACCAGTAGTACTCTGGAGCATGGACTGAATTTAGGCTGGTATTCGGGCCACGATGTCGTAGTTCACTACGAGTGAGTTTCCTGGTCCAGGTGCCGACTGCTAAGGTATTCTTACAATCAAGATCTCGCTCAGGAGCCGTCAATGCGAACGACGTCGGCGTCCACTTCAACGTGCCCATTCAGAATCTGCGAGTGTGGGCTGTAAATCAAAGAGACGTGACCAGCACTCAGGCGTTTTAATATTTGATATCATTCTTGTCATCGACAATGCCCAACTCAAACCCTTTCTCACCCATTTCTGTCTTAGCTGTGACACATCCAGTTCACACTTCGGTTGTAGCACAGTTAGTGCATGGAAATTATGATTTTCAGTGTGTCTATCGTGACTTTTAAACATTCTGTATTAGGTTTTTATGTTCCAGAAATTTGAGTTCGGTTACGGTAATCAGAACACTCATTGTAGACTACAGTCCAAGGCCTACTGTTACTGTTGTTCATTTAATGTCCAAGAAACGCCTGTGTTACTTACTGTAACGACATCATAGTCAACCTCTGGCGTACGGCTTTCAATATTATACAGGGCCAAGATTAATAAAACCAATAAATTTCAGGAATGGATTCCTGAGTGGAATGGAGGAAAAAGGAAACAACCTATGACCACGTGTCCGGAAGTGTATTGTTGCAGCGGAAGATGGCGCTGACGAATGGAAGTTCCTCTGACCACGTGCCGTATGTTCCTTACATTTTGCTGGCTGTGTGATTGACGCAGCGTACTATAAGGAGCAGAGTTTTCCCGTATTTATGCAGGAAAATGTCCAAATGGTGTTGTTGTACGGCCAAGCATATGGAAACGATCGAGAGACACTAACCACATCACAACTTTTCAAGCCCTTTTGGAGCGCTTCTGTGATCATGGGTCTTTTCAGACAGGCCAACAAGCAGGCAGGCGGCGCACTGTCCATACACCAGATTTGGAGAACTGGGTCCTATAGAATATTGAGAAAAATCCTGGTACAAGACCGATGCAAGTGGCTTGCCAATGTAGTGTAGGGCAAAGTACTATTATGTGTATCCTGCATAACAACTGCTACCATCCCCATCAGCTGCATCGAGAGCGAGTATTATTAGCAGCGGATTTCTCTCTACAGGATGGGTTTTGTCAATGGTTTTTGCACCAGACAATTAGAATTCTACACGACGGGCCATTAAAAGTGCTACACCACGAAGATGACGTGCTGCAGAAGCGAAATTTAACCGACAGGAAGAAGATGCTGTGATATACAAACGATTAGCTTTTCAGAGCATTCACACAAGTTTGGCGCCGGTGGCGACACCTACAAGGTGCTGACATGAGGAAAGTTTCCAACCGATTTCTCATACACAAGCAGCAGGTGATCGGCGTTGCCTGGTGAAACGTTGTTGTGATACTTCGCGTAAAGAGGAGAAATGTGTACCAACACGTTTCCGAGTTTGATAAAGGTCGGATTGTAGCCTATCGCGATTGCGGTTTATCATATGGCGACATTGCTGGTCGCGTTGGTCGAGATACAATGACTGTTAGCAAAACATGGAATCTGTGGGCTGAGGAGGGTAATACGGAACGCCGTGCTGGATCCCAACCGCCTCGTATCACTAGCGGTCGAGATGACAGGTATCTTATCCGCATGTCTGTAACGGATCGTGCAGCAACGTCTCGACCCCTGAGTCAAAGATGGGGACGTCTGCAAGACAACAAGCATCTGCACGAACAGTTCGGCGACGTTTGCAACAGCATGGACTATCAGCTCGGAGACCATGGCTGCGGTTACCCTTGACGCTGTATCACAGCCAGGAGCGCCTGCGATGGTGTACTCAACGACGAACCTGGGTCAAAACGTTATTTTCTCGGATGTGTCAAGGTTCTGTTTACATCACTATGATGGTCGCATCGGTGTTTGGCGACATCACGTTGAACGCACATTGGAAGCGTGTATTCGTCACCGCCATACTGGCGTACCACCCGGCGTGATGGTATGGGGTGCCATTGCTTACACGTCTCGGTCACCTCTTGTTCGCATTGACGGCACTTTGAACAGTGAACGTTACATTTCAGATGTATTACGACCCGTTGCTCTACCCTTCATTCGATCCCGGCGAAACCCTACATTTCAGCACGGTATTGCACAACAACACGTTACAGGTCATGTACGGGCCTTTCTTGATACAGAAAATGTTCGATTGTTCTCCTGGGCAGCACATTGTCCAGATCTCTCAACAACTGAAAACGTGTGCTTAATGGTGGCCCAGCAACTGGCTTGTCACTATACGCCAGTCGCTACTCTTCATGAACTGTAGTATCGTGTTGTAGCTGCATGGGCAGCTGTACATGTACACGCCATCCACGCTGTGTTTGACTCAATGCTCAGGCGTATTAAGGCCGTTATTACGGACAGAGGTGGTTGATCTGGGTACTGATTTCTCCGGATCTATGCACCCAAATTGCGTGAAAATGTAATCACATGCCAGTTCTAGTATAATATACACTCCTGGAAATGGAAAAAAAGAACACATTGACACGGGTGTGTCAGACCCACCATACTTGCTCCGGACACTGCGAGAGGGCTGTACAAGCAATGATCACACGCACGGCACAGCGGACACACCAGGAACCGCGGTGTTGGCCGTCGAATGGCCCTAGCTGCGCAGCATTTGTGCACCGCCGTCGTCAGTGTCAGCCAGTTTGCCGTAGCATACGGAGCTCCATCGCAGTCTTTAACACTGGTAGCACGCCGCGACAGCGTGGACGTGAACCGTATGTGCAGTTGACGGACTTTGAGCGAGGGCGTATAGTGGGCATGCGGGAGGCCGGGTGGACGTACCGCCGAATTGCTCAACACGTGGGGCGTGAGGTCTCCACAGTACATCGATGTTGTCGCCAGTGGTCGACGGAAGGTGCACGTTCCCGTCGACCTGGGACCGGACCGCAGCGACGCACGGATGCACGCCAAGACCGTAGGATCCTACGTAGTGCCGTAGGGGACCGCACCGCCACTTCCCAGCAAACTAGGAACACTGTTGCTCCTGGGGTATCGGCGAGGACCATTCGCAACCGTCTCCATGAAGCTGGGCTACGGTCCCGCACACCGTTAGGCCGTCTTCCGCTCACGCCCCAACATCGTGCAGCCCGCCTCCAGTGGTGTCGCGACAGGCGTGAATGGAGGGACGAATGGAGACGTGTCGTCTTCAGCGATGAGAGTCGCTTCTGCCTTGGTGCCAATGATGGTCGTATGCGTGTTTGGCGCCGTGCAGGTGAGCGCCACAATCAGGACTGCATACGACTGAGGCACACAGGGCCAACACCCGGCTTCATGGTGTGGGGAGCGATCTCCTACACTGGCCGTACACCACTGGTGATCGTCGAGGGGACACTGAATAGTGCACGGTACATCCAAACCGTCATCGAACCCATCGTTCTACCATTCCTAGACCGGCAAGGGAACTTGCTGTTCCAACAGGACAATGCACGTCCGCATGTATCCCGTGCCACCCAACGTGCTCTAGAAGGTGTAAGTCAACTACCCTGGCCAGCAAGATCTCCGGATCTGTCCCCCATTGAGCATGTTTGGGACTGGACGAAGCGTCGTCTCACGCGGTCTGCACGTCCAACACGAACGCTGGTCCAACTGAGGCGCCAGGTGGAAATGGCATGGCAAGCCGTTCCACAGGACTACACCCAGCATCTCTACGATCGTCTCCATGGGAGAATAGCAGCCTGCATTGCTGCGAAAGGTGGATATACACTGTACTAGTGCCGACATTGTGCATGCTCTGTTAACTGTGTCTATGTGCCTGTGGTTCTGTCAGTGTGATCATGTGATGTATCTGACCCCAGGAATGTGTCAATAAAGTTTCCCCTTCCTGGGACAATGAATTCACGGTGTTCTTATTTCAATATCCAGGAGTGTATTTGTCCGATGAATACCCGTTTATCATCTGCGTTTCTTATTGGTGTAGCAATTTTAATGGCCAGTAGTGTAACATTTCTGTCATTAGCCCTTTTTCCCGGTGAAGCAGTCTGTACCAGAACTGGTATCGTCAATCTACATAATCGGCATCAGGGAGCTACAGACTGGCACGTGGTGAGCAGAACCTTCATTCGTCAGCTCCGGCTACTGTGGCAACGATGGATTTCCAGGCACATATTCGTAGTATTTTATTGCTCGATTTCCAGTTAGGAACCCGTCCCTGTAGTTTGTCGATTTTATTCATGTTCTCCTTGTATACTGTGTACTAAATATTCACGCAGAGACACTCGATTGCGGCACTCTAAATTCACTGTGCCACTAACAAGCCTTCTGCTTGTGATACCATTTTGTTGTTCCATATTCAAGAGGGATTTTTACGTTTCTGTAATTGTGTTTAAACTAACTCCTGTCACCAGTTCTTTAGTCAGAATAAGACTGTCAAACGGGACGGGTTGGGATCCAGTAGCACCTTGGTTGCTGGTTAAAATGAAAAGATTGCTAGCTTTGAAGCAAGCCTTATCATTGTCATAATTGTTCCCTAATTTATTTAACCTTTAAGCATAGGTGCGCATCTTAACACTCGTGTCCAAATTTTTTAAAAAAATACGTCATCTGTATGAGTAATTGGAGCACTCTTGTCGTCAATTTTTCTTATATGTTTTCATGTGTTTCAAAAGGGCATTGAATAAGAGAAACTGTGACCAGCGCGGTGGTAAACACCGCTGTTTCACCCGATAACGGGCGAGCTGCAGGTCGGGTCCTTGCAATTATTGTGGTTCTTGTTTTGATTGCTCTTGCAAAAGCTTATTCATTTCACAAATCTGTCAATTTGTAAAGAAAACAAATTGATGATTATATTTTGTCAAATAAACAGGTTGTGTGGAAAGGAAGATACTTTGGTGGATCCTCCCGTCCACTTTTCCCTTAATACCAGTAAATATCATGTCTCAAAAATAATAAGTACGCGTAATGTGTACGTACTTCTAGTTTACCTCAATTGGGCAAGTCCATTTGCATTACAACGTTTCATTCACACGAGCAAGTTAGATGGGTTAGTTAGTAGGCTTCGAACACACCCGTGAGCTCCCCTATCCGACTGGCCCGGCATCGGTGCGGCGTCTTCCCACTTTGGGTCGGTATGGCGCTACTCCCGCGTCAAGCAGTGGTGTGCCTTTGAGCCGGTTTCAGAATGGCAGGACAGTAACATGAGTTACTGCCAACCTCTTAACGTTGACTGGGTGACATAGTGTCAATTGTGTACGACAGCACACGATAGAGTTTGCTAATGTTGGAATGCATTATTAGTTGAAAACGGCGTGATTCAGTCTCGTTGTTTAAAAAACTGTCCGTAATGTAGAAGACATGTAAAGTACATGAGGCCAGTTGTGTGGAAATCGAATTCCCACCTTTTGTTTACTTCTAACAGGCTGAGAATAGAAAGAGTTCACGGTTTATAAAGGCAACTGCCTAGAGAACGCTTGTGCCACTAACATTTGAACACTGATTGAGAATCTGGGATCTGCACCAGGTCTCAGATTAATTCAGAGGCGTGCGGCTAGACTTAATATTAGCTTCGTGCATAAGTTCATGAAGTTTTTTCAGTAAGTTCAACAAACACAACAGACATACAGAACTGTGACTCGTCCACAGCTCGTGGTCTCGCGGTCGCGTTCTCGCTTCCCGAGCACGGGGTCCCGGGTTCGATTCCCGGCGGGGTTAGGGATTTTCACCTGCCTCGAGATGTCTGGATGTTTGTGTTGACCTCATCATTTCATCGTCATTCATGAAAGTGGCGAGATTGGGCTGAGAAAAGGTTGGGAATTTGTAAGGGCGCTGATAACCGCGCAGTCGAGCGCCCTACAAACCAAACATCGTCGTCATCAGAACAGCGACTTCAGTCATCAATGGCATATTGTCGTCCACTTTTTACAGCAGTCTGCCAAAGTAGGGTTAACTTTCCGATTCCGCGTCTGAATAAAACGCGCCGCTTAAATGCAAAGAACTCTCGAGCCATGTTCGGAGGCATTTTCATTCGAAAAGGAATTTCCTTGAAGGTTGTTCGATAGCGAGTGGAAAAGGAGAAAGTATGAAGGCACAGTTTCACGTGAATAAGCCTTCTCAGCCCAACTCCTGTACAGTGCTTCTTGTCCATCCAGCAGAGTGAGGACGTGCGTTATCGTGGAGTAACATCACTTCATGCGGTCTCTCCTTTTTGTTCTGGAATTGCGTCTGAAAGACCTCTCAGTTGTTGGTGGAAAATGTCATCAGCAATGGTTACACCTCGGTTAAGTAATTCATAGTACGCCATATAGTAGTTTTTCCACGAGATGCATAATATTATCTTCAGTGGATGCTCGCGGGTCATTGTGCGGATAGTGCTGCTTTGTTTGGACTGAGAAAAACCTTTATTTTCCTTATGTTAGTTTAAATATGCCATTTATTGTCATCAGCAATGAAGCAGGTTAGGAATGGTCAAGGCTGTTGGCGAGCCAGTTGATTCACTTATGGCCACTCTCTGATTTTTATGATTTTCGCTTCGAGAATGCGATACACATACATCTGATTTTTGAACCTTCCCCTTGGCATGCAAATGTCGCACGATGGTGGAATGATCACAATTCATCCCATTTGCCAGTTCTCGAGTACGTTGACATACATCATTGAGGATTATAGTGTTTAAACCATACTCATCAAACGCTGAAGACTTCCTGAACATTGTCAGTCGATCATATCGAAACGGTCCTCCTTACCAAAAGAAAATCATTTTCTTCCCGCACACGATCTGTCCAATGGCGTTATCCCTATACACGGCGCAAATGTTTCTTGCTGCCAACGCTGCTTTCATCCCCCTATTGGGCTGAAACAGAAGTATGTATCGGAAAATTTCCTATTTCTCCACCTAGCACTCCATTTTCTAGAGTCCACAGCTCCAAATGACAAAACGACAATATGTAAACTCAAGTAGCAACAGATAACTACAAATAAAAAATAACAAAATCGATAAATATTCAGTGGCCGAGCGGTTCTAGGCACTTCAGTCTGGAACCGCGAGGCCGCTACGGTGAAAGGTTCGTCTCCTGCCTCGGGCATGGATGTGTGTGATATCCTTAGGTTAGTTAGGTTTAAGTAGTTCTAAGTTCTAGGGGACTGATGACTTCAGATGTTAATTTCCATAGTGCTCAGAGCCATTCTTTTTATAAATATTCCATAGCAACCGCAATAACAACATGTAAAACCAAATGTCTACAAGCTAATACATCAACCTAATACTGATTACCGAGCGAGGTAGCGAAATGGTTAACATACTGGACCCGAACTTGGGAGAAAAAAGGTTCACACCCGTGCCCGACCATCCATATTCAGGCTTTCCGTGATTTCCCCAAACCTCTCCAGGTAAATGGTGCGAAAGTTGATTTGAAAGAAAATGGCCCGTTTTCTTCCTCATCGTTGACACAATTAGAGCTTGTGTTCCATCTCTAATGACATAGATGTCAACGAGACATTAAACCTATTCTTCCTTCTCCCTTTGTAATACTATCTGGTTCAAGCAGTATGATCACATTTTACAGAAATGTGTATTAAACTGGAAGAAAATAGTTGTTAGATGGAATATGACCTCATCGCGAAACACTATCTGAAAAAATTTTGAAAACAAGCATTAGAATAATGAGGGTAGTGCCTCCGACATCACGCGTAAGTTCACAAATACTAAGTATGTGGCTATGTTGTTCGCACACAGGGAAATAGCGAATAATATTTTGCTTGTTACATTTCTGAATAGAGACAGAAAGAGACACACTAGGAATACAGGAAAGAACCCTTTACAATCCGATGGGTAGATCTTATGAAGCATTTATCTTTAAAAAAAAATCTAATCATTTTCCTATATTTGTATGTTCAGCGCACAGCAATACTGAACGCATCTACATCTGGTGAACGATGTTGATTATTATTCAGTATCAGTGTGCTGAGTAATTTTATGTTGACAACTAATGCGGCGTTGAAGACAAATTATACCAGGTGCGAAAAACTGGCGAGAATGCTGCGAACGATGGACTCACAATGCCCCCGGATGGCCGGATATTAGCTCACTCCAGCCGACAATGGGCGTCCAGCCTGACAAAGGAAGCCGATCTATTGAGTGGAAGTTTCCGTAAACGGCGGAGCTCGTTCCGGGAAAGTCTCTCCCTCCCAAAGCCTCGGGTCGGGTTGTGTCAGCTCTCGAGAAAGCAGTGTCGCCGGCCAAGGGCTTCGCCATGATTAAAAACAAGTCCCCTATACAGTACGCCTAATGGAACGTATAGTGCACTGTGTGAATGCCGTTCTATTACCTGAGGCCCTTGAACGTGAAGTGTGATAACGTGTGCAAAATTTCATTCAATTTTGTGCTCTCGGAAGAGAATTACTTCTCGTGTGGGTGCCCCTGTTTTATTGAACGTCCCATCGAGGCTCAATTACCTCTATTACGCCGTCGATGAGCATAAAACTGCCTTTTCACTTTACGTCATTTTTGCAGCTTCTGTGTCAATGTCACAGTCTCTCTATTCAAGCAGCTCTGCAGTACACCCACGATCCTCCTCGCACATTCGACACAGTGTGTAAAATTTCGACGAACCGATCCAAACCGTTAAACACAGTAAACGCCTGAAGATGACTCTTTCATAAAAAAAGAAAAAAAAACATTGCCGCAGGATGTCGACGTTATTCCGTAAATTTTCTTGAATATTAAGAAGTACATATGCGTACACCTGTTCTTGGTGATGACACCCGGTATTCTGTCCATCCCTTACGAATGTACCAATTGAAACGTCATATGTTGTGTAGCTCCTAATCGAGCTTAGCTTTGCAGTTCTCTTAATCTATATGAGATGTGAATGTGACCAGCTCAAGCAAAGTTTACCTTGTCTACTCCAAATGAAGTGAACTAATCCCAAGCTTGTGGTCCCTGCCTTCAGTCAGTGTTTAAAGTCTTGAATCAGATTCTGCACACGAAGGAAAGCAAACGTTTTCTGCTATTAAAACGTAATTACGTGAGTCATGTACGCAAATTCTTTCCCAGTTCTCTAGGAGCGCTGAAGTACATAATACTGCTGAAACTTGACAAACTTCCATACGGAATTACAGACCATTTTAAATGCTTATATAATAATTTATCATTTCTAAAATCGCTTGAAAATTATCAAGTTCAGTTACATATTCCAACTCTTGTTTAAAATTTCAGAATGCTTAACAGTAGTTATTATATGCCTTGGTGAAGCTCTAAGCGAATGTATCAGGTCTGAAAACGGCAAACAAGAACTGAAACCAGTAATGTGAGCATACGAATTTTTAAGCGATCTTAGATGTAAAAATTATTGTCTTTTTTACTGTCATTTTTGTGGCTGTTGTCGTTTTCAGTGCAAAATCTTATCTGATGCAGCTCTCCATGTTACCCTATCATCTGTAAAGGTCTTCAGCTCCGAATCTCTATTGCAACCTACATCCTTCTGAATCTTCTTACAATAACCGTCCCATCGTCTTCTCGCACGATTTTTACCCCTACACAACCCTTCAACACTAAACTGGTGATCCATTGATATCTCAGAATGTGTACTGAGAACCCATCGTTCCTTCTAGTCAGGGTATGCCACAAATTTCTTTTCTTTTTTTTATTCAGTACCTCCTTATTAGGTACATGTTGCTTACATTTAATTTGCAAAATTTTTCTGTAGCTCAACATTTTAAAAGTCTCTAGTAGATTCTTTTCTGAACTGCTTAACGTCCACGCTTCGATTCCATACGTGCCTACACTCTATACAAATACTTTAACAAAAGACTTCCTAACACTTAAATCTAAATGATCGAATGGCATTGATGGCTGGAAGTCCCACCTGGAGAAGTTCGGCGGCCCAGCTTCAGGTCTTTCCAGTTGACGCCACATTGGGCGACTTGCGTGCCGAAGAAGAGGAGGTGGTGACGACAACACAATACTCAGTTCCAGAGCGGAGAAAATCGCCGACCAGGCCGGGAAACGAATCCCGGTCAGCCGAATGGCAGTCGGAGGCGCTGACCACTCAGCTAAGGTGGAGGCAACTTATATCTATTTTCAGCGTTAACAAATATCTCATCTTTAGAAATGATTGAGTTGCCATTGCCAGCCTACAATTAATCTCTACTTCGGCATCATCAGTTTTTTTTTTTTTTTTAGTCAGGTACCAAAACACGTCTACTATTTTAAGTATCTTGTTTTTCTAAACTAATAACCTTAGCATCACCTAATTTAATTCGAATCGATTCCATTATCTTTGCTTTGTTGTTGTTGTTGCTGTTGTTGTTCCTCTTCTTGTTGTTGTTGTTGTTGTGGTCTTCAGTCCTGAGAATGGTTTGATGCAGCTCTCCATGCTACTCTGTTGTTCCTCTTATATCCCCCTTTCAGGACACTGTACTTTCGGTTACTCTCTTTCAAGTCCTTAGTTGCCTCTGTTAGAATTATTATATCATCGCCAAACTGCAAAGTTTTTATTTCTTCGCTCTGAACTTTAATGTCTTCTCTCAATTATTCTTAGTTTTCTTTTACTGCTTGCTCGGTGTATAGATTGAACAACGTCTGGGATCGGTTGCAAATCTCTCTCATTTCCTTCTCAACCATTGCTCCTCTTTCATTCCCCTCGAACCGTGTAACTGCCTTCTGGTGTCTGTATGAGTTGTGTATAAACTTTCGCGGCCTGAATTTTACCTCTGCTACCTTCAGAATTTCAATGAATCTACTCGAGTCAACATCGTCAAAAGCTTGCTCCAAATCTACAAAAGCAATAAAGGTAAGTTTATCTTTCCTTAACTTATCTTCTTAGTAAGTCTTGGGTCAATATTGCCACAGGTGCTACTATATTTCTCCGGAATCGAAACTGACCTTCCCCGAGTTTGACTTCTATCAGTTTCCTCATTGCTCTTTAAAGAATTCGGATTTGTATTTTGCAGCCATGTCTTATTAAAGTGACAGTTCGGTAACATTCACACCTGCCGGCACCTGCTTCTTTGGAATTGGAATTAATGCATTATTCTTGAAATGTGAGGGTATTTCACCTATCTCATACATTTTCAAACCAGATGGAGTAGTTTTGTCACGTCTAGCTCTCAAAAGGTTATCAGTAGTTCTGGGAGAAAGTATCTACTCCATGGGCCTCGCTTCTGCTAAGGTCATTCAGTGCGCTGTCTGATTCTCGCGGTGTCATATCTGCTACCACAGCTTCATCTACATCCTCTTCCCTTACTATGATACTGCCTTCAACTCATTTCCCTTTTATAGACAGCTTATAAACCCCCTCCACCAATTAGTTTTCCCTCGCTTGCTTAGTACTGGTTTTACATCGGAGCTCTTGATATTTATACAGTCTCCTTAATTTATTGTAGGCGGTGTATATCGGTGCTCTAGTAACAATGCCTCTATTTTCTTACATTTGTTTTCAGTCTGTTCCCGCTTAGCCATTTTGCGCTTCCTCAATCTCATTTTTGGGACGTTTGTATTCGATTTACACCGCTCCACTTGCTGCGTTATTTTATTCTACCATTCATCAATTAGATACACTGTTTTTGTGCTATCTAAGGATTTCTACTGGGCCTTATCTTTTAAATGTGTTATCCTCTTCTGCCTTCAACATTTTGTCTTTCAAAGCTATCCAAAGCTATCCATGTGTTTCTTCCTCATGATTCAGTCAATTGTTGACTGATGCTCCTTCAGAAACTCTCCATAATCACTTGTTCTTTCTACTTATTCAGGTCGCATCTCCGTGATTTCCTACCCACATCTGCCCTTGGAAATGTCCTTCAGTTGATAATTCGCTTCCTAAATATTTTTCTTATCAGTATATGATTAGTTTGAAGCTTTCCGGCGTCTCCGGGTATTCTCACGTATAGAATCTTGTTTTACGACTCGTAAACCAAATGGTAGCGATGATTAAATCATGCTCTCTTCGAAAACATTCTTCCAAAACATTTTCCCAGTCCGTTCTCATATACTGTTTTTCTTTTTCTCTTTTTCTACAGTCAAATTCTATTCTCCCATCACTATTCAACTCTTCTCTCCCTTATCTGTCTGAATAATTTATTTCATCTCATCATACAATTTTTGTGTCTCTTCACCACCTGCAGAGCTAATTGGCATACAAACAAGTACAGTTGTGGTGGATGTTAATTTTGTGTCTCTTTTGGCTACGGTAATGCATTCCCTACGCTGTTGATAGCTTACCCACATTCCTATTTCGTCATTCTTTATAAAACCTACTCCAGCATTATCTCGATTTGAAAGTTGACAGGGGATTCTGTATTCACCTGACCAGAATTTCTCTTAATCTGCTGCTGAACTTCACTCTATCAGTTTCACTTTCTAAATTTTCTAATGTACCTTCTCAATAAAAGAATTTAACATTCAACGCTCCGATACATAGAATGACAGTTTTGTTTTTGCAGATATCCTCCTGAGTAGAGCCCATCTGCAGATCATAATGGGGGACTATGTTACCTCCGGAAAGTTTTACACAAGAGAAACCCATCATCATTTAACCATACAGTAGAAGTGCATGCTCTGAGGAAAAATTACGGTTGTAGTTTCTCTTTGCTTTCAGCCGTTCGTAGTACCAGCACAGTAAGGTAAATGTTGGTTGATCTAGTACCATGGAAGTTATTTCCTTGTAACTTAACAGACGTCCCATCATCCTGTCCCTTTATCTTGTCCATGTTTTCCGTATATTCCTTTCGTCGCCGAGTCCACGGAGGATCTCCTCACTTATTACCTTATCGGTACATCTAATTTTCAACATTCTTCTTTAACACCACATCTGAAACGCTTAGGTTTTCTTTTGCTCCAAGTCCCACACAGTCCATGTTTCACCATCATACAGTGCTGTGTTCCAGAAGTACATTCTTCCTCAAACTAACGGTGATGTTTGATACTAGTAGACTTCTCTTAGCCAAGAATGCTATTTTAGCCTGTACTAGTCTGCTTCTTGTGCCTTCTTTGCTCCGTCCATTGCAGCCTATTTTCCTGTCTAGATAGCAGAATTCTTTAACTTCGACTACTTCGTAATCGCCAATTCTGACGTTAAGTATCCTGCTGTTCTTATGTCTTCTAATTCTCATTACTGTCATACGCGCAATAACATGAATTTTCGGGCCTGGCATCAGTTGTTTTACTTGCCTTAGCAAGCTACAGCGTGTCGACAAATTAGAGCAGCCTACAAGCGATGGTAAGAGCGTAGACAAAGCGCAAAGTTTTCACACAGGGAGGCGTGTGAAAGAAGTCAGCCTTCTTTAAAACATGTTTTCTCTCCTTGTAAGCCATGGACGCCAGGCGATTCTGAGACGAGGCCAAAACGTGAATCTGTCCAGGCCTCACGCAGAGATATCAGCTACAAAGAAGTGTTGCGTGGCTGCTCTCACAAGAATGCAGAAAAACATCGTAAGAATTTGAAGTCGTGAGAAAGACACCATTTCCCGAGTCACACATCAGCTCAAACAAGACAAAGACCTTCCACCTTGCACTGGCCGGCGTGGTCATTAAATGGCAATTAGTCATTGCTCGGCACTGAAAATCTGGTCCACCAATTACAACGCCGATAAAAAGAAAATTTTGAAGAGTGGTTGGGCTGAAAGGTGGATGAGAAGTGAAGAGGCAGTCGGTGAGACAGCCCGGAAAAAAGAGGACGTGGGGCTCTTCCATCCACCTCCAACATCCGCCTGCCGACTTGACGATATCGCAGCTTTGGCCACGCAACCCACAACGGGCAGGCAACGCGGGGATCGTATCCTAGCCCTCACTGCGGAGCCGCGGAACACAGGGAAAGGCAGCTGACTCGCGACGTACAGCTCCGCTGCGACGCGCCGTAAATACCCGGCGCCTGCCGCCGACACCACGGCGCGAGGAAATGACTACGTCAGTGGTGAGATGATTTCTTCCCCATTCCTTCTCCTTAATAACTAACTCTTATCCTTGCTCACTAAAATTGCCCTAGAGAATTGTATTTATGTTTTGCTTTCTGTGAGGGGTACTGAAATAAACATATCCTTTCACGCTCTAATTTTCTAAACAACCTATTCCATTCATTTATCAACCTCTTCATGTCATAAACTTTTGTGTTTGATTTCATTTCATTACTGATGTTACTTAATTGTTTGCTCCTAACGTGGGGAGATCTCATTGGTAAATTTCATGTTATACGATGTCACAAACAATTTCTCAAGTCCACTACATTACTTTCGTCGATTTTGGTTTCACTCTCAGTCCATATTCTGTGCAAATTAGACTGTTGATTTCATGCTGCAGATCCTGTAATACGTCTTCCCTTTCACTCAGGGCGGAAACATAGTCAGTGAACCTTGTCAGCGATATCATTTTTTCTTTCCATCAATGGTTCTTCGATGTATAGATTGAAGAGTATGGGCGAAAGGCTACATTCCGGCCTTACACAGTTTTTAATCTGAGCATTTCGTTATTCCTCTCCCAATTTTATTGTTCCCTCTTGCTTCTTATTGTATATTACCCATGTTCCCCAGTAGCTTACCCCTATTTTTGACATAACTCCGAACATCTTGCTCACTTCCCGTTTTTTTGCCTTTTTTGGTTACTTTTTTGCAACATGCTCCCCCACAATACTTGTCATGGCACATGCATGTGCTGTTTGTTTGTTTGCGTGCGCGTGTGTGTGTGTGTGTGTGTGTGTGTGTGTGTGTGTGTGTGTGTATGTTTGTCTGTGTGTGTGTGTGTGTGTGTGTGTGTGTGTGTTGCGCAATATTTGTGTTGTTTGATGATAATGGGAGAGGGTGAAACCCGGTGACGGTACATGGCCCACCACTTCAATAGCAGCAAATACGCCGCCAAGCTCAACATCTCCATTTGAAGAACAGATCGGCATCGACAGTGTCACATGCCATCACTTCAACAGATACTGCGGCGTGTTTCGGTATTTAAACCAGGACACTGGCGCAAAGTCTGGTGATCAGGAACTTTACGCCATCACCTCACCTTGCCTGTCAAATACTGGCAGTGAAAAGCTTTTCCTACACCAGGATTGGAACCGGATTGTCCGTGGGTCGCGCCACTGCACAAGCGTGCGACAGCGATCCCGGCCACTTTCTAACGGTTTTTCATGTCGACAGATACTATGAACGTGTCTTTATTTATCTTCAGTCTTCTTCCGACGTTGGAACTTCCCCTATCGTCACTCTAACTTTCCTAAAGACAATCTGACCGTTATCTAATAGATCCTCTATTTTCTTTTTCATTCTTCTGTATAATGTTCTGTGATAAGAACGATATAAGCACGCTTAAAGTACCCATAAACACTACTGCCGGCTGCTATGGAGAGCTCCTAGTGTAACACGCGTTTGCGCTCACCAGTTACACATAATCTGAAAATTTTACTGTAAAGGCAGTGTTCAAGAATGCGCATTTCTTCCACATTTATTATTATGAAACTGATGTAATATGTACATATGTCCTTCGTCCACCCAGTGGACGTTCACGTGAATATTCGACTTCAGGTACAATGGAAAAGTATACTGAAGATTATTAATTGACTATCAAAACTGGTTGAGAACTAGATCCTTCAGATTTTCATATTAGTTAAATGAGGGTGGTGTTGGCCCTCAACTTTTTGGCCGGTTTCGTTGTATAGGCGCTGGGATACGTAGTTGCCGCATTACAAGCCAAATACTGCTGAATCTACAGTATACAGTATGAATATACACATGAATCGAATGGTCGAAGGCTCCTATCACTCGGCAATTGCGAATGTAACGTAGAAATTTGTAAACGAAAGACTGCAATTAAATAAAATCTGCAGGTACCATCTTAATGACTTTAAATCATGAGTACGATAAATGAAGTACTTTTGAGAATGCGGTTTATTTCTGCAAAACACTTACTGGTGTCGATGGTCCAACGAATAAGTAAAATATAAGTTGAATAACAGGGATACAATAGATTCCTACTGCACGTAAATACTAGTTAAGATCGACAACATAGCTCGCGAGATATTCACTTCTAAACGCATACCACTTCTTCACTGGAGTAACCTCGGAAAGCTCACAAGTTCACAAGTCCGCAATCCGAAGTATTTCTATCTGCCGCGACCACGCGCAAACCGCTCCACATTCCAAATCTCTCGCGCGACCGTGCGTCCCTCGCGCCGTACTGTCCCAGACTCCCCCATGTCCTGTGCCGTGCTTCCCTCTGGCCGCACTCCGTCCACAACTGTCTTCTCCTCTTTCGGACTGTTCTCCCACTTCCATCCAGTCTCGCGATCACGAGCGCTGTGATTGGCTACTACGCTCCCGCCCTGCCTTCAAGGCATCGCACAC
This sequence comes from Schistocerca piceifrons, assembly GCF_021461385.2. Taxonomy (NCBI): domain Eukaryota; kingdom Metazoa; phylum Arthropoda; class Insecta; order Orthoptera; family Acrididae; genus Schistocerca; species Schistocerca piceifrons. Next base: position 443,953,235 of record NC_060140.1, on the reverse strand, counting down.
TCACTATCACAATGAAACACATTCGAAATACTGGATTTATGTTTAAATATCTTGAAATTAATTAAACATTCCTACAGCTGGACCATAAACACTGTGACCGGATACGGTAAAAAATTGTTTCCTGTTCTGCAAATTCTAGAGAGGGTTCTCAATTTTGGTGTTTACCTGGCATACCAGGAAAACCTAGCTAACACCTTAGTCATAGCCGTAGGATTGTATCCAAATTCATTTTACCTCTGCTTATACCAATATATACCACAGTGTGTATATGACTATATGTTAGTATCTGCAGCAGCATATGGCTGTAAATTGCGCGACAAGCTCTGCAACGTACACTACTGGCCATTAGAATTGCTACACAAAGAAGAAATGCAGATGATAAACGGGTATTCATTGGACTAATATATTATACTAGAACCGACATTTGATTACATTTTCACGCAATTTGGGTGCATAGATCCTGAGATATCAGTACCCAGAACAACCACCTCTGGCCGTAATAACGGCCTTGATACGGCAGTGCATTTAGTCAAACAGAGCTTGGATGGCGTGTACAGGTACAGCTGCCCATGCAGCTTCAACACGATGCCACAATTCATCAAGAGTAGTGACTGGCGTATTGTGATGGGCCAATTGCTCGGCCACCATTGACCACACATTTTCAATTGGTGAGAGATCTGGAGAATGTGCTGGCCAGGGCAGCAGTAGGACATTTTCTGTATACAGGAAGGCCCGTACAGGATCTGCAATATGCGGTCGTGCATTATCGTGCTGAAATGTAGGGTTTCGCGGGGATCGAATGAAGGGTGGATCCACTGCTCGTAACGCATCTGAAATGTAACATCCACTGTTCAAAAGTGCCGTCTATGCGAGCAAGAGGTGACCAAGACGTGTAACCAACGGCACCCCATACCACCACGCCGGGTAATACGCCAGTATGGCGATGACGAATACACGCTTCCAATGTGTGTCCACCACGATGTCGCCAAAGACGGATGCGACCATCATGATGCTGTAAACAGAACCTGGATTCGTGCGAAAAAAATGAGGTTTTGCCGTTCATGCACCCTGGTTCGTCGTTGAGTACACCATCGCAGGCGCTCATATCTGTGATGCAGCGTCAAGGGTAACCGCTGCCATGGTCTCCGAGCTGATAGTCCATGCTGCTGCAAACGTCGTCGAACTGTTCGTGCAGATGGTTGCTGTCCTGCAAACGCCCCCATCTGTTCACTCAGGGATCGAGATGTGGCTGCACGATGCGTTACAGCCATGCGGATAAGATGCCTGTCATCTCGACTGCTAGTGATACGAGGCCGTTGGGATCGAGCACAGCGTTCCGTATTACCGTCCTGAATCCGTATTCTGCTGTCATTGGATCTAGACCAACGCGAGCGGCAACGTCGCGATACGATAAACCGCAATCGCGATAGGCTACAATCCGACCTTTATCAAAGTCGGAAACGTGATGGTACGCACTTCTACTCCTTACAAGAGACATCACAGCAACGTTTCACCAGGCAACGCCGGTCAACTGCTGTTTGTGTATGAGAAATCGGTCGGAAACTTTCCTAATGTCAGCACATTGTACCTATTGCCACCGGCGTCAACTTTGTGTGAATGCTCGGAAAAGGTAATCATTTGCATATCACGTCATCTTCTTCCTGTCGGTTAAATTTCGCGTCTGTAGTACGTCATCTTCGTGGTGTAGTAATTTTAATGGCCAGTAGTGACTTCTGTTTGTTAAAACATATTTTTATTTTTTACTCCTTAAACCAACGAAAGGTCGAAAGTATACCAAAGAGGAACCAAAGTTTGGGGAGTATCAGATGCAAGATTAGTGACAAACATAGCATCATAATTCGAGGCCATGAAAAAGACGGAGAAATTCTGCTAACTTGGATCCAAATAACGCATGACTGCAAATTAAGGACATAAATAGGAGACGAACATAGCCAAAGAGGGCCTAGCTAGCTACACGAAGTCTACTATAATCAAACATCATCTTTAATCTGTGGATGACATTTCTGAGAATGTAAGTTCTGAGCACTGCACTGCATTTAAGTGAATCATGAACTGTTGGAGAAACGGGAAAAGAACTTAAACGTTTGAGATATGATGCTACTGAAGGAACTGAATATTTGGTCGACTGATATTAGGAAGTTCTATGTAGAATCGGCGTTATCAGGAAGACAGCCAGGAATAACATCCATTGTACTTGAGAGAGCTGTAGAGAGTAATATCTTTAGAGGAAGTAGATGTGAGAGTAAATGCAACAATCAATAAAGGAGGACGTTGGGTGCTAGTACTACCCTGAGAAGAACAGACGGTTACAACACATGAGTTAATGGAAGGCCGCATCAAACCAGCCAGAAGCCGGACGACAAGGAAACTGAAGAACAGTTGGTTGAATTTTCGTGCAGTGTTGAGATTAGTTCTTTTGAAACCACTTCCAATGACCTGGCCGCATGGCAGAAGGCTTTGCAATCATGGCCAGAAGACAAGAACGGGGGTCATTCTAAAAACGTTATACAAGTGTTAGAAAATAACCGAGCGAGGTAGCGCAGTGGTTAGGACACTGGCCGCGTGTTCGGGAGGACGACAGTTCAAACCGATGTCCAGGATCCTGATTTTAATTTTCCGTGAATTCTCTAAATCGCATCAGCCAAATGGTTCCTTTGAAATGGCACCACCAACTTTCTACCCCATCCATCCCTTATTCGATGAGACCGATGACCTGGCTGTCTGGACCCCTTCCCCCAAATCAACCAATCTAGTAAATAATGTAGTTGTAACGTTGAGGCTTTGCAGCAGTAACAATTCCCGACTCACATCATTTGTGGTGTATATTTTTCGGATATATGTATGTAATGTATTGAGAGCTGTAGGAACTCTCGGCTGAAGAACAAACATAATCCTTGAATTAGTTTCAGAGTAATTATACAATATAAAAAGTTTTGCGTTGTATAGCGGAGGACCAGGTTACCGGTGTTGTAAAACTTGTGTAGATATCATATCGTTCACACACTATGTTAAAGTGGTAACGATGATCTAATTTGCTACGTCTGCTTCACCGAAATTTTTAAATAGCGCATAAAATCGGTACTGTCTTATTTTTAATTCAGTACAGTATGTGAATTCCACCAGTCCCTATCAATATCCTACACACGTTCTGGGAAATTCAGTTTATTTAGCAACGCGTTAGCACTTTTCATTTCCACAAATGTTTCAGGTAGCCGCTATATCTCGACAAACGGTGAGGGGGATTCAAATTAAATCCCACAGAACGCTTTAACACTTTTTCATGAGCAAGCAGTACTCTTAATCAAAAGGCTTCCGTTTTAATTGGATTTTTTTGTTAATAGAAAGTAACGAGCTCTAATGACGGCGTCTGCAAAGAGCTTCTCATGCTTTATTTAAATGTCATAATTGATTCGTAATGAAAAAGATTTCGAAGATGAAGCTTCCTAGCGGAAACAGTCAGCTGCATTAAGAGACGACCATCAGTTGAAAGTGTGTAGCGAATCTATTTAATAATCTGTCAGTAAGATAAGTAAACATTACATTGTCAACATTATTTTAACATTAATGGAATATCAAACGACATCGGTTGCTCAGACTATATTTTCCTTTTACATATGTGATAAATGTTTTTCTGCAGGTGTTGACTTGTCCATTATTTTCATACTCGAACAGAGAACTTCTACAGTAGTTCCAGATATGGGGCTTTAAACTATATACTGCGTCGTTGGAAACGATTGATGTACCAGTTTAGTTCGAAAATTTATTGTTCTGATACATAATATGTCTGTGGCACCGTGATTTTAGTCAGTGGCGGTGACACGCGGTAATAAAGTATATACTCACATAACTGTTTGCTATAAAACTAAATATTTAGCATGCATGGATCACATGTTAGACATATGGTTATTGAAATGGACTAATAATTACATTTTGTTTAACTAACATTTACATGTTAGTTCTGCAGGATAAATAGCCTCAAACGACGTAGCCATCGATTTATGTGATTAGAATGTTGTATGATTACTTTATATATTGTACGAAAATAAACTTATCTCAAAATCCAGGAGAGCGATTCTAGACAAATTTGCAATGCATATATGTCGAAAAGTAAGATATTTTAAGACTAATGCACAATACATCTACCCATAGATGAAAAAAAACTGGAGAAACAAGATATACTTCAGCAAACATATAAAAAGCGTTAACGTGATAAACTTGTGTAACATACTGCCTATACGAAAGAACTCTCAGAGGCAACAATAGCACATTTATTATTGTGATCTTCTGACGTTACCCATTCAGCCAGCCCCAAATACTTGATATGCTACAGTTTGAAAATGTTACAATTTAACAGTATATACAGTCACATTCACGACAAAAAAAAAATGGCTCAAATGGCTCTGAGCACTATGGGACTTAACATATGAGGTCGTCAGTCACCTAGAACTTAGAACTACTTAAACCTAACTAGCCTAAGGACATCACACATATCCATGCCCGAGGCAGGATTCGAACCTCCGACCGTAGCGTCACATTTATGACACATACACAAATGTATATCTAAGTTTTGTATGGAATATTTGCATCGATTTATACAAAAAAATTAAATCAAGATGGATTTAGCGGCAAAAAAGTGATCTATATGTTCACACAGTGAGATATCATGTGCTGCAATTAGTGACTTCACACTAGTATCAGTCTGTTGATTACTGAAGTATTGAAGACAAGTGGTATATCACTACAGTCATAATGAATTTTACCTGCACTGGCAAACTTTCTCTGCCCTCTGTCTAATTAACACCTAGATAAACATGATAGATAACTAAAATGTATATGATCAATTATCTTAAAACAGGATACTGTCTGATAGAAGTTCATTTTTAAGTCCAGTGTAATGTGGGCTTTTCAGAATCACAAACTTAGGTACTTTCAGCTGTTGGTTGACCTAAAATACAAGGTCGCACACCTGAAATTGTTATTCAGGATCCTAGAGTGTCTTCTTTATTTGTTGATAAGTTAACGTTGGCCCTCTGTGGTTTATGTTACTAATTTGCGCTGATAGAAGGAGAGCGGTCTTCCATTCTTTGGAGAGTGGATTATAAAATGTGTAGTTCCACCTCTCTTGTTGGATTATGTGAAAAGTTGTTCTTCAGTGCAGTATATTACATTTCAAATAATTACATATACTTAAAATAATGAGGTTTGGAGTCAATAATTAGCAGACATTATTATCGACTTCATTCTGTGAATCTGTATCATTAAGGATCTTCGCCCCACTGACGGGTTTGATAATGGACTCCGGTCATTGCTAATCGCAATGCAGTCTACTAAGCAGCAAGGTTACATTACAGAATCTTCGCAGTGCGATATTGTCAACATAAGATGGTTTGGGTTCCACAGGTCAGTGCTATCTCTTGAAACAACTGCCTTTATCACTGTCCTATATTTACTAATATGGATTGTTGATGTTGTGGTCTTCAGTACAGAGACTGGTTTGATGCAGCTCTCCATAATACTCTACCCTGTGCGGGCTTCTTCATATCCCAGTACCTACTGCAACTTATATCCTTCTGAATCTGCATAGTGTATTTATCTCTTGGTCTCCCTCTACGAGTTTTATCCTCCACGCTGCACTCCAATACTAAATTGGTGATCCCTCGATGCCTCAGAACATGTCCTACATGTCCTACCAAACGATCCCTTTTTCTAGTCAAGATGTTCCACGGATTCCTCTTCTACCGAATTCTATTCAGTACCTCCTCATTAGTTATGTGATCTACCCATCTAATCTTCAGCATTCTTCTGTAGCACCACATTTCGAAAGCTTCTATTCTCTTCTTGTCTAAGCTATTTATCGTCCATGTTTCACTTCCATATATGGCTACACTCTATAAAAATACTTTCAGAAACGATTCCCTGACACTTAAATCTATACTCGATGTTAAATAATTTCTCTTCTTTAGAAACGCTTTCCTTGCCATTGCTAGAATACATTTTATATCCTCCCACCATCGTCAATCGTCTTTCCGCCCAAATAGCAAAACTCATCTACTACTTTCAATGTCTATTTCCCAATCTAATTCGCACAGCATTACCTGATTTAATTCTACTACAGTCCATTATCCTCGTTTTGCTTTTGTTGATATATCCTCCTTTCAAGCCACTGTCCATTCCGTTCAACTGCTTTTCCTGGTCTTTTGCTGTCTCTGACAGAGTAACAATGTCATCGGCCGGCCGGTGTGGCCGTGCGGTTAAAGGCGCTTCAGTCTGGAACCGCTATGGTCGCAGGTTCGAATCCTGCCTCGGGCATGGATGTGTGTGCTGTCCTTAGGTTAGTTAGGTTTAATTAGTTCTAAGTTCTAGGCGACTGATGACCTCAGAAGTTAAGTCGCATGGTGCTCAGAGCCATTTGAACCATTTTTGAACAATGTCATCGGCAAACCTCAAAGTTTTTATTTCTTTTCCATGTATTTTAATTCCTACTTCGAATTTTTCTTTTGTTCCCTTTTTACTGCTTGCTCAACATACAGACTGAAAGGCATCAGGGATAGGCTACAACCCTGTCTCACTCGCTTCCCAACCTCTGCTTCTCTTTCATGTCTCTCGACTCTTGTAACTGCCATCTGGTTTCTGTTCAAACTGTAAATATCCTTTCGCTCCCTATATCTGACCCCTGCCACTTTCAGAATTTGGAAGAAAGTACTCCAGTCAACACTGTCAAAAGCTTTCTCTAAGTCTAAAAATGCTAGAAACGTAGGTTTGCCTTTCCTTAATCTATCTTCTAAGATAAGTCGTACGGTCAGTATTGCCTCACATGTTCCCACATTTCTACGGAATCCAAATTGATCTTCCCCGACGTCGGCTGCTACCAGTTTATCCATTCGTCTGTAAAGAATTGTTGTTAGTATTTTGTATCCGTGACGTATTAAACCCATAGTTCGGTAATTTTCACATCTGACAACACCGGCTTTCTTTGGGATTGGAATTATTATATTCTTCTTGAAGTCTGAGGGTATTTCGCCTATCTCATACATCTTGCTCACCAGATGGTAGAGTTTTGTCATGGCCGGCTCTCCCAAGGCTATAAGTAGTTCTAATAGATATAGATACTGCTTTACAATGTAATCGGAACTTAAAACCACCAGAAAAGAAGTCCTTTAGGTTAAAACCACCAGAAAATAGTCCTTTAGGTAAATAAGATTCTCACATAGTGCAGTTACTTACTGAGAATAACCAAGGAAGATGACTAATTATCACTCTGTATGGACTGCAGTAAATGAGCGTAACGTTTGAATTGGAAAAAAAGTATTATTCCTGTAAAACGTCGGCCACTCAGTTTACTCACTAACCAAATCTGAATGCGCCGCTAACCAAAGACAGATAATGTGCTCCCTCACCCTAGCAGTTCTATGCTCTCTGTGATGTTACTTAAACAGTGAAAACCATTCAAATTTAAAACTAACTACACATATAAATATGATGCTAGAGCGCACAGAAATTTATTGCGGTCATTTTGTGACCTCTCATTAAAATACGGACGTGTATTAAACATGTGACTGACAATATTAAAAAATGCATACCTACATTCGGCCTTTCAATGCAACAAAATATGCTAAACATTAAAATTACTTATAATACAATAAACTGTGGTTACGTATTCACCATGATTAATAGGAAATAATCTGGAACACTCATGCAATCATAGTATTACGCGTAACTTCGGAAGATTAATGGTGAAGGCGCACTTCCGTATAAACCCTTAATAAACTTGTCTGTTAAACTTGATGGTACCTAATTTCAAATGTAGCATATTATGGCGATTACTGATAATGTTAGCTTTCATATGGCACATCTTATGAAGAGTTGTGCACTTGTTATCGACTTCATAAACTATCCTAAAAACGCTATTACCGGATTAATGTAAGTTTAGAGTCATGCCTCCGGTGGCAATAAGCTCATTTCATCACTGAAATTTTCCTAGTTTATTTGGATTTTTAAAGCATGTCCGTGGGAGTCAATTGATCACGTACCAGTCGACTGGGAAAACCCATTATCTGCCTCTCTCGGTCTGCCTGTATTCCTTACCATGTGTCCCCTCACCTCAAAGCTGCTGTTCAGATGGCAAGGTTTCCCAGAATCGGCAGAAATTTCCTCTGCCACTCACAGACGAGCCAGCCTCTTATAACATCAGAGGCTTCTTACCTCCTGTATGCTCGTTAAGCGACTAGCGCTTTCTTTTACCTTGTACTTATAATTTATACTGACAGCTGGAATAAATTAATTGAAATATCACTGTCTTTAGACATCGCAGAATTTTTTAAACTTGTTATTTTTTATTTACTTTAAATTTCTTAACTTAAAGTCAAATGATAAGGTAAAGTTTTCACTCTTGGGAACTGAAATGGAAACAGTAATAAAATAATGCAGTCACTTGCAACTATATTTATTTTCTTCTAAAATTTTAAGGAGTTTCACCTCTTTCGGATATCATTTAGTCTCTGGCCTCTCTTTGTTCTGAAAGCGAAAATTACGCTTCTCTATGAATAAAACTAATTCTGATGCTGAGTCAAAATTCAATCACTCTCTTTCATTGCAGCAATTCTTTCTCATAGCACCACCATTATATTCAAATCAGTAAACAACGTATTTGAGGCACATATTTTATAATTTTGGTAACTCATGATCACCTCCTCTTGTTTTAAATGTCTATTCCCAGTTCCATTATCAGTAGAAGTTGTTTCAAATCTTGCAGTAGGTCTGGATTTTTTATTGAAATTACGATTCGTTTCTGTTTTCGTATATTTTCGCTTGGTTCTTCTTGATCATACACTCCTCCAGGTCTTGAGAGTAGACGTTTCATGTGGGACATCGCTCCTGATTTAGACTTTGCCGTGTCTTAAACCTCTCTTTCTCCTTGATCACTGTCACAAGTTGTTGATGTCTGTTTATTTATATCATTTCGCTCCTCTTCGTTACTACTCTCAGAAACGTCTTCCGGCTTTTGGCGTGGTAACTCAGCGGCGAATGGCGATGTCTCCCCAGGCTGACGAAACCTGGTCCATTGCCAGGAGAGTGGAGGCCAGCATCGGCGGATAACAGGGGTTCGAAGCCGGGAAGACTTCAGTTCCTACCTCAGAACATGAGCTGGCTGTAGGACTCCCGACAGGCAGTATCTTGGAGGTGGCAGAAGGGTGAAGGAGTCGTGATGAATGGGCCACCATGAAGCAGCCGTTCGTTTGCAACATTGCTGTACCAATTATGGTGACGACAGCGGAGAGCGACACTTGGGAGTTGTCGATGCACTGCCCATCTGTGCCAGTGAACTGTTATATAAATGTGGCCCAAGGGAGTTTGTCTATACAGCAGACAACTACTACCATATACGCCAAGGCTGTCAAAACTTCCTGAAGGCTGGTCATTGCCCGGAGAAATGGATCATGGTTGAAGAAGCTGCCAAAATGCTGTATCACTGCCTGCTTTATGTGCCCCGAATATGACACTTAGGTTCTGTCTTGGCTTCCGTCCTTACATTTCTTCCCTGCTAGCAAAAATCCGCCACCTGATTCCATTTGAGAAACTGGCTTAACGGAAGCACTAGTATATTTACAACTGTTTCACATTGTACACTCTCACAATTAGGCTAGCAGCAAAGACACTTGAACACCCTTGTTTGCCCTTTTTATATTTACACAATATCCACTGTCTCAGACACTGAGACCTTATGTCCTGTTTTGTGCTACTTTACTGTTAAGTGCCTACTTCATTTTCATAGTGAGGGAGGAAGGGGACAAGTAGGCATCTTATCATCATAACCTTGCTATCCTTAATCACTCATGTAGGATATGCCACGATATAACTTTTAACCATTAAGAAAACAAGGGTGAGATGGGTATCCCGAAGGGCCACACCCAATGTTACCCAACGTAAACAGTTCTAGGAACTCTTCCGGTGCTCGAGACGAAAGCAGGCACAGTTCGGCGTGCACGATCTTATCTGTAAACGAAAGCCTTTCTACCTTATCACTTTGTCATAACAAATAAAGAAATTATTTACAAAAGGTAGTGTTTCTCTCTTTGTTTCCTCAAACGCAATGACTAAGGAACTGTCAAAACTTCACTGTTCGATGACTAAATGGACACGGTCTACTGCATTTACCTTACAGTTCAGTTCATGCTTTACCCTAACTTCATCATTATGGCCCATAAAATACTCCAATAATACATAAAATTCGTCTATATCTTCTGTAGTACAATATATTCACAAACCAACGATCTTAATACTACATAACATATCCTCAACAATTCATTGCTTCAACTCACTTTTATCTCGTACCCCAAGAAACTTATCCAGCGTATTGCTGAGCATGAATTCCTTGATACCATTGTTTTACTTTCTGAGCCACATATCTAGATTAGGAAATGCTGTAGATGACGTCTGTTATCGAGGCACGAAACTAGCTGTTGATGCCCGGCATAAGGAGGAAATAAGGGTCAGATTATAATGGCCACACTAGCAATGGCATTTCTGAAAAAGAGGACTGTCCTAACATTTGCATGTGCAATAATTTTTCTGATTGTTTTAAGGAAGAGTTCCTTAGATATTGCACGTCAAGAGAAATCTAGAAGTAGTCACTTCAGTGAAGGAATGAAGCGTGGGGAGGGGCAAACTGTAGAGGGAGAAGTAGGCATGAATCCAATGGCTCAAATGGTTGAAATGGCTCTGAGCACTATTGGACTTAACTTCTGAGGTCATCAGTCCCCGAGGACTTACAACTACTTAAACCTAACTACCCTAAGGACATCACACACATCCATGGCCGAGGTAGGATTCGAACCTGTGACAGTAGCAGTCGCGCTATTCCAGACTGTAGCGCCTAGAACCTCTCGGCCATCCAAATGAATCCAAAATCGGGTTCAAATGTATGTAGGTTGCAGTAGTCATTCAGAGATGAATTTTTTGGATCATGACAGACTAACATGGAAAGCTGCATCAAACCAATCTTATGAATGAAGGATGCAGCGACATCTATATAACTGAACTGTAAACAAATAATATAATATAACGTAACAAGTGCTGGTTATGTATACTTATTGTTTCTAAAATTACTAGGGCGTACTGAAAAGTAATCCCTTCGATTTCTGTTAATAAAATGAAGATAATTAACATTTCACGTCTTCATTCTTCCTGCCTACATATTTGCAGCCCTCTGCCGGTAGCGGGCACCGATTTCTAGCCTGTAACATGGCGGTGTGGAGCGCAGCTACGTCGGTGCGTAAAAATCAGCGTGCAGTAATCATGTTTCTAATTCAAAGAGTTCGTTAATACGTGGAGCAACATGTCTTTCAGGCTGACGATGCCTAACAATACACGAGAGCAGCAACATTTGCAATAATCCAGCACCTTGGGTAAACTGTCATGGATTACCCTTAATACAATCCCTGTTTGACTCCATCCGATTTTCATATGTTTCTAGTACTAACAGAACACCTTCGAGAACTCCACTTTGAGTGGTGCAATCAGAGGGAGGTTGTGGCTCCGCCACAATGTAAAACATTCTAAAACGACTTGTCTTTCGTTGGGAGAAATATTTTCGTCACCAAGGTAACTATATTACGAAATGAATATGTAAACATGAAGAATTGAAAAGCAGAATGCTTCATTTAAAAAGCTGTAAGAATTTTCACATGGAAAATTCGGAGGCACTAGTTTTCTGCACACCCTCGTTTTGTTGCCCGACCTATGCGTTGTATACCCTCTACTACTCTCCAGTAGCAATTCCTATTTTTCCCTTTATAAGTATTTCTGTAAGTTAAAAAATTGTCGCTACTTTATTACACGTATACGTCTGTTCAGCTTTCCCAAACACAGTGATATAAGACCTTTATTTTTAGTAGTCTCACTCGGCTGTGGGAAGACTACAGTGGAACAGAAGGCACAGCTCCTGCTTTTCCAGTCGAGCGGCATCCACGTGCTCGCAGAAGCATACCATAAATCTCATACTTTCCTCTCGGGCGGTCATTTTAATATTCCCTCGCTCGCCAGTGGGTCGGGTGGCGCAGCCGACTGGGCTCCACCTGATGTTCGTACAGCCATCGCCGGCAGAGCGGAGGCAGCCGCTAAAACACGTTCGCTCGACTCCTCCTCCCAGGAGAGAGCAATATTCGCACTGCCGGTCTCCCTGGGCGCCACCTTGCCAGCCGTAATTGCGGCTCAGCCCAGCAGGCGCGGGTCGGCAGCCCTGCAAAGCGTTGCTGCGTTGCGAGACTGCCGGCGTCGCAGCCCTGCGACGGGAGGCAGCGGCGCGCGGTGCGTTGTTTACACAAGGAACCGTCCGGGTGGGCTGCTTCTGACGCACAAAGAGCCGCTGTCGGGTCTTGCCGACTGAGGCACCGGCTACCCTGCGCAGTTAGAGGCCCGGATCCGCAGGTGGAGGAGCGCTTGGATGAAGGATAACGGAGTGCTCGCAGCGTCTCTCCTCGAAAGAAGGCTCCGGCGCACAGCGATGCTGCAGTTGCAAAATCAAAGAGCTCGGAGAAACGCCCTTATGAAAGACTAAGCGTTTCTGAACCAAAGAAAACATTCAACTTCCGACAATTCTTAGCTTGTGGAAGTAAGTGTAAAGTCCATTGCAAATATATCGCATTTAAGACTCTGAAAGCGTCATACGTGGTTCGAGAGCTGATGACAATATTTTGAGAGATAGTGCATGTAGAGAGGTAACTGTGGATGAGTGAATGAGAGAGCAGGAAGTGAAGTGGTGTGTGGACGTTTGAATCAAGGAATCTGTCGAGTTGCATTGCATTTTTTATATTATTTATGTGACCAATTAGACAAATCCAGTACCACTGCTGACAAATATTAAAATCGTATAAACAAGCAACCCATCTTCTTTCTGCCTGCCGAAGTGGCCGTGCGGATAAAGGCGCTGCAGTCTGGAACCGCAAGACCGCTACGGCCGCAGGTTCGAATCCTGCCTCGGGCATGGATGTTTGTGATGTCCTTAGGTTAGTTAGGTTTAACTAGTTCTAAGTTCTAGAAGACTAATGACCTCAGCAGTTGAGTCCCATAGTGCTCAGAGCCATTTGAACCAAGCCATCGTCTTTCTGACAGAACTCCCAGAAATATGAGACAACACGTACCAGAGAATTTTAAATATGAGAGCGATATGGCGCAAAAATCTGCAGTCCGCTTGAACAATTTACTGACGAATACTGAGTCTTACCTGTAAGGTGGGACATCAGCATATATATGTAATCGTTGCAAAAGTTACATCGGTAGCCGCCAATGCAACAGAAGGCGCTTGACGCAACCAGTTAGATCTAAAGATGAACCAGAGTGACTGAAACGTGTAATGAAATTAAACATGTGCAAATGAGATGGGGAAAGAACTTGGCCAGCTGACATTGTCTTCTTGCTTGTATCATCTTTGTGAACAGTAGTATACTAATAATGCTCATCTGTAAATATGTGCAAATTATTTTTTTCAGTCTGTCACTTTCACAGGCCAATGACGCCCGGAACCTTTTCTTAAAAACCTGGTTATTTGTAGGATTTTTAGTATACTGAGTCGTAAAATGGTACGGTAGCAAAAAGTGGTATACCGAGAGTTATTTTTTTAGTTAACATTCAACATAAAAAAACATTTTAGCATTTTTAATTATACGTGTTTCATATGCTATTTGAGCTACTAAAATATGAACCTGCAACTTCGATGACAGGAAACTTGTGGATACGAAGAAATCTATTATCACCACGTGAGCTGGTTCTAATGAAACACTTTTAACCGAACATGGTAACATTCCATAATATCTTTCGGATACATTTCCCTATCTGTCACAAGGGAAATTCAAAACAATCGTGTTTGTTGGACCTAGCATCCGAAAAACGGCATTTGAGTTAATGTTAGAATAAATATTACTCCGAATCAGATGGATGTTTGAGTGTGTATAAAATAGATTATTACAATATCTCTACGCAAGAAAAATTACTTATTACTGTTGTAGTCAAAATGCTGAAAACGTTCCTGCAATTTCGATCGTATTCTCTCAAGTTTCACTTTACGGACAGTCACCTTGATTTACAACCGGAAAATTTTGGTGATGGTAGTGACTAACCTTGTTAGCACTTTGATCAAGCCGGATATGCTAGAGATGTAGAGTCAGCAGCAGGAATACTAAAGTCATTGGAAACCACAGTATATATGAGAGAAAACTATACTTCACAAGACAGTAACTATACGTAAGCTAATGTACAGGGTGGTCCATCTGAAATTTCAGATAAGGTTATATCGAAAACTATACATTGGGTAAAAAAAAAGTGGGTAAGACAAGGTCATAAGCTCAAAGGGGGGCTCAAATGATACTACACGTGACTTTCAGCCTCCGCCACCTTGGATGGGGCGGGGAGCAACTTTTAAATCTTAAATGGAAACACCCATTTTTTATTCCAGACTCAGATTCTCCATGAAAAAGTAATCAAGTTTTGTCTGAAACATTTTTTAAACCATCGACAGATAACACTGAAACTGAGAAAAAGGCAAAGTTGGGGAAGAACTCCGATTTATCTAGGATTATCCAAGAAAGTCGCATCAAATAGATAAAAAATGTGTACCCATTCTTTAGTTATGCCAAATTAATCTATTTTTGTACAAAACGTACTGTATCCTACTTTTAGCGTTACCCAGGAACGACGACAAGGACGTTGTGGAATGATGCTCCCATGGGGTGCTTCATTAGTGTGAGTCCCCTTCCCTCACACATGTTGGGGTGCTTCATTAGTGTGAGTCCCTTTGCCTCTCACAATTTGGGGTGCTTAATTAATGAAATTAGAGACGAAGAAATTGTTCAAAATTATACCCATTTGCTTCAATGCATAAAGTCAGTCATCTGCAAAACTTGTCCACAGATTTGAGCAGCACATCCTGTGGTATGGATGCACACGCTCTTTGAATGCGTTGCTCCATATCGTTTCAGGTTGAGGGCTGTCTTTCATAGACAATACTTTTTAAATAACCCCGCAAGAAAAAATCAGGAGATGTTAGGTCTGGTGAACGTGAAGGCCACTAAATTGGTCCACCGCTTCCTATCCACCGACCAGGGTGCCGTAAATTTAAAACGTTCCGCACATTTTTAGCATAATTGGGAGCTGCTCTGTCCTCTTGGAACCACATTCGTTGAAGAAGATTCTAAATCCACATCTTCCATTAGCTCCAACAAATCATCACGGAGTAGTTTCAATAAGATTTCCCAATAACATTTCGATAAAAGAATACGTTTCTATCAAGTAACCGTTTAAAATTCCACACCAGGCAATTAACGACCATTTGTGTTGTTGTCAATGGGTCTGTGCCAGTGTGGATTGACAGAGAACCATTAATGACAGTTATGATGATTTAATTCGCCATTGTTTTTGAATGTGGTTTCATCAGTAAACATAACATATATAAAAAATGGCTCTGAGCACTATGGGACTGAACATATGTGGTCATCAGTGCCCTAGAACTTAGAACTGCTTAAACCTAACTAACACATCACACACATCCATGCCCGAGGCAGGATTCGAACCTTTGACCGTAGCAACTGAAGCGCCTAGAACCGCACTGCCACACCGGCCGGCATAAGATATATAAAAAATCATTGTCACCTCTTCTTATCATTTCCAAGGCGCATTGGCAGAAATGCACGCGTATTTGCATATCTTTCGGCATTAACGCCTGTGGCAGTGTGATATGATACGCATGATCTTTACAGGCCTTCTAAGTCCTCAAAACAGTTGATTTCGGTATTCCATTGTGTCTCTGAATTGCACGACTACTCATTTCGGGATCCATTTGAACACAGGCGAGAAGGGTATAGGTAACAGCGTCATTTTCATTGTATTCGCGATGACGTGGTGGAAAGTGCACGTGTCCATTTCGAGCTCGTTGTGTGCAATTTCGAACAATGTTCTCGTCTGGATGTCGTCTGTTTGGGAAACGATCCGCATACAATTGCGCAACTGCAGCGTAATTGTTATGGCAATTACCTAAAATTAACATCAAATCAACAATCTCTGTAGGAGTACAGTGAGCCATGCTTCGCTAAAGAATAATTTACTTTCGTCAGTTGATGTTTACTGTTCACAATCTGAAAGTGAAGTGACGTCTGATCGCATTGCACCAAGCTTTATACTGAGCCATAGTTCGCAGTTTGGCCACGGTAGCGCCGCAGTCGGGTGAGTAATGCTATTGTGAAAAGGTCCCTAACGAAATTTTAATACCATTCCGCCTCCCTCCATCAAAGACTATGGTGGGTAGGAAAAATTTTGTAAGAAAATAGCCTAATTTGGCGTAATGGAGGAATTGGTGACCATTTTGCATCGATATGATGTGTCTTTCTCGGATCATTCTATTTAAATCGGAGTTCTTCCCCAATTTTAATGTTTTTCAATTTCAGCGCCATCTGTCAATGGTTTAAAAAAATGTTTCAGACGAAATTTGATTACATTTCATTGAGAATACGAATCTTCAGTAAAAAATGGGGGTTTCGATTTGAGACTTAAAAGTTGGCCCCACCCCATGCAAGGGGGGGGTTGGCTGGAGGTCACGTGTAGTATCACTTGATGTCCCCGTTTGTGCTTATGAACATGTCTTCCTCAGTATTTTTACCCGATATATAGTTTTCGAGATAATCACATCCGAAACTTCAGATGGACCACCCTGCGTATAATCCCTGTGTTGTAAGGGCCTGTTTTCACGATTACGTTTCAGCAAACATTTGTTGATAATGATGAATTAAACTTCCTTTGAGACAAGAGTATGTGATTTGCTAATTTATGAACATATTTACAATGCACGATATGACAAAACTATACGCGATTTGAAATCACTGAAGTAACATTGAAAGGTGCCCTTCGGTTCTTTTCATGTATGTTGACATACTTTAGTCACTTGCACGTTATGGTAATAGCACTTTTTTTCGAAATATCTACGCTAGTTTCAGTGTAACAAGACGGTATGAAACCTCTGGTGGACAGATGAATCAAGTAGTTTATACTATTTATCTTATTCCAAAGGATATTATTCTTCTTTTACCTTGCATTCCTTGAGTAGCTAGTTTTCATGAATAGATGGTCGAAATGAGAAACTGTAGAAGCAGACGGAGAAGGGAGCAGGCCTTGACAGTGGTTTAGAGACAAGGCCTGTGGCGAGAGGATTGGCTGAGCAGTTCATACAGGCCATTGTCTTAAACAGTGTAACCTTTCTCTTGCTAACGTTGCTTCAGACATGACAGAGAGAGGAAGAGGCACTGCTATGATAGAAAAGCTAGAGCTGGAGAGAGAGATGCAGAGGGGGAGGGAGGGAGAGAGAGAGAAAAAATGGGAGAGCGAAAGAGAGAGAGAGAGAGAGAGCTGACGGAAAATTTAAAACTCAACAAATCTTTCCACTATACAATTTTAACACAGAGATACCCCATCGCTAGTGACAGTGATTTTGAGACACTTCTTGACTGAATTCGGTAAGTAATACATTCTTTTCGGAGTAGTACAGTCTAGTATTGTGATAAATCTATCATAATGTGTTAATTAATTAATTTATCGTTTTCAGTTCCCATTAATTTAGTCTAACTATAATAGTGAAGTGTCTCAAGTCACTTTCTCGATTTTTACGATAGTTTGGCGTGGCTATGAAGGGGTGATGACCCAACACAGTAGCAAGTTACAAGTGGCTAACTCCGTTGTATTTGATTATTATCTCAGATTTATCATTGCAACTTCCGGCAAATTATTCAATCTTTCATGCAAAAACACATAGACGGGTTTCATCTAATTGAGTACTCTATTTGTCGTTGACTCAGTTTCCATATTGGTGTCAGGAACAGATACATAAAAAAATAAACAAAAGCTAAAATCTGCGTTACGTGATCCACCGTCTAATCGTCAGCATTCTCCTGTAGCACTACTTTTGGAAAGCTTCTTTCCTCTTCTTGTCTAAACTATTTATCGTTCATATTTCACTTCCATACATGGGTACACTCGATACAAAAACTTTCAGAAAAAACTTCCTGACACTTATATCTATACTTGATGTTCTTCAGAAACTCATTTCTTGACATTGCTAGTCTACATTTTACACCCTCTCTACTTTGACCATCATCAGTTATTTTGCTGTCTAAATACCACAACTCATCTACCACTTTAAGTGTTTCAATTCCTAATGTAATTACCTCAGAATCCCCTAATTTAATTCGACTACATTCCATTGTACTAGTTTTGGTATTGTTGATGTTCATTTTATATCTTCCTTTTAAATCTGTCGATTCCGTTCGTTAGCTCCTCTAAGTCCTCTGCTGTCTCTGAGAGATTTACAACGTTAACAGGGAACGTTAGTATTCTTGTTTCTTCTCCCTTCAATGCTATAAACGTAGGTTTGCCTTTTCTTAAACATTTTCTGTGAGAAGTCACATGGTAACTATTGCCTCACGTGTTCCTACATTTCTCCGGAACGGTAACTGATCTTCCAGAGGTCGGTTTCTACCGCTTTTCCCATTCTTCTGTAAAGAACTTGTGTTACTATTTCACAGCCATGAGTTATTAACTGGTAGTCCGGTGATATTCTCACCTGTTAACAACTGCTTTCTTTGGGATTGGAATTATAATATTCATCTTGCGGTCTGAGGGTATTTCGCCTGTGTCATACATCTTTCGTACCAGATAGAAGAGTTTTGTAGTGGCTGGCGCTCCCAGGGCTACCAATAGCTCTAACAGAATATTGTCTACTCCCGGAGCCTTCTTGTTTCGACTTAAATCTTTCACTGCTCTGCAAATTCTTCACGCACCATCATATCCCCCATCTCATCTTCATCTACGTCCTCTTCCATATCCATAATAGTGCTCTCAAATACATCTCACTCGTATAGCCCCTCTATACACTTCTTCCACCATTTTGCTTTCCCTTCTTTACTTACACTGGTTTTGCATCTGGGCTCTTGATATTCATACAGGTGGCTTCCTTTTCTCCAAAGGTCTCTTTAATTTTCCTATAATTGGCATCCATTTTTCCCCTAGTGATGCATGTTCTTAAATCCTTCCATTTGTCCTCTAGCCATTCTTGCTTAGCCATTTGCACTGCCTGTCAATCTCATTTTTCAGAAGTTTGTATTCCCTTTCCCCTGCTTCATTTACTGCAGTTTTATTTTTTCTCCTTTCATCAGTTAAATACAATATTTCTTTTATTACCCAAGGATTTCTACTAGCCCTCGTCTTTTTACCTACTTAATCCCATGCTGCCTTCACTATTTCGTCTCTCAAAGCTACCCATTCCTGTCCTATGATATTCGCTTTTTCTATTCTTGTTACTCGTTCCTTAATGCTCCCTCTGAAACTCTCTATAACCTCTGGTTCTTTCAGTTTATCCAAGTCTCATTTTGTTAAATCTCTACCTCTTGCAGTTTCTTCAGTTGTAATCTGCAGTTCATAGCCAACATATTGTGGCAAGAGTATATATCTACCCCTGGAAATGTCTTACAATTTAAAATCATGTTCTGAAATCTTTGTCCGGTCATTCTATAATCAATCTAAAAATTTCCGGTATCACCATATCTCTTCCACGTATTCAACCTTCTTTAATGATTCTTAAACCAAGTGTTAACTATGATTAAATTATGCTCTGTGCATCTCTGTGCGTCCTCTTTCTTTTCCTTTCCCAGTCCATATTCGCCTATTATTTTACAATTTTTGCTCTCTTCCTTTTCCTACCAACGTATTCCACTCCCTCATGACTAATAAATTTTCATCTCTCTTTACTATCTTAACAACTCCTTTGCATTTCTTCAATCTCTTCATTATCTGCGGAGGTTATTGGCGTATAAACTATTACTACCGTGGTGGGTATAGGCATCGTGTCTATCTTTGCTACAATTATGCGTTCGCTATGCTGTTCACTGTAGCTTTCCATGTTCATATTTTTTTATACCTTATTAAACCTACTTCTACATTACCTCTACTTGATTTTGTATTTATAGCCCTGTATGCACCCGATCAGAAGTCCTGTTCCTCCTGCCACTTCATTTGTTCCCACTATGTCTAACTTTAACCTCTTCACTTCCGTTTTCAAATTATCTAACCTACCTGCCCGATTAAGAGATCTGATATTCCATGCCAGTTTTGTTCCTCCTGATAATGACATCCTCCTGAGTAGTCCCTGACGGAGATCTGAATGGGGGACAGGTTTAGCTTCAAAATGTTTTACCCAAGAGGATGCCATCTTTATTTGTCCATACGGTAGAGATGCATGCCGTCAGTAAAAATTACGATTTTAGTTTCCCCTTGCTTTCAGCCGTTCGCAGTACCAACACTGCAAGGCCATTTCAGTTGTTCGGCTAATGGACCTGCAAATACTGAAGAGGCTGCTGCCCCTCTTCAGGAACCACAATTTTTGTCTAGCCTCTCAACAGATACCCCTCCGTTGTGTTCGCATGTACGGTACGTCTGTCTGTATCGCTGAGGTATATATCCCTCCCCGCCAATGGCAAGATCGATGTTTCGTGGGGTAGATTATTTGGTATGTATACTCAAGAACAAAGAGCATATTTATTTGATATCTATACTCAATGATATAGAGTGTAATTATAATGTAAATCACGGAATTAAATGAAATCACAGGTATTTGCTGGTGAACAAATTATGAATTAGAAACTAAAGATAAATAGCAAGGAACACTTCTTTAACTCGTAAATGAAAATTAAACGTGTTTATGTAACACAAATGAGTCATGGATTTTATAGGAATCAATATAACTATAGTAATTCTTCATAGATTGAACAAAAGATAGGCCATGTGTCAAAATGCATCTGTTTGTGGTGTGCTGTTTTCAGAAGCAAACGCAGAACTGTTAACCATTGGGGTCATCGATTTCTCTTAATATCTAGTGCAGTACACTGACAGTGTGAATGCACTGGTATGTTCTACTTGATAATAGAAATTCCTAGAATTCGGTATGGTTGCCGTCTTAGCAGGATTATCGTATTATATAGGTACCTGAATCAATCCCGCCCGTATATCCGTCTGTTAGCACGCCACTCCCGGTGTCCGGAGGGGCGTTTGGCCCCAGATCAAATTCGCCCAGCGGATACGAGATAAGGAGACAATGTGCCGAGCGTGTGAATACTGTGCTGGTACCCACGAGACCTCCCTCATCATCACCTCCCCCCCCCCCCCCACCGGCACTCAGTTACACGATTCGCAAACATTTCGAAAATGTCAGGCTTTTATATCGATAACACGAAACGGAAACAAATGGGATCGACAATTATCGTCCCAGAAGGTGGGGTAGTTTGGGATGGGGGTAGGGGTTGCGACACGAAGGCCATCCAGTCACTCTCTACATATAACGACGCCAAATAGAGATTAACATGACAACCCCCAGAACATACAAAGTAAAGTCAGCAAAAATAAAAATCAGTCAGGCAGCTGAAATAAAATTCCTGTGCATACCATAACCGAAAGTCGTGTTCTAGAAGGGAGACGAGCTATTGAATATATAAGGCAACGGAGGATTATATGATCTCGTCAGGATAAAGTATTACAATAACAATCTTCAGTTGAAAAAGTGTTGGTGTGAGATTGGTCAAGTGATAAATGCAAGGCAATTAAAAATGAATACTGAGGCTACAAACGGCTATAACTATTTGATGCACAGAGATACTTCAATAAAAGTTACAGGGAATATAAATGAAAGTTCAAAATTTCATACATATTTTGTAAGTATTTCGTTACATGAACCACATTTAAGTGATGATCCAGTTGTTATCTTACATTCTAAACCATACGTGAAGTCACTGACGCGAGCGCCCTAAATGTGTCCATTATGAGTTCTGGACTAATTTTCGGCAAAGGAGACACATAAACAAGTTGCACCTCGTAGAAAGAAGTCCATAAGTTTCTGGTAAGTGGACCCAGGCGACCAAGAGCAGAACGCAGCGTCGCCATGTCGAGTACGATTCATTCAACAGTTTCAAGCGTTGACTTTAAAATGTGCAGACCACCATGCGCCATTGTGACGGTGATCTATCCATATTTTGCACTCTTCTAAATTCTCTGCATTTGGCATTCATATTTCGCAAGCATGAGGCAGATACTGCCTTTTGCTACCGATAATTCGTTTTGAATTTGTGTCTCACCGTACTTGGCAACACTGGTCATACAACAATAGGATCACACCATCACATACCCAGAAAGGTTGTATGGAAGATCAAAACCGGAGCACAACCCTACAACCTCACATATCAATCCAGTAATAACAACATATTTTTTCGTCGACTCATACACTATCTTTCGGTATGGAAGAGCAATACAAGTACATGTTGCAGAAGGGAAACCGAAGTTTGAAGAAGGAACTGGCAGCCACATTGGCGCTGAAGAGCAGAAGAAGATGTTTTACATACATTAATTACATTATTGCCAGTTATCTGAAATTCAAACACAGGTTCTTTTCAGCCTTGCAAAATTAATACATTAACTGTCAGTTTCCATGCTTATACAAAGGCAAATTATGATAACAAATGCCCTATTATAAGAATACAATAGTACTTCTCATCACCATATATATATCCTGTATTAATGAAGTCAGTACGCAGTATCATAGCTAACTAATGTCGCAATACCTTACTAACGTTGCAGTAAACAATTGTCTTAGAGGGTATCTGGAGGAACAAATCGAGGACAAGAGCCCTTACCTGGAAACGTAATCCAGCGCCGATACAGATCTTCGACTTTACAGGCACTAGCACCTACCATTAGAACACACTTTTGAATCAAACGTTACGTTGCAGTGTGACGTATCATTGGCGGAGGGCCTAGGAATGGTTTTTCTTATTCAGTAATCGCAACTGATTGCCACGATCGCCAGTGGAGATAATGGAGCTGCCTGCTGCGTTCAAAATCCTTGTCTCCTACGAGCGCGCCCGCATCTCGTGGTCGTGCGGTAGCGTTCTCGCTTCCCACGCCCGGGTTCGATTCCCGGCGGGGTCAGGGATTTTCTCTGCCTCGTGATGGCTGGGTGTCGTGTGATGTCCTTAGGTTAGTTAGGTTTAAGTAGTTCTAAGTTCTAGGGGACTGATGACCTAAGATGTTAAGTCCCATAGTGCTCAGAGCCATTTTTTTTCCTACGAGCGCGGGGCTATGTAGCGTCGGTTTACTACGATTTCGGACATGTTTTCAACCCACAGTCAATTTTTCTCCGGGAACTCTCTACAACCCCCAGTGCTTTTGGTATCAAGGAGGAAAACTACATGCCAGTGCAAACCCGTGCCCGAACAGACAGCAGAGCATCGCACTCAAAGGAGACAAGGCCTGTCTACACAGCAGCCAATTCCATCCTTACCCTATGCGATCGTGGAACTCAGTCACTGTTACTGCGTAACAAGCAATATTGAGAGACATTCCGCCTACGGTCTGTCAGCACAAAAAGGGAAGTTTACTGAAAACGGTTGCCTAGTGGCAGGTACCAGCACCTGTAACTTCGACGCTCTGTAGCGTCATTGGGCGACGTTTCCAGACGTAAGTTCCTACATCGATTTGTTCTTTAAGAAGCCCCCTACAACCCCTCTAATACGGTCGCTTCATTTCTGGGATATTCTGAATACACTACTAATATTGCCCTCAAAGTTTTTGCCTCAAGTCTGTCAATGGTTAACACTATTAATAGAAATAGTTCATAAACAGTAGTAATTCCAAGTTTGCTGGCCACATTCTACAAAACTCTTTCGCTCTCTCGGTGGAGGGCATTGATGTCGGATTTGTGTCTTCCATCGTCTGTCAGCTCCCTGGTTGCAATGGATGACTCCCCTATTCCCATTGGGCATAGTTGTTGCTAGTGAGGATTGCAGCAACATGACGACAAAGCCATCTTGCATTTCGTTCCTTGGATGGCAAGTCATGCCCAACATCTAAACTTCCACTCTTGTGTTGTTGTTCTGATCGCCACAGATGCGTTATGGCTGTTCACTTGCGGTAAGTGTTGACGTCAGATGTGTTCGCTGCACTGCTTCTCAAACTTCCGTCGCACCCTTCTGTAGCTGATAAAGTGAAAAGCTATGAAAGCCTATCTTGAAAAGCAGTCGACGATGTTGTCCACGATCTGTCATTTTGTCTTGCAGTGCAGCATCTCCTTGAACTCTGCTCTTCCCTATCGACTTAACTGCTGTCGGTCAGTATCAACAACTTTAGCATTCAGCGGCCATATCCAGGTAATATGTTCAGACGCGCCTTTTACATCACACAAAC
The DNA here is from genome assembly GCF_021461385.2 of Schistocerca piceifrons. Lineage (NCBI taxonomy): Eukaryota > Metazoa > Arthropoda > Insecta > Orthoptera > Acrididae > Schistocerca > Schistocerca piceifrons. The sequence continues at coordinate 443,928,953 of NC_060140.1, read as the reverse complement.
CTTTGGATGTTGATCTTCGTCCATTGCAGCGTCAGCAGGTGGCCTGAGGCCCATGATCCGTCAGGATATGTCCGCTCTCTTTAAGGTTTCAAGTGCCTCATTCTAATTCTCCGTTCATGTTTGAAAGACCATGTGTGTGAACCTCAATTTGGGCAACATTCGTTTGTTACTCAAGCAGGAGGAAAACCTAATAGTCAATTTGCTACTTGACATTAAATTATGTAATTTAAGATTTTCTTCTCTGTTCTGGCAACAGATCGGCGACATTTTTGGGTCTGAAGAACGGGTGGACATAACCCAACTATTATTATCTGCAACGCCTGAACTGGCAATACCATAATCTCCCGTCGGTTGGAGAATAGAAGTATTGCGCGTTGCACCTTCTGAACTACGCTTTCTGGTGTTACGAAGAGAAGCGTGGAAGCAATCGCACTGTATTCCCTTGCGATATCATTGTCATGCGCCATTATTGTCTGCTTTGGTAGTTAATACTCATAACTGCTACACTAAAATTTTTCTCCATCAGGATCGTATTTCCTCATTTCTTCAATATGCGTGTTCTAATTTTGACACTCGTCCAAAAGACGTTTAAGAATCTTGTAGAAGAAACTTAAGAAAAAGATAACGATAACGAAGAATCGCATCTCGAAATAATTTCCGATTCGATAATCTAACAAACGGGATGACAGTTTGTGGGATGGAGTTCCATGACTGTTGTACTTGATCAGTCAATACACGAACGGTTACTGCTGTTTGTGGATGACGCTGCAGTCGTTTTCCGGTGATGTCCCACATGTGCTCGATTGGAGACAGATCTGGTGATCGAACAGGCTAAGGCTACATGTCAACACTCTGTGCTGCATGTTGGATTACAAAAGCGGTATGTGCGCGGGCGCTATACTTTTGGCAAACACCTCCTGGAATGATATTCGTAAATGGCAATACAATAGTTCTAATCGCCAGACTAACGAACAGCGCTGTGCAGTGACGCCCCCATTGAAACTGTTACAATCATTTATACTTTTGTGACTCTGGCACATTAATATTTTTGCGATACTGACTGAAAAGTGATTTATTTAAAAAATATTCATTGTGTTCAAGTAAACACGACAAGGAAGAGGATGAGGTACTGATGAGGGGATATCCGCACACCAAATACTTCAGTTTTAAAATTATATTAAAAAAAGGTTTGTTCTTCACAAAACCTGATATGAAAAATTTTACATAAACTTCCAAATAAGTGAACTTCTCAACTGTTCTACAATTGTCACTTACTGCCGTAATTAAAAACACTTGCGTTGTTGTATGAAAAAACGTCTGACGTCGATTGACAAAATAGATTTCAAAATTTAACCTCTCTTTGTCAGGATTACAAAACACACAAAATATTACAAGTTGGGTATACCTAATCAACCTATACGTAAAATCTAATGGAAAATACTTGGTTCCTACATTCAAGAGTCAGCACTGTAAAAATTAGAGAAATCCACATTGCGTTGCTGCATACTTACAACTAAATATACAGAACTTCATTACGTTACAACTTTGTTCCAGTTGCTTTACCTTTGAGTTACAGTATTACACTTCATTACATTAAAAAAAAGGTATTATGCTGCTTCCATAGACCAACAATTAAATTCACACAGCTAGCCAATAGCTTTAAACCTTACATTCTACTTAAACAGAGTGCAGTGACAAATGCTACTGCACTCCATGCGCCCCTACTTGTAATTGATTCGGCCACTTAGGCAACATTTTTGGTTCAGTGGAGCAAAAAATACAATCCGTTCTACATATGACAATCGCTTCAGGTCATTTTCCATTAATTATATTGCAAAATCGGACTCCACTTGTACGTGGACCCCTCACAATATAATCACCTGCTTCGAGTTAAAATTTACGTTCGTCAGTCAGTTTGGTTGTGTTGAACACAGTAGTTGAAAAGGCGTTGTCTTTTATTGTCCTATGCATCCTGTGATTACACTGCAAAATGTTAATCTATTTGCATGACCCCTGTGTAGTTTGTTTGTTGAATATAAAGCTCTTGATAGCTAGAACTGAAACTAACTTAGCCCCTTCCACTTTATTGTCCCTTTACATCAATCTCTCTGCACGCGAATCGACACTGATTAAACAAACACAAATTTAAATTTCGATGTGTTTCCTAATCGCCCTGTTTTCGATACGTCTGAGGAAGCACAAAACTAGAAACTACTATCGAAACTTTTCTCTTACAAAGACATTAAGAAACCATAACAATATCTTAGAGTAACACTGCACACATGGGTTCATAAGGGGAGCACACACTTTGGATGTTCCACATTGAGGTGCTGTAGATTTTATGCCTGAAAAAGTTATGGTTAATTTTGAGAAGTAGCATGAAATTTTTTCAATTAGCATAGTAAAATTATTTCTTTAAATTAAATTCAAAATGTGTTACGATTCCCTTGCTTTCCTTGTATATTCATGTGAGGACTCTTCCAGCTTCTAACCAGGCTTATCTTTTGGTGTAAAGACCGGCTTATATTTTGAGTATTAATAATTCACAGATATTATTTGTACCCTGAATTAGATTTATAGCATATCAGCTAAATATACTTGGAGAGGAATTTTTTTTTGTAATATCGTTCGCCTTGTGTACATCCATCGAGTATGGTGACACAGCTCATTAGAAACGCCAATATACATCTCACTGCTTCCTGTTCCTAATGGGGGAAAGGTTGTTGTTTTCTGAATCCATCATGCTCATCGAATGACTGTATAGTGATAAAACGTTTGATCATTAACATTCAAATCATAGTTCTTATAGGGGTATCAGAATGAAAAGAAGAAGAAAGTGGGAAGAACCCTTTACTCTCAAGACGCCACAACATAATTTAATAGTAATTTCATTTCTATGTTGAGGTAGTTATAAAGTTTTCATAGAATTTTTAACTATTGGAAGTCAAAGTTCTGTGTGTTCACCTGTCTAACAGGATCTGCTCCTAACATAGTCGATGACTATCCTTTTGTTCTCCCCCCACCTACGTGAAATCCCAGTATTTGCTCCACTCCCACAACTCGCTTCCAGTAATATGCAACGAAACTCCATCCATTCATGACTGTTGTGGTGGTTACTGCATATGATCTATGAGTTCTTTTTTCCAGTTTTATCAGAAAAGTGTTGAAAGCTAGAACTTGTGCAATAGTGGCTTTTACATGCCGGTAGGGCAGCTATTGCTTTTCACACGATAATTACAAAGTGGAGGATTAGACTTCTTTTCTGGAAATCGTCTTAAATGTTTAATTATGTCATTTTATGCTCATAACAAGCGTTTCTTCTTCTTGAATTTAGTATTCTTTTAGAAAAATGGAAATGAAATTAAAACGATTCGAAAGCATGATGAAACGCTCTATTCGAGTCATGATAACTGTGACTTCACTGGCTATCTCGCTCCTCCTACTGGCATAAAGCTAATTCACAATGATGCCTTGTTTTGGAATTTAAATTTGAGATAGTGGATTAAAACCCCCTTAGTATCACACTGTACAAATACATCCACAAAAACTCAAAAATTGTTGTTCACTGTTTCAGAGAATGAGAAGATGTGTAAGAATTGGTTGCACTGTACCGGAAAAATGTCACCACTTTGAAGCCGGAGTTCCCTTACTTAATTAACAACGACTTGATCTCTGAGGTTAACATTGATTTACCTCCTTGCAACGCTTTCCCACTGTTACAAAGAAGGATAGCGTCAATCGATGAAATAGAACTCGTAGTAAAACATATCACTATACCCACTTTCTCACAAGCAATTGGTAACTCAGTTGGTAGAGCGATGGACTGTCGAATATGAAAAGATGATAACCATAGGTCGCTGGTTCAAAAGTCGAATTTAAGCCTGCTTCAGGCAGTGACTTTAATTTAAACTCACAAGCAGCACAGAAATTACGTTTGCGTTACCTGCATGTTGTGCATGGTTGAAATCTGTCCGCTTAGAAAGAGTACTGCAGAGAAAGTTTAAGAAACGTTAACTGTGGAGATGTATATAATGAGCCAAATGCTAATGATAAGTCCAACATATTTCTTGATAAATTTATATTCCTTTTTGAACATTCTTGCCCCCCAAAAAATTCAAAGAAACCATGAATTACAACAGTGTCTTCTGAAAGAAAAAGAAAATTGTATGAGACGGCAAGAATTAGTAAACATCCAGAAGTAATTTTACGCTATAAAATTATTGTAACATATGAAGAAAAGTTGTCAGAATATCAAAAAACATATGTAGTAGAAATGAAATTAACTACTCAGGCAATAAAGTCAAATTATTAGACTAGAGACAGAAGGAGTAACTATTGGGGGGAGGTAGTAGCACTATTAAAGAGAATGAGACCATCTTAACTAACTGTACCCAAGTATCTAATGTACTTAACAACAATTTCTTCAGTTGAGGTGAAAAAATTGGTGAGAATAGTTCAAAAGAAAAACCCAAGCAGTAGGTGGAAGAGTCAGTTTTGAGAAATCTGTGTCAGATTAATCTTTATCTAAGAACCTCTTGTGAAGTAAGGAAAAATTAAATCTTTGAAAAATAAATGTTATCTTGGAGTAGATGACATCTCTAACAAGATATCAAAACAATGTGGAAAAGTTACAATTGATGTTCTGAGTCACATCTGTAATGCATCACTAATTGAATATATTTTCCCAGGCAGGTTAAAATATGCCATTGTCAAGCCTCTCTACAAGAAAGGGAACACAACAGTTATCAATAACTACTGACTGTGCTTACAGCAGTTTCAAAAATTCTTGGGAAAGTAAAGCACTCAAGAGTGGTTCGCCATCTGAACAGGTAAGGGATACTCAGTAAAGCACAGTTTGGATTTCAAAAATGCAGTTCTACTGAAACAGAAATATAGAGTTTCACTGTCCACATAATAGAGTCTTTCAATAGTAAAATATCACCATTAATAATTCTCTGTGACTTATTCAAAGTATTATATTGTGTGAACCATGACATTATGTCACAGAAATTACAATTCTGCAGTATAAATGGAACAACATGTGAGTGATTTAAATTACATCTACAGATCAGGACGCAAAAAGTTTCTTTATATGGATTAAGTGATTTATGGAAATTTCCCACGTCATTTAACTGGTGTGAAATTACATAAGGTGTTCCACAGGGTTAGATCATTGGTTCCCTTCCGTTCCTGATGTTTGTGAATGACCTCCTTTCTTATCTGAGACAAGAAGCTACTCTGACACTATTTTCTGAGGATACAAGCATCATTATTAATCCACTAAAAGATACTTCAATAGAAAATGATACAAATAATGTCTATGGAAAAGTTATTAATTGGTTTCCTACAAATTGGTTTGCTCTGAACTTTGAAAAACACAGTACATGCAATTTTGTACTTCATGGAGTACAGTTCCAGCAATAAATATAAAGTATCAACAGAAGTCAGTAGCCAGGGGAGAGTATACTAAGTTTTTGGGTGTACATATAGATGTAAATCTTAATTGGAATACTTATATTTTGGATCTCTTAAAGCGACTAGGTTCAGCAACTGTTGCAATGGCAATCAGAATAATTCCCAGTGTTGAGGACACAGAAATTAGCAAGCTAACACATCTTGCAAACTTTCCCTCACTCATTTCATACGGAATAATATTTTGAGGTAACTCAATACTTTGGGAAAGGGTATTTACTGCTTAAAAGAAAGTGGTTAGAATAATGTGTGGGGCTCATAGTCACACATCTTGTAGGCATATGTTTAAAAGTAACACAACATTTACTCAGTAATGAAATTTCTTCTGAACAACATGGACCAGTTTCAAAACAACAGTAATATTCATATTATAATACCAGAAGAAAAGAAGACTTACACTATCCTCTGTTTAAATTATCTTTGTCACAAAGAGGGGTAAAATATGCCACTGTACAACTTTTCGATAAATTACCAGATAAAATAAAATGTCAGACAGAAAGCAGTAATAGCATCAAAAATAAATTGAAATTGTGTGTTCTTTACTAGTCATTCTATAGTGTAGATGAGTTCTTGAATAGGAATAAGCAAATCTATATGTAGCATATATGCATATTGTGCCATTTAAGGGAATAGGGAAACTAACAAATTTTTAAGCTATTTAAAAAAAATGGGATTCATGAGTGCTTTTCTTATGCATTTGACCCCTTCCACATCATAACGGTGTTTGTGAGATTGATCTGTTGAACACGTAACTAACTACCTAGCTTACAACACCTTATCATAATACTCCTCGTTGTATTGTGGGAGTATGGAGAGCAATGCTTTCCAACAAAGGTAATTATTTGCAAGCAAAGGAGATGGATTTATAATCAGATATCCATTTCTTGGACTATTGTAAGAGTAATGTGAAGCAATATGCAATATATTCCACCATCGAAACAACTGCTACAGTGAGTTCTTGCTAACGCTCTTTTCATATTTTGGGTAATATTTATGACCCTTGAACTATCCGTTGCGCTACAGAGCGCGTGATACTAGCGGTCTTTCTGCTGGATATCTTATATAGCGCAAATCAAAATTAAAATTTGCCATGAATAATTTTAATGTACTTTGAGTCGTATTTCATGACAGTCGACGATCTATATCTAATTTAGGGACCTATTTGCAAAAGTTCCACAGTTTCTTACTTTAGAGCGGGTTTATTGATTTTGCTGAGAGCAGGTAAAAGAATGTCCGTCCATGCACATATCGTCGCTCTACGTGAGTAGAACACAGATGCATCAATTTTCGTAGGGTTCCGACTATCAGCGTTCACAGAATTTTTTCGTATGGTTACCTAAAAATTGTAAATGCGTTTTCCATCACGTGGCTATACTGTTTGCTAAAAAAAATTCGAAAAAACCTAGTGACTCCGGCTCTTACTACCTTCGTCTCACTGATAGTAACACATGTACGTCTTCGTCTTATTCCTAGTCTGTGACGTCATAATAGCTTCAACCAATAGCGGAGCGTTTTCGATCAGGTGACCATATATTGATATTTAATGATTCTTAAGACTAATTACATTGTAAGAATGCTGACCTCAGATGCGATTTGAATATTATAATCACTCGGAATAACAACAATCCGAACCAAATTTTATAAAATAGGAAAATAGCCTGTCGCTTGAGCTACATACAATGTCCGCTAAAACAACTGTTGCAGATTCAAGGATTCAACCTTTGTGGTCGAGCTAAAAGTAGTTCCTCAATTCAAACTAATTTATAAAATATAACGCGTTGTGGATTGTTTTTCTTCCATTTGAATTTCCAAGACAGCTGTCCTTGTAGTGAATGTTGAAAGGAGACAGCGCACGGCATGTGGCAATATGAAAGACTGTGAGACCGTTCTGATTTTGTTATTGTCGAAAGAAAAACAATGAGAGCAATACTGTGTATTCGAGAGCGTTGTTGTAGTGGATGAGTAATAATTAAATCAGCATAATGAACAATTTTTCACTCCGCTTTCCCAAGAGCTACCGAACGTCTTCATAGTTCAAAGATGTAATATAGGTTAATTGCGATTCCTTGAGGTCAGTTACTGCCCTGCATAGGAAGTAAAGTTTTTTGAAATAAACAATTCACATCTGTGTAGTTTGAAAGTTATATATATATAAGACGAAATGCGGTATGTTGTGGACCTGATTCTTATCTTACCTTTGACTATTATTTTCTTTTATTTGCTCTTGACAAATGGTTTTCAAGTGTTTCTATTCATTCTCAAGCACTTTACACACATTTCGTCTTTGGTGAAGATGGTCGTAACTTGGTCATCGACAGAATCAGGTTTCTTTTTTTTGGTCTATCATCTGGTAGGCATTAATTTGCGGCTTCATTGGTACAATTGTGAGATTTGGTGATTAATAAGGGGGAGAAAAACGCCTTTAAGGCAGTTCCATTGCTGATGTTTATAGTGGCAGTAGCTTGTGAAGAAAGCAATATTTTAACAGTTTCAGCGCTGAAAAGGAAGAATATGCAATCTGACTTCTAACTCTTCCTATTTAATTCTCGACTCACATGATTGGCATGAAGTTAATGTTACCAATTTAATGCGGGATTTCGACAGGTACGCCGTTCGGTTGTTTGCTGTGTGTATTTCATGTAATTCGTGTATTGTATAAAACTCTGCAGTCTGTAGCAACAATTGTTTGATGGAGAACAGAACAGTGTTCCATTGCATATGTGTCCCAGGAACCGAGTGCTATATTCTACCTCTATTGAAACTGAAACTTCCAAAAAAATCCGATGCAATATGGCAGTGCCTGTGTTGTTGCGAAGTACGTGGCATGCATGTCCTAAGGAACACTGCATCGTACTCGTTAACACCACAGTCACTGCAATATTGTATTTATCCGTCGATACCAGGCACCTACTCTCAGTTAAAATTATATTTTAATATGTACGAGTGCAGGCTATGACGCCTGAACAATGATGATGATGGTTTGTGAGGCGCTCAACTGCGTTGTCGTCAGCGCCCATACAAAATCGCACAGAGCTAGGTGGCGCAGTTGTTGGCATACGGACTCACATTCGGGAGGAAGACGGTTGAATCCCTCATCCGTCCATTTTGATTTAGGTTTTCCGTGATTTCGGTAAATCGCTTCATTGAAATGCCGGGATGGTTTCTTCGAAAGGGCAAAGCCGACTTCCTTCCCCATCCTTCTCTAATCCGATGACCTCTTAGTTTGTTTTTCTCCGCCAAACAACCCAACCCCAAACAAAGTCCCAATTTGTACAGAGTCCAATTTTTTACTGAATCCAGTGTCATGAATGATGCTGCTGATGATGATGACGAAATGTAAAGGACAACACAAAAACCCAGTTCTCAGCCAGAGAAAATCCCCAACCTGGCTGGGAAACGAACCCGGGACCCTTTGATCCAGAAGCAGCAACACTAACCACTAGACCACAAGCTGCGGACAATAAAAACGACGTATGGAAGTTTGGGTCTGGGCTTGGCACATGGACAGATAGCCAAAGCTGTTACGGTGCCCGCTCACGCTAAGCAGGAAATCTGATTTCGAGTCCCGGTTCAGAAATTATAATTATTGATATCGTTTTATTATAAATTCCATTATACAACTGATGGTTGTCCGTATTCGCGACTGCGAATACATTTCGTATATTCCAAAGAAACTAGCTAAATTACTGAAAATGCAGTGTCACTCTTCTCCTTTGTCTTTACTCAAACTCCTACAATGCATTATTGGTTCTCTATACTCCATTTTAAAATTCAGAACACCGAAAACAAAAAATTGGAATATTAATTATTCAGAAGATCATTATTTCCACACCTGTGGTGGTTTCTGTTATCAAAACAGATCCATAATGCACTTAACGGTGCCACAGTGCCACTTATGTATTACAGATGATGAAGGATTAGACAATTTTTTTATGATCTTTGCAGTTATGAGTTGAGTAATCCTGCGCAGCGGCCACTTATATGCATTCAATATTTGCGACTTAAGGACTACTGTTGCCCTTGTCTGGCACCACTGGAGCTGTGGAATGCGTGAGTGTGAGGCAGGTAAGACATTGCACTTCCTGGTTATTTTCAGCAGATAGAAAATAAGAAAGTAAGCTTACGGATATTAATGACTTAATTTTTCTCAATATGTCATAAAAACCACTAATTACTTGTACAACTGTATTGTCCTGCTTTTAAACAACATTTAGGCATTTAGAGTTTAATCGAATTTGAATGTGATAGCAGACTGGGGTAGCGAATAGCAACAGATATCACGCTGCGGACAGTTCAACCGCTACTTGTACACGTGTGTCTGCCTCCGCCAGCAACATTTCACGGCAGTTAAGTGAGGCTGATTTGAAAGCTCATAAGCCTATTAAATGCACCGCACTTCAACAGTTCCATCGTCGAGGAATCAGCAACAACTGTTGACAGTGATGTTCTCCAACGGAACCTGCTTTTCCGTCACACATTATTCTGGCCACCGGTTAGTGTGGAGAGAGATGAGAACACGTTACATTCACTGAACGTTCATGAACGTCATCGGTATGGATTAGGCGTTATGGTTTAAGGAGTCATTATGCACAAAAGCCGAACACCGGTACATATTTTTGCACCAGGTCCCGTTACAGCACAGCGGAAGCGTAGGCACATTATTCTGCAGCATATCCGTCTGTTTAGGAGTGGGGAAGATCCCGACCTTCTGTTGACGGACAACAGTTCCCACCCACACAGGACCGCTGAGGTATCGGACGCACTGGAAAGCGAGGCACTGAACATACGGAATAGCGTGCATACTCCCTTGACCTAACCACTAGAGAGCTTGCCTGGGATGCTTTTGGCAGACGCTGCGACGGATTTTTACGTGCGTGCGTGCGGTGCACCAATTGCGACGGATTATTACGTTGCTGCTGCAATACAATTTCTTTTATAATTTTTTTTCACTTACCTCTTTACAGCGGTAGATCTTCGCACGTAAACTCCTGACTGCAGCTACTTACGAGATCACAGAAAAGCAATGTTGAGGAAACTGTAACCTCATAGCTACAGGCCGGAGGCCGCTGTAAGCAAAATTTGCCGAAAATTGTCTATGTACTTCAAAGAAATAATTCGGAAAGGGGATGCCACTCGTACTTTAAACATGAAGTTCTAATTTAAACCTTCAATTGATGTTTATTGCCGTTAAGCAAGATCATCAGCCCACAATTACGAAAATTACCAAAGTTTCTGCTCACAGTTATCACCATACCTAAAAGAGCCAGAACTTTACCTTCCCAAATTCCGAAACCAAATACTTGTAACACAGTCAATGATAGGCCAATTACTCCTGCACACGATATTTAGTGGTTGTCTTTAGTAACAGTTCATGCTCGCCATAAAATACTCAGTAAGAATATACTCAGTACCGCCACGCTATATAATTCAAAGTTCACTCGCGATTTTCGTCGGAACAAATTATCACAACACTCTAAGGTTTTCATAAACAGTTTTTGGTCACTACCAGATACCATTAACACTGGACCATAACGCGGAAGTCATCCCAGAACTTCATCTTACACATAATGCCAAAAGTCACATCCGGCATAACCGCCTCCAATCAAAGCTAGCTCGCGACTCCTCTTCTCACTCTCCCACACTCAAAGCTATATCTCCTCGCTAGGCGGCCAACCGTCGCGCTTCTCATTGGCTGTCAGCACTTACGACCAATGAGAACTCACTTCTAGGGCGCGGCTCGCACCAATCACATCTCTAGGCTCATTGACGTCATCAAATTAAGTAACACAAAACACTCTAATTAAATAAACAAAACAAAATGAACTATAAGATTTACTCTACATCTGGAAATTTATTATGTAGTCGCGAATGTTCTGGCTGTCTTATACATAAACATACATACTTGGACATCCGACATTCACTAGTAGGGGAACCACTAAGGTGCGCGTCATATATCTTGGCGGCCGAGTTTAGGTTCGTTCTGCGCATTTGACGTCACAAATCACAGTCAGCCAATGAACAGAGAACAACGTTGCCAGATCTCGACTGCAGTGCAGAGCACGGACGAGTGTCTTCAATTTTAGAAACGTTCAGTCATAAATGAAGTAATTGAACAAAAGCAATGTCTTGATAGCAGACTTTCTTTTATAGAAAGTTTGGAAAAAGCATTCTTTACACCAATTGCTTCATATTCTATTAATTAATTAAACCAAACAAACAATAAGCCTCCTAATTCAGGCGATAGCAAGGAAAGGTGTTTGTACCAGTCTCACGAACCGCTTTTTCGCAATAAAGAACAGCGGTAATTGTTTATTTCCTATTGTACTTCGACGCAACGTGAGTAATTCATAGTCACCCAAACAGTGTTTGTCGGTATTTTGCAAACGTTTATAGTGCTCCAGGAGATGCCAGAAATGAGTAGCTGCGTTGGCATAATGGTTAAGGTGTTGGGCTGCTAATCGGAAGATTCTGAGTTCAAGGCTTGTTGCATACTGAATATTTAATTTATTTAAAAACAATAGCGAAGTGTCTTACTTAATGAATTTTATTCGTTTGAATGTAATGTTTTGAAATTTCCTGTGCTTCATTATAATCATAATAAGTTTTCAGTTTTTGTAATTTTCTCCTCCAATATTTCTTTTCACAGCAATTAAAAACAACGAAAAGGCACACATACAATATTCATGTTATCCGTTTTGTTTGTATATCGCCTCTTCCGCAGTCGCTGTTTTACTATTCATATTGAGATATATTCTTTTGCGGCAGTATTAAAAGTATTATTTAGAGCAGAATTTCGGCTCGTACGTTGCCGAGCTAGTTGATTGTCTGACGGAATTCTTTGCTTCGCTGCTTTGGCAACATCATATTCAATGGTTTCGTCGACTGATCTATGTTTTGGCAAGTATTTGCTGTCCGTTGTGACAAAAACAAAATGTTTGCGCACTGTGCCTCACTGGCAATATATTTTAGTTTTATGTTTTATTACGTCCAAAATTCAGTTTTGTGTACTTCGCCAACTTCGCCAACTTCGTTTTAATCAGAACGTTTTAGAAAAAAGCGAAATGACTCTGGTATAAAGAAAGTTTTGTTACAGTTGCTAAAGATAGAATATTTCCCAATTTATAAACACTGTTTATGTTGTAAAGGGTGTTCATTTTATGGGGACATTGAAATCTCTTGAAAGCGACACACAGAGCCAAAAGAAATCCTAATGAAAATTAGTTCCTCCCGGAAAGGGACATCCAATTATAACAAATTTGACTACAAATTCGTCGAATTTGGTAACACTGGATGTCCCCCTCTGAGACAAAAAAAAATTAGTTATACATTTGTTTGATCCGATGTGTAGATTTGAGGATATTTCAATGTCCCCAATTAAAGTGAACACTCTGTATAGTTGGAACCATGAACGACTGCGGTCGAGTTAAGGCTCGTTCTACGCACCTGACAGCCAATGAGTGTTCAGTAGTTTTCTGAAAGGTCTGCTGGGAATGTCTTGGCGAGTGCGAGTGTTAAATGTGATTGTAGTTATTCTTTGGTGAATTTTTATCGCATTTGTTGCAAGTTGTCATGGCTGATAATGGTGGTAAGCGACAAACTCTCCATAAACAGACGAGGGACATAATTTACCGGATTCACGCTTTTTTCAAGCGCGAAGCAGAAAACGGTGGACCTATCACGGATGTCGCCAGATCTCAGGAACGCACTGCAGAAGCGACAGGCGTTAGCTTGAGAACCGTTCAGCGGATTGCAAATGAAGGAAAGTTATCTACGGAGACCTGTGGAAGCCCACTTTTCAGATCGCCAGGGAAATATCGCACTCGTGAGAGGACTGTAACTAATTTAGATAATTTCGACAAAGATGTTCTAAGACGAGAAGTGCTCAACATGTACAACACAGGCGAATTTCCTACTGTAAAAAAAATCACTGTGAAAATGCGTGAAACCATAAATTTTAAAGGTAGCATGACTTCAATGAATAGAATACTTAAAAACATTGGATTCAAATATGTACATACAAATGACGGAAGAAAGTTTTTAATGGTACGTAGTGATATCGCTGCTTCAAGGGCACAGTTTTTAAGACGTATTATTGAAGTAAGAAAATCCGGGAATAAGAACATTTTTTTCTTGGACGAAACATGGGTGAACCAAAATCACACAAGGAAAGCGTGTTGGAAAATGAGTGATGGTTCGGGTGGGTTTAAAGTACCAGTTGGTAAAGGTGGACGAATAACTGTGCTTCACGCTGGTTCTGCTTCTGGATTCATTCCAGAAAGCAAATTAGTGTTCCGGGCAAAAAAGAGAAATTCAGGGGATTATCATTCCGAAATGAACTCTGAGACATTTAAATTGTGGTTTAGGAATCAGTTTCTCCCTTACTTGCCTGCAAACTCGGTGATTGTAATGGACAATGCGAGTTATCACTCTGTTGTTGTTGACAAGACACCCATAACAAGTACAAAAAAAGCCGATATCATGTTATGGCTTGCAAGTAAAAATATTCCACATACTGCCAACCAAACTCGTGCTGAAATGTTGAATCTTATAGTGCTTCATAAGCCTCGCACAAAAGTTTATGAAATCGATTGTATTGCACAGGAACATGGACACACAGTTTTGCGTTTGCCACCGTACCATTGCCAATACAATCCGATAGACTTAATTTGGGCACAAGTGAAAGGGTATGTCGCAGAACGAAACGTGACATTTAAAATTGCCGATACAGAGAGGTTTCTGAACGAAGCACTTGACAGAATTACTTCTTCAGCATGGGGGGAATGTGTTCGGCATGCACAAAGGCTACAGGAGGAGGACATGGACAGGGAAATTATAATTGACAATCTGCTTGAACCCATCGTCATAACTCTAAGACCTGATGATTCGGACTGCGACACTGACTACAGCGATGCAGAAGACTATCGCAGCGATTGACAACAATGAAGGGTAAGGCACATACACAATAATACTCATGTTCTCTTTCTTGTTTTTGTCCCACAGTTGCAATTTTACCAATGGTATTGAAATATATTCCTCTTCTGCAACTATAATAAGCGTCTTATTTAGACCAGACGCGTTTTTCTCTTTTGAAGCATCTTCATTGGACAGCATTGTGTCTCCTCCATTGCCAAGTCACCTTTCGTAGTTTTGTGCTGAGGTAACACAATATTCAACGTTTGTGTCGGCCGATCAGTGTTTTAGCAAATTAATGCTTTTTGTGTGTGCCACACACAAACATTATATTTGACATAGCCCAGAGCACTGATACACAGTATATTCAAGTCCTAATGTTTTTGTAAGTCCACAGGTTTGTTTAACGTATTTTGTGTACTTCCTTTTGATTGATTGAAGTGCTTTAAAATAAAGTCAAACGCGCCCGGTGTAAATAAAACTTTTATTACAGTCGCGAAAGACGGAATATTTCTCAAAATTACATACGACACAAATCTGGTACTTAAATTAAATGAGATGTTGTTATACAGTAAATTTTATATGAAATTTAGGTATCTTGTCCACATTTCATTCTCAAAATTGTGGTAACTACAATCGAACATATGGAAAGTATACGCTATGAACTTTACCTCTGCAAACTCTTCAAAATTTCGTGCAATGGTTTACTACATTTAATGCTGCAATATAACTGCGTTGAAAATCGAAACAAAATTAAGTCATTTATGGGGGGAAGGTATCAGTCAAGAAGATGTGTCAAAATCAAATTTTTGGACCAAATAGTTTTTGTGAAATCGAATGATAAGTGTGTCAAAGCAGTCGGAACACTATGTGTCTGCACAGGCGAGCAGTGCAGTGGTTACAAAATCGCGCACGGCGTGGAATGCGGGGAGCACGTCTCTGTAGCAGCGAAAGGTTTAATGCGGCCGTGGTGGCTTTACTTCATAAACTGCGCGCTCCCCCCTAAACGTAAGTTTGAGAACTACACTGCTACGGCGCTGCTTCTCTTGGCGCGTACAACTGGCAACGCTGCAATCTCCCGCGTCTGGGCGGGCATGCGCGAGCCGCCAAGATAAATGAATTGAACTATAGTGGATTCGTTCCCACGTTACAGAGTTGGAACACTTGCCAGTTCCTGTAGGAAATTACATGAATGATTTTTTAATAATGCCGAACGTCCCACATACTCTCACGCACGCATTCTCATTCACATGCACCCTAACACACAATACATATATTTACTTAGAATTCTTGAAATTATTGTTATAGAAAAGTCACAGAGGTTTCCTGAAACTAAAAACTTTCCAAATTTATATATGAACACTGAAAGTGTTATAAGATCATCGTACATAGTCACTGAAGGTGAAGTATTAGATCACTGTATTTATTTAAATTCTTGACTGTCGGAAAATTACGTTTCTTTTATGGAATTATACCAACTTCCCAGATACTACTATTTTTGATCTCAGATTTTGACATATCGTTTGTTATCACAACAGAAGGTTGTACATCAAATATGACGTTCCTCAGGTTATTCCTTTATTATTTATTAATATTTTTGGTTTCGTATAATGTAAGTGGCCTGCCAGCGCTACTCCACTGCTTTCACACGCGCAGCTGCAACAGATGGTCGTGACGTCAGTCTGCAGGACACAACTCGTCCGTTACTGACCGTATAATACTCAACCGGCTTACATTGCAGCCCACATACATTCTGAAGTAAAGCTTATAATAGACAAATGGGCGATCGCGCACTAGTTGCGACGCCACAACGCGTTTATCAAAGAACTCACCTCTTTGAATCGTCCAAAAACTGAAAATCGCCTTTAGAGAGGAGTGGGAAAATGTCCCCCAAGGACTTCTCAACAGTTTAGTAGCCAGAATGAATAACAGCCGAGAAATAAGCATTACTGCCCGAAGAGGGCGTAATCCTTACTGAGAGTCCGATATCGACCTTTATGTTAGGATTCTGACCTGTGTCAACCATGAAAGTTATTTCTAGCTGTTTAGCCTGCTTCATCATGTGGTGAATACTTCACTGTTTTTTATTATAAGACTCTGCCTCTGTTATGTATGTACTGTATTTCATGTGGTCCACTATCTTCTGTGATTATCTATGTCCAATAATGTCTCAGTTCCGTAGCTATGGTCAATCAGTGTAATTTGATATTGTATTTTTCTGGCAGTAGTTGTCAGATAATTTTAGTGGCGAATATCTTTGTTGATGTATTTTTCAGGCAAGCTTTCTATCTCAAGAGCTAGAGTCCGTCAGACACTGTGAATAATAACTCAAATGGTTGGGGTTCATACGCAATGGCATCTCTGTGATACCTGGAATCAAACTTTCTTGTAATATTTATTGCATTTAAATTAATTTAGTGAAACAAAATCAGAGAAATACAGCAGTCTGACATACTGTTATATTTAGATTACTTGTTATCAGTGAGTCAAAATAATGTTTACTTAAGTGATAACTATTTACCCCCGTCTCCTACGCCCCATCACCTTTTCCATTACAGCTAAGGATACAAAGAACAGGATACAAAGATGTAGCAGGTCTCTATTACGAGAACAAAATGGAGTTTAACGCTTTATCAATATACTTAGATACAAATCTTTATATCCACATCTATTACATAACGGATGTATGTATGTATATGTGTTCCACCCCCTCCTGCACCACAGGATCGATTTCAACCAAACTTCGTCCACGTATCGCTTACTGCAGGGAAAAAGTCCTACGGGTGCAAGAACCAACTACCTCTCAGAAGGGTGAAGGCTGGGGTGAAAATGAAAAGTAGCTCACTACTCGTAAATAGCCATACCGTATTTATCTAGTATTTGAGAATGAGCACTCAGTAACTTGCAGCAAAATTTACACATAATTTTCACCTATGTGAGACTTCTTCTCATTGAACCCACCAGAAAACAATGAAAATAAAAAGTTTATCACTTACCATAATTTTCGCTGTTCAAGCAGAAAACCGTTACGTAAGGCATGAAGTTTCACTGTACATTAATTTCTAACTACTAACTCTATTCATAACCATACACTACTGTAGACAATATTTGCATACCTAACTGAACAAACTTGCAAAAATGTATATTTGTACAATACACATTTCACAAACACTGTGAAGCGAAAAACGATCGCATCATGCATGACGTTTTTGTTTGTTACATATTTTTTACTATCTCTGTTTACAACACGTTTTACAGACTGTATCTAGGTATGCCAGTGAACGCAACTGTAAAATTACAGCATTGAGCAACACATAGGTTAGGGGTTACAATGTCCTAAACATTGAGCCGCATACGTCAGAGCGTCTAGGCAAAATTCGCTAGAGATACTGGTGGAGTGTGAGAGGGAAGACAAGGAGATGGACTGGGAAGGAGAGGGCAGGAGATGGAAGAGGTGGAGATGGGTTGAGGGAAGGGGAGGAGCCGATAGGCACAGAGAGTAGGGAGGAGCAGGATGATTAGACATAGTAGCAGGAGGAGATGGACAGAGAGAGGAGTGGAAGAGGTAGAGAAGGGGAGGAGGAGATGGTTAGTGAGGGGTGATCTGGAGATGCATAGAGGGTGGCGAGGAGGAGACGGTCAGAGGAAGGGGAAAGGAAGAGTTGAACTAATAGAAGACTGGAATAAATACATACCTAGGCAGTGCTGGGTACTCAGCTGCTGTATTATTAAACTGTATGTATGTATGTAGAGAATTTCCCAAGTAACTCGATCGGTTTTAAGGGAACATGCTCGTGAAAATGACCAAAATTTGAAAAAAAGTCATAGTCTATAAAAGAGAGCATTTCATGCTGATTTCAAAAATGTATAGTTTATGGGCATTATCATTTTCTGTTCATTCTAAAATTGAGGTTGAACGTAATGTTGCACAGGGTCCATGCCCATCTGTCAGTTTAAGAGCATCAGAATACGTGATGCACTATTTTGTTCTTTCGCTTTTTCTGTCGTTAGTTACGGATCGTTAATACAGGTGTATTCTAGAAGGCACTGACTCCAAGAACCAAAATACAGGAATGTCTAGAAGGCTATGGTTCGAATGTAAGCAAATATCTGAGAATATATGATTTCGGAATTTCATACTCATGTGGTTTTGTAGTTATTGTGTGTTGTTTTGTTTCTCTGTGTGTGTTTCTCGTGCTACAAATGCCAAGCGTAAAGAAATTTAGCCCATAACGAAAGTTTCACAGTCACCAGTTCCAAAAACAACCGAATAATACACATCAGTTGCTGGAAAGACGTACGCGGAAACTGTGTCTACTGTCAGTGCTTCTGGACATAAACTTTCGCTTTCTGAATGTAATAAGAACAAGCCTAGTAGTATTGTGAGCAGTAGTAACGACTGAAATGTTATTGTGAACCTAAATATGCTGTCAAGACTTTTGAAGAGTGCTGTGAAATGTAAGTACTACAATTATGAAGATAGTATTGACGTTTCTGAGGACATTTCAGCAAGGAAGGGTCTTTTAGGTCGGTTAGTGATTGCCTGTAACTCGTGTAAGATGCACAGTGATACTATGAAATCGCCAGTAACTGATAGTCGATCATAAAGTGTAACTATTCAGCTTGGTTATGCAATGCGATTTATTGGAAGGGGAAGGAGAGCTGCCCGGACTTTTCGTGCAGTGATGGATTTGCCTCCACCTCCACTGAGGTTTAACAGATACAGTAAATTAATACATAATACTTTTTGTGGTGTAAGTGAACATTCAATGAAAAGAGCAAAGAAGCAGTAGCCTTGTCTGAGAATACAGATATTGTAGCAGCATTTGATGGCTCTTTGCAGTAGAGAGGTCATACTTCTCTGAAGTAACTTGGATGGCCCAAGTGGAAACTTGGAAACGAAAGCAGTTCCAAGCATTTTTAGAAGATCAGAGGTCAGTCAAGGTGTGAGGTACGCAGGCTACCTTGGGGATGGAGATTGTAAAGGATACACTACTGTTGTTAATGACAGGCCATATTGGGACACTCTGATAGAAAAGCTTGAATATGTTGGGCATGTAGAAAAAAGAATGGTAGCTCGGCTGAGAAAATTATGTAAACACTTTAGTGGAAAAACACCGTGAAACGTCTTACAAATGTGATATTGATTCTTTGACTCAATATTATGGACTAACAACAAGGAGAAAATGTATCAGATTTGGAGAATATGAGACGAGCTTTTTGGGCTACAAGGTTTCACAGTGTGTCAACAGATGAAACCCCACAGCTTGGTTTGTGTCCAAAAGGGGAAGATTTGTGGTGCACGCACTGGTTGAGCAATACCACAAGCATACAATATACCCACAAGCATTCTATACCACTTGCTGTAATGGAAGCAATTAGGCGTATATATAGGGATCTGGGAAATAAAAATGTATCCATGGTCTCTTTCAGAATGCAAATAAAAGCTTCAACAGCTGTATATGGGAGAGAATACCCAAAACTGCATTTTTTGGGCTAACATTGCTGAAGAATGGTGTAATGGAACCAATAGTAACATTTAATGATGGTGCAATTTCAAGGATCAATGTTATGAAGAATTTGAACATCCCGACGAGAAGGAATATGGCTTCAGCTCTAACTGTTATTCATAAGCGGTGGGTAACCGAAGCAGAGACAGCTGCAGAAGCTGCTACCAAGGAGTCAAGGATAAAGAAAAGAATGAAGAGAAAGAGTATGGAGGATAAGGAAACAGGACGACAACTGGAGTATGCACCTGGAATGTTCTAAATTGGCATAGTGATAAGTTAATAAATCTGTAAATCGTTTCTTGCGATTTACCACAAACTTGAATTTTAATCATTCAGGTACATTTTTCTCCTAAGTGACTGACGCTAAATTCACAAAAATTGGTACAGCTATTTAGAAGGTCCTCCTCTACCTCCTTTGCCTACTATTTCATGAAATTTATAACGTTTTTAAATATTTTGTTTTAGTAAAATAAATTACTTGTCTTTATCACAGATTAGCATCAGGGAAGGAAACTGGAGGCATAAAACACTTACGTGAATTTTGTCTGTATTCTGACTCTTTTTCAAAGCTGCGCAGTCAGTGGTACCAAAGACACTTGTACCGCAGTGAAATAGTGTTCCCTTTTTTATACTATTATGTATATTGTTGTCAGTACCAAAATATAATATATATCTCACTGATTTTTGGGAAATGCTTTGACTAATGTTCCTAATGGCGTGTAAGAATTTTGAGCTATCATTTATAGATCAGATCAACTATGAGAGTGACGATAATGCTAAAAATGCAGCCCGTGTCAGGGGTGTGACCCCTTTCCAATCTTGACACACATATGACTTACTTTGTGGAATGAAGCACTGTAGGGTGAGAACAATCTACCTCATAAAGAGGTTCAGGAGGTGGTGAAAAAGTAGTGTAACACACTGTGCGCAAGTGCCCATAGCATATTTATCTATTATTTGAGAATAACAGCAGTTTAGCATATAATATGAAACGTTTAAGGAACTTTTCCTTGCTGACACCCTCCCTGACCCCCCAAATTAATGAAAGAGAAAAAATTTTTTACTTACTACATTTTCGCTCATCGTGTAGTAAATTAACTTATTACGTTTCTCCTACCAATTCCATTCTCAAAAATCCAGATCCACCAGCAAAAGCGTCTGCTAAATTATATCATTTTATTAAATGTATATCACGAGATACGACGTAGTAAATACTGTGAGTTTTGAAAAACTTCTGTATGAGGCAAGATGATCTCATTAATTACTTCTTTACTGCTATCTCAATTCGAAACATATTTTCCAGACAGCATCCACGTATTTCAATGAAATTACCTATAAAATTATGGTATTGTGTGACTATAGTTCAGCAGGTACATCATAAACTTTGCAGTGCAAGAAAATCTACCTTTCCCAACACACAGTGCAAATTACCCAGTGTTTGATATTGAAAGCACTTAGCTACTTCAGCTAACTGTAATCATAATTCCAAATCTTCTCTGAACGGGAAATATTTAACACATTAATTTATATATCAAGTAATCAAAATCACGGAGCTGTTTTACACGTGGGAGTTCTATTGTTTAAAGAAGAAAAAGGGTGTACTAGTTGCTTACAATCTGGAAGCAAGCACTATGAGAGTAATGACTACCTACATCCCGTATGAGGGGGGATGAGAATGACATGACACTGAAGTATAAATCAGGACAGCTGCAGCAATTTGAACCAAGGTTTTTAAGTACATGATATATTACTTCTAAGAACCTAATATGGGCGTAAGATACCTCACTACCATTGGAGACGGTGGTGTGGCCGAGAATGGGTGACGCAAAATCTTCGAAAATGACTATTTGGTATACACCTGGGAATAAGATTCCACCCTACCATTGCGTATGAGGGTATTGTTGCGAAGAGCTAACGAAAAATTTTTGAAAACGACAGTTGGGTATTCATTTCCTGTAGTTAGCTGATACTTTTAGAGGTATGAACTGTTGTTCTGTTAGTGTGTCCATCACGTCGACAGAATAAGCACTGCAAAGAACAAAACCTGTTGTCAAAGTTTATCGCAGCCTAAGATCAAACCACTGAGGTAAATCTAGCGTCCTCTCTGGAGTCGCGCCGTGCAAAGTCAGAGAAGCAGACATATGTGTGCAACAACTGTCACATATAGACATCCTCAACATCTCCTCCTTAGCTCCTGGATCGATTACAACGAAACTTGGTACACATATTACTCACTACGTGTAAAGAAATACTGTGCGAGTTTATTCCATAAACCTCCTACTGCACTGGTAGTTGGTGTGATAACGTGATGCTACAGATGTGGGGTGGGGGGGGGGAGGAGGAAGGGTAAACAGGGAGAGGACGGATGAGACAATGGACAGAGAAATGGGAGAGGGGGAGATAGACTACTTGAAGATTGGAATAAATACTTACCCAGGCAACGAACTGTTTCTAAACCCTTAACTTGATAAATATTTCACTACCGAATTAGTATTATTAATTTTGGTCACTAATTTTCTTCCTGCGAAACCACAGAAATACCCCAACTAGGGTATTATTTTACTATCTTTGAAAAAAAAAAACTATTTTCTTCATTTGAGGTTTGAATACTTCGAAACTGTGACGCAAGCATTTTTCATCTGTGACCTAATATACGTTATGGTTGTCAGTGCCTGCTGTCTCACTGCCAGTCTTTTCCCTACGCTGGTGAACCCAGTGGAGTCTACGTCCCTGGGCTAGGCATAGTAATTACATGACATCAATCAGCGGCGTGACAAGCAACAGCGCTCGCAGCGTCCTGCTACACGGCTCGGATGGAGCCCCTGGGTCGGAAGCCGCACCTGGCTAGCAGCGTACGGATGTGATGCAACCCCTCATCAGGAGGACAGGAGAATGCTGCAATGTGTAATTGTATTTGTGCAATGATATTCTAACTATTCGACATTACTGGAAAAATAGAAGAGTAAGAAATCCGTGTCAGAGCAGTATTTTCATTTGGATCTTATCGTGTACGGATTCAGGCTGCATTTTCAAGCATCCGAAACATCGTATTGAAAAAATAACTGACAATTACATCTGCCTGAGTACATAAAAATATTTATTTCAACAAAACGAGTGACATTGCAAATAATATCTTCTGTTCTCAATGCGAGTATATGAATTAAAGGGCAGTCACTGTGGAAGCAGGGCTCTAGTCGTAAGTATAATTTGGTGGGATATTAAAAAAGTCCAAAATGGGGAATTCTCTTGCTGGTGGGATTAGGTCACGATTTCTAAGTATAGAATTCAGGATGATGGAGTATAGGCGCAGCTTTATGACTTTGTAATCGAAGATAGCTGACCTGGAGTACGAGTGCAGCTACACTACTGGACATTAAAATTGCTACACCACGAAGATGAGGTGCTACAGACGCGAAATTTAACCGACAGAAAGTAGATGCTGTGATATGCAAATGATTAGCTTTTCAGAGCATTCACACAAGGTTGGCACCGGTGGCGACGCCTACAACGTGCTGACATGAGGAAAGTTTCCAACCGATATCTCATGCACAAACAGCAGTTGAACAGCGATGCCTCGTGAAACGTTTCCGACTTTGATAAAGGTCGGATTGTAGCCTATCGCGATTGCGATTAATCGTATCGCGACATTGCTGCTCGCGTTGGCCGAGATCCAGTGACTGTTAGCAGAATATGGAATCGGTGGGTTCAGGAGGGTAATACAGAACGCCGTGCTGGATCCCAACGGCGTCGAGATGACAGGCATCTTATCCGCATGGCTGTAACGGATGGTGCAGCCACGTCTCGATCTCTAACAGATGGGGACATCTGCAAGACAACAACCATCTGCACGAACAGTTCGATGAAGTTTGCAGCAGCACGATCTATCAGATCGGAGACCATGGGTGCGGTTACCCTTGACGCTGCATCACAGTCAGGAGCGCCTGCGATAGTGTACTCGACGACGAAACTGGGTGCATGAACGGCAAAACCTCATTTTTTTCGGATGAATCCAGTTCCTGTTTACAGCATCATGATGGTCGCTTCCGTGTTAGGCGACATCGCGGTGAACGCACAATGGAAGCGTGTATTCGTCATCGCCATATTGGCGTATCACCCGGCGTGATGGTATGGGGTGCCATCGGTTACACGTCACAGTCACCTCTTGTTCACATTGACGGCACTTTGAACAGTGGACGTTACATTTCAGATGTGTTACGACCCGTGGCTCTACACTTCCTTCGATCTGTGTGAGACCCTACATTTCAGCAGGATAATGCTCGACCGCGTGTTGCAGGTCCTGTACAGGTCTTTCTGGATACAGAAAATGTTCGACTGATGCCCTGGCTAGCACATTCTCCAGATCTCTCACCAACTAAAACGTCTGGTCCATGGTGGCCCAGCAACTGGCTCGTCACAATGAGCCAGTCACTGCTTTCGATGAACTGCGGTATCGTGTTGAAGCTGCATGGGCAGCTGTACCTGTACACACCATCCAAGCTCTGTTTGACTCAACGCCCAGGTGTATCATGGCTGGTATTACGGCCAGAGGTGGTTGTTCTGGGTACAGATTTCTCAGGATCTATGCACCCAAATTGCGTGAAAATGTAATAACATGTCAGTTCTAACACACTATATTTGTCCAATGAATAGCCGTTTATCATCTGCATTTCTTCTTGGTGTAGCAATTTTAATGTCCAGTAGTGTAGATATGTTGCAGGATTTCCTGGGTTTCCGCCTTAGATAATGGATGTTTGCTTCCCCTACAGGTTCAAGCTTGAATATCTGGATCGAAGGACAAAGGCGCCCATCAGCCGCGCAACTCATACCATGTCTACAATGGAAGATGTTTGCTTACCCTATAGGTCGAGGCCTGTCCATCAGACAAAGGATGTCAGTCTGAGATTGAAGATGTTTTTCACCAAACAGGCAGCAACCAGTCTTGTGACCTGCTTACAGCGACATTAAAAACCACTTAAAGGCGAGAGCTCCCCCACTCCCCACCATTTAGTGTTCACCCAGATCTCCTGTTCTAGTACAGAGTTCAAGCTGGTCACCTGATTCTTCAAGTCTTATATTTATGTGTTACAAACAATGACAGAACAACGTTATTATTGGTGAAATTCGTGGCTTGATGCATACTAGATGAGCAGAGATAACGTTTATAGGTTTGCTGTCTGACAAGACATGCAGATCGGAGGCTAACATCCATCGAGATGTATGTATCTCTCTGAAACACTAGAGCAAGCAGTGTTGTGTCATGTCAGAAGCAAAATCATTGAATACAGACGAAAGCGGTTGCTGAAGACGTATTTCGTCTCTGGAAGGACATAGAAATGCTGTAGATGCAAAATAGGTTCTCGTACACGTCAGTAGTATTGAATGTTAAGCAAGCTAATCTTAGAAAGAGTGTAAGATAAGAATGTAGCCTTTCGCCCCTACTGTTAGTCTCTACTTCGAGGGAGCAATGATGGATATAAAAGAAAGTTTCGGAGTGGGATTAAAATTCAAGGTGAAAGGATATCAACGATACGACGATTCCCTGATGACATTGCTACCCTGAGTGAAAGTGAAGAAGAGTTACATGATCTGCCGAACAGAATGAACTGTCTTATGAGTACAGAGTATGGATTGAGAGTAGATCGAAATGAGAAGTAGTAGAAATGAGAACAGCGAGAAACTTAAGTTAAGGAATACTTCTAACTGGGCAGTAAAATAACCAATGACGGACGGAGCTAGGAGGACATCAAAAGCAGACTAGCAACAGCAGAAAGGGCATTCCTGGCGAAGAGTCGTCTACTAGTATCAAATATCGGCCTTAATTTGAGGAAGAAATTTCTGAGAATGTAAGTCTGAAGTACAGCATTGTATAGTAGTGAAACATGGAATGTGGGAAAACAGGAATAGAAGAGAATCGAAGCATTTGAGTTGTGGTGCTTCAGACAAATGTTGAAAATTAGGTGCACTGATAAGGTATGGAATGACGAGGCTCTGCGCAGAATCGGAGAGGAAAGGAATCTACATCTACATCTACATTTATACTCTGTAAGCCACCCAACGGTGTGTGGCGGAGGGCACTTTACGTGCCACTGTCATTACCTCCCTTTTCTATTCCAGTCGCGTATGGTTCGCGGGAAGAACGACAGTCTGAAAGCCTCCGTGCGCGCTCAAATCTCTCTGATTTTACAGTCGTGATCTCCTCGGGAGGTATAAGTAGGGGGAAGCAATATATTCGACACCTCATCCAGAAACGCACCCTCTCGAAGCCTGGCGAGAATGTGTGGAAAACACTGATAAGGAGAAGTAACAGGATGATAGGATCTGTTAAGACATGCGGGAATGACTACCATGGTACTAGATGGAGCTGTATATGACAAAAACTGTAGAGGAAGACAGACATTGGAACACATCCAGCAAATAATTGTGGCCATAAGTAGCAAGTGCTACTCTGAGATGAAGAGGTTAGCACAGGAGAGGAATTCCTGGCGGGTCCCATCAAACCAGTCAGAGACTGATGACCAAAAAAGTGTGGAATATTGCTTCTTTAAACAATTTGAGTTGCCATTCATCAGACACTACACAGTAGTTCCATCAAGTTTCCTCAGTTATTGTTGCATGTGGAGAGGATGCGAGGGCTGGAACTTAAATGGTGGCAACTATTTGTTCACGACTGATACAAAAGGGTTACCTGTTTGCGCCTGTTACTATCCTTCAAAGTAGAGCGATTAGATTAGATTAATTATTCATTCCATAGACCCACAAAAGAGAGGATCCTCCTTGGTGTGGAACATGTCAGATAAACACATTACAAAAATGTAATTAGAAAAACTTGAGTTTCATTAATTTTAAAGATCCTCAGTCAATAAACAGTAAAATTATGTACATGAATTAAAATTAAACTTTTAATATTTACAGGTTTAATACTTGCATCTGCTTTCATTAAATCCATCATTCACACAGTAGCTAGTTACTTGGTTATTACAACCAAGTATTCACCAGCGCTGTGTAGAACCCGTTGCCAGTGATGTGGAAGGCGTAATATCCAGTTAGCAGAGTCTGTTCTGTTGATGGTGCTAATCTCTGGAACAGTTCTGAAGCGAATGACACGAAGTGGTTCCTTCATCTTCGGAATCAAACCAAAGTCACAGGGACTTAAGTCGTATTATTGTTTGTTTTTGGAGCATCATCTGCGACCAGCTTTGCGAAAGAAGCGGCGAAACTTCCTGCGCAACCCACCCATCATTTTGCAAGACAATGCGCGACGATTACAGCGCTATTTGTGGCTGCTTTGTTCGGTTAATGGGTCCGGGAAGTACGGTACCATCCACCATACTCCCGGGACTTAAGTATTTGTGACTTTGATTTGATTCAGAAGATGAAGGAACCACTTCGTGGCATTCGCTTCTGAACTGTTCCAGATATTCGATAGGCAGTAGACCGCTCCATTTGCAACATCAACAAAACAGGGTCTGCTAACGGTATACTACGCCTTCCACATTACTGACAACGGGTTCTGCACAACGCTGGTGACAACTCTCAAAGACAGTAACAGGCGCAAACATGTAACTATTTTTTGTATAGGTTGTGAATAAATAGTTGCCACTATTTAAGTTCCAACACTCGCATCTTTACTATTATGCTAGGACAAGAGAGTTTCTCCAACCAGTTTAGCCAATAGCCCTATATCGGAAATAATTATAGGACAACAAGCTGTCACTGAAGTGCAAGAGCTTAGTTTCCTGCCTATGTGTAAGTGTTTAGCTGATGTTTCGTCAATACACCTCGAAGTTTTCACGCGAAGTGGAGATTCTTCCTTTGAACACGAGCTATTTCCGAAGACAGAAAAATCGGACCATACACGCATTCCCACATCGCTGTAGTGTCCTTACTTGCTTTGGAAATCCTGTACAACACTATGGCATAGGCTATATTTCCTTTAAGTATTTTCTCATCATCTAGAAAAATATGTGCTCTTATTTGCTGTTGTATCACAGAACTAGAATTTTAAACGTATACTAGGCTCATGACGGAGTGCTAAGTCACAGAGAAGTTGTAAATATCAAGTTTATACTATGTGTATCTTTATAAATTCGATAAAAGAGTTTATTTTTTATGATGATCATCCAACCCAGTGTTGGCAGGCCGTGGTGGCCGAGCGGTTCTAGGCGCTTCAGTCCGGAACCATGTGACTGCTACGGTCGCAGGTTCGAATCCTACCTCGGGTATGGATGTGTGTGATGTCCTTAGGTTAGTTAGGTTTAAGTAGTTCTAAGTTCTATTGGACTGATGCCCTCATAACTTAAGTCCCATAGTGCTCAGAGCCATTTTCAACCAGTGTTGTCACCGTTAAAAGATCTCCCAGGAATAAAAAACGCACGATTAACACTCCGACTCTCCAATCATATCTATGGTACT
Source organism: Schistocerca piceifrons (assembly GCF_021461385.2). Classification (NCBI taxonomy): domain Eukaryota; kingdom Metazoa; phylum Arthropoda; class Insecta; order Orthoptera; family Acrididae; genus Schistocerca; species Schistocerca piceifrons. The sequence goes on along the minus strand of NC_060140.1, from coordinate 443,900,649 downwards.
CTCACCATCGCATTTACCGTTGACACGTAATTGATATTAAATTAACTGATTTTATCATGAGAGCTCCGTCACATGATGAATATATATATATATATATATATATATATATATATATATATATATATATATATATATATATATATATATATATATATATTCTGTAGTCGGATTTCAATCGTCATGTAACCGTTAGAGACGCTTCTGAGACGTCGCTGTAGGCATCCACAGGTTAGATAATAACCTCCCGAGACCAAAATCGGTAGTAACTGTCGTCAAATAGTTGAAGACATTCAACACTATTTGCGTTCTGTCTTGCAGGTGTCTGGTCATACTGGTGGAAGTAAGCCACTCTTAGAATCTTGGTATACTGCTCCCAAACTATTCCGGCTGACACCTGTCGGTTTGTAGGGACAGTAGGATATTTCACTTTCTTCTCCACCTCTGCGAGGCCTCCGCCACAGGATTACGTGTGAACAGTTGTCACCAGGTGGCGAACCTCCACCAGCAAGTCAGGGTGTACCACCTCCGACTGACAACCCACCTCTCGCCATGCCAAACAGTTGGTGATGACACCAGACTTGAAAATTGTCCTATCCTTCTCAGATAGTCTGGGCGCTTAAATGTCGCTGGGGTAAATACGAGTACGTTGATTAATAAGCTTCTCCTCGTCTCTCCTGCAGACTGAAACGTTCTGGGATGTGTGATGGAAACATCCCAGAAAGGCTGACACAGCGAGCAATAATAAAATACCTGTCTACTGACTGCCACATCTTAAACGTATCACAGTCTGCAGACATAGGTTTCCCTCACAATACAGCCCTACAGAAGGGTTCTTATTGGCTGCCACCAAATTAGTGGATGGGTGATTTGAGAAATCCCTGGAGGGAAGACGATGTTCTTTTTGAGGAACACTCTGATGACATTTGAAACTGATTGCCGCCAACATGCCGTTCGCATAAAGATTGTGAAAATAAGGAAAAATTAGCGCTCATACGGATATATGTAGGTAGACTTCTCCCCTTGCTGTATTTTCGAGTAGAACAGGAAAGGGAATGACTAGCAGTGATACCAGATACCCTCCGTCACACACCACACATATGAATAAAACTGAAGCACAGGCTTGGAGCAAAAGGTAGAAGTAAGAGCATTCACTTGGAAGCAAAAGGTAAAAGCAGAAGCATTAGCTTCTGATTGTAAGAATAACCTTTTGCTTTTCCTCTCTACCTTTTACTTCTAACACAGTAGCAAAAGCTCCTAGCCGCCTGCTTGGTACGCATTGTCAGAAAACCATTATTGAGCCAGAGCAGGCTTCATCACTGTTTCCTTTGCCGTGCGACTGCGTTTCGTTACATTCATTTTCAGTGAGTACTGTCACTTACCGACTGAAGATGTTCTCGTCCGATTCAGATGAAAGTTCGGTATTTGCCGAAAGTACGATGTTGCTTTTAGTCACGGGTTTAGAAAATCATCCTTTGTTATTAGGGAAGTCACAACTTCCAGAAGCAAAACGAAAGAAAGAAGAAGCAATCCTAAATGTTATACATTCATTTGAAACTAATATCGGCATTAAAACTGGCAGGAAACAATCGCTAAAGAAAGCTGGTAACATGAAAACGAGACTATAAAGGAAAACGGATAAGAACAGAATGGGAAATAAACCGATTGTTTTAAATGTTTGGGAGAAGAAGTTTTCAGATAAATTATAAGCTCTAGTGATGTTAATAATTATTTATTTTCATTCGGTTAAAAAATTACACACAGTTTGTAAATGTTAAAATGAGTTTTTTTACAAATCGTTAACTTTCTGGGACAGTGACACTAGGGATTGCACCGTTCGTATCTACAGTATCGCCAGTAGAGTCAGTAGAGCACTCGAAGTCATCTGGTAAGATTCAGTTCTAGTTTTTGTTAGTCAAAAAAAATTAATTACTGCTATTTATAAAGATACTAGCGGAAATTGGTTTTTCGCGAAAATAGCGATGTGTTCTTATTACTGTATCGTAAATACTACTATTGCTATTACTATTATTATTGGTGCTAGCAGCAATATGATGTGGATCAGCTACATACCGAATGAAAATCTTTATCTTCTGTTCCGACGATAGTGGTCCACCTCTCCTTTCATCTGTCTCTGTCAGAAAATGCTTTGCAATCAACTTAACATTTTCTTCGTTGAAACGATACAGAGTTTTATAATGCTCTCCAGGTGGCCATCGACGTGGTCTGTAGCATTTTTCGCGGCGTAAACGTGCTGCTATTTGAGCCATATCTGCACTCTGCAAACGTGAGCCTGCTCCTGACCAGCCTTCAAGTTTTACGAGCAATTGCTTCCAGAATGAAGTCAGAGCTTCTCTTTATTCTCACAGTTCATCTAATACTGAAGCAAGAATTCAAGGGGAAAGCAAAAGCTTTCATTGTTCTATTTGTTCCCACAAGCAAAAGCTCTTGCTTCACATTTTATTCACAAATTCCGAAACTTTAGCTTCGAAATTCGAAGGAAAAGCATTTGCCTCACTCTATTCTCGGCCCAATGGCTTGCAAAGAAAGTATATGATATGAATTTAGTCAACCTATGAAGTTGTCAGTCCATCCATTTACATTCCCACAAAACTCATGGAATAGTGTTGTCTCTTATGTATCAGGAAAACAAAAGTAATTTTCTCATTGCAGCCGTTTCGGGAGACGTATGTGAGAGGCTCTTATATGTTTGCTACAGTACATAGAAGATACTGTACCGAGCTCACCTCTCAAGTCATCTCTCGACTTCTGTCGTATTCTGACGAATCTTCAAGTCTTTTATGTATAGCGCTTGGATCTATCGGAGTTCGACGAGTAAGAGGTGTCCCCCACGAAGTTACAGACCTGTGCTAATTCTCTCAAAACACGCTACGTTCCAACAGCACTGCTCGATTAGAGAGAAAGCTGACATATAGAGACATATCACGACAAGAAAAATGGCATTCTAATATACAGGGGAATTTCACAACCATGCAGAGTAAACGCGGTCTGCACAAAGAAATTCACAAGCATAACACCACAATTTTTGGCTATAGAATAATAGTCCAGAAACACCTCTCTATACATGTTCTAACCTTCTTGAAAGTGTTCCTGTAATTACCGCGCTATAAATACGACAGAGTAATGATGACAGTCTTTGTTTACAGCACAGGGTCTCTCTCCCCTCGTTACTTTTGTAACGTCCAAGGGAGTAAAACTACGAACTATAAAAAATTCGCTAACCTCAATACAATTTTACCATGTCTCTCTCTCTTCCGATAAATTTTACTATGCCTCTGTTCCGATGTATACAATGTCTACAACTTTCCTTCTGGCGTTGTTTCTCTAAGTGGAGACTTTACAGTGAAAAACATGCAAAATATTTATTCAAAGTATTGGCCATCGTTGGCCACTCCTTTCTCCCAGTTTTACGGCAGCAAACGAATCCCGCAGTTTATAAACTGGGCGCCTTTTGAGGGGAACCATGATTCGATTCAATTTGGCATTTGTTCGTATGACCGCAATTGCTAGTCAGCTAGTTCGCGTGTCATAGATCGATAAAGGTGGCAGTCACAGAAAAACAATCTGGAGAGTACAGCGGGTGGGGTCGAACCTCCCATTTCAACGTTTTCAAGTGTGTTTTGACGGGGTTTTCGACATGGGGTCGCGCACTATCATGCTGCAATATCATTTTTTCATGTCTGTCGCTGTAGTGTTGCTGTTTGTTTTTAAGTGCTCGACTCGAGCACATCAATTGCTTTCGATAAAGATCTCCTGTGATTGTTCCCGTCGGTTGAAGTAGCATCGAAAGCTTTCTCTCTTTCACAAGCATGCCGGTCTTCAACGTCAAAATTACCATTCTTGAAGTATGGGAACCATTTTCTGCGAAGTTCTGTCACTAACAGGCGTCTCATCATAGATCTTACCCAGATTTTTTATGAGCCTCAGCCGCAGATTTCTTCATACCAAAGCAGAAAATTACAACCTCCCGCAGATGACGAGGATTGGGTTCATAAGTTGACGTATTCAGTCGGGGAAAACCTTATGATGCAACCAAAAATTTACTGATATTTTGATGGCATTATGTTCTCAAATGCCTAAGCTTATTGCATCACACTAACTACTTTATACTGTACTACTTTCCACTATTGCCGCCTGTTGCTAAATAGCGGAAGCAAAGTTGTAGACCTTATAGAAACATAGAAAGGTAAATACCGTCTGTGTGTTGACATATCATGTCATCCCATGTACATATATTGCTTCACTGGAGCAAGCGACCAGTGATCAATCTCGCTTCCACCGGCCTGTGTAATGTTTTGTTGCCTTTACTGGATGAAGGCCATATCGACTATCAAAACAACAAGTCCTATGACCAACACAATGGCATTTTAGAGCTATAGCGTTACGCTTTCTGGCAGAAATTATGTCTGTGATTTGAAGTCAAATCTCTTCATTCAGACACATACTTGCGCTGGATCCTATGCTGATGTGTTCTAATGATTACACACATTGGTGAATCACATTCGAGCCACTCTCATATCACAAAACGAGTCACCGTTTTCGACGCTATCTGCTAAAGACCCCATACAGAAATTCTTCAAAGTGATTTTTAACAGTCCCTTTGTGTGTTGTAACTGCTCATGAGTCTCCGTCCCGCCCTCCCTGCAGCTTTCTCCATGCCATCGTTCCAATTTAAGTCAGAATTGAGCAGGAGTCGGAGAGCACTATATCTATCACCTTTTGAATCATGTGGAGAAACAGGTCGAGCTGAGTTAATGCGACAGCAACGTGTTTTGACAAGTCGGTGGGTATGGGAAAATGTCGTAGCTCTTCTGATCATTACAATGTGTAAGACCAGCGCCAGACGAATCTTTCTCTTGAAGCAGAAGGTAGAAGAAAAGAGTATGAGCAGTCACGGTTGTGTATCTTATCGAGAAAATCATTGGTCTACGAAATATTATAGTATGTACAGCGCAACGTTCTTAAAACCCTAATGCGGGACATATAAGTCCAACATATACCATACACCCATCCTGCAAGTTTTCTGTCCCACTCAAACGTTAAGACGATAAAATTTGTTCCTTCTACACCACAGAAAACCACTGATTCTTTGTGATTCATTTAGGATTTAGATTTCGGTTGGTGTACAGGGCCCACTGGCCACGTCCGAACACAGTTGACAAATTATACTACACTCCTGGAAATTGAAATAGGAACACCGTGAATTCATTGTCCCAGGAAGGGGAAACTTTATTGACACATTCCTGGGGTCAGATACATCACATGATCACACTGACAGAACCACAGGCACATAGACACAGGCAACAGAGCATGCACAATGTCGGCACTAGTACAGTGTATATCCACCTTTCGCAGCAATGCAGGCTGCTATTCTTCCATGGAGACGATCGTAGAGATGCTGGATGTAGTCCTGTGGAACGGCTTGCCATGCCATTTCCACCTGGCGCCTCAGTTGGACCAGCGTTCGTGCTGGACGTGCAGACCGCGTGAGACGACGCTTCATCCAGTCCCTAACATGCTCAATGGGGGACAGATCCGGAGATCTTGCTGGCCAGGGTAGTTGACTTACACCTTCTAGAGCACGTTGGGTGGCACGGGATACATGCGGACATGCATTGTCCTGTTGGAACAGCAAGTTCCCTTGCCGGTCTAGGAATGGTAGAACGATGGGTTCGATGACGGTTTGGATGTACCGTGCACTATTCAGTGTCCCCTCGACGATCACCAGTAGTGTACGGCCAGTGTAGGAGATCGCTCCCCACACCATGATGCCGGGTGTTGGCCCTGTGTGCCTCGGTCGTATGCGGTCCTCATTGTGGCGCTCACCTGCACGGCGCCAAACACGCATACGACCATCATTGGCACCAAGGCAGAAGCGACTCTCATCGCTGAAGACGACACGTCTCCATTCGTCCCTCCATTCACGCCTGTCGCGACACCACTGGAGGCGGGCTGCACGATGTTGGGGCGTGAGCGGAAGACGGCCTAACGGTGTGCGGGACCGTAGCCCAGCTTCATGGAGACGGTTGCAAATGGTCCTCGCCGATACCCCAGGAGCAACAGTGTCCCTAATTTGCTGGGAAGTGGCGGTGCGGTCCCCTACGGCACCGCGTAGGATCCTACGGTCTTGGCGTGCATCTGTGCGTCGCTGCGGTCCGGTCCCAGGTCGACGGGCACGTGCACCTTCCGCTGACCACTGTCGACAACATCGATGTACTGTGGAGACCTCACGCCCCACGTGTTGAGCAATTCGGCGGTACGTCCACCCGGCCTCCCGCATGCCCACTATACGCCCTCGCTCAAAGTCCGTCAACTGCACATAGGGTTCACGTCCACGCTGTCGCGGCATGCTACCAGTGTTAAAGACTGCGATGGAGCTCCATATGCCACGGCAAACTGGCTGACACTGACGGCGGCGGTGCACAAATGCTGCGCAGCTAGCGCCATTCGACGGCCAACACCGCGGATCCTGGTGTGTCCGCTGTGCCGTGAGTATGATCATTGCTTGTACAGCCCTCTCGCAGTGTCCTGAGCAAGTATGGTGGGTCTGCCACACCGGTGTCAATGTGTTCTTTTTTCCATTTCCAGGAGTGTATATTAGTCGCCCATTCGTGGCTTCTTGTGGAGACTACTCAGGAGGATATCTTTATAAGGAGAAACAAAACTGGCGTTCTACAGATCATAGCATGGAATGTTAGATTTGTTAATTGGTCAGGTTGGTTAGGAAATTTAAAAATTGGAATGGATAGGTTAAAGCTAGATGTAATGGGAAATAGGGAACGAGGAACAGGATATATGTGGTCAAGTGAATACAGGGTTATAACACAAAATCAAATAGGGATAATGCAGGAGTGGGTTTAATAACGAATAACGAAACAGGATCATGGGTAAGCCACCATTTTTGAAGCCAAGATAGACACGAAGCCCAGAGCAACAACAGTAGTATGAGATGATATGCCAACTAGCTCCGCAGATGATGATATTGAAGAAATGTACGATGAAATGGTTCAAATGGCTCTGAGCACTATGGGACTTAACTTCTGAAGTCATCAATCCCCTAAAACTTAGAACTACTTAAACCTAACTAACCTAAGGACATCACACACATCCATGCCCGAGGCAGGATTCGAACCTGCCACGGTGGTGGACGCGCGGTTCCATACTGTCACTCCTAGAACCGCTCGGCCACTCCGGTCGGCTACGATGAGATAAACGAAATTATTCTGATAGTTAAGGGATGTGAAAATTCCATATTGATGAGGGACTGAAATTCGATAGGAGGTAAAGGAAGAGTAGGAAAAGTAGAAGCTATATGTGGGGAAAGGAAAGAAAGAGGAAAGGTCTGGTAGAATTTTCAACAAAGCATAATTTGATAATAGCTAACACTACGTTTAAGAATCATGAAAGAAAGTTGTATCTTGAAAGAGACCTCGAGACACCAGAAGATTTCATATTTATTATACAGTGGTAATGCAGAGATTTCAGGGTCAGGTTATAAATTGCAATATATTGCCAGGGGCAGAAGTGGACTCTGACCACAATTTATTGGTTGTGAACTGTAGACTGCAACTGAAGAAAGTGCTAGAGGTAGAGATTTGAGGAGATGGGATTTGGATAAACTGAAAGATTCAGGGGTTGTAGAGAGTTTCAGAGGGACCATTGAGAAACAAGTAACAAGAATTCTAAAGATGGCAGGAATAAAATATAGGGAGCGAAGAGCTATTTAATAATTCTACGCAGACCAGTTGGGAATTATGAGAACTAGGAGCCATGAAAGGGAAGCAATGGTTGTGAATGGAGTGAAACAGGGCTGTAGCCTATCCTCGATGTTATTCAATCCGTGTATTGAGCTAGCAGTAAGGGAAACACAAGAAAAATTTGAAGTAGGAATTAAAGTCTAAGGAAAAGAAATAAAGAATTTGAGGTTTGCCGATGACATTAAAATTCTCTCAGAGACAGCAAAAGGAATTGGAAGAGCAGCTGAACGGAATGGACACTATCTTGAAAGGAGGGTATAAGATGAACCATGAGGATTATTTAATGTAATCGATTTAAATCATGTGATACTAAGGGAATTATGTAGATTAGGAAATGTGACATTTAATGTAGTAGATGAGCTTTGCTGTTCTGGGATGCAAAATAACTGAGGATGGTCGAAGTAGGGTGGATGTAAGACGTGGACTGGTAATGGCAGGAAAAATGTTTTTGGAGACGAGAAATTTGTTAACATCGAATATAGATTTAAATGTTACGCTATCACGTCTGAAAGTCTTTGTAAGGAGTGAAGCCATGTGTGGACGTGAAACATGGATGATGAATAGTTTAGACTAGAATAGACTAGGAGTTTTTGGAGATGTGGGGCTACAGAAGAATACTGAAGATGAGATGGGTAGGTCACGTAATGAATGAGGATGTACGGAATAGAAATGGGTAGAAGAGAAATTTGTAGTACTACCCGACTAAGAAATGGGGTCACTTGGTAGGACACATTCTGAGGAACCTAGGGGTCACCAATTTAGTACTGGAGGGAAATCTGAGAGGAAAAATCGTAGAGGGAGACCAAGAGCAGAATTCAGTAAGCCATTACTCGGCTTGCACAAGATATAGCAGCATGCAGAGCTACATCAAACCAGTCTTTGGATTGAAGACCACGACGACAACGAAAACCAATTTTTTTCTCTTCAGTGATGTAAAATGACCGATGTGAAATTACACACCATGCTGCACTAACTCTGTAAACAGGACAATTTTCAAGCTAAGGTATACATAGGGTCTGCTGTCTCCCTCAAGCACCTGTCACTAAGTTGGAAACACTGAAGTTATGAAACTGGAAACTCGATTATGTCGAATGTGTGCCAGAGAAATGGAGTGCTTCAAATACATTTTCGTTCGTCTGGAGGAGGGAGTAGAAATAGGTTTTCTATAGATGGAAGTGATTCATCACACATCCCTAGTAAGCCCTCTGCTGATTGATATGGAGACATTTGTTGTTAACGATTGCAGGTAGACTGCGCTCTAAGTCACACACAAGAAACGCAGTTCAGTACACGTCGATCCCAAGTTATACCACACATCTGATGTACCCCGAGAGAACAACGGGAAAAATGTTACATGTGTGATAAATGACATGCAGCAACATCTCCCTCTCTCTAGAATGCATCATCAATCTACCATTAAATCATACCTCGTGACAACGCGCTCAACTAATCATTCCACCAATTTTCTATCATCCTTTAAGGCAGATGCAAGTCAGTTAGGGGCAGATGTTTCTCTTTTGCAGGAAAGCATCAAAGACAGAAGCTAACTTGGGTGTATCACTATTACGTCGATAGACATACACTAGATGGTGATGATGACGGTTGGTTGGTGGGGCGCGCAGCTGCTCGGTTATCAGCGCCAGTACAAATTCCCAGTCTTTACTCAGTCCAATCTCGCCAGTTTCACGAATGATGATGAAATTACGAGGAAAACACAAACACCCAGTCCCCAGGTGGAGAAATCCCCAACCCGGCCAGGAATCGAACACAGGACCCCATGATCCAGACATACAATAGAATGATTCTAGAAAGCCATATAGCAACTGTTCTGTAAGGCACATGTCAGCTGAGACTGCAGAGAAGCACATTGTAAATGTTTCTGTTAGAGCTTAAAACACCTAAACAGCCCTGCACACCCAAAACATGCGATCCATTCTGCAGTTGTGTAATTCAGTCCCCCAGCTAGTATTATAACACTCTTTAGCTAAGAACACTTTACAAAAATCTATAAGGTGGTTGCCGATAAATCTAGGGCCACATATGGGCTTGTAATCCGACATATATAAATTTATTGCTGTGTATTTGGTTGTCATGGACGTTAAGCATTCTATTCAAGCTGTCTTGTCACTGTCGACGAAAATTGACTGTTTCTCTGAATCCCGTCACTTCCATGTCAACTTTTTCTCGTAATCCTCTTGCTGTCACATACATGTACAAGAATTTTCCTGCAGCAAGCATTATACATGCAAGTGCCCCCTCATAACTCGTCAGTTTTCCCGAATTTTGGTGTACTTTCCGCCAATTGTTTCGTATTTTCGTAATTTTGTCGATTTTTATATGACTTGTGCCCTTACAATCATAACATCATTTCTCGCCACGTATTCTAAAACTGATTCTAAATGTAATACGGTTGTCAACACCTTGCGCCGACAACTTGCGCAAATGCTCTATTTTCTGGCCAGATGGTATAGTACACCGCTGTACTCTAATGCATCCAGTCATCTCCAACCACATATTCTACAGTTGCATTTCATTTCGTCTATTTTCTATATATATGTCTGTCGCAGATGGCTCTCATGACCCAGAGTAGATCCAAGTTTGTGTTTGAGTGTGGATCCGCCACGAGTTATATCTGGAACGATGTTTAGAGGCGGCTCCATAATATCCGGGACGGTGTCTGAACGTGAGTTCACAGCGCATTATATCCGGAGCGGTGTTCGGTGGAGGATGCTGTGCCAAGGACAGATTCAAGAAGGTGCATCCACCACTCGTAAAATGTGGAACCACGTTCAGAGATGGAGCAACAACACGTTATATCTGGCATAGGGCTCAAAGGCGGATCCGCCATGGGTTATATCCGAAACTGCGTCTAGAGATGCCCAACAATGCGTTACATCCACCCAGGATAGGGTTCAAACTTGGGTCCATCATGCCTTATTTCTGGCGATGAGTTCTATGTCGAAAGGTGAACTCCCCTGCGGGAGCATTGAGTCATGGGAGCTATCTGCAACACAGATGTACAGAAAAAAGCGCAAAATGCAATGTAACTGGCTGGTTCTGAGCACTATGGGACTCAACTGCTGAGGTCATTAGTCCCCAACAATGTAACTATAGAATATCTTGTCGGAGGTGGCTGGATGGATTCGATTACAATGCTATACTATAATGGCCGATCAGAAAATAGCACCTAAGCGCTAGGTGTTCACAACTGTACTATACTTAAACGCAATTTTAGAATACGTGCCGAATAGTGATGTCATGATTGCATGAGTAGCAAGTATACAATACATAAGATTACGAAAATTGATGGAAAATACGTAATTATTCCGGGAAACTACGCCAAAATGCGGGGAAACTGAGTGGGAATGAGGGAGTGCTTGCATACCTACTGCTTGCTGCAGGAAAATTCTTTCACACGGGGACGAGTATGCGGCAGCAAGTGGAATACGAGAAAAAGTTGACGTGGAAGCAATGGGATTCAGGGAAACTCTGTGGTGGGCGGCAGGAATAGAATATTTAATGTCGATGACTACCAAACGTAGAGTAAAAAATTTATGTACACTATGTTATCAAAAGTATCCATAAACCCTCAAGAACATACGTTTGTCATATTAGGTGCCATTGTGCTTCCCCCTACTGCCAGGTACTCCATACCCGCGACCTCAGCAGCCATTAGACATCGTGAGGGAGCGGAATGGGTTTCTCCGTGGAACTCACAGACTTCAAACGTGTTCAGGGGATTGAGTGTCACTTGTGTCATATGTCTGTATGCGAGATTTCCACACACCTAAACATCCCTAGGTTCACTGTTTCTGAAGTGATAGTGATGTGGAAACGTGAAGGGACACGTGCAGCACGAAAGCGTACAGGCCGACCTCATCTTTTGACTGACACAGACTGCGGACAGTTAAAGAGGGTCATAATGTATAGTAGGCAGACGTCTATCCAGACCACCGCACGGGAATTCCAAACTACATCAGAATCCTCTGCAAGTGCTATGACAGTTAGCCGGAAGGTGAGAAAACTTGGATTTCATGGTTGAGCGGCTGCTCATAAGCCACACATCACGCCGTTCAATGACAAACGACTCCTCGCTTGATGTTGGGAGCCTAACATTGTACGATTTAACAGTGGAAAAACATAGGGTGGAATGACGAATCACGGTACACAATGCGGCGACCGATGGCAGGATGCAGGTATGGCGAATGCCCGGTGTACATCGTCTGCCAGCGCGTGTAGTACCAACAATAAAATTCGGAGGCAGTGATGTTATGGTGTGGTCGTGTTTTTCGTGGAGGGGGCTTGCTCCCTTTGTTGTGTTCTGAGGCACTATCACAGAAAAGGCCTGAATTGATGTTTTAAGCACCTTCTTGCTTCCCATTGTTGAAGAGCAATTCGGGGATGGCGACTGCATCTTTCAACACGATCGAGCACCTGTTCATAATGCACGGCCTGTGGAGGAATGGGTACGGACAATAACATCCCTGTAATGGACTGGCATCCCTGTAATGGACTGACCTGCACAGAGTCCTGACTTGAATCCTACAGAACACCTTTGGGATGTTTTGGAACGCCGACATCGATACCTCTCCTCTGTGCAGCAATTCGTGAAGAATTGGCTTCTATTTCCCAAGAAACCTTCCAGCACTTGAATGAATGTATGCCTGCGAGAGTGGAAGCTATCATCAAGGTTAGGGGTGGGCCAACACCATATTCAGTTCCATCATTACCGATGGAGGGCGCCACGAACTTGTAAGTCAGTTTCAGCCAGGTATCGGTATACTTTTGATCACATAGTGTATGTCGGATCACAAGCTCAGGTGTGGCCCTGAGATTTATTGGCTACCGCCTTAGAGTATTTTATGACGTGTCCTTAGCTAAAGAGTGTTGTGTTACCAGCTGGGGGACTGCAATACACAGCTACAGAATGGATAGCATATTTAGCCTGTGTAGGACTGTTTACGTGTTTAAACTCCGACAAAAATATTTACAATGTGATTTTCTGTACTTTCCACCAATTACAACCACGGAATGTCGGCTACCAAATACCTCACAGAATATATTGCTGTATGGCTTTTTTACAACATTCTACTGCATGTCTATCGAGATCATAGTGATATATACAAATTGTCTGCTCTCCTTGATGCTTTCCTGTAAGAGAACCACCTGCCCCTAACTGACTTGAATGTGCGTTAAAGGATGATAGAAATTGGAGTCATTCGTTGAGGGTGGCTGTCACGAGGAATGATTTAATGGTAGAGAGTGAGGTGTTGCTGCAGGTCATTTCTTTTTGTAGTTCTGTATGTGACTAAGAGCGCTGTCTACCTGCAATCGTTAACAGAAGATGTCTCCCTACCAGCCAACAGAGGGCTTCCAGTGCACGTGTGGTGAGTCATGTCTATCAATGAAAAACATATTTCAACACCCTCATTTAGTCAAATGAAGATGTATGTGAAGTACTCCATTCCTCTGCCTCATGGTGGACATAAATCGACTCCTCAGTTTTACAACTACGGTGGTTACAAGTTAGTGACCGGTGTTTATGAGGTACTGCAAAACCTATGTATACATTTGCTTGACAGTATACATTGGCTTGACTGTTTACCAGGTTAGTGCAGCATGGTGTGTTGTAATTTCACATGTGAAACATGGCTGTTAATCGTTTGTGTGTTTCTTTGTAAGACGCATTCTCCATTGCTGACGATCATTTTATAGATGTGATACAAACAGAGAATAATTCCTGAACTGTGATTGGATGTGAACAGTGGGCGCTATACACCTCCAAATATAGAGGGTGTTACAAAAAGGTACGGCCAAACTTTCAGGAAACATTCCTCACACACAAAGAAAGAAAATATGTTACGTGAACATGTTTCCGGAAATGATTACTTTCCATGTTAGAGCTCATTTTATTACTTCTCTTCTAATCACATTTATCATGGAATGGAAACACACAGCAATAGAACGTACCAGCGTGACTTCAAACACTTTGTTACAGGAAATGTTCAAAATGTTCTCCGTTAGCGAGGATACATGCATTCACCCTCCGTCGCATGGAATCCCTGATGCGCAGATGCAGCCCTGGAGAATGGCGTATTGTATCATAGCCGTCCACAATACGAGCACGAAGAGTCTCTACATTTCGTACCGGGGTTGCGTAGATATGAGCTTTCAAATGCCACCATAAATGAAAGTAAAGAGGGTTGAGGTCAGGAGATCGTGGAGGCCATGGAATTGGTCCGCCTCTAGCAATCCATCGGTCACCGAATCTGTTGCTGAGAAGCGTACGAACACTTCGACTGAAATGTGCAGGAGCTCCATCGTACATGAACCACATGTTGTGTAGTACTTGTAAAGGCACATGTTCTAGCAGCACAGGTAGAGTATCCTGTATGAAATCATGATAAAGTGCTCCATTGAGCGTAGGTGGAAGAACATGGGGCCCAATCAACACATCACCAACAACGCCTGCCCAAACGTTCACAGAAAATCTGTGTTGGTGACGTGATTGCACAATTGCGTGCGGATTCTCGTCAGCCCACACATGTTGATTGTGAAAATTTACAATTTGATCACGTTGGAATGAAGCCTCATCTGTAAAGAGAACATTTGCACTGAAATGTGGATTGACACATTGTTGGATGAACCATTCGCAGAAGTGTACCCGTGGAGGCCAATCAGCTGCTGATAGTGCCTGCACACGCTGTACATGGTACGGAGACAACTGGTTCTCCCGTAGCACTCTCCATACAGTGACGTGGTCAACGTTACCTTGTACAACAGCAACTTTTCTGAGGCTGACATTAGGGTTATTGTCAACTGCACGAAGAATTGCCCCATCTATTGCAGGTGTCCTCGTCGTTCTAGCTCTTCCCCAGTCGCGAGTCATAGGCTGGAATGTTCCGTGCTCCCTAAGATGCCGATCAATTGCTTCGGACGTCTTCCTGACGGGACACCTTCGTTCTGGAAATCTGTCTCGCTACAAACGTACCGCGCCACGGCTATTGCCCCGTGCTAATCCATACATCAAATGGGCATCTGCCAACTCCGCATTTGTAAACATTGCACTGACTGCAAAACCACGTTCGTGATGAACACTAACCTGTTGATGCTACGTACTGATGTGCTTGATGCTAGTACTGTAGAGCAATGAGTCACATGTGAACACAAGCACCGAAGTCGACATTACCTTCCTTCAGTAGGGCCAACTGGCGGTGAATCTAGGAAGTACAGTACATACTGACGAAACTAAAATGAGCTCTAATATGGAAATTAAGTGTTTCCGGACACATGTCCACATAACATATTTTCTTTATTTGTTTGTGAGGAATGCTTCCTGAAAGTTTGGCCGTACCTTTTTGTAACACCCTGTATACATTGTACAAGTATCACAAAGACTCTATGTTGCTCTGTGGCGTGGAAAGAAGTAGTCTTAACATCTGTCTTCATAGTTAATGGGTTACAAAACTTAGAGGGTGGATGTATGTCACATGTTGGATGCATATGTCCCACACTAGAGTGTTAAAAGTTTGCACTCCACGTCACTAACATTTGGGAAACCACATGGCTTTATCATTACAGGGTTTCAAGGGTGAACCACGTAGCCTTAGGAGTGCATTTGGTTTAAGTTTTACAATCATTTCTCTTACCACACCGAGCTAGGTGGCGTAGTGGTTAGTCCAATGGACTTAATATTCAGGAGGATGGCAGCTAAAACCTGCATCTGGCCCACTTGGTTTAGGTATACCATGATTTCCTTAAATCGCTTCAGGCAAATGCTGGCACAGTTCCTATGAAAGGGTAGGGTCGACTTCCTTCCCCATCCTTCCCTAATCCATTGGGAACGATGAGCTCTCTGTTTGGACCCCTCCCCTCCTCCTCCTCCAAATCAACCAGCAATCAATCTTTTGCCAATACTTTCTTGGTACTGACCACAGACACTAGAAGACTACTTTACAATTGATAGCACAGTTAATTTGTGTAAAATGCCCCAAATTCTGTCCGGACCATAATCATGCATAAATCATACGTTTCTTCTCAACCATCTATAAGATCGTCAGAACATTCTCACACCTTCTATACACCAACAAAGGGTGCTAATCTCCCCAACATGTAAGAATCTTGAGAGATTAGGTGCACTTGGATGGGTGCTGTGGGTAACATTGCTGTGGTACAATATTTGCAGAACAGCAGTTACAGACTCACTCATTCCCCTCACGAGACATGAAATGTAACTGCTATAGGACCCTCTTACTTCTGGTCAGCTGCAAATGAAATCGGTGACACTGATGTAGGGAGCGTTGGTTAAGGACAATGTGGGGAGATCTCTCAACCTCCGACTCAGTCCTAAGAATTCGAGTATGCTCTGTGACTCCCATAGGCAGTGACTCACATAGGGAAATTGGGCCGTCGTCATCGTAAATTACACACTAAAATTCAAGTGGCAGAAATATGTAGATAACCAAACTGCATTGGTATAGGGCATTGTCCAGCATACTTTGGTACACTATGTTCGAGTATTAACCACGAATGGATGCACTGTACAGTCGTTTAGCTACATTTGCAATCTTGTGTATGGTATATCCAAAGAACTGGATGGGTGGTTTAGCGATGAGATAGGAACTGGGAAGCATGGTGCTGTGTTATTGGTAGGTGTTGAAATTACAGAAAGAAATCTGGTAACATTGCTAAAGCTGATCAGACTGTCAACTCTGGTGATTATTACAGTACATTGTCCCATATTGACAGTGTCTTTTCTACACTACCTGACCACTGTTGTGCTACTCATTACCACATAATGATTGCCTGATACCACTTGTTTGAGACGGAGGGATCCTGGTGGGAGCAACTCCTTTCAGAGATGGCCAGCACTGAGACACTGATCACACACAAGCTTGTAACGTAAGGAAGCAATAATTCGGTCTCTTCGAGGGGGAACACCTGTACATCTGCTACACTGTCAAGGTGAAGGAATGGATTAAATGTAACGATCATCTCATTTGCACAGACGTTTGGAAACGCTCCAAAGTGCCAGACATTCCTTCACTTTCCATATGTTGTGAATTCTTCCACATTCAATAAGAAACAGAGCCTCTGTCTTTGATTCCAACCATCCCATATGTTTTGCGAGCAGCATAGTTTACACCATGTGATATCCAGCTTTCTGTGAGATCCCCTGGATTGAAACATGTTAATGTCAGTTTAGCACCTGACACTGACCTCGAAGTTGTGGTGGAAAAACAAAATGCCTGGCAGTGTACAAAGCTATGGTCTTATAGGCTTGCATGTCTTACAGAAGACAACAATGTATGAAGCTGCTTACAAAAGAACAACTAACAGTATGTGGAATATGGTCCTCCTATGGTATGTGGGAAGAAACTTTAACTGGTCTGTGCAAGTGAATTCGATCGCTGGCCACCTGCTGCAATGGATCAATACATGTATACCTTATAAGATCGCCACATATTCTCGAGGCCAGCACATAGACGGTATATGTTTTCGACATGTTGGAAGCGAGAGATGCAATAATGTCTCAGGAAGTTCTCCTCTGGGTGACAATAGTGGAATTTTTATAGTTAATAGGTTTTTCTCTGTTGGATGGTATAAAATAAGGAGGATATAGAGAATGTTTGGGTGATAGACACACGAGCCACAGATCTTCTTGGCCGGCAATACTTGTATGTGGTTTGGAAATGCAACACAATGCTGCAGCAAAGTCATCCTTCTTCCAGTTCCCATACGATGAGGGGTCTTCCTAATTTTCTCGATGAGAAACACCACCATGACTACTCGTACCGTCTTTTTCTACTACCTTGTGTCTCAGGAGAAGGTTCGTTTGGCGCTGGCCTTACACACTGTATACGGTTGAAAGTGCTACTACAACATGTTCCCATTTAAACCGATTTACCAAAAGACATTCTTGTCGCATTAACCCAACTCACCCTGATTTTTCACGGATTGCAGGAGGTGGTGGATATAGCGCTCTCCGACTTCTGTTCATTTGCGACTTACAATGGGACGATGACATGGACAAAGCTTCAGGGACGGCGGGATGGAGTCTGAGGAACGGTTACGAGACGCAAAGGGACTGTCTAAACCACGATGGAGTTATGCTGTATGAGGTCCTTAGCAGAAAGTTTCGAGAAAGGTGACTCGTTTCTATATATGAGTCACGAATATGATTCGGCAGTTGCTGTAATCATTCAAAGACATCTGTATAGTATCTTACTCGAGTATACAGTTGAATGGAGAGACTTGATTTTAATCCACAGACAGCATTTCTACCAAAAGCGTTGTCCTGTAGACCTAAGGAGCTAGTGTATTGGTCATAGGAATTTCTACATTTGATAGTCGATATGGTCTTCCTTCCGTTTGTAATGTGCGCGTGGGGCGCACAATACTCCTAAAAGCCTGTACTATGGTAAGTGAGCGGGGTTCACCTTACGAGACAGGATTTTCGTATAGATGTTGACCGCGTGTACCTGAATGGTGGCAAATTAGACTTACACCCACTCTGTACTAACAATGATCCGTCAAGTAAGATCAAAATGCAATTACACGTCAGTATTTACCAAAAGCAACACTGAAGATGCTACCAATTTGATAATAATACGGTCGCCAGCCCAATTAGGCATTAACTGAGTTTCTTCCCAGTACAAGTTGAAGTATATTCATGCAAAACAACAAGTAGTAACACTGCATAATATAGTAGAATTTTAGAACCAGAAAGTCTATTGAACTGATAGTTTCACGTTCTGTACTGAAATATCAGGAATACATAACACTGCACTATATTGTATACTACAAGGATCTATACTGTCTACTGATCCGATTAAAATAGGCCATAGGTTACCCTAGGAATAGCACTTTCGAGCCACACACAAAATGTCAACTTTGATAAACATAAAACTTATCCATCGTCCTGAAAGGTTTTCTTTTCGGAACTCGCGTGATAAATCAAATGTGATGTCACCGCCAGACACCACACTTGCTAGGTGGTAGCCTTTAAATCGGCCGCGGTCCGGTAGTATACGTCGGACCCGCGTGTCGCCACTGTCAGTGATTGCAGACCGAGCACCGCCACACGGCAGGTCTAGAGAGACGTCCTAGCACTCGCCTCAGTTGTACAGCCGACTTTGCTAGCGATGCTACACTGACAAATACGATAGTTAGCATAGCCTTCAGCTACGTCATTTGCTACGACCTAACAAGGCGCCATTACCAGTTTATATTGAGATTATTATTGATGTATCAACAAGAGCGATGTTCTCCAATTCTGGATTAAAGTTAAGTATTCCAAGATCGTCGTACTTTATTTGCAATTCTCAAGACATTGTCCTGTTCCAGACCTTACGCCAGTCTGCGTGAGCTTAATCGCGTGCCTTTCGGCTACCTCCGAGTGGCTTGGCTGTCTTGCCAAGTCACTACATCAAACACATGCCAGCTGTGAGGTCCCTTTCCTCAAACTGAAGTATTAACCACGTTCGTAGCTTGTGTAAATAATTGGCGCCATTCATAGCCCTTTCAAAAAAGTGCGATCCTAGCTGATGTGATTTCATCGCTGCCCATATCATTGCGTGAGGAGAGTCTCTTCCTAACTGGACTGTGTTTTGGGGAGTATCGTTGGCCCAAACGAAAATATTTATAGCACGTGAGCTGCATTAAATGGCACATTCATGTGAAAACCGACACCGCATTTGTTAACTGAGTTGATAAAGCACGATACACTGAAACGTGCTGATTTCGGTCTGTATCCGATAACTCGTTTACTGAAGTCGATCGGAAATGTCTGACCTCGAAATGTTTTTTCTTGTAATCTCGCACTGTTATCGACAGCATACGGAGCTCCGAAGCACATGTGTGTGTCATCTCATAGGAAACTATTCAATCGCACCAGAGACTCGGGCGTACGTTTTCTCCACATCTTGCTTCTCCCACTCAGCGGCCGCCTTTAATACTGCCAAAATCAATTGAACGTCTTTCCCAATCCAGAAATGTTGTCTTTCGCTGTGGAGCCATACTAAATCTTTCCTGGAATGCTTCCACAATCTGTCTCCATGTGTGCTCTGTGTGTTGTTCGTGTACCCATACACTTGTAACTAATTGCTCCTGAATAACGTATCTGCGACCGCTTACATCTATCATGGCTACGAACTGAAACTCTACAGCGAATGCGACTGTGAAAACATGTATCTACGAATTCCAAGAATTGATTCCAGCAATTGATAAGAAGTAACACACTTAAAACTTCCGGGCTGATAGGACGTGGTCGAAGTGTAAAACTGTCTCCTGACGTTTCGTCTCCGACTGCGGGAGACAATTTTATACTTCGACCACGGCCTATCAGCCCGGAAGTTTTAAGTGAAGGCAATACCGGCCGTGAAACCTTACATTGTATGATGAGAAGTAAAAAAGCTACCTAACTTACTTTTCGAAAACGAAGTACAGTAACCATCGACCAAAGTTAGTGCTCACACGACGCGTGCTGTAGTTAAAAGAAAAAACAAAAAGGAGCTAGTTTCCTCCCTCTCCAATTTAGTTGGTGCATAGTCTCCAATGCAACCGAAACTATAGGGTGTTTCTACTCAGGACTCCAGTATATATTAACTATCTTACCGGCTCTCGCCTTCACGTTGTAAAATACATATAAGTTGTACTTTAGGTGGTCTAATAGCTTAATGATATGTGAAAATACGTGTTCCATGTGGCAGATAACAAGACGAATCGATTTTTCACATTTTTCCAGAACCATATCAGGACTGCTCCGAGAAGGATTCTTAATGAATAGCGAGCCAACGCGCTGTGTTTCCTTCCAGACTCTGGCAACCTGCCCAGTACTAATGACCTCCGTGTCGACAGAGAGCTAACGCAGGAACCGCCGGCGCTATGCAATCTTTCTTACAGTTCAGGGCGCCGCCAGCCAGAGGCTGTTAAAAGTGGTGAAATGAGCAGAAATACTTTGGAAGAAAGCCATACTGCTGCTAAACCCAAAATACAGTAGGAAAAGAAAAAAATTATTTTATTACAAGGTTCACCTTATTTATTTGTAGCAAGCCTTTTTGAGAAGATGTAGTAGAGCTGGGAGTGTAATATTTGAACATGTCCTGTTTAGTAAACGTTCTTGCTTCTACAGCAACGTTTGTACCTTTCAGAAGTACAATAATAACTTTTTACAAATATTATATTTCGTGGGGTGACAATTTCATACATACTCAACGACTTCGGTACGTAGCGAAACCGAACCACCATGGAGGATATGCTGCAAGTGTTGTACCAACTGCTGCAGGTGCACTACAGCTTATGGATTTCTAAATAGCACTCGAATAGTGACTGGTGCGTAAATTACAATTCTGATCATCCATTTACAGTCCTTTAAT
Organism: Schistocerca piceifrons; assembly: GCF_021461385.2. NCBI lineage: Eukaryota > Metazoa > Arthropoda > Insecta > Orthoptera > Acrididae > Schistocerca > Schistocerca piceifrons. The sequence continues at coordinate 443,879,498 of NC_060140.1, read as the reverse complement.
AAATGTGATACACTTCACAAATTAATGTGCAGCCAGTGCAAGAACATGTTTAGGGGAGAGATATCTTGTGTGCAGCTACAGAAAATCGTTACTGAGGACTGGAGCCTGCACTTCGTGGTCGTCATTATTCGATCTGCAGCCTTGTGATACTGGAGGCTTACCATTTTGCTTTACTGTCCATCAATTAATGTTTAATAATTATAAGGGGCTTACACACAGCGGAGTGCCGTAGGAGGGTGTGCATTGCACCATGAGGCTTGCAGTCAGCCGGCGAAGGATAAGAGCTGTCAGTTATAATGTACAGCCAGCCGCTGAACGGACGCCGAAAGGAGACCAAGGGTCCGTCGGGAAGTAGCAGGAATCCCCACCATACTGCCAAAATGTGTGTCCATAATTGCCAATTCTGTTGAGCGGCAAATAATGGCAACATTGTAGTGTGCAACATGTAGAAATGAGCACAAAGTCCAGACACCTATGTCTATAAAGCATTTTACAATACAATTACGAGTATTAAGTGATACGCTGTACCCTGCCCTACAAAAACTCAGAGAGATAATTCAGATTAATAACTACCATATAAACACAAATACAAAACCCAGGAAGGTTATGTTGGTTAGTCTCATATAAACATCTTCTACTACTGATACTGCCGGAAGAATCCTTTTCTTTGCCTTGACGGATACGGTCTGCTCTCCTTTTCCTAGCTGACACTAATGTAAATGAATAACAGATTAAAGAACACTGTAGTCCATGTCAATGTAATTACAGACTAATTTTTTTAAACTAATCTGTTTCAGAAACGTGGGCGGGCCTCTCATTTGCGCCCACAGGATTTCACAAGACAGTTACCATCCGACTCATTCCCTTTGCAAGTTATTTTACCACAGCAGAAAATGAGACGGCGACAGAGATGAAACTGGTGAAGTGTGCACCTAATCGATAATCAGCCTGCAGGATATTGGCGGAGAAAGATAAAGACGAAAGTTATATAAAGCCAGCGTCATTGAATTTGCTACCTTGATATATTGCGATCGTTATTATATACCTACATTTTACGCACACGGACGGAAGATTCTCACCAAGTTGATCAACTAGTTATATGCAATAAATAATGAATTTTGAATTAGGAAATTTTCTTTATGTTGGTCGTAAACCACAAATTAGTCATTGATGTCAACCTCCCATAGTACACGTTCAAATAACACCAACACAGACTGCTGATTGCTTTCTGATTGTACTTAGGTTACTCATTCCTAGGAACATACAGTTTCAGGTCCACAACGTTTCTTACACCTAAAGGTCTCTTGGATTTTGGGTAGATCAGGTAGTAAGCATTATCGTGTGGAATGTTCTGTATTATATAAGGTCCATTATAAATATATTTAAATTTGAAAATTTCATGGTTCAGTTCACTAAATATTTCGTGGATTTTTAAAACAATCCCCAATTTTAAATTTTGAAACTTTCAGGTTTTTATCATGTCTTTTAGATCTAGATTCAGCTTTTTGTTTTGCCCTTTTTCTGACTAATTCTTTCTTTTGACTCAACCCCAAGCTTGTAAAAGGTGGAAACTCTAGTTTTTCCTCAATTAAACTTTTACTTCTGCTGCCAAACAAAATTTCTTCCGGTGGGAACCCAGTAGTTTCATGATGTAAGGTGTTCATGACATTCTCAAAGTCCCATATAAATCTGCCCCAGGCTCTGTGATTATGACTGCAGTGCGTTCTACACAATCTCCCAATTTCTCGCATGTACCTTTCAACCGGGTTGCTAGCTGGGTTGTAGGCTGAGATATATTTATCCTCCACACCATTTTGCTCCATTCCTTCTTTCCAAATTTTGGATATGAACTGGGGTCCATTGTCAGATAGTACTGCCTTGGGTTTCCCTATGGTTCTGAAGTATTCGACCTATTATATACAGCTTTTGCTGTTGCCTTTTTCAAGGGATATAATTTCACAAACTTTGAGATTACTTCCAAAATTACTAGAATATATGCACAGTTTCCCGAAGTCTTCGGGAGGGGACCATACAAATCTACTGATAATAATTCTAGGGTGTCCTCAGGTAATGTACTTTCCATTGGACCTCTACTAGTTCTGTTAGGTACTTTAGCCCTTTGACAGACATCAGATGACTTAATTCGTTCATTTACCTTCTTACTGACACTACCAGCAATCACTATTACATTATTCTGTTTATTTAAACATTTCTTTGGCCCACTATGCCCCAATGCTAAATGAAAATAGTCTATGACATCAGTATCAAACTGGTGTGGCCAACATACTCTCCATTCCTCAGTGACTAATTCTTTCCTCCTATATAAAATACCTTCAATGATTTTGTAGTATTTCTTAATTTGAGGATACTGCACATTGTCAAAATTTACCTTCACAGATTTCCATGTCGGTCCTCATTTTGATGGTACCTCATGTTTTTACATATTTGCTCAATTTTCCTTTTTCCTGAGACCTCTTTCATGTACCATATCTGGAAAGTACCCACTTCACCATTTTCATCGGGCACTTCACTCATACCATTAGGCAATCGAGATAAAGCATCTGCCACGTAATTCTCAGTACCCTTAACATAGCAAATCTCATAATCAAACTGCTGCAGGTACAAAGCCCAACGAGTTAGCCTGCCATTAAGTAATCGACAATCTTTAAGAAAAGTTAAAGCTTTGTGGTCAGTATGTATGATGAGCTTACGGCCCCACAGATAATTCCTGAATTTCTTTAATCCCCATATAATGGCTAATGCCTTCTTTTCCGATATAGTGTAGTTTCTCTCGTGTTTTGTTAGAGTTCTACTTGCAAACGCGATAGTCCTGTGTTCGATTTCTTTGCCATCACAGATTTCTTGGAAAACTTCTATACCAATCCCATAAGCACCACTGTCAGTACTGACGTGGAAAGGTTCTGACAGTATGGGGTGATGCAAAATATTGTCATTCAAAAGTTCACTTTTTAAACTTTCAAAATCTCTCATGCACCCTTCCGTCCAAACAAAAGCACTATTTTTCTTAAGTAGATTATTCAAATGAGGACTATTAAAAACTTGCCCCTTGACGAATTGTCAATAGAACCCACATAAACCTAAAAAGGCTTTCAACTGTTTTCTATTTCTAGGAGATTGACACCCTGCTATTGCACTTAACATTTCCAGGTCCTTGCCAATACCGGTCGTAGTAATAATGTGCCCCAAAAACTTTATTTCCGACTTCACGAATTCACATTTCTTCCACTTAAGTGTCATACCCCCTGCTTGTAGAGCAACCAAAACTTTCTGCAAAAATTCACTATGCTCTTGCCATTCCTCAGTAGCAATCAGTAAGTCATCTACATAAATGGTTAGCCGGGAACTCAGTTCTCTCCCTAATACAACGTCCAGTGCCCTAATAAATACCGCGACAGAAGTGCTAAGCTCAAATGGCACTACTTTATACTGATAGCATTTCCCGGCGAATAGAAAAGCGGTATATTTACGGGATTGTTTGCCAGTATCCGGCGGTCATGTCCAGACTAGTTAAATACTTCACATTATAAAACTTTTGGAGCATTTCGTCCAGATTTTCTGGTCTGTCTAATTCCTTCTTTACAATTTTGTTCAAAGTCCTGGTGTCAATGACTACTCTTACTCCCCCATCCCTTTTATTCACGACGATAAGGGGACTATTATATTCGCTGCTACTCCGTTCGATTACACCCCATTCTATCATTCTATTTCCGCTTGAACGGCCTGCCTCTTTGATATGGGTACTGAAAACGGTCTTACAAAGAAAGGTTTATGTTCTAATGTCTCAATCTGGTATTCAGAGTTCTTAACTAGGCCAGGTTTGTCCGAAAATACGGTGCTATTACTTTCTAAAAGATCAAGCAATTCTATTTTCTGATCATGAGATATCTCCTTCAAATTTTCCACAATTTCTTTAAAATTATGCCCCTGCCTGTCACTCTCATCTGTTAACCTCTGGACATGGTACATTTCATAAATGTTTGTCAAACCATCATTCCCTTGGTCGATCTCCAACAATAAAGAACCAATTTCTGAATCGAACACCTTCCCATTTTCCTCAAATTTTATTTCCAAATTCGTAGATGCATTATTAACTTTGACCACTTCCCGGCTACAATCAATAATAACTTTTCTTTATCTAACCAATCTATACCCAGAATCATTTCAGTTCTGAAGTCTGGCACAACCAAAAATCATGCTCAAACTTTTGTCCTTTTATACTAAATTCAACAAATATCTGGTTCCTTACTGGCTTGCTAGTCTTGCCAGTAGCACCAACCATTTTTACACCAGTCACTGACATAATTACTAGTCCAGGCTTATCACAGATGTGTTCGAAAAACGATTGGGAGATCGCACTTATCTGAGATCCTGTATCAAGAAGTACTTGCAATTTCACATTATAAATTTCAACTGGTATTACAGTTTGTTTAACCGTCAAATGCCTTTCATTGTTGTGTTCTTCCCTAAGCAAATCCGGGTCGACGATAACATCGTCCCAAGATATGCTTTTGACCTGCACATCACCTATATCTGGCGGTTTCTTTGGTTCCTGGAGCTCAAATTCATCAAATACTTGAACTCTTTGTAACATTGACACTGATTCGTCCGGTGGCTCCTTTTTTTCTGTGTTCAGTCTCAACATCTGGATTTTGTTTTGAAACTTCGTCATCAGTAGGTACAATATCGCAATTAGCTGTATTCCCATTATTTTCACTAGTACCGAAATACTCGTCATCTGAACTATCGTCAGAATCCGACCATTCTGGATCGCTTTCAGGTTCTAACATAAAAGCTTTTCTGAGACAGGCACTGAATTCTTCCTCTGCATTTTCGTCAGGCTTTGATTTTAGCTCAATATCCTCTCTACACAAAACGACCTCATTATCAGCTTTACTCACATCCACTGTTACTTCATATTTAGTGTAATCCTCGTGGACTTCAATTACTCTTAGGTAATTACCTGCCCCTTCCCCACGGTGTCTTTCGGTAACAGCTTGTACTATTGGCTGATCGTTAACAGAAGTTACTTCCTCGTCAATGCTTAGGATTTCATCCTCCAATTCGTTTCTATCTTTAACCTTCGTCCTATCGGCAGCTCGCGTACTTTGCGCGGCGCTACTTGCTCTCTCCTCTTTAAATTCGGGCCACATAACCTTATCGACGTCCCTACTATCTCCTTTTTCACTAATTAACCTCCTTGCCTCATTTTCCTTCTTAAAATCCTCCCACTCACATTGCTTAAGGCCCTTGTACAGATCGTCGATCTGCACACGCCAATCAGTTACTTCTGCTAAATCATTCTCGCCATTTACTTCTTGCTAACACTGCTAACTGCACCTCTCTGTGTATCCACTGTTCCATCTATTTCCTTCGCCACGGAATTACCACTCGTATCGTATTCACCAGCTCTTACGGCAATGTTTGTACCTAATTCTGCCGCCTAGCTAGCGGCTTCTCTCTGAACAGCTGTTCTGCTAGGCTGGGCTGTTACCCTCTGATGCTCCACTCGCCTGCTAACATGTATCGCTCTGCGTGGCGACGATGACTCATCTGTGCACGCACCTGACGCTTGCTTCGCCACAACACGCTGTGTCGTTCCACGCCTGTCCCTAAGCTGTCTCATAACTTCACTGTCAGTCCGGTAACATTTCTTAAATCGGGGCCGGTATGTTCTGTCTGCTTCCGTTTGGCCTGCAACGTTCACGGAAATCAGTTTACCATGTCATTATTTTGCGCGGTGTACCCTCTACCGTGACCTGGATAACCCCCTCTTCTTCTTCCTCTTCCTCTGCCTCTACCTCTTTGTATCATGTTGACGCGAAAACTATCGCCGTCATTCCTCTCGTCATTATTACGATTATTCCTGTTACTAAAATTCTGATAATTGGCACGACTTTCGCGCCAGTGATCTTCGTCTTCGACCCTTTCGAGAAACGCTTGGAAGCTGCGATGATTGCTTCCCACATATCTCCTCGAATCCTCTGGATATCTCTTCGAATCCTCTGGAAGCTTTTTATTTAGCTCCCATACGATTTCAGAATCGGATCTTCTCCCTCTTAAATGTGCCAACTTTCGGTACCAATGTTCGCAGAAATCTTTCAAAGAATTCCTGCCCCTGTTATCATGAAGTTTGGCCATGATGAACTCGCGCCACAAATGATCCTGTTTTGTTCGGACCAGTATTCTAACGTAAACTTCTGTTTAAACCCTTCGAACGTCATTAGTTCGGTATTCAAGTTAATTCCCCAGCGCTTAGCGTCACCTGCTAAGGCACTAATTCCTACGTTTATCTTCTCCTGACCAGACAAGTGTTCAGGAAACATCCTCTCGCAATTTTTGATGAAATCCAAAGGATGCCATCCGTTATGTTTTTTGGCGGGATCTAAGCGTTCCCCACCTTCGTGAGAGGCGTGCCATTACAGACAACACCAGGCCTATCTTTGATTTTACTCTCGAGATCGAAAATTTTGCCTTGCATTTTCGATGTATTTTGTTCACACTTTTGTACACATCCGGTAACTTTTTCGCCTAAATCTCTTTCAGTGTCTGAAACTGCCTTTTTCAACTGTGATATTCCATGTTGGCATTCGTTTACGATCTCAGTTTTAAGACCAAAAACTTTTTCGATTACTTTTGTTTCAACTAGAGGCTCCACTTTCTCATGGATGTTGAGAATTTCAACATTAAACCCACTGTTAATGTCGTCAATTTTCCCCTGCAGAGTATTCATATTTTTATTAATTGTGTCAGTTTCAGACTTCATAGAACTTACGGCAGAACTTAAATTACCCACTTTTTGTTCTACTTGTTCTAGTTGTTTACTAATTTTCATTCCTTGTTCTTCGACCTGTGCTTTAAGCACTTTGTTTTTTAAGCTGCTCGTCAACATGTGTTTTAAGCTGACTAACCTGATTACTGACCTGTTTTTGAAGCTGATCATTCTGTCCTGCAATTTGTTTGGTTAATCCTTCAAATAAGTCGTTCATGCTTAAAATTTTCACACTGTCTAGTTCTACGTAATCGGTGCGTTACGATCCTACTTCAAAATTTTCTTTCGGTTCTTTCTTTATCTGTGGTGAATCCAACATGTCAGTGGATTCGTTCACATACCCACTATCATCTACAAAGTCATCCTCTACTTCCTGTTTTATTCCTTGCTGTGTTCGAGGCGATCTCGACATTTCAATCTGTTTGTTAACACGTTCGTGGTACTGTATGTACGCCAATTGTCTACCGCTAACGCCATCTGTTATCTGGCCGCGTAAACTCCTGTCATTGCTAGCCGCATTTTCCATTACGCTCGGCACATCTACTGTGGCTATGTTCTTGTCCATACTGAACGCAAAATACACCTCACTACCGTACTTGACGTTCACTGCTATTTACTTTACTGAATAATGTTGCAATTCGTGCCACTGAACATCCACTGTTCGGTATTCACATTAATTTGTGACCGACAACAACTGGATGTCCTGTCACCGGGAGCCACTTGTAACGTATTCGTGGGGCACACAATACTCACAAAAGCCGGTACTATGGTCAGTGAGCGGGGCTCACCTTACGAGACAGGATTTTCGTATAGATATTGACCGCGTGTACGTGAATGGTGGCATATCAGACTTACACCCACTCTGTACTAACAAAGATCCGTCAAGTAAATTCAAAATTTAGTTACACGTCAGTATTTAACGAAAGCAACACTGAAGATGCTACCAATTTGATAATAATCCGGTCGCCAGCCTAATTAGTCATTAACTGAGTTTTTTCCCTGTACAAGTTGATGTATATTCATGCAAAACAACAAGTAGTAACACTGCATAATATAGTAGAATTTTAGAACCAGAAAATCTATTGAACTGATAGTTTCACGTTCTGTACTGATATGAAAAAAATCATGAATACATAACACTGCACTATAATGTATACTACAAGGATCTATACTGTCTACTGATCTGATGAAAATAGGGCATAGGTTAGCCTAGGAAAAGCTCTTTCGAGCCACACACAAAATGTCAACTTCGATACAGATAAAACACTGATAAATTTTGACTTATGTATTGACTTTAACTTTTGCTGGTCAAACCAATGTGGAACACTTCAGAATTCAAATGAATAAAAAGGGGGGGGACCCTGAAACTGTTATGATCACTATATTAAAGCAATTGATTACTGAAATTATCATGCGTTCAAGATTTCCAGTATATGAGTTACTATTCTTTTTATCTCATTTACTTCTCATTTAAATACCCTTATATCTGTCTCGAAATAATTAAACTTCATTACTATATCAATATTAGAGTTATCTTTCAACTTCATTAGACCTTCGTTATTCATTTACTGGTTCATTAACAAAACAGTTCTTTAAACACCATTCTAACATAACTAGGTCTGCAAGTAATTATTATTAACACAAAATTTAAGTTTTCATTTCGGGACACTCGGCTTGCACAACATTTGGAAAGGACCCTGCCTAGGTTAGTTGTGAAGATAATTAAATGAGGGGAAAGTTCTGGTGAAATTTAGGTTATTATTGACAGTTCACTCTATGGTCCATACGAATACAGTACTAGAAGTTTCAACCTGCTTTTATCGATGCAGCGGTTGGCGGGCGGTGAGATTTCGAGGTACAGAGCACCAATACAACCACAGCTATGGCTCTTGACGTATCGGCAATTTAATTCTTCTTAGCGTCGCAAAACTTTTCCATTTAGTGCCTATGGAATATTGCTATGCCGTGTGGGCGTTGGAACATCATACCCGAAGCTCAGTGAAACTACGTCTTCCAGGAGAGCCTCCTCGCTCCAGAAAGTGTTGCTGAGACCAATGCCAAATTCCAGCTACTACTGCTGAGCCCGTTGTGCCGTGCAGCGCCCGTGCGCATTTTCCCGCGCTCGCCTGCCATCCACCTTTTACCGCTCCCTGACAGACCGGGTATTCACCTTAGGTTTTGCATTCTACATATCCTAAGACATTGCCTACGTATGGACCAGACGCACAATTACAATTTTAAACATCTTACAACAGTCTCAACATTTGTTACATTTCAATTCTATTACAATATTGCTTGACATTTGACATAAACATTAATATTCACATTGAAACTTGTTTACAGTTTTCTTAACACAATGGCATGAAACAAAAATGAAATGAAATCAGAACATCAATTACACTAGTGTACCGAAAAATCAGAAAAAAATTACTTATATGTACAATAGTATAGCGTCGTTGTTGTTACACGTTCAGCCAACAAAAGAGCTCTTAAACCCGTGGAAGCAACATAATTCACTCGTCACCTGCACCAGTGGAGCAATGCATCACCTTATATGGTTGATGTAAACACGCCGACAGAATTTGTTTCCCAATATATCGGAAGTGAGACGGTGGTTAAAACTGTTTTGTTGTCTACTAGGTGACGTTAGAGGATTTTTTATAGTTCGTACTACTAGTCAGACACTGTGGTGTCAACAAAGACTCGATCACCTTTACTCTGTCCTATTTCTAGAGTGGTAATCACAGGAATACGGTGAAGAAGATTAGAACATATTCGAAATGATATTTGTGGGCTATCATTACATATTGTTGAATTGTAGGTGTTATGCTTGTGAATTTCTTTGTGCAGTCCGTGTATACTCTGCATGGTTGCGAATTTCCCCCTGTGCATTAGAGTGCCACTTTTCTCATTGTGATAGCTCTCTACACGTCAGCTTTTTAATTAATGGAAGGGTGCTGTCGGAGCATGATGTGATTTCGAGAGAATTAGCAGGGGTCCGTAACTTCGTGGAGACATCTCTTACTCGTCGAACTCTGGTGGATTGAAATGCTGTATATCAAAGCCTGGAAGATTCGTCGGAATATGACAGAAGTCGACAGGTGAATTGAGAGGTGAGCTAAGTATAGGGTCTTCTAAGTATTGTAGGCTTACAGCCTCTCCCATATATCTCATGGTGTGATGGTAATGAGAAAATTAAAGGCTAAAATAATGGTTTCTACATAGAGACTATCAGCAGCTGAAATTTTGTTATCATGATAAATGAGATACAACATACGTCATTTAAATTTGTGGGCATATAAATGGATGGACTGAGTTCTTAACAGGCAGACTAAATTTACAACTATATTCCTATTTTACAAATCATCGTGTGTTGTTTGGCGGAGGGTAACTGGTACCACTACTAGTCATTCCATTTACTATTCCACTTGTGAACACAGCGAGTATAGAAGACTTCCCATATGTACTCCTATCAGTACAAATTTCTCCGATCTTATCTTCACCATCCTTTCGTGAAATGTATGTTGTGGCAGTCACCTGCAAATGTCACTTCTCAGTAATGTTCCTTGAAAAGAACATCATCTTCCCTCCAGGGATTCCCATTCGAGTTCTTGAATCATCCGCCCATTACTCTTGCAGGAGCCGATAAAAACGCTTCTGTACGGCTGTATTCTGAAAGAAAGATAGGTATGCAGACTCCCACGCATTTGGGATGTGGCAGTCAGTACACAGATATTTTGTTATTGCTCGCTGTGTCCACCTTTCTGGGATATTTCCAGAAGACACCTCAGAACGTTTCAGGAGGGACGAGAAGAAGCATTTTAATCAACGTCCTTGTATTTACCCCAGCGATATTTAAACACCCAGTCCTTCTGAGAAGGATAGGACAGCTTTCGCAAGTCTAGCATCATTAACAGTTGTCTGGCATGGCGAACGGTGGATTTTCGGTCGGAAAAGGTGCAGCCCTGACTTGCGAGTGGAGGTTCGCGCCCTGGTGACAACTGTTCACATGCAATCCGGTGGCAGAGGCGTCACACAGGTGGAGAAGAGGGTGAATCATCCTACTGCCCCCATAGTCTGACAGGTCTCAGGATTAGTTTGGAAGCAGTATACCAGAGTTCTCAGTGACTGACTTCCACCAGCATGACAAGATAAATGAGACACAAAAAAGCAAATAGTATTCGATGTCTTCAGTTATTTAATAATGGTTCCATTTATTTTGGTATCAGAGGAAGTGGGTACCTAGCATGTGGGAAACCACAGGGACGTCGCAGAAGCTCTGTAACGGTTACCTGTTGAGTGTGATCCGACAACAGAAAAAGATTGTTGACCATATGGAGGGGATCTCATGATCAAATTAATTAAATTGATATTAATGACATGCCGTCGGAAGGTGCATGTAATGGTGACAGTACCACAGTTATGATTAGAGAGCTGACAGTCTGATCATACGCTTTTTATTGCTGTTAGATGTTTTAATGGAAACTATACAGACTGAGATGACCATCGTAATAAAACCAGCTATATTACTGAATTTATAAAATGACACGTAGTGTAAACCTGATATTTACAACTTCTCTGTGCTGTTACCTTGAGAGGCTTCGAGAGACCTGCTATGTGACAGGACATTTGTTTGCTTTAAGAGAGTATTTGAAAGTGAGGAGGTATTGTGTGACAGACATAGAGCATGCTCTTAGCACTCCGTCATGAGCCACAAATCTGTTTAATACTCTAATCTTTTGATGCAGGACGTGGCAGATAAGAATACAAATTTTTCTCAATCATGACCAAAACTTCAAACAAATGTAGTCTACGCTATAATGTTGTAGAGGATTTCCACAACAAGTAAGGATACTTTAACGATGTGAAAATACGTGTGTGTTCTGATTTTTTTCTGTATTTTGTACTGTGAGAACAACATCCCTATCTTGGATGATTACCAAATGGAGGAGTGTTTGTCATGGACTTAGCTACTGTATACATTCCAGCTCTTGGTGGCAGGCAGGGAGCGGAAGTTGTGCATGAGCTTGGCCTCTGCATAGTGGTAGCTCCCTGGTTGGTCGGTTCTTCTGGTACACAATTAATTTGGTAAATGGTGCTGGACTAGACAGGACGTGACTGGGAGTGATTGCTAAGTTTTCTTTTCCGTCTGAAGACACCGTGTTCCAGTAAGATAATGAACACTACATTCGTAAAAACGTATCGTATGATATATTTTCCATGCTTCTGTTGGCTAAGATGGGTCTTGCAACTTGTAAGTAAGTATAAGTGTGTCTCAACTTCAAATCACCCTGGTACAGGAGTCCTGTCTGCAGGAGACTGTTACAGGAGAAGTTCAAAAGTGGGTTGCTATTCTTATATTATTATTACCCATTCATATGTTCGTCCCAGCAGCATCTATTCAGTTGCAAATAGGCATGAGGCTACTGTCCTGTGCCTCATGATAGCTTCTGTACTGTTATTATTACCCATCCTTCCTATTTTTTGCTATAAGGTAGACTGACTGGAGAAACTCTCTAGTGCTAGACTAATAATTGAAATATCCTCTCCACAAACAACAGCTATTGACGAAACTGGAGGGAGCTACTGTCTACTGCTTGATTAGTGTCATCTCAAATTGTTTAAATAAACAACATTCCACACTGTGTACAAAATAATAAGGATTTCAAAAAACGTGTCCTGTACAGCAGCCCAGCAAGACTGAGTCATTTTTCCTACTAATTTCCAGATTGGGGACAGGGAAGGGAGTAGGTGAGGGCCAACAGTGCTCTCTGGTGGTAGCGTTTTGTTGGTCTGTGAACCTCAAAATTTGATATTCTCACCAATTAATCTGAATTTCTTACCATTTCCTGGCTTTTGGGTGGTGAGGGGTGGTGGTGGAATGGACACATGCCACCTTGCGAAGATCTGTGACACCGTCAGGAAATGGGGATAATTAATTACTCAATTATTCAATTTGCATAATTAATCTGATATCAAAATTGTACCAGAACTGTCATTATTCCTCTACTAAAAACCAATTCAGGCTTATACTGCAAACATTTTTCTAATAGACAGAATTGGATCTGTAGTGGGAACATAATCATTTTGTCATATAGTTTTTACAGGGGGAAGGGATGTGGCCATATTCATTTTTTGTAGAAGCTCAGACTAGCATATTTTATCAAATAACAGGCAGGCGTGGACCTGGAGGGTGTTGGGGAGAGAAACTGGCAACAATGCAGGCTGGCCAGTATCCCAAGTCAGCCATCTTGAATTCGAGCATTATGAGGCACCTTCGAGGATCTTTGAATTTCCCTCTAATTTAAGCTTATGAAAACTGCCTTTCTTTGACAATGATGTCTTACGGGTGGTGGAAAAACCACTAGTGCAGTTGGGCGACTTTTGAATATCCCACCATTTTATGCATAGTGTCATTTTCCTATTAGGGAACATATGGAAACAGACCGTGATGTAATAGGTGGAGTCACGTGGGGGAAATCTAGCAACAATGGCCCTTTGGCCAGAACTCTCGTAATGGAGTTACTAGTGTTGTTCTACTGCTGCCTTTAGTGAGAATTCCATCTGTAAAAGACTGTGCAAATAAGCTTTCCTAAACCGCCTATCTTATGCACTGTACAGCCACTAAACTGGCACATTTTTATCCAGCATCGCACTCAAACTTAGCGTCTTCTCTTTGATTCATCAGAAAATGTTCAAATGTGTGTGAAATCTCACGGGACTTAACTGCTAAGGTCATCACTCCCTAAGCTTACACACTACTTAAATTATCCTAAGGAACAACACACACACCCATGCCCGAGGGAGGACTCGAACCCCCGCCGGGACGAGCCGCACAGTCCTGGACCAAACTGGTGAATAACTAAAATTTAAACTAACGTTCATGAAATGTACTGCTCACTCATATATATTCTACGTCTTTTGCGAGCATGTGTTGGTGATATCTGAACGTGTACTATGGGAGGTTGACATCAATGACTAATTTGTGGTTTACGACCAACATAAAGAAAATTTCCTAATTCAAAATTCATTATTTATTGCATATAATTAGTTGATCAACTTGGTGAGAATCCACCGTCCGTGTGCGTAAAATGTAGGTATATAATAACTATCGCAATATATCAAGGTAGCAAATTCAATGACGCTGGCCTTATATAACTTTCGTCTTTATCTTTCTCCGCCGATATCCTGCAGGCTGATTATCGATTAGGTGCACACTTCACCAGTTTCATCTCTGTCGCCGTCTCATTTTCTGCTGTGGTAAAATAACTTGCAAAGCGGATGAGTCGGATGGTAATTGTCTTGTGAAATCCAGTGGGCGAAAATGAGAGGCCCGCCCACATTTCTGAAACAGATTTGTTTAAAAAAATTAGTCTGTAAATACAATTACATGGACTACAGTGTCCTTTAATCTGTTATTCATTTACATTAGTAGTCAGGAAGGAAAAGGAGAGCAGACCGTATCCATCAAGGCAAAGAAAAGGATTCTTCCGGCAGTATCAGTAGTAGTAGAAGATGTTTATATGAGACTAACCATCATCACCTTCCTGGGTTTTGTATTTGTGTTTATATGGTAGTTATTAATCTGAATTATCTCTCCGAGTTTTTGTAGGGCAAGGTACAGCGTATCACTTAATACTCGTAATTGTAGTGTAAAATGCTTTATAGACATAGGTGTATGGACTTTGTGCTCATTTCTACATGTTGCACACTACAAGTTGCACATGTGTTACTGTATCATTCTTTGCAGCTCAACGGAATCGGCAATTATGGACACACATTTTGGCAGTATGGTGGGAATTCCAGCTACTTCCCGACGGACCCTTGGTCTCCTTTCGGCGTCCGTGCAGCGGCTGGCTGTTCATTATAACAGGAAGCTCTTATCCTTCGCCGGCTGACTGCAAGCCTCATGGTGCAATGCACACCCTCCTACAGCACTCCGCTGTGTGTAAGCCCCATATAATTATTAAACATTAATTGATGGACAGTAAAGCAAAATGGTAAGCCTCCAGTATCACAAGGCTGCAGATCGAATAATGACGACCACGAAGTGCAGGCTCCAGTCCTCAGTAACGATTTTCTGTAGCTGCACACAAGATATCTCTCCCCTAAACATGTTCTTGCACTGGCTGCACATTAATTTGTGAAGTGTATCACATTTATTAAAGGACTGTAAATGGATGATCAGAATTGTAATTTACGCACCAGTCACTATTCGAGTGCTATTTAGAAATCCATAAGCTGTAGTGCACCTGCAGCAGTTGGTACAACACTTGCAGCATATCCTCCATAGTGGTTCGGTTTCGCTACGTACCGAAGTCGTTGAGTATGTATGAAATTGTCACCCCACGAAATATAATATTTGTAAAAAGTTATTATTGTACTTCTGAAAGGTACAAACGTTGCTGTAGAAGCAAGTACGTTTACTAAACAGGAAATGTTCAAATATTACACTCCCAGCTCTACTACATCTTCTCATAAAGGCATGCTACAAAAAAAATAAGGTGAACCCTGTAATAAAATAATTTTTTTCTTTTCCGACTGTATTTTGTGTTTAGCAGCAGTATGGTTTTCTTCCAAAGTATTTCTGCTCATTTTACCACTTTTAACTGCCTCTGGCTGGCGGCGCCCTGAACTGTAAGAAAGATTGCATAGCGCCGGCGGTTCCTGCGTTAGCTCTCTGTCGACACGGAGGTCATTATAGTTCAATTCTTTTATCTTGGCGGCTCGCGCATGCCCGCCCAGACGCTGGAGATTGCTGCGTTGCCAGTTGCACACGACGCACGCGCCAATATGAGCAGCGCCATAGTATAGCATAGTTCGCAAGCTTACGTGTAGGGGGGAGCTCGCAGTTCATGAAGTAAAGCCACCACGGCCGCATTAACCCTTTCGCTGCTACAAAGACGTGCTCCCTGCATTCCGCGCTATGGGCGATTTTGTCACTGCACTGCTCGCCTGTGCAGACACATTGTGTTCCGACTGGTTTGACACTCTTTATCATTCGATTCCACAAAAACTATTTGGCTCAAAAATTAGATTTTTACCTATCTTCTTGACTGATACCTTCCCCCCATAAATAACTTAATTTTGTTTCGATGTTCAACGCAGTTATTATGCAGCATTAAATATAGTAAACCTTTGCACGAAATTTTGAAGAGTTTGCAGAGGTAAAAGTCCATAGAGTATACTTTCCGTATGGTCGATTTTAGTTGCCACAATGTTGAGAATGAAATGTGGACAAGATACCTATATATTTCATTTAATTTAAGTACCACATAAGTGTCGAATGTAATATTGAGAAATATTCCACCTTTCGCGACTGTAACAAAAGTTTTACTTACACTGGGCACGTTTGGCTTTATTTTAAAGCACTTCAATCAATCAAAAGGAAGTAGACAAAATACATTAAACAAAACTGTGGACTTACAAAAACATTAGGACTTGAATATACCGTCTGTCAGTGATGTGCGCAGAGCTATGTCAAATATAATTTTGTGTGTGGCACACACAAACAGCATTTATTTGCTAAAACACTGATGAGCCAACACAAACGTTGAATATTGTGCTACCGCAGCACAAAACTACGAAAGGTGACTTGGCAATGGAGGACACAAAATACAGTCCTCTTATGATGCTTCAAAAGAGAGAAACGCGTCTGGTCTAAATAAGTCGCTTATTACAGTTGCAGAAGAGGGATATATTTCAATACCATTGGTAAAACTGCGACTGTGGAACAAAAACAAGAAATAGAACATGAATACCATTGTGTATGTGCCATACCTTTCACCGATGGAAGTGCTTTAAAATAAAGCCAAACGCGCCGTTTGTATATAAAACTTTTATAACAGTCGCGAAAGATGGAATATTTCTCAATATTACATACGACACCTATGTGGTTCTTAAATTAAATGAGATATTGTTATACAGTAAATATTATATGAAATTTCGGTATCTTGTCCACATTTCATTCTCAACATTGTGGCAACTAAAATCGACCATACGGAAAGTATACGCTATGGACTTTCACCTCTGCAAACTCTTCAAAATTTCGTGCAATGGTTTACTACATTTAATGCTGCACATCAAAACAAAATTAACTCATTTATGGGGGGAAGGTATCAGGCAAGAAGACGTGTAAAAATCAAATTTTTTGGCCAAATAGTTTTTGTGAAATCGAATGATAAGTGTGTCAAAGCAGTGGGAACACCATGTGTCTGCACAGGCGAGAAGTGCAGTGATGACAAAATCGCGCACAGCGCGGAATGCGGGGAGCACGTGTCTGCAGCAGCGAAAAAGTTAATGAAGAGGCAAAGCACTAGAAATTTCATTCAAACGAATAAAATTCGTGAAGTAAGGCACTCCAATATTGTTTTTAAATAAAGAAAATACTAAGCACCATGCAAGGTTTGAACTCATAACCTTTCACTTGGCAACCCAACACCTTAACCGTTCCGCTACCGTGGCTCATTGAACAGTTTTACTCTATAAGGACTCTAGCACCTCACGCAACTACTTATAAACACTGTTGGTATGCATATGAATTACTCACGCTTCGTAGAAGTACAATAGGAAATAAACAATTACCGCTGTTCTTTATTGCGAAAAAGCAGTTCGTGAGATTGAAACAAACATCTTTCCTTGCTATCGCCTGATTTAGGAGTCTTATTGCTTGTTTGGTTTAATTAATTAATAGAATATGAAGCAATTGGTATAAAGAATGCTTTTTCCAAACTTTCTGTAAAAGAAAGTCTGCTACTGAAGACACTCGTCCGTGCTCTGCACAGCTGTCGAGATCTGGCAACGTCGTTCTCTATTCATTGGCTGACTGTGTTTTGTGACGTCAGATGCGCAGAACGAACCTAAACTCGGCCGCCAAGATATATGACGCGCACTTTAGTACTGGGCAGGTTGCCAGAGTCTGGAAGGAAACACAGCGCGTTGGCTGGCTTTTCATTAAGAATCCTTCTCGGAGCAGTCCTGATATGGTTCTGGAAAGATCTGAAAAATCGATTCTACGTCTTGTTATCTGCCACATGGAACACGTATTTTCACATATCATTAAGCTATTAGACTACCTAAAGTACTGCTTATATGTATTTTATAACGTGAAGGCGAGAGCCGGTATGATAGTTATTATATACTGGAGTCCTGAGTAGAAACACCTTATAGTTTCGGTGGCATTGGAGACTATGTTCCAACTAAATTGGAGAGGGAGGAAACTAGCTCCTTTTTGTTTTTTCTTTTAACTACAGCACGCGTCGTGTGAGCACTACCTTTGGTCGATGGTTACTGTACTTCGTTTTCGAAATGTAAGTTAGGTAGCTATTTGACTTCTTATCATACAATGTAAGCTTTCACGGCCTATCAACCCGGAAGTTTTAAATGTGTTACTTCTTATCAATTGCTGGAATCAATTCCTGGAATTCGTAGATACATGTTTTCACAGTCGCATTCGCTGTAGAGTTTCAGTTTGTAGCCATGATAGATGTAAGCGGTCATAGATACGCTATTCAGGAGCAATTAGTTACAAGTGAATGGGTACACGAACAACACACAGAGCACAAATTGAGACAGATTGTGGAAGCATTCCAGGAAAGATTTAGTAAGGCTCCACAGCGAAAGACAACATTGCTGGATTGGGAAAGAGGTTCAATTGATTTTGGCAGTATTAAAGGCGGCCGCTGAATGGGAGAAGCAAGATATGGAGAAAAGGTACGCCCAAATCTCTGGTGCGATTGAATAGTTTCCTAAGAGATGACACACACATGTGCTTCGGAGCTCCGTATGCTGTCGATAACAGTGCGAGATTACAAGAAAAATCATTTCGAGGTCAGACATTTCTGTTTGACTTCCGTACATGAGTTATCGGATACAGACCGAAATCAGCACGTGTCAGTGTATCGTGCTCAGTTAACAAATGCGATCTTTGTTTTCACAAGAATGTGCCATTTAAAGCAGCTCACGTGCTATAAATATTTTAGTTTGGGCCAACGATACTCCCCAAAACACAGTCCAGTTAGGAAGAGACTCTCCTCACGCAATGATATGCGCAGCGATGCAATCACATCAGCTAGGACCGCACTTTTTTGAAAGGACCATGAATGGCGCCAATTATTTACACAAGTTACGAACGTGGTTAATACTTCAGTTTCAGGAAAGAGACCTCACAGCTGGCATGTGTTTGATGCATCACGCGAGTTCCTGAATGAAAACCTTTCAGGACGATGAATAAGTCGTGGTTCAGCAGCAAAACCAGCTCCCGTGAAATAGCTACAAAGAATTCCTGACCTCACCACACTCTACAAGTCGTTATGGGGAGTCATTAAGGCGCATGTAGCTGCACGTCGTAATGCTACACACAAGAACCTGCGCAGTGCTGTTGAAGATGCATTTCGCAATGTAACAACTAATATGCTTAAAAATATGTCAAGATCATGGAGGCGTAATAAAATGTGTTTTCGTCATGATGGGGAACATACCGATATATTTGAAACTTAATCCGTAAGTAAATACCTGTTTTAAAACAAATGAAATCAGTTAGCACCTGATGGTAGGGGGTACTGTGATTTCTTGTCCACCTACATGTTATTAAATGAAACAACAAATTTACTGTAACCAATAACAGCTAACAAGTAATTTAAAGTTAAATAAGCATTGTTCTAATGTGTTTCGTCCATTCACACATCTTGTAAGAAGAGCTGTGAAGTAACAGCAGAAGCAGCCGTTACCAAGTATTTGGATAAAGTGTACTAACAACAAACGATGGTTCTTAAATACAGAACTAACTTTTAGTATTTGGTTTGAAAACAGATAGTGCATATTGAATTACTGAGCTACAAATTCTGTTCTGATGCTCCCACGTAGGCAAGTATGTAGTTTCATTGATTTCACCTAGCACTTCAGCTGCCTATATTCTCTCAATTTCTCTTCGATCTCTTCTTCTTCCTCTTCTTCTTTTCTTTCTTCGTTTGGGTCATCTAAGGACCACACACCAATTTCAATGCTTCCCTATTTGTTGTTCTTTCTTTTTGCTCCAGTATTCTTTCATCTTTTCACTATGTACCCTATTATTCTCCTCGTACCATTTTGACCCTGTCATCTTCCACTTTTACCAGTTTCCTCTTGGAAGTCTCTCTTTCTGTTGCATCTTTTAACTTATTTTTTTCTTTCCAAATCTTTCCTAACTTCTTGAATCCAGGCTTGTTGACTTCTTGTCCAAAAGATCTTTAAAAATCTATTTGGTCAACCTGTTGCTGTTCATTTTGTATAAGTGTCCAAAAAATAGCAGTCGCTTCTTTTGTAGCGTTTTATTTATGTTTTCTGTGATGCGACAAACTTCTTCATTGCTTCTTAATTTCAATACCTCTGTATTCTTTGGTGCTCCAAGTATTTTTCGAATGATTTTTCTTTCTAGGACTTCAAGTTTGTGTAATTTGTAGCTCAGTACTAAGCATTCACTTGCATAAAGACATTCTGGTTTTACTACTGTGTTATAGTGCTGTATCTTCAAATTTTGGACAGACATCTTTTATTGTAGATATTCCTGGTTATTCCATAAGCTCTCTCCATTTTATCTACTCTTTCTTCTGGATAAATTCTCTCAAATATTTAAGTTTATTTACCCTCTTTATCCGACCAATATCTGTTTTCTAGGGATTCCAGAGCATTTTTTATATTTGTCATAAATTCTGTTTTTTTCTACAGATATTCTTGGACCTGCTTTATGGGCTATTTCTTCTAACAGATTGATTTGTATTCCAGCATTTTTTAAGATTTCAGAAAGCATGGCAAAATCATCCGCAAATGCTAAACAGTGGATTTCAATACCTTTGCTTTTAGTTACCAGTCTGATTGGTGATAGCTTCTCTTCTTTTAGTTTTTGTTTCATTCTCTTACTATTTTCTCTGGTACGCTGTTAAAGGGGACTGGAGACAGGCCATCACCTTGCCTTGCACCTGTTTATATGCTGAATGCCATCGATATTTCACCCTCAAACTTTACTTTTAATTTGGTGTCTGTGAGCGTTTCACGAATAAGATTTGCTAATTTAGATATGGTGTCAAATTCTCTGATCACTTTATCTAGTGTTTGCCTGTCAACTGAGTCAAGTTCCTTTTTAAAATCTATAAATTTACCGCTATACTTTGGAGTTTGTAAGTCTCTGACGAATTATGGACTTTAGGTTGAAAATCTGTTCGGAGCAAGATTTGCCCTTTCTAAATCCACTCTGATACTCTTTCAGTTGGCTATCAAGTAGTGTCGTTGAAAATATTTTATAACCCACTGGCAAGAAAGATATGCCTCTGTAGTTATTTACATTTTGCTCATCACTTTTCTTGTGCAAGGGACGGATAAGAGGCACATTTCCAGTCTTCTGGTATCTTTCCATTTTCCCATATTTCTTCAAACATGTGCTGAAGATTAGTTATAATTTTTGGCTGAGACCATTTAATAAGTTCAGCTGTAATAGAGTCTTCTCCACTGGCATTGTTGTTTTTCAGCGTACTTATTGCTTTTTTAATTTCTTCAGCTGTAGGTGGTGGAACTGCTTCTGTATTCTCATGGAGATCTGGAAATTCTAGCTTACAGTTTGATTCTTCACAGTTCAATTATTTTTTAAAGTACTTTCTTAGTATTTCACAGTTCTGGCTGTTGCTTAGACCTACTTTACCATTTTCATCTGTGAAGCAAGAACTTGGAGTTTGGTAGACGTTTAGATAACTTTTAAACATCTGATAGAAATTCTGGGAGTTATTTTTAACAAAGCTGTTTTGCGTGTCATGAAGTTGTGATTTCCCAAAAGATCTTTTACCACTCTTTGTTATTCTTGCTGTTTCTTTTCTTTGAATTCTAAATGCAACAAGGTGGTCAGGCTTCTCAGAACATTTCCTCCATTGCTTTGTTCTTTCTGCAACTGCTTCTCACAGATTTCATTCCACCAGACTTTCTTTTTCTTCATCCTTTTTGTTGTTCCAAATACATTTTTCGTTGCCCTGTTGATTTATTTCGATATTTCTTCCCATTTCCCTTATTTAGTTCTTTTAATATCTTCCTGAAATTTTTTTATTACCTCTTTGGTGATGTTGAGCATGTCTGTATTATTTTTAATTAATTTTTGCTGCCCTTTTATGTTTTTATTGGGGGAAATTTCAGTTTAATCTTAGGTAATGATCAGAATCAAATTCCCTGTTCCTTCCTGCTTCTACATTCATGATTTCTTTAAAATTGCACCTAGAAATAGCCACATGATCTAACTGGAACTACCCAAACACTGGATTCAAAGGGATCCATGTTTTTGCCGTTTGTGGTAATTTTTTGAAGAAGGTTGACATTACCTTCAACAGAAATGTTCTAGAAAGGCTGATTAGTCTTGTGCCATTTTTGTTTGTTCTTTTATGAGCTGGATAATATCCTACTATTTTTCGAAACGATTTTTCACTACCTATTTGTGCATTAAAACCCCTATTAGTACAACAACATTTGATTTTGGAATTTTTGATATTTCTTCTTCTAGAAATTCCCAGAATGCTTCTACTTTATTTGGATTTTTCTTATTGTCGTCATTGATTGGAGCATGACAATTAACGAAGGTATACTGTTAATTTTTGCATTTAACTGTGAGAAGAGGTAGTCTTTCTGAACTGGATTTGAATTCTGTAATGTTATCTACTAAATTTTTACTATTTTCTGCTTTCTTGTCTGCTGCATATAGTTTTCTCACCAGAAGGTAAGATTATATTCAAGGACGTACAGTCGCCTTGATATTTTATAGTCTGGGATTTCGCAGTGCATTTTAAATGCACTCTTGTTGTTAACCACGAGTGAAAGAATCGGTTATACTGTTTAATGTTTTTGTTTAATGTTTAAACTACAGTAAAAGTTCACTTCTGTGTAAAATGAATATTTTTCTTTACCTTAGCTGCATCCACCTATATTATTTTGCGACATTGTCATGGGGACGTTTTCCGTTGTTTAACAAGTCGCATGCCGACTTAACACGGCAAGGTGGCATTCCCATACCATTAGCTAGGATTCCTACCGATTAACAGCTGGTTAGGAAAGACTATTTTATTGCTGAACAACCTTGCCTGTTAAATAAACCCGAACCCACTGGCTGTTTTTATCCGTGGCCACAGTTTTGTTCCTACAGTAAAGGCTAGCGTCCGTGGCCTGCTAAAGAAACTTCGCCACCCCATGAGGAATTTGCAAGCGCCCTCCCGCCCCCCTCCCCTTCCCCCACCTCTGTGCATTTTGAGACACAACATTTTTCATAATGTTATTCAGGCATTACGCCTTATTTTGCACAGTACACTTACTAATTCTTTTTCGAAATTAATATGTCTTCAAGACCAGAGAGAAGTATAGGGCACCAGCCAGTGAAACAGTAGTGAAACTTTACAGCGTAATACATTTCCAAGTGCTACTCCCAACTTAATGATGCAACCAAAATTCAGATAGAATGTCAAATCAACACAATTTTCAGCCACCTAAGTTTAGGAATTGTTATTTTATTGAGCAACCAATTTCGGTGATATATTACGCCATCTCGAGGCACCCTGACCGACATGTAGGAGCACTCCCACCTCTAGTCAGTTAAATTAGGGGCCAGCATTCAATTATTGGTATTCGTAGTTTTTTTGAGACAAATTTCACTTCAAACACCACCATCCTGGTGTTAGAAGTGATCACTGTCTCAAAAATCTATGGATACCAGTTATTGAATCCAGTCCCCTAACTGGACCATAGGTGGATATCTTCCTACACGTCGGCAGATTATTTAAACTAGTTGCTCAATGAAATAAAAATTTGAAAATTTAGGCGGTTGAAAGGTGTGTTGATTTGACATTCTGGACTGAACAGTCTGTAGGAAATGGACATGCAGAGAAAATTAAGATATGTCATCCACTGAGTGTGATACTAAAATCTGTTCACTTTTGCTAGTTCTCTGAGCAGATTG
The DNA here is from genome assembly GCF_021461385.2 of Schistocerca piceifrons. Classification (NCBI taxonomy): domain Eukaryota; kingdom Metazoa; phylum Arthropoda; class Insecta; order Orthoptera; family Acrididae; genus Schistocerca; species Schistocerca piceifrons. The sequence continues at coordinate 443,855,751 of NC_060140.1, read as the reverse complement.
CAGTGAGGTTGATACCAGTAGCAACCATGAGAGCTGAGTATTGAAGTATCTACAGTACTCTCATCACTTCTTCCGTACAGAGTGTATGGTCATAGGACAGCGAGTGACTTCCATTTTACACTTTCTTTGTTCAAAAAAATGTATAAATTTCTACGCCTATTTACTGTGTCCGTAGTCTATAAAGGAAAAATGGCTGAGGCCGAATACCGTGAAGGTATGCTTTCCGACATGCTGTGACCATGACTTGCGGCTCGAAACAAGAAGTTCTAAAAGCACTTTCATTTATTGTAGTGAGAAGCAACTCTTACAAGCTCAGTAAAGTTACCGGATCGCAAACAGTGTGAAACTGGATAAGCAGGATGTTTAATGCGTTTTTGTCGTTTCTGCTCCAAAATAAGTTCTGACAGGTTTTTCTTCAGCGATATATTAATATCTTAATAACTTAAAAAGCAACGGGAGTGGTGGGGAATGGATGTCAAACATCCTTACGCTTATAAACGCCTCTTAATCTGCATTAAAATGCCTGTGGCATGTGACGGGAAGTGTGTATTTTATTAATGCTTTTCTAATTTATTACAAAGGGCCATTTCTCAGCGATACTGCTACAGGAATTGAGGAACTGTTACGGCATCATATGCTGCATTTACCTCTGTCTCTCTGTTATAAAGTTTTTCGCTTACTTAGGGGCTTTCAACTGGCCTAGGTACGCTTTAAGTGTTATGTAGGTGCATGGTTGAAATAGAGTTGCCTATACTGCTAGTAGCAATTCTTGCTATTTTCAACGATGCAACAAAGATGACCAACTGAAACCTGTTTCACAAATCATAGAAAATTTCCAGTAGGACATTAGAGTTTAAGAATGATTTGTACTTCCAACATATTTTCATACTTACCATTTATAAAAAAAACTGATTCATTGTTTTGTTTAATTCTTTCTCTTACAACCATATGAGAATTTAAGATTTTACCGCCTGCAGAACAAATGGCCCCTGGTCAAAGGCACGGCTATGCTCTCCCTACAGCCGGTTCTGCTAGTGTCATTTGTTTAGGCTCTAATATTTCAGTACCTGTGCTACCTTTCTGCCAGTGGTATCTCACTGCTATGTTCTCACATATACAGATTTGTATGACTGCATTGCACCCATATCTTTCACCTGTTCTCATTCTACCTGGTTTTGTATTTTAACACCGACGTTGACGATGTTATAGTCGTAACCTAGGTCAGCTCTAGCTTACAGACTTTTGCAATTAACAGCAGTCCTTTACTATATTTGAATGTTTTCTATATTGGTTGAAAATTTGGGTGTCGTAACACATATTTCACCCAAATGCTTCTACAACGTGCACCTTTGACTAGAAATTTGGATCGACTGAGGATCTAACCCAGGCCACCCACACAGCAGACAGACAGTTTACCTAATATTCACTCTTCCTGTCGTTAAATCTGCTTTACGTTGGGATATTGAAGAATCTCAGAAAACTTCGAAGTCGATTTTCTTGACAGTTTGTTGCAGTTGCATTGATTTGCTACGGATACTAGATATTTCAGTTCTGAACTTGAAGAACCACAAATAAAAAAATTAAAAAATCCGATTCTCATGTGTTCTTCTTGCGAGAGAACGCTGTGGCCCCGGTTCGGTTTCCATCTGGATCAAACACTTTCCGTACTTATGTCCTGGTTACTTATTGTCGTCACCATTTTTTCATCACAGACACACATATCGCCAGTGGCGTCAAATAAAGAGCTTGCTCTGGGACACCCAACGCCCCAAAAGGAAAGTCCCAGCCATGTGCATATTTCAATTCATTCAATCATCAGCTGGGCCCAGGTATGATGTATAGTCATTAAAAATAGATGACCAGTGGAAGAAAGAAGTTAGCCAGCACGTGTCTCCATCAAATCAGCAACATTCAGACTTAGCGTAAACAACAGGCCAGCAGCTGGAGACGAATTGAGGCATCTCATAATCGATAGTAGAGCGTGGTTCTGTTAAGAGATGTCTCAATATGCCTCTACAAGGAAGGACAAAGAAGAACTGAGGATTTAACATTATCAGTTAAAGCACATTTGAATTAAAATCTATTAAGATTACAAAATTACACGTACGTCAGCCAACTTAAATGGATGGCCCCAAAAACCAAAGGGTATAGTTATCAATTTTTAAATTAAGAATGCTTCAAGGCACAGAATTAGGTATGATAAAATTTGCCAAATAGTCTTTACATCAACGAGCATTTGTGAATAATGTTACATAATCATAGTGGTATAGGATATAAATAAAACCAAATACTTCTTAAAAGTTTTTAGCAGTGCGCCACATAATGTACGCAAACACAGAGTAGCACTGAACTGATCGTTAACAGTGCATATTTTTAAATCAATTTAAAGAATGCTTTAGGTAAAGAAGTATACAACTATAATAATAAATTTGAAGAGGAAACTTCTATGTATACAACAACTGGAACACGGAATTTGATGGCGAAATTTTTGCAAAATACCCAGATCAACCTTTCGGTATTGCAAGCACTTCACATCGGGTTGCTGAACCTGTGACACTCCACGAGAATGTGGCCCAGTAACTCAAGTTAAGTGGTTCTAAGAAGTCCATGAGACAATTATAATAAACCGCATTAAATTGACATGTGCAAAGTAGCATGGCAACAAACAGCTGAATCTGCCACTCTGTGAATTAAAAACAGGGTTAGCTGCACCTGTTCTTTCAATAGCATCCTGTTTTACAAAATAAGAAACTATAATTAAAAAAAGAACTACAGGAAGTTAGTGTAATTCTTCTTCATTTTCCAGAAGCAGAATTTTTTTGGTTGCAACACTCACACCACCGGTATGAAATGGACAATTCCATCAATACTAAGAGGGCCCAGGCTGAGCCATCTCCATAAGACTGGCCACAAGAGCGCAGATGGAGCATTAAAGCTAACACCAAATTTTATGCTGTTCACAACGGCAAAATTTACTGATTATCGGACTGTATGCCTTTATCGCAAAAGGACAAACGCAATAAACAGCAAGCATGTAATTAGAAGGAAGTTTTATCAACATTGTCAAATAAAACAAATGATTCATGTAGCAAGATGGTAATTACTGGGTATCGGCTTCCCTCAGAGGTTCCACCAGACAATTCAAAAATGGTTCAAATGGTTCTCAGCACTATGGGACTCAACATCTTAGGTCATAAGTCGCCTAGAACTTAGAACTACTTAAACCTGACTAACCTAAGGACATCACACACACCCATGCCCGAGGCAGGATTCGAACCTGCGACCGTAGCAGCCTCGCGGTTCCGGACTGCAGCGCCAGAACCGCACGGCCACCGCGGCCGGCACCAGACACTTAGTATTGCCCAAGTTAGGAACCTTGCAAGATAGTTGGCTGGTATAACGTGTCGTAAGTGTAGTTACAACAGCCCCTGCTGCACTACTAAATATAAACAAGAACTTCAAACTCCGGAGCGAGTATTGATGGAGAGCCGTTAACATGCAGTTTGCGGCCTCATGGCGGCATATAGCGTAGAACGCGACAGACGGCAGTTTGGAGCACCAGTTCTTAGACCAGGTTGAAAAGGTTCTTCTTCCCGTGACACCACTAACTAAGGCGGAACGCAGCCACACGCCCGTCCTCGAAAGCACATACGACAACCCCAGACTGCCACGTGTTCCTCACACCCCATGAGCTTTCCCACTAAGGACCACTTGCCTCCTCGGCGGACTTCCTGAGAGAGAGTAGCTCCCCAGAGACCTTTTATTAGCCGCCTACAGACGTCCTCTAAGCAGAGATAAGCACATACAAAGCCTGGCGCGATAGGTCGATTCGTGACATGGCTCACCCATTCGTTATTGCTTTCTAAGGTTAAGCCAGTCAACTGGTAACTAGTGCAGCAGGAGTTCAGATGGGTAAGCGGTTTTCCATCTAAAATGGATACTGGCTCCACGAAGTAGAGTTAGAATCACAGCGGCACCCGAAACCGAGACAGTTATCGTAACGGCTCTGCGACGTCAATCATTAAGGCATTGCTGCAATTGCTACAGCTTCTGCTCCACGGTAATGCTTCCTTCTTGTGTTCCTATTAGTCAACTGATCTTTCTTCGTTAGTATCCCATAGACATTACTGTGTAGAAACATTACGTGACAAGTACGCAGAATAATTAAAAATAATATTGTAAAACTCTTTCTTCTTAACAGTTCGTCTAACAGATCATATTTATCAGAAAACGATATTACTTCATTGATTTCTGATGTTGCACGCTTTTCCCGTTTATCCAGTACTTCGTAAGCCATTCTTTTAATATATCTCTTGGAACTTTGTCGCTGCAACAAAAGTCAGTTGGTTCGTCCTACGCGACGATTGAACACTGCAGCAGTACGTCATTGGCAACAGTTTCCCTCGATGGGAACAATGCCCCATCGAGTTAAACCATGTGCTGCAGAAGATCAATTTTTGCGTGATGCTTCCTCTTACCTCTAGTACGTATTATATTGCATGTATCATCAATTATAGGAACTTCCCGATGCTCAGGCACTCGTTTGTGAAATTATTTAGCCTTGTAAACCTGGTCACAAGTGTTAAAAGCACTTTTCTTCTTTCTCGCCTTAACCTGTCCTCCATGCGAGATACCGGCGCCTTAACAGATTCCCATGAATGTGTTGCGCTACTTACGATTGAATATCTGTGTACCATCTCATTGTCATCTGTAGCTTCCCGTGCATTCTTCTCTGTGTTTGCAACAGAACTACCGTGTCCAGCTACACTCGGCACTACAGAAAAAGCATTGGCACATATATTTTTTTGTACCTGTCCCTCTACCGTTACATCTGACTCAGGCTCCACGGCATACATCTAATAATAATCAAGCTCCAATGAAGTAGTTACCACTGCACCTAAATCGATGTCTTCCATGCAGCTATTCCCTACCACACACATATTCAACGTCTGGTACTTCAGTTGATTAAGAGTCTGCCGCGTGGGATTAGCCGAGCGGTGTAGGGCGCTGCAGTCGTGGACTGTGCAGCTGGTCCCGGCAGAGGTTCGAGTCCTCCCTCGGGGGCGGATGTGTGTGTTTGTCCTTAGGATAATTTAGGTTAAGTAGTGTGTAAGCTTAGGGACTAATGACCTTAGCAGTTAAGTCCCATAAGATTTCACACACATTTGAACATTTGATTAGAGTCTGAATTTTCACAAGATACTGGAGCTGATAATCCCACGTTACTTTTTTTAACTTCCAAAATTTTACTAACTTCTGTGGTAGTTACAATGTCACTATTAACTTCTTTCTGCTGGTTGCTTTTGAGCAAGCACTCCCTTTACTTTACATTTCAAGATATCAAGATGCCTGAACAACGACCTGCTTCCTTAATCTTCCTCTTCTGTCTCACAGCCATAAGACTTTGAACAGATGTAACTCAGTCAAATATAGATAAACCTATTGTGGGAGCCAATGAAGCATATAAAGCCCTGTTCAGTCTCATTGCCTTCAATTGTTTGAACATGTCTGCAATATTTGGTCGCGTCTGAGCCATCTCAGCTGTCGACATTCCCAATGTCTTCTTAGCGGCAACACTGTATCGTGGACTACGACATCGTGAAACCTCTGTGAAATCACCTGCTATATCCGCAGGACAGTACAGATAGTTTAATTTGTGGAAAGGGGCCAAAATAAGTGGCTGTCAGTTGCACTCGAACATACTACTTTATTCTTCTGACAAACATTACAAGAGTAAAGAAAACAGAGCAAGCCGAACATTAAATTTTCGAACTTAATTCCCAGAAAAGGCCCCATTAAATCTCACGCCTTAAGGCCAAAACAACTTTAATTTAAAACCGGCTCATGGACAGTCACTTAAGACCCAAAATCAAGAATTTGAATTTTAAAAGGCAGGAGGTCTTAAAACATTTATCTAAATTAGGCTGAAGGCTTAAATAATCTCACGCCTTAAGGGCAAAACCACTTAAATTTAAAATCGGACTTAAGGCTCAAAACAGGACTCTGAATTTTAAAAAGCAGAAGGCCTTATCCTAAACATGTTTTTAAATCAGGTTGAAGCCCGAAACAAACTCACGCTTTAAGGGCAAAACAACTTTAATTTAAAATCGGCTAGAAGCCATGCATAAACAAACAAGAAGGACAAATAAGAAAAGGCAGTACATCAAACGACGCACAGAAGTTTCCAAGGGTCTGCCTGAAATTCAAACACTAACGCTCGCTTATGTGAGACAGGCAGTCAGCCCAACAAATCTCAATCCGACGGCAACCCAACCGACAGACAGTCAATGGACCAAGTGGCAGGATACCTTCAACTCCACCCGATCAGCATACAACAGGGAGTTCAATGGAACTACGCAGAAGGTATCGGCGCCCACAACGGATTACACACTCAGCTGTCAACCTACACGCCTTGCTGGACAGCCACGACACGATAACGTAAATACACTGCCTGAATTTACGTCAACGATCAGGGCAGGTAACCGGAACTTTAACGGCCCTAAGGCAGAAGATTCCGGTGGTGCACTTCAATTCAAAAATAATCAAGTTAAGTTAAACTCCAGAGGAAGGCGGCTAGAATTTCGCCAACTTGAAAACACACGTTGTTGCTCGTGGGAATGTCCCAACAGCCCACAGTGAAATTCAAACGACACAATGTGAACAGTTGGGGCTGTCTGGTAGATTAAGTAAAGACTCAACTTTTGTGTCTGGGATCGGTGAGCCACAGACCTCGTAGCAATGGGAACAGCACCACATCGGGGCCGCTCACAGGAAAGTAAGGCAGGAAGTCAGTGACGGCAGTAAATGGAATAAGAAAACGAGGCGGCAGTACCGTGATTGAAGACGACAAACAATAAATGGCCTGAACACGAGCCGTGCAGGGGTCACTCTGTACAAGAAATAAAATAGAGAACCACATATAAATGACAGAAGGCACAAATCAGGTGACGAGTAGTCCAATTAAACGTAACACTTTGATGACACTTCTTGCTCTAATTTCTCCACCTGAGACCGTGGCCGGCCATGGTGGCCGAGCGGTTCTAGGCGCTTCAGTCTGGAAATGCGTGACTGCTACGGTCGCAGGTTCGAATCCTGCCTCGGGCATGGATGTGTGTGATGTCCTTAGGTTAGTTAGGTTTAAGTAGTTTTAAGTTCTAGGGGACTTATGACCTCAGCTGTTGAGTCCCATAGTGCTCAGAGCCATTTTTTTTTGAGACCGTGCCTCACAATACGATGCATTGCGCAATTAACCAATCAGATAACAAAATACGAGTTTACATAATACTGAGTTTACTTGTCACCACTCACATATGAGAACAGATTTAATCGTGTGGTAGAAGACACACTGATTCTCGATGCCGGCCGAAGTGGCCGTGCGGTTAAAGGCGCTGCAGTCTGGAACCGCAAGACCGCTACGGTCGCAGGTTCGAATCCTGCCTCGGGCATGGGTGTTTGTGATGTCCTTAGGTTAGTTAGGTTTAACTAATTCTAAGTTCTAGGGGACTAATGACCTCAGCAGTTGAGTCCCATAGTGCTCAGAGCCATTTGAACCATTTTTTTTTGATTCTCGATGGAAACAACAACATCACTCCACTCACCCTACAGCAATCTGCGGCTACCAGTGTCGTCCTTGATGCAGCTGTCTGGGGCAGAAACATTTCTGAAGACACTTTTAGAATCCATCAGAATTGGTAAATATTATACATTGTTGGACGGAAGTTCTTGATGTGGCCACTTCCGTCAACACTCATACAGGCTGGAGTAAATTATCGCCACTGTACGGGTGGTCGTGCTGGGCAGCTAATAGTCAGGAAGGCTTGCATTTCACCACCCAGAGCGTGGTTGTAGCTTTGTCATGGGGGATAGTAAGTGGATGATTAACGTCCTGTAATGAAAGCAGCGTTCTCAAGTAATCTTTTATTCCATGCCAGAATACACTGGTTATGGTGGTGTTAAGCAGCAGAAAACGAATCCATCCAGCGGGCCAGACTCGGTGAAGCGTCCTTGGATCATAATCCAGCCTCTCGCCACAGACAGCGGCGGCGTTGTCCTATGAAGCAGGCAACGTGGTCAGCGCTCCGATGGTGTGGCGCTGACCCGGGATCCGACGCAGCGCAGCACCGCTGTCAGGTGCGAACACACAGCTCGACGCCGGACGCATGCGCGCGTGCAGAATCAAAAAATGGGCCACAGCGAGGACGGCGACGGCTCAAAGCTGCAACGTGTGCTTGCAGCAGAAGCAGAGTAGAATGTTATGCTATGAATGATCGCCACTGGGTAACTCCACTATGCCCACCTTACTTACTGGGCACAAATATCTCCGATCTCATTTCGAAAAATTCCCAGTATTCTTGACAAGAAGCCATTATGAGCTGCTATCACGGTCGATGTGAACTTCGTAGTGTTTCCACGCTGAGTCGCACGCTGGATACTCTTAACAAACATCAGTAGGTACGTACATCCAGATATTTCATTGCTCCGCAAATGAACGCCAAGAAGGCTGCAACTTAACATCAGACCCATATGTTTGAAATGGGGAGGCCTCCAAATCTCCCACCTTCATCCACTGCTGAAGTGTCTCAGGCCCTGATGGATCTTGGAGCTGTCATTCAGCTGTTTTCAGTCCAGCGTGACTGGGACCCTTTTGATGAGTGGATTGGCTAAGAAGTATTACGTTTAGGATAGGAAATCGCATTCTCATGGTAAACTATTTTCAGCCTTAACAGGTAATGATACCATAGACTCTCATTCTGTCATCTTTTCGAATTGTCTTACTGAGCAAATTAGTGGTGTGTCTGAACTGTGATCTGGGACTGAAAAAGATCAGGTAGCAGTTACCTAAGAATATCTCGCCAAACGATGTCGACAGTTCACGATAAAGTTTTAGTTTTTGACACAATAGCAATAATTTTAGAGATTTGTGTGTTTTGACTCAAAAGTGTTTGGAATAAGACCCCTTGCCCTATCTGAAAAAAATTACTACGTTTGTGTATGTGTGTATGTGTGTGTGTGTGTGTGTGTGTGTGTGTGTGTGTGTGAGTGAGTGAGAGACAGAGAGAGAGAGAGAGAGAGAGAGAGAGAGAGAGAGAGAGAGACATTAGGGTGACTTATACAAAACCGTTGCTGCGTACGTCCCTGTGAGGCTCCATTTAATGAACAAATGTATATGAAACCCAAACAACAAAACATTAATATTCCTTTATTCTATCTGTACCCTGAATCTGTCGTCTTGGAATTCTTCGATGCTTATTTATCTTCTGGATCGAAAACAGGAAAGTTGAAGTTACTAAAACATAAGACAGAGTTCACGAAACTATCAAACTGATTAAAATAGTAATCTGCTGAAGAGTTCCTTGAGACAGATCCTTCGCAATAACAAGTAATGTATTGTCAAAGCTCTAAACCTAATTGGTGAACTGAACGTTACTTTCAAGGAGAAATAAGCTCAAGTATATACAAAATAAGAAATAAAAGCATAATGTGCTGGACGTGGACCGCAATTTTTTCTATAGCGTAATAAGATACTATTTTCTATAACGATTTCAATAGAAAACTTACTTATATCATTGTATTTGTATGACAAACAATTTGTATATTAATGTAATAGATTGTATTATTAACGTTAACACAGAACTGTAACTATGTTGAAAGTCGTAAAGCTTCGGTTAAATATGCAATACATGCAATATATTTTCAGATTAAACAATACAAGAAAATTTTATGAGAATTTGATTTGTTTCAAGTGTAAGGGGCTAGAAGCACACCTATCAAATATTCATAGTGAGCCCAAATTAGACCAACTCGTTAATTCGTTTAACAGAAACATCTTGGGCGTAGCATCAGGAAAATATCAAACTTGAAACATAAGAGCCATACTAGAGGACATCTAACAATACACACAACTTCTATGACTATACAGGCTATCGGTAGGATGCTTTTCTGTGTAACAGTGAGGTTGAGTCGAGAGTTTAACCAAAGTATGCACAGTGGTTACTTTTCAACAAATTTTCTACTTAAACTTAGCTTGCATTCACTGTAATGAGCTGTTATTTATTTACGTCTGGAGTGAATATACATTGAACTTCTGGGGGATAGATCATTCATCAAATAGAATAACATACTGGAGACCAAAATGAGGCTGATGATAAAACGCAGAAGTGAACAATGACATGTTTGTACTTTAATCAAATTAGAAACGTTATCAGGGCAAAATGAAACTTCTCTTTGCAATCATACTGTAATAAAATTACAATAACTGTGTACAGTAGTTGCTAATAAGTTAAGGAGGAAACTAACTGGCTTAGGTACTTATAAACGAAAACTCGACTGTCAATTATCACTCTCAGTTTGTCAGTTTTCGACGAATCAGAGCGACATACAGTTGTTCAAGCGGGCCAGTGAGAAACAGTGAGGTTTCCTTAAACCTCTTGCTACGGTGAAACTGTGTACCAGACTGACACTCAAACCTGGATGATTTCCTTTCACTTAAAGTGCTCTTACAGACTGAGCAACCCAGGAACGACTCACAATCTCCTCACAGGTCCTCTTCTGGTCGTATCTCTCTCATACTTTCAAATCTCCACAGTAGCTCTTGTGCACACCATTACGAACTACCGCTTGCTTGGAGCCGGGATACTGTAGTTAAATGGCTAAGCTGTTGTGAAGCTTACTGCAAGTCAAATCAATGTGTCAGGGTGGCACCCTAAGTTTTAGTTCCCCCTTGCAGTGCTGTTACCAGCTGATCAGCGTCCCATACGGATAATTCGTGGTGCTACGGGTATTTCTTTCTCAGATGTGTTCTTCTAGGCAATAGGTAAGCGATTTTTGCAAAGTATTCTCCCACCCAAGTGAACTAGTCACCCAAAGGGCGCAGGAGAAGTGATTTCACTGAAATGTGATGTTGTGGATTAGAGCTCGTGATGTATTTTGAAATATAATTTTTTCCTGCCTAAATTTTGCTGAACGTAATTACCCGACTGTGACTATTCATTCAGGCATAGCGTTTCCTGTCAAACACAAAAGTAGCACGAGAAATTATGTCGCTGGAAGGTCTTTTTCTTCTCTCCTCCCCGATACGTCAATGATTTGTGCTGCAGAAGCTTAGCTACAGGTACGTGCCTGGTCGCTCCGCAGATATAGGTTAACGATTTGTTGACACATTTGGGCGGCTCGCGCACCGACCTGAGCCTCGGATGTCAGTGCTGCGGGTGGCGGAGTGCCCTGGGGCTGCCGCCGCGTGGCCTGCATTATTCAGCAGGCGGGCCATTCGCCCACCGCCTGCCTCTCCCGCCCGAAGACCAGCCGCGAGCCGGCGGCGCATTCGCGGCTCCGTCTCCGCCACCGCCGTCGCCGCCACCGCGGCCGCCGCCTCCGCCACGTTTCTCCCTGCACGTCACTTTAGACGGGTGGATACCGACGCATGGTCTCTGTCAAAGCTTTAGCGCGCAGAGTGGTTCGGCAGACGTAAAAATAAAGTACACTATAAGCCCTTGCTGGCACGACCGGATACTGCTAAAGGCTATACAGGGAGGCGATTTTTTTAAAAATTTGATGTAAGTTTTCTTGAACTCATCTAACTGAAAGAAAAAGGAAAAAAAACACCGCTCTTACTGAAGATTTATCCCTTGCCCTTTTTACTTGTCTCAGTCTTCTATCTCGGTTTAGGTGACGCTTCACGAATTACTCTCCTCTGCTAACATCATCTCACAGATAAAATTGCTTCTAACACCCACAACTATTTTTCCTTTTTTAAATCCTATTGGCTTTAGCAGTGTGGCCATACAGCCATCTCAGCAGAGAAAATTGTACATTACAGTTTGTTGTGGCATTCAAGAGTAAACATTCGCTTTAGTCATCCTCTGATACTAAGTTACATAGGTTTAACAAAGGACTGAATCCGACATAATACAAGTCTTACAGCCACAGTTTACTGAAACGAATACTCCTTACATATTTGTTGGATATTTTAAAATATCTGTCTTCCCCCAGTAGTTTTTACCCTTCAAGGATTAAGCAGGTCTCGTTACCCCGTCCCTTCTGCTCCGTGTTTATCACATACTATGTTTCTCGATGAGTCTGTGGTGAATCTTCTCGTTTCTTATCTTCTGAGTGTATTTAATTTTCATCGTCCTTCTATAGCCCACATCGCAAAAGGCACAGAAATATGTTTCTCCAAATAATGTCTTACTACCAGAGACACTCAGCGTGTAATTCACAGCCGTGCCCGACACTTCTAGTGTCGAAATTCTGTTTGACTTATAAAGCTTCTTTCCATACAATGTTGGAAGTAGCATAATGGTGGATATGAACAAAGAGGTTGTTTGTTTCATCAGTACAGGAAACGTCCACATGGAGCTGGCCGTGTGAAAAGCAACTGACCGTAACGTCCCGACAAACAAGAATTAATTGGTGAAATTGTGAGCGATGTTTTTCAGAAAATCATTATGTGGTTCTCTGCAAAGAGGTTCTCATTAAACTTTGACAAAACACAGTATATACAGTTCCACACAGTAAATGGAATAACCCCGTTAATAAATATAGACTTCGATCAGAAATAGGTAGCTAAGGTAGAATATTCAAAATTTCTAGGTGTATGCATGATGAGGAGTTGAACTGGAAAAAACACACTGAGGATCTGCCGAAACGTTTGGGTTCAGCTACTTATGCTATTAGGGTCATTGCAAATTTTGGCGATATACATCTGAGTAAATTAGCTTACCACGCCTATTTTCATTCTCTGCTTTCGTATGGCATCATATTCGGGGGTAACTCATCATTGAGTAAAAGAGTGTTCATTGCACGAAAGTGTGTAATCAGAATAATTGCTGGAGCTCATCCAAGATCATACCGCAGACACTAATTTAAAAAGCTAGAAATCTTCACTGTAGCCTCACAATAAATAAATAAATAAATAAATATATATATATATATATATATATATATATATATATATATATATATATATATATAAATATATACTCCTGGAAATTGAAATAAGAACACCGTGAATTCATTGTCCCAGGAAGGGGAAACTTTATTGACACATTCCTGGGGTCAGATACATCACATGATCACACTGACAGAACCACAGGCACACAGACACAGGCAACAGAGCATGCACAATGTCGGCACTAGTACAGTGTATATCCACCTTTCGCAGCAATGCAGGCTGCTATTCTCCCATGGAGACGATGGATGTAGTCCTGTGGAACGGCTTGCCATGCCATTTCCACCTGGCGCCTCAGCTGGACCAGCGTTCGTGCTGGACGTGCAGACCGCGTGAGACGACGCTTCATCCACTCCCAAACATGCTCAATGGGGGACAGATCCGGAGATCTTGCTGGCCAGGGTAGTTGACTTACACCTTCTAGAGCACGTTGGGTGGCACGGGATACATGCGGACGTGCATTGTCCTGTTGGAACAGCAAGTTCCCTTGCCGGTCTAGGAATGGTAGAACGATGGGTTCGATGACGGTTTGGATGTACCGTGCACTATTCAGTGTCCCCTCGACGGTCACCAGTGGTGTACGGCCAGTGTAGGAGATCGCTCCCCACACCATGATGCCGGGTGTTGGCCCTGTGTGCCTCGGTCGTATGCAGTCCTGATTGTGGCGCTCACCTGCACGGCGCCAAACACGCATACGACCATCATTGGCACCAAGGCAGAAGCGACTCTCATCGCTGAAGACGACACGTCTCCATTCGTCCCTCCATTCACGCCTGTCGCGACACCACTGGAGGCGGGCTGCACGATGTTGGGGCGCGAGCGGAAGACGGCCTAACGGTGTGCGGGACCGTAGCCCAGCTTCATGGAGACGGTTGCGAATGGTCCTCGCCGATACCCCAGGAGCAACAGTGTCCCTAATTTGCTGGGAAGTGGCGGTGCGGTCCCCTACGGCACTGCGTAGGATCCTACGGTCTTGGCGTGCATCCGTGCATCGCTGCGGTCCGGTCCCAGGTCCACGGGCACGTGCACCTTCCGCCGACCACTGGCGACAACATCGATGTACTGTGGAGACCTCACGCCCCACGTGTTGAGCAATTCGGCGGTACGTCCACCCGGCCTCCCGCATGCCCACTATACGCCGTCGCTCAAAGTCCGTCAACTGCACATACGGTTCACGTCCACGCTGTCGCGGCATGCTACTCAAGGTTAAATCTAACTTTGGCTCAGAAGGGGGTAAATTATGCTGCCACAAAAGTCTTTCGTGTCTTACCTAATAGCATCAAAAGTCTGACAGATGGCCATATAGCATTTAAAAGGAAATTCAAAGAATTTCTTAATGGCAACTCCTTCTACTCATTAGATGAATTTTTGGATATAGTAAGTGGGTAATTTGCCAACCTTCACAAAAAAATTATTGAGTGTCATGTAATTTTTGTCTAATGTAATATCTTGTATGGACACCTTTTATTAACCTGACACGTTCCACATCATTACGAAGTGTCGTATTCATGATCTATCGAACAAGTACTAATCTAATCTAATCTAACATGTTGACTCTTGCCTTGAGTTCTCTTTCAGGTCATGGCATAACATAAGCTCACAGGGAGTTGTATACTTCTAAAGCGAAGTAGTGAACTGTTAGGAAGAAGCGGGACTCGGGATGTAAAACCACGCTCACCCGCGCCTCTTCCGCTCTAAATGTCTCCTTCTGTCGTGTTAAATGGGACAGAAATAACTTTGGGCCGCTGTGGGTGAAGGGTTATGAGGAGCGAGATAATCTACTACGCTCTCGTTAACAGTTACGTCGCATCTTGCTTTCGGAAGTAGTTTCCAAGGCACGAGTGCTGCCCGATGTCCTCCAGTTACAGCAAGTTTCACAGCACGATCTTCATTGGACTCTTGAGACCAGATAATCGTCAGTTTTTTAACCATTTTGACATATTCAGAAAAGCGCAATTGATTCCTATGAATTTTTAGCCGGAAACAAAATGTTATGAGTAGGCGCGAAAATGTCAATGGAAACATAAAAAATTCGATCTTCCTAAAAAAAAATATAAATAAAACCTATCGAAATAAACGAAGCACTGTCCTCAAATTTTAACACATAACGCTAAATCAGTAAATTCGCCAATCCTAGCCAGTTAACATCGCTGTTAGTCTGTTTTCATAAGGCTTGCGGCTCTTAATTTTGTCACTGGTGTAAAATTCCGAAAATACATGTCAGTGAGTTAAAACACTAAAAGTGTGTTATTGTTTCTTTGGGGTACTGCCAAATCACCTGTGCTATCTTCTGCTTCTTTCATGTACAAAGCCATGGCTATTAATCATCCGAACTACTTAGATAACAGACGATCTTAGAGAAAATTTTAAATTACCACAACTATTTTTTCCGTGCTCCGATTTTAATGAAACAAAGCCTATTAAGTTGCCTCAAGCGAAGATCAGGTTACCTGTTCAAACTAGTGAAAAATCGTCTATTGGGTTTGGAGATGTGCGTGTTCAAACAGACACATAGACAGACGCGGCAGATTTCTTTTAATTTATTTATGTATCCGAATTTCATCAAATAAATCTTTTACGTTGCCCAAAGGCACACTCTAGTTACCCTAGAGCATTTCATGAAAATTCGTCCAGTAGTTTTTGAGATTAGCGAGTTCAAAAAGACAAACAGACAAAACTGTTTTTCAATTTTGTTATTAGTCTTTTGCTTTACCAGTCCAGGTCACCAACTATACGGCATATTTCCTGTACTGAACCACGCGGCTGGCTTTGTCTTCTGCTGTATAAGGTCCGCCACTAAGGAAGTTAACCCTAGGTTTTGGTATGCCATTAGATGTTGACAGTCTTCTAATGTCCACGCTCACGTGTGTCGCTCTCTTTATCCTCATTTTCTCAGACTGGTATTACCAGGATGCCCATACTGGGGGGGGTCTAGCACCGGGAAATTTTCTAAATTTTAGATGAAACGTAGTCAGTTTTAAAGCTTTTTAAGCATTTCAGAGGCATATGATCAACATTAGAGCCCCAAAAACTGGACTCTGGATAACTCGACACTCCGGGAAACTCGACAAGCCTGACAAATGTCTTTGCTCTGAAAAAGAAACAAAACATACACGCATCATATTTTCGTAAGAATCTAATTTAATTTACAGCAATAATCATGCTTATAGAATATTACAGAGCAGTGAATATAAAGTTCTGATAAGACTGAAATTATATTGAAATAAATCCTGAACTATCATTAAGAGAATAAAATATAAAATATTGCTGTCGCAAAGTAATAGCTCTTTGATTAATAAGTAAATAGCTAATTTAAGCTTACTTTGAATAAGGCTTAGGATTCATTAAATACAAACAATATCTCTAAGTTAATGCTTCAATATAGGTAATAAAGTTAATTCAGTATACCTAATACTTTCGCTTAAAAAGTATGTAAATAGCGGGTTTTAAGTATTTAAGTATTTGAAAATAACTAATATAGTACTACAGTAATACAGTACTAAACTAGTACTAATATTTAGAAACTGAAAATTTAACGTTTTGTATGTATTTAACTCTCTATAATAAAATGCCATTATTTGAGGGGAGAGTGTCTTTAGAAAGATGCAAATGTCGACCGTCTGAGTGGATTACTGAGTATGAAGTCGTTAATAACTGGACGGATATTCAATTCATCCAAAACATTTCAGTGGGCATGAAGAGCAGCCAAGTTGTTCAATCGTTTCTGTCCCATTGTTGATCGCAGATATGACTACAGACGTCTAAGGGCACTAAATGACCGTTCTGCTGTTGCTGTCGTGATTCGAACTACTTGGAGAATCTTAATGCACTTTGCTGCTTCACATAACATTTCTCCAACTGCCGGCTCTTGTGTAATGTACTTTCTTACATCACGCAAGTTTTTTAAGACCAGCTGCTTTTTTTCTCTACATCGACTAACATATTCAAGTGTAAGCGCAGTCTCTCAATGTTTAGGTCATTTTTGAAAAACTCAGTTGATTTATCCAAATTTGTTTCACCTCTGTTACTAAAAGCAAGCACTCTTGTTCAACTGCAATGACCTGTGTGAGTCCAGTTGAAGCAAACCGCTCAGTAATGCAATATTGCACCTTTTCACAAACTTCACTGTAAATAGCTATGTAGTATTCCTTTGAGGTTTTGAAACTGTGCTGTCGACTAGCATCGTTGTTTTCATACTTTTTGGTATACTTCGATTCCGAGGAAGCGAAAGATCATCAACTTGTGAATGTTTTTCTTTTAAACACAATTCCCAAAAGTGTTCAAAACTATCGCGCCTTCCATTCAATATACAAATCAAGCCCTCATGTATTTTTTCCAGATAAGCAAAACTTAGATGAGGGCACAGAATTTTTTCATTGACATCCGTTACTGGGTTCTTTGCATGGCAATAAAGACATAAAAGGGAAAGAGTATTGAATTGTAACATTGACTCAAGATGGTTTGCACATTTGTAACCTGCCTCTGTTCTGTCCTCTGCACAAAATTTCAAGATACTAGAAGATCGCATAGCCCATCAAGTCGGGCAAAGGGGTCGTAGACCAGCTCTGTCGTTGGCACTGTCACAGCGTATGCTTCTGAAAAGTTCCATCCTTCTGTTGAATTTCCTTAAGGTGTTTTTTAAGTCCTTCTTTATGTGTAACAATATTTTCATGAAGATGGAATTTTGCCAGAGCCTTTTTCCAGACAGAATACCCTACGGAAGTAAATACATCTTCTTTTTTTGAAGAAAATTGTAATAGATTTTTAGCGTCTGCCTCTTTGCAGGTTTTTTAAAAAACTTTTTCGGTAGATGCTTCATATTCTAGCCACTTATATTTGATCAACCGAAACTTCTGAAATGATCATCCCTTACCGCATTGTCCAGGTATCAGCTGTGAACGGATCTTGCCTGAAGAAGACGAAGCCATTGACAATACAACAATTGTTGCAGGTTGACTTGCCGTATCATCAAATTCCAAGCGCGCTTTTTTGGTAACAAATTTATCCATTGCAAACTACATTCACAATACTCGTACACTAAGAGACTAAAGTAAACGAATAAAACATAGTCATATAAAACAGTCCACTAAAGTCTGCAGCATGTACTGAACGAAACTATCCACACTGAATGACTGCGACAACAGGGTGGGCTTTATATAGCCGTGGTGTTGTAATGTCACAAAGCATCAAGGCGACACGAGGCGGTGGGTTCCAAGCGCTACTGCTGCAGTCCTTCTGATGTCTCCGTGACCGCAGCGCTGAACCAACGGCGCCAGACTTTACCCGAAGGTTTGCGCACCGGGAAAAATTCTAAGTGTGCCCTCAGCACCGTAACACTATCATGATTCACACTACTCGTTTGCAGTTAACCTGCTTACTACTTTAATAATTATATGTTTTGACCAATTAATGAATGTACACTCCTGGAAATGGAAAAAAGAACACATTGACACCGGTGTGTCAGACCCACCATACTTGCTCCGGACACTGCGAGAGGGCTGTACAAGCAATGATCACACGCACGGCACAGCGGACACACCAGGAACCGCGGTGTTGGCCGTCGTATGACGCTAGCTGCGCAGCATTTGTGCACCGCCGCCGTCAGTGTCAGCCAGTTTGCCGTGGCATACGGAGCTCCATCGCATTCTTTAACACTGGTAGCATGCCGCGACAGCGTGGACGTGAACCGTATGTGCAGTTGACGGACTTTGAGCGAGGGCGTATAGTGGGCATGCGGGAGGCCGGTTGGACGTACCGCCGAATTGCTCAACACGTGGGGCGTGAGGTCTCCACAGTACATCGATGTTGTCGCCAGTGGTCGGCGGAAGGTGCACGTGCCCGTCGACCTGGGACCGGACCGCAGCGACGCACGGATGCACGCCAAGACCGTAGGATCCTACGCAGTGCCGTAGGGGACCGCACCGCCACTTCCCAGCAAATTAGGGACACTGTTGCTCCTGGGGTATCGGCGAGGACCATTCGCAACCGTCTCCATGAAGCTGGGCTACGGTCCCGCACACCGTTAGGCCGTCTTCCGCTCACGCCCCAACATCGTGCAGCCCGCCTCCAGTGGTGTCGCGACAGGCGTGAATGGAGGGACGAATGGAGACGTGTCGTCTTCAGCGATGAGAGTCGCTTCTGCCTTGGTGCCAATGATGGTCGTATGCGTGTTTGGCGCCGTGCAGGTGAGCGCCACAATCAGGACTGCATACGACCGAGGCACACAGGGCCAACACCCGGCATCATGGTGTGGGGAACGATCTCCTACACTGGCCGTACACCACTGGTGATCGTCGAGGGGACACTGAATAGTCCACGGTACATCCAAACCGTCATCGAACCCATCGTTCTACCATTCCTAGACCGGCAAGGGAACTTGCTGTTCCAACAGGACAATGCACGTCCGCATGTATCCCGTGCCACCCAACGTGCTCTAGAAGGTGTAAGTCAACTACCCTGGCCAGCAAGATCTCCGGATCTGTCCCCCATTGAGCATGTTTGGGACTGGATGAAGCGTCGTCTCACGCGGTCTGCACGTCCAGCACGAACGCTGGTCCAACTGAGGCGCCAGGTGGAAATGGCATGGCAAGCCGTTCCACAGGACTACATCCAGCATCTCTACGATCGTCTCCATGGGAGAATAGCAGCCTGCATTGCTGCGAAAGGTGGATATACACTGTACTAGGGCCGACATTGTGCATGCTCTGTTGCCTGTGTCTATGTGCCTGTGGTTCTGTCAGTGTGATCATGTGATGTATCTGACCCCAGGAATGTGTCAATAAAGTTTCCCCTTCCTGGGACAATGAATTCGCGGTGTTCTTATTTCAATTTCCAGGAGTGTATTTTAAAAGGTAACTACCGTCAAACAAGGAAAATAAAGAATTCCAACATAATTTTGTGATTTTACAGAGCATAATATAACTAGTAATTTTCGTAAGTTATTGGGTGGGCTCCATACCCTCCTTCCCCCTTCAAAACGAATTTTTGAAGGGGCTTGGGCCTCCTCAGGCCCCATGGATTTGGCACCTGTGGAGTCAGGCAGTTTTGAATCCTCCTACCAGGAAAGGACCGCACATATCTCAGTAATTATCAGAGTATCACTTTAACGAGATGTGCAGGAAGGAACTTGGATCGAATGGTTTACGCTCGTCTCGTGTGGTTGTTTGAGACCAGGCAGCTCGTTAGTCGCTCCCAGTGTGGATTCCGGGGATTTCGGTCCCTTGTCGACAACTTGATTTTGCTAGAGGCGGCAGTTTAGCCAGCTTACCTACGTAAACATCACTGTATCAGCATATTCTTCGATATCAGTGAGTGGTACGACACTACTTGGAAGCACTGTAACCTCGCACAAGTGCGTCAGGGGGGCTTTTGCGGCCACTGCCCCATCCTTATATTGTATTTCCTGTCTCAGCGGATTGTTAGGATCCGTGTTGGTGACTCGCTGTCACGTCAACGGCAAGGAGTCCTGTACAATGCTCTTTATTTGTGTATGATTTCGATGTTTTCTGTTCCTCCTCTAGTGTTGCAACAGCGAGCCGTCAGTTGCTAGTTTACGGCGCATAGATTACTGGAGTGGACTGCAAACACAGGATTTTTGTATCCTGCAGGTAAGTGTGTGTTCATTTTAATCATTCTCGACGTGTTTTTAATTTACCTGTCTTGACTGTGAGGTACACCATTCTATATTTTACAGGCTCATTGAGGTTTCTAGGTCTCGTTTTTGATTCCAAATTGCCAAAGTTGCCACGCCTGAGATATCTAAAACCCATAACTCTGAAGGCACTGAATGTTTTAGTCCTAGTTACAGGTCTCGGGGAGCAGACGGGGCACGTCTGCTCCAGTTTTATGGGGCTTCCGTTCATTCTCGGCTGGACTACGTTCCGCGGTGCACGGACTATCGAAGCCTTCTTATTTGAAGGTAAGTGACACTGCGCCACGAGGGGATTCGGCTGGCCATGAGTGCTTGAAGAACCAGTTCCATACACAGTATTTGAGCTGAGGCCTGGGAACCACTACTCTGCATCTGGTGGCAGTTCGTCATGGTGCGTCAGGCATGTAAGTTCCTCCCAGTTCCGACTTCACCGACATACAACACTGTTCCTCGTCCGCCTCTGGAACGTCTTTTCTCCAACCGACCGCATGCCAGAATGCAGTATGGAATCCGTGTGCAGTGTGTACCAAAGTCACTCAGTATGAAGCAAGTACAATCTAAAATCCAGGGTTTTAACCGTCAGCCTTCCCCCCCCCCCCCCCCCCCCCCCCGTTACTGCAGAGGACCAGGGTAATTTTATATTTATTGTACTACAGGAAAGATTGTACAGCTGATTCTTTTTTTAATGCGGTATTTTCTGCATTTTGTATGAGCAGCACAACTAAGTAGCTGCCTTCACGGATGGGTCTAATCAGGGAGACTCTGTTGGTTGCTCTGCTGTTTTCCCTCATTTTATACGCAAGGTCCGACTGCCTCAGGAATTTACTCCCTTCGAGGCAGAATTACATGCGATTTCGTGGGCACTGGAGAAGACAAGACGTTCTCGCAGTGCTAAATTTCTAGTCCGTTCCTACAATCTGCGTGCCCTTCACTCTGTTTATACCCAGCAGATAAAGTAATCCAGAATATCCAGCTTCTGTAAAGTTTGGAAGGTAGGGATACTGGCAGAAGTACAGCTGTGAGTACCGTGCGTGAGCCGTGCTTCGGTAGCTCAGATGGTAGAGCATTTGCCCGCGAAATGCAAAGGTCCCGAGTTCGAGTCTCGGTCGGGCACACAGTTTTAATCTGCCAGGAAGTTTCAGGTGTCTTTCTATTGGGTACCAGGGCACATGAATATTGTGAGGAACGAGAGGGCGAATGTAGCAGCCAAGGAGGTGTGTCGTGATCCTTAGTCTCTCATGATTCGAAGGGAAGATGCATGGCTGGACGAGACCGAGTATAGAACCCGTGTAGTAAAAGCCCACAACTCGGCCGAGTAATACCTTCTTCCAGTGACATCGACGAGACGAAATCCTTATTACTCATCATCGCATCGGCCACAGCCGTATGAAGCATGGATTCTTGTTCCAGGGTGAGGACCCTCCAATGTGTGGTGCCTGTTGCGTACAGATCAGTGTATTTTATTTTCCGACCAGCGGGCCTCGGCGGATTTGCCGTTGGATCTGTCCTCTCTTTTAAATAACGTTCAAACGAGTGCGCTTTTTTTAAGTGCTCAGCAAGTCATATGTCCCTGTGGTTTTCATTTAACTCCTCTTTCGTTGTCCTTTTGTTTTAATCCCCTGGACAGCACATTAAGTATATCTTCGTTGCCTTAGCGCGTGTGTTAGCATCTTCGCTGCTATGGCCACATTCGTTTCTTTTGATGTGTGTAAGTGCGTTGGTAACCTCGCCGTTGAGCGCCCTTCAGCTCGAAACACACACGCACACACACACACACGCGATAATCAAAAACGAAAATGTAATAGTAGCTGTACCGGTTACTACTCTCATAAAGCATAACACCAGAACTATGGTTGTCTTCTAGCTGATGTCTGCAGAACAAAACATCTGTGTACCGCATTGTAAAATAAGAAACCTCAGAAACTATCAATACAAAGAAGCCCATTAGCAAACCAATACGCAGAATCAGGAAACACCTAAGAAATATTAAACAGAGAAAAGTACCACACGATGTGGGGAAGACTTACATCGGATCGCGTTAGGACCCATCCTGCCCGTCTGACCAATTAACAGGATTATCGGAAACAGCTGAGAGGAGGGACTAATGCGAGCGCCGCATGTGACTCGAACGAAGTTTTGAATGCAGCACTGGTATTTGCAAGACTTAAAACAGCATGCGGTAAAACGAAATAAAACATTAGGGAGAAAGTGAACTTGGCATCAGATATTAAAAATGCAGGTATGTAACCACCACACTGACAATGTTGTTGGAATAAATCGCACCAGTTAACTATATGAGAGTTAAAAGAGGACATGTTCCAAAATAGACAAAACTTTCAAAACAACCTAATTTAATCGGTAACCTAAAGTACATCGTAATTAGCTAGATTATTCATTTTGCTCATTTTTGCAAGTTCGTTAATAGCTTCAGGAGAGTGAGAGTGAAGACTTCTTACAATATCTTCAAGTACATTAACTATGTGACCTTTAACTACAGTGTACAAGGCTACCAAATCACTGTTAACAGGTCATAACTCATTCTGATTACCAATCAATTTCATGGTAAAAGCTGACCTGAATTGGTAGCGGCATCATGTTCTTTAAATGTCGTATTAAAGTTTCTTTCCATTTGACCAAAGAAGCTACTATTGCTCGTACTATTACATACATTATTGGTTTAACATATGTTACGGTTTTCTTCATTTAGTGAAAGTAGTCATATACAGTGCGCTCGCCCTACAAAAACAACTCTTTATAAAGTCTTTTCTGTAGATATTTGTAGGGTGTATGACCTTGTACGGAAATGGAACATTGATGATAAACAGTTCAGAGGATAAGAGCATAGATGCTTTAGAAATGTGGTGCTGTGGATGGGTACTGTAAATTATATTCGTGGATGGAGTAATCGATGAAGTGATGCTGAACCGTACCGAGTAGACAAGAATATATGATACAGATTGACTAAGCGATCAGTTAGTAAAACACGTTCTTAGGCATCAGTTTGGGAATGGGAAGACGTGTGTGTGTGGTGATGGATGGGGATGGGGGGCTATGGAAGGAGATTAGACCTCTATATAATGAACAGATTCAAAAGAAGGAAGCTTTTAGTATGTATGAAGATATGAAGAGCCTTGCTTATCACTGATCGGCCTCAAGAGCTGCACCAAACCTGTCTTCAGACAGAAGAAAATAGTAAAAACAACAACAATAAATACTCTGGTGTCCTAAATTAAAACAACAAATTACTGAAACTCCCCGGCAGATTAAAACTGTGTGCCCTACCGACACTCGAACTCGGGACCTTTGCCTTTCGCGGGCGAAGTGCTCTACCAACTGAGCTACCGAAGCCCGACTCACGCCCGGTACTCACAGCTTTACTTCTGCCAGTATCTCGTCTCCTACCTTCCAAACTTTACAGAAGCTCTTCTGCGAACCTTGCAGAACTAGCACTCGCGAAAGAAAGGATATTGCGGAGACATGGCTTAACCACAGCCTGGGGGATGTTTCCAGTATCTCGTCTCGGTCGGGCACACAGTTTAAATCTGCCAGGAAGTTTCATATCGGCGCACACTCAGCAGCAGAGTGAAAATTTCATTCTGGAAACATCCCCCAGGCTGTGGCTAATCCATGTCTCCGCAATATCCTTTCTTTCAGGAGTGCTAGTTCTGCAAGGTTCGCAGGAGAGCTTCTGTAAAATTTGGAAGGTAGGAGACGAGATACTGGCAGAAGTAAAGCTGTGAGTACCGGACGTGAGTCGTGCTTCGGTAGCTCAGTTGGTAGAGCACTTGCCCGCGAAAGGCAAAGGTCCCGAGTTCGAGTCTCGGTCGGGCACACAGGTTTAATCTGCCAGGAAGTTTCATATCGACGCACACTCCGTTGCAGAGTGAAAATTTCATTCTGGAAACATCCCCCAGGCTGTGGTTAAGCCATGTCTCCGCAATATCCTTTCTTTTAGGAGTGCTAGTTCTGCAAGGTTCGCAGGAGAGCTTCTGTAAAGTTTGGAAGGTAGGAGACGAGATACTGGCAGAAGTAAATCTGTGAGTACCGGCCGTGAGTCGTGCTTCGGTAGCTCAGTTGGTAGAGCACTTGCCCGCGAAAGGCAAAGGTCCCGAGTTCGAGTCTCGGTCGGGCACACAGTTTTCATCTGCCAGGAAGTTTCATATCAGCGCACACTCCGCTGCAGAGTGAAAATTTCATTCTGGAAACATCCCCCAGGCTGTGGTTAAGCCATGTCTCCGCAATATCCTTTCTTTCAGGAGTGCTAGTTCTGCAAGGTTCGCCGGAGAGCTTCTGTAAAGTTTGGAAGGTAGGAGACGAGATACTGGCAGAAGTAAATCTGTGAGTACCGAACGTGAGTCGTGCTTCGGTAGCTCAGTTGGTAGAGCACTTGCCCGCGAAAGGCAAAGGTCCCGATTTCGAGTCTCGGTCGGGCACACAGTTTTAATTTGCCAGGGAGTCTCATATCAGCGCACACTCCGCTGCAGAGTGAGAATTTCATTCTGGAAACAAACTACTGTTTCGCCGGCCTGTGTCTGAATCACGATATCGTCATACAAACTGTCAGTAGATGTCCCTACGATCGTATTCTCCACGGAAGATGACATTCCGATCAACGGACAACCACACTAATGATGAAGTCAGGGCACCTATCAAAGAGTATACTATTTGCCAAGTAGTCTCACATGCACAATCGCTGTGTAAACAGCCACAGACTGTGTTGTATGGCACAGATAAGACTCCTACCATACTCTCTGCAGTATAGGGCCAAATGAAGAATGGAAGCGGTACAATCGCATCCAAATGCAGATAGATTGGTTTATCTGAATCGTTCTGTAATTTCTCCGACGTGGCGGCAGTTTATAGAGACGGAAACTGTATACCGAAGACCTTTCACAGAACCAACCACATGTGGCATCAGAAGGAGAGAACCGTTTTTCGGCTGTAAGAGGACGGCGGTACCGCCTTAGAACTGCACTTCAACTGGTATGCAACCTCGCAGCAAACACTGGATACGCTGTATCGAGGGAAACTGCCTACAGAAGGCTTCCGTAGAATGACCTTTATTGTCGGAGAACTGCTGTATGCTTACCTCAGACGCGTCTTCACCGAAGGGAACGTCTAAAGTGGAGTCGTCAATATGCCAGCTGGACGGTCGAACAGTCGGCCAATGGTCTTTTCACAGATAACCCAGGATTTCGTCTGGAGAGTGATTCTAGAAGGATACCCATCTGGAGGGAGCGTGGAACACGATTTCGGGATCCAGATATTGTGGAAAGAGACTGATATCGAGGAGGATCCCTGATGGTGTGGACAGGGATTATGTTGAACACACAAACGCCTCTTCATTAAATTGTATGGATGAATTGGTAAGGTTTGACTGGTGTTAGGTATCGTGACGAGATCTTGGGACCACATGCGTAGTTGTTGCGAAGTGCCGTGGACGATAATGCTCGACCTCATACAACACGGGTGGTTAATGTTTTCTTGGAAACAGAAGATATTTCATGCATGGCGTGTCCTGCTTGCTCTCCCACTCTCAATTCCATGGACAATGTCCGGGGTGGACTAGGGATACTGGCATCATGTCAACATCCATCAACCACTCTCCAAATCTTTCGAGCTGCTCTGCGGGAAGAATTAGACCTTCTGGTGACAAACAGACCCGAACTATTTGAAACAGTTAACGCAGAACAGGGAATCAGCGATCATAAATCGGTTACAGCATCGATGATGTCAGCCGTAAATATAAATACTAAAAAAGGTAGGAAGATTTTTCTATTTAGCGAAAGTGACAAAAAGCAGATTTCAGAGTACCTGATGGCTAGACACAAAAGTTTTGTCTCAAGTATAGATAGCGTTGAGGATCAGCGGACAAAGTTCAAAACCATCGTACAATATGTGTTAGATGAGTATGTGCCAAGCAAGATCGTAAGAAATGGAAAAGAGCCACCGTGGTACAACAACCCAGTTAGAAAACTGCTGCGGAAGCCAAGGGAACTTCACAGCAAACATAAACATAGCCAAAGCCTTGCTGACAAACAAAAATTACGCGAAGTGAAATGTAGTGTGTGGAGGGCCATGCGAGAGGCGTTCAATGAATTCGAAAGTAATGTTCTATGTACTGACTTGGCAGAATATCCTAAGAAATTCTGGTCTTATGTCAAAGCGGTAGGTGGATCAAAATAAAATGTCCAGACACTCTGTGACCAAAATGGTACTGAAACAGAGGGTGACAGACTAAAGGCCGAAATACTAAATGTCTTTTTCCAAAGCTGTTTCTCAGAGGAAGACTGAACTTTAGTTACTTCTTTAGATTGTTGCTCAGATGAAATAATGGTAGATATCGAAATAGACGACAAGGAATAGAGAAACAATTAAAATCGCTCAAAAGAGGAGAGGCCGCTGGACCTGATGGGATACCAGTTCGATTTTACACAGAGTACGCGAAGGAACATGGCCTCCTTCTTGCAACGGTGTACCGTAGGTCTCTAGAAGAGCGTAGCGTTCCAAAATATTGGAAAAGGGCACAGGTCATCCCCGTTTTCAAGATGGGACGTCGAACAGATGAGCAGAACTATAGACCTATATCTGTAACGTCTATCAGTTGTAGAATTTTGGAACACGTATTATGTTCGAGTACAATGACTTTTCTGGAGACTAGAATTCTACTCTGTAGGAATCAGCATGGGTTTCGAAAAAGACGATCGTGTGAAACGCAGCTCGCGCTATTCGTCCACGAGAGGGCCATAGACACGGGTTCCCAGGTAAATGCCGTGTTTCTTGACTATCGCAAGGCGTTCGATACAGTTCCCCACAGTCGTTAAATGAACAAAGTAAGAGCATATGGACTATCAGACCAATTGTGTGATTGGATTGAAGAGTTCCTAGATAACAGAACGCAGCATATCATTATCAATGGAGAGAAGTCTTCCGAAGTAAGAGTGATTTCAGGTGTGCCGCAGGGGAGTGTCGTAGGATCGTTACTATTCACAATGTACACAAATGACCTTGTGAATGACATCGGAAGTTCACTGAGGCTTTTTGCGGATCATGCTGTGGTATATAGAGAGGTTGTAACAATGGAAAATTGTACTGAAATGCAGGAGGATTTGCAGCGAATTGACGCATTGTGCAGGGAATGGCAATTGAATCATACAGTTCCCCACAGTCGTTAAATGAACAAAGTAAGAGCATATGGACTATCAGACCAATTGTGTGATTGGATTGAAGAGTTCCTAGACAACAGAACGCAGCATATCATTATCAATGGAGAGAAATCTTCCGAAGTAAGAGTGATTTCAGGTGTGCCGCAGGGGAGTGTCGTAGGATCGTTACTATTCACAATGTACACAAATGACCTTGTGGATGACAGCGGAAGTTCACTGAGGCTTTTTGCGGATCATGCTGTGGTATATCGAGAGGTTGTAACAATGGAAAATTGTATTGAAATGCAGGAGGATTTGCAGCGAATTGACGCATGGTGCAGGGAATGGCAATTGAATCTCAATGTAGGCAAGAGTAATGTGCTGCCAATGCATAGAAAGAAAGATCCCTTATCATTTAGCTACAATATAGCAGGTCAGCAACTGGAAGCAATTAATTCCATAAATTATCTGAGAGTACGCATTAGGAGTGATTTAAAATAGAATGATCATATAAAGTTGATGCCAGACTGAGATTCATTGGAAGAATCCTAAGGAAATGCAACCCAAAAACAAAGGAAGTAGGTTACAGTACGCTTGTTCGCCCACTGCTTGAATACTGTTCAGCAGTGTGGGATCCGTACCAGATAGGGTTATTGGAAGAGATAGAGAAGATCCAATGGAGAGCAGCGCGCTTCGTCACAGGATCATTTAGTAATCTTGAAAGCGTTACGGAGATGATAGATAAACTCCAGTGGAAGACTCTGCAGGAGAGACGCTCAGTAGCTCGGTACGGGCTTTTATTGAATTTTCTAGAATATACCTTCACCGAAGGGTCAAGCAGTACATTGCTCTCTCCTACGTATATCTCGCGAAGAGACCATGAGGATAAAATGAGAGAGATTAGAGTCCACACAGAAGCATACCGACAATCCTTCTTTCCACGACAAATACGAGACTGGAATAGAAGGGAGATCCGATAGAGGTACTCAAGGTACCCTCCGCCACACACCGTCAGGTGGCTTGCGGAAAATGGATGTAGATGTAGATGTAGATGGGCGTTATTACCTCAACATGAGATTGATGTCATCGTTCACAGCATGCACCATGTTTGTCAGGCCTATGTTGCTGCCAAAGGTGGTTACATCCTGTACTGAACGCATCCTTGTACTGTTGTAGGAATGTGTGTGCAAATCCATTACGTTGAAAAAAAACCAAGAACGGTTTTGTCTGCCGTTATGCAAGTTGCACTAGTTTATGTTATGTATTCTTTACATTGTTTCTACTTTACTATCACCTATTTACACTGTTTTGTAGCAAAATGAACACTACATTGCAAAATTTCTGTTCATTGCTTTAATTTTGGACGCCAGTGTATAATGGTCATAGCACACGTCAATTCTTGCATGATCTGGTGGTAGTAGAAGCGCTATATGTGCGACATACTGTTTTATGTAATCGTGGAGCTTTCTAGTTCTATCCCTTAAGATGGTAATTCGGCCGAAACAGGCATAATAAAAATGTAATCTAGACTGTTTTACTCACGTGATAATAAAACGAGACCTCTAAGTATACATGGCACCTGACCCACCACATCGCAATGCACCTTTCTGTCTAATGCGGCTCCAGAGCTTTCCTCTGGTACACGCAACCCGAAGCGACGCATGGTGGGCGAACAGCGCCTGTGTGCTTCCCCAGGGACAAAGCTGCCCCGAGTGGCAGATAATCCAGTGCACGGGCCGAACTGCATTTCCCACTCCAGATCAATTCAATACACGGTCGGCCGCCAGAGATAAGCTGCTATCCGCCATCAAGGGCCGGCCTCCCATCTGCTGTATTTATCCGGTGGCCGATCTAAAACCCGACAGGCCGGGGGAGGGGGGAAGCAGAAATTGCTGACAGAAGCAGCCTAACAGATAATGGCTTGACGTCAACTCATTCTTCTCGATTCACTCAGAAGATATAAATGAACCATCTGCGAGATAAGGTAGCAATTATCGTCAACAATCGAAGGAAATAGCACTCAGAAGTGGAACAACGAAAATTATTATCTATATATAACATTCAATTTATGAGGTTTGAGTAATTACGGGACGTCGTTTCGAGGATAACTGTCGTATTGATGGTGGATAAGAAATCTTCACCTATAAGCAAGGAAGGAGATCACGCACGACTAAAGCTACGATCACGAGTCTAGCACAATTCTGCCAGAAAACAGACAAGGTTGACTAATTACATTGCTGCAAATTTTCAGGGTCGTAAGTATATATCGAAAGTCTCAAGAGCAGTCGAAAATAAAAATGAGGATTGAGATACACACTGATTTACAAAAGTCGTGGGACACTTCTTAATATTGTGTTGGACCTTATTTGGCCCGGGCGTAGTGCCACAGCTTGACGTGACAGGGACTCCACAAGTCGTTGGAAGTTCCCTGAAGAAATATGAACCATGCTCCCTGTATAGCTGTCATAACTACGAAACTGTTGCCGGCAAAGCATTTTGTACACTATCTGACCTCTTGATTATGTCCCGTAAATCTTTGATGGGATTCAGGTCTGGCAATCTGGATGCAGGAATCATTCAGTCGAATTATCCAGAGTGTTCTTCAAACCAATCGCGAAAAACTATGGTTCGGTGACTTGTTTGAGAAGATGAAGTTGATGAAAGATAGCAAATGGTTTCGAAGTACCCGTACACAACCATTTCAAGTCAATGACCGGTTCACTTGGACCATAGGACCCAGTCCACTCATATAACGCCGCATACCCCAATTTGGAGCCCTCACAAGCTTGCACAGTGCCTTTTGAGAGCTTGTGTCCAAACTAAAACGGCGCTGCTCTCGGTCGTTAAGTGAAGGCCTTTGCCCACTGGGTTGTTCGTGGTGAGAGATAATCCCTTAAATTCTCTCTCTATAATTCCCTAACGATTTCCGAAATGGAATGTCTCATGCGTCTAGCTCCAACTAGCAATCCGCTTTCAAAGTCTGTTAAATCCCACCGTTCTGCCATAAACTCGCTAGAAATCTTTTGACGCGAACCATCTGAATAGCAATGACAGGTCCACCAATCCACTGACCTCTTATACTCTGTGTACGTGATACTACCGCCATCTGTATATGTGCATATCGCGACCCCATGACTTTTGTCACCTCAGTGTGATACAACTTTCCAGTACAATATAGGTAGATGTAGAGATTTTGAAGACATCAACTAGACGGACGGTGAGATGAATTAAGAGGAGAATACAATGTCATTGAGACATTTCCGTAAATTAAATAACTTTGAAAACAGAATGCCGATGTATGTGAAGAGAGCAGCGCGTGCTACCAATATCTGCTTCTGGCAACCATTCCTTTCAGTCCAAAAACTGTTCAAGTACTGACAGTTGTTCGGAGAGAGAACCGAAGAAGATTCATAAAGGGGATTACGAGGAGAAACAGAAAATTTAATAAATACTTCAATGTACCAGCCGGAATGGAGACGTGGTTAACACTGTAACGAAACAGAAACGAAGGGATGACGATGAGCATGGCACGAAAGCTTTTTTGAGTGACTCAAAGACCTGAATGACTACTGTCAGGTGTTGTAAGAAAAACTTGCAGGGATAACATGGCAGCGTGCAGTTGAAAATTATGGAAAAGTACAAGTGCGGCAGTTATCTAACAGTTAATGTCGAATGTTCAAAAATGTTCAAATATGTGCCAATTCCTGTGTGACCAAACTACTTAGGTCATCGGTCCCTAGACTTACACACAACTTAAGCCAACTTATGCTAAGAACAACACACACACACACACACACACACACACACACACACACACACATGACCAAGGGAGGACACGAACCTCCGGCGGGAGGGGCCGCGCATTCCGTTGCATGACGCCTCAAACCGCGGGGAAACTCCGCGCGGCAATGTCGAATGATTTACGATTACGATGATGATGATGATGATGATAATGATGATAATGATGTACTACACAGAGAGAGTGTGAACAGTTATCTAATTCCAATTATCTGATGAGTTGACACACGCAACGTCATACTGACCTGCTCAGGCAACCTGATTATCCTTGGCTCATCGCCAGTATTCCTGTAGTATTTCTGCTACATTTTAATACATTATTTACTTCTGATAACATATTTGTGCACATAATTTTAATATATTTGATAACAAACACGTCAGGTACCTTTAACGGTGTAATTAAATGTTAGTGAATCATTACACGTCGAATGATACCAACATTTCTGGAATGAATTCTCGCTCTGCCCAGAGAGTGTGTCCATCTTTGAGACCTCCTGGATGATTTGCAACATTGCCAGGTTTGCGTCCCTATCCAGCACACAGTTACAACCTGCCACGAAGTTTCTATACCGATATTTGCTGAAAAACAAGATTAAACATTGTTCATAGTGATATAATGGTCTTGCAGGGAATAATTTTACTAAGCTGATCCATTTAACTGGGTATGCACGGAATTTTTTGAATTATATTACATTTCTTTTATTGTGTCACATATATGATTGTCCTACTGCTGACGACAAGTTTTCGGTGTAACTGGGTGCGGGAAATCAGATGTAAATGTATATTTTGATTAGAACCGAGCTTATGAAAACAAACACATTACAACGTGAATTACTTTTTGAAAATTCTTTGCAGAAGAAAGATTATAGCTTCGTATCGATTTATTTTGAGTAAGCTGACTTTGGTGCCTTGACCCGCTGACTTTGCTGCTTTCACTTGGAGCGGCCTCTCCTGGGCTCGTGACTGTATTGGTTTGACCCTAGGAAAATAAAAAGACGTGGCCTGCCCATGTGAGTCGTAATTTCATTTGTTAAGAGCTGATGCTAGGTTTCGAGTGTGGGGCGGATCCCACAAACCCATGGCTTTAAGTTCTCAACAAAAATGGTTCAAATGGCTCTGAGCACTATGGGACTTAACAGCTGAGGTCATCAGTCCCCTAGAACTTAGAAATACTTAAACCTAAGTAACCTAAGGACATCACACACATCCATGCCCCAGGCAGGATTCGGACCTGCGACCGTAGCAGTCTCGAGTTCTCAACAAGTCACTGCTCAAGCTGGTGCTGGCTCCATATGGGTATGGGCTGTGCTTAAATAAAATGGACTGGGTTCTCTGGTCCATCCGAACGATTGTTGAATGGGAATTTTCGGCTACTTGGAGACCATTTGCAGCAGTTCACGGGCCACATGTTCCCAAACATGAACGGAGATTTTATAGATGTCAATGCACGGTTGGTTTGAACAACATTCTGTACAATTCGAGTGAATGATTTGGCTACCAAGATCGTTCGACATGAATCATAGAACAGTTATGAGACGTAATGGAGAGATCATTTCATACACAAAATCTTGCACCGCAAGACTTTCGCTATCATGGACGGCATAGAGGCAGCATGGCTCAGTATTACCGCAGTGAACTTCCAGGGACTTATTGAGTCCATGCTACGTAGAGTTACTGCACGTCACTGGCCAAAAGAATGGCGGCTATGATCTTAGGAGCTATCCTATGTTTTTTGTCACCGCAGTGAAAGTGCATTGTTTGGCCGAAGAGACCGTACAGTAACTGTTTATTCATCGCTGAGTTTATTTTAAATGAATTCATTGTTTATAAGGTGCTACTGTGTGCATAGTGACATTCTTTTGTGTCTGTGTGAGTGTGCGTGTTTTAGAGCTTTAAAATATAACCGTCGTTATTCTACGTGTGTAAATCTGCTGATACCGCCAAATGTGGCCGGTGTCGAATGTAGCTCCCAGCTGCTCAGCGAGGCCTTCGTGTTCTTCATCGGTAGAAAATCTGGTTTGTAATTTAATCTGCATCGCTGGATGTCTGTGTACACTAAGGTTATGGCCTGAAAAATAGATATTAATATTACACTGCTTAATTTCGCCTTTAAGATCTTTTGATGCTAACCTGTCCTTTTATAAATGTTTGTAAAGTATATTGTTAACAGTTACTTCCGGTACAATTATCCGCGCTCTATGAAATAACTTTGAGGTTAAATTGTGTGCATAAATACACAGAGTGTTAAATAAATTTTGATGCTACGTTGATGCTTCAATCAATGATGCATTAATTATTGGTTTGGTTGTCAATCTATCACAGCTTTTATTCGTGCCCTTCTCATATTTGTAGCATTTGATGTATGACAGACGGTCAAAATATTTTGCATTTGGTTAATTGAATAATTCAATGTGCTTAGTCTGCTCATACGTGCCTTACGTAAATTGTCTGAATTAAATAAAATTGTGAAATTCTGATTAAGAGAGGGCTCACTCGACTACCACTCCCCGGACCCACGCATCGTATACCGTTTCGGAACGTTTAAGCGTTTAATGAAAAGTCTAAAGTGAATCAAGATATAATAAACATTAAGGAGACAACTGATTATCTTACATTCAAATTCTATCCTGCAACAATTCCTCTTCTTGCAAGTTCCTTTAAAACATGTTTTTATAAAAATCCATTCCATATCGAAGAGAGTGTCATTGTGCGAGAGACATTATTTATAACTGTAACGTATATATATCACTGAATCTAGCTCTTAGTGAACATATAAATCACTTTAAATGTATTCTGAGGTGAAAGTTATGATTTCGGAGTGTTGCTTGTCACCATATGTTGCAAAGGTTAACTATTGTAAGTTCAAATCCATGTTGTTTCAGCTGTACATTAACTCATGTAAATATGTTGGTTGTCGTAAAGAAACCTTTGACAGCTGACTATATTTATTAATTGATAAATTTCCTCTCATCATCGTGAACCAGTAACTTCCAGCTCGTGGAGCTGTTATTCTAGACTTAGGAACCAAGAGAAGAAGAAGTATCTATTTTGTATTGTCACGTAGAAGAAAGTGTAATTAGATGAATGACGGACACTAACTTCACTTAACGAAGGTTTATTGAGCACTTGCACATACAAGAGCGCACAGCGAACTGGCTCCGGCCAGAACACATACGGTGTACAGGGTGTTACAAAAAGTTACTGCCAAACTTTCAGGAAACATTCCTCACACACAAATAAAGAAAAGATGTTATGTGGACATGTGTCCGGAAACGCTTAATTTCTATGTTAGAGCTCATTTTAGTTTCGTTCTTCCACCTACGCTCAATGGAGCACGTTATCATGATTTCATACAGGATACTCTACCTCTGCTGCTAGAACATGTGCCATCCAAGTACGACACAACATGTGGTTCATGCAAGATGCAGCTCCTGCACATTTCAGTCAATGTGTTCGTACGCTTCTCCACAACAGATTCAGTGACCGATGGATTGGTAGAGGCGGACCAATTCCATGGCCTCCACGCTCTCCTGACCTCCACCCTCTTGACTTTCATTTATGGGGGCATTTGAAAGCTCTTGTCTACGCAACCCCTGTACCAAATGTAGAGACTCTTCGTGCTCGTATTGTGGACGGCTGTGATACAATACGCCATTCTCCACAGCTGCATCAGCGCATCAGGGATTCCATGGGACGGATGGTGGATGCATGTATCCTCGCTAACGGAGGACATTTTGAACATTTCCTGTGACAAAGTGTTTGAAGTCACGCTGGTACGTTCTGTTGCTGTGTGTTTCCATTCCATGATTAATGTGATTTGATGAGAATTAATAAAATGAGCTCTGACATAGAAAGAAAGCGTTTCTGGACACATGTCCAAATAACATATTTTCTTTCTTTGTGTGTGATGAATGTTTCCTGAAAGTTTGGCCGAACCTTTTTGTAACACCCTGTATACAGTTACAGAACATACCAGTAAAATGGTTCTTGACATTTGTGGATACATCTATAATGTCCTCGAATAGCATATAGATATAAAAATTTTACAATTCAGGTGAGTTTTGAATTCACGATCCTAGACGACAGAGTTTAGTATCATAACCACTATACTAAGGTGACAGTGATATTCAGATTCTTCTGCGACAGTATTATTGTGCTTATTAACATTACTTGTGGTGTTTCTCAGATTCAAACCGTTTTAATGTGCTTAAAACGTTGGCTGGCACGATGCTGCCGGCGGAAACATAACTCATGAATAAAAGAAATGAATTACTGGTATAAGTCTGCGATCATTGTGCGTCTTACGTGAACAAAAAACGTCTAGACTGAGATTTTCACTCTGCAGCGGAGTGTGCGCTGCTATGAAACTTCCTGGCAGATTAAATCTGTGTGCCGGATCGAGACTCGAAGTCGGGACCTTAGCCTTCGTGGGCAAGTGCTCTAACAACTGAGCTACCCAAGCACGATTGACGCCCAGTCCTCACAGCTTTACTTCTGCCAGTACCTCGTCTCCTACCTTCCAAACCTTACAGAAGCTCTCCTGCGAACCTTGCAGAACTAGCACTCCTGAAAGAAAGGATATTGCGGAGACATGGCTTAGCCACAGCCTGGGGGATGTTTCCAGAATGAGATTTTCACTCTGCAGCGGAGAGTGCGCTGATACGAAACTTCTGTGAAATTAGGTGTTCAGATGGGACCAAGAGGTCTATGTGGGGTTCTCCAAACTAACAGCAAGTATTCGTTAATCTGTACCGTAATATCTATATATCAGTAGCATGAACTTCAGTATTAGGTATGTTTTGTTCATAAAAGCTATCTAGCGATTATAAAAGTAGTACTCGCTGTTGTAATAGGAGCATCTGATAAATAAAAACTGTGCCATATGATCAAACAATACATTATAAACTGTAAATATGATTTCGTAGTCCAGATGGACCGTTATTAATTCTTGACAGGTAGTTCTGCACCATTTCCTCCATTTCCAAATACTGCCACTTCCGTCGACATGTCAGATGAAGGGATAGCTGGAAGACATATTTTGCATTTGTTCATTTAAGAGATTTCATTTGTCCTCCCTCAATAGAGATTCGTTATACAGTTATTTACAAAACGTGTGTCACCTTATAGGACTATCTACTGTGATACTTGATGATACCAATAGAAACTCGGACTTATAGTTGGTGTGTGAAGAAATCCTTTCAAAACTTCAGAATTGTTGTTTTGATAGCTTGTTTCCTTTATTCTACTTAATAGTTTAGCACTTGGATAAGAAGACATAACTGCAGCAAACATGAGATAATAGCACCCCACCCCCCTGAGTTCCAGAACAGACAGATCACTTACTGACTCAGTTTGCAACATAGAGACGGCCATTATGTTAAGATTTCATCAGATTAAGGGAAGGTATTTTCTGGATTATTTTGTGTATTTGCGCAACGAGATTTGTATCTGAGTTTGCAGTGCACTGACAATAGTCTTCTCTCCGAGTTGAAGCGAACCTGCTTCGGATTTTTGTGTGAATCCGATACTGAACGGATTCTTTGTTGACTATTGTCGCTGATGGTGTTACGTTTAAATTACTGGCTGCTAAAATGCACAGAGTTCTTAGTGACCAGTCCTAACTACCAGATCTGTGGAGACACGTAAATAAAAGCAGTCCAGACACATTCTTTGAAAATGGAAGGAACACCAGCGTGATTTCCAGTACCCTGCCACAATAATTCCAAAAAACATTCTCTACTGCGTGTCAAGATGTTTTGCTGCTTCTTGCAACGATTTTCATGTGAACACATTTACAACAATTTACGGCATCTTTTACAGCTCACTTTTGAGTATAAAATGTTTACTCCCCTTCGACACTGCATCTACGTTCGTTGACTTCCAAATAAAATCCTCATGTACATCTATCAAAATGGTATTCACTGCATCTGCTCGTGTTATTGTATCGTTGTTAGATTTCAGTATCCTCAAAACCTTTTCCAGTATCTGCCATGTATTGCCACTAAATACTTCTAGATCTATTACGCCATTTATCAATAGGCCGATGCTTCACAGCCTGTTCGAATGATATCCGATTATCATTCATGTGAAATGATACCTGCATACAGCATATTCCGAGTGTTGTCTGTAATAACAGTAATTAGCTTTGCATTGCCCATCGCATCGGTAACGTTTGTGATAGAATCCGCAAAATATTAGGCATCTTCTCGTAGAACCCCAGGTAAATTCTTTAGTAAAATACCATAATGGCTTTTATGATATTGAGCACACAGTCTCCCGCAAATTTCGCCCATTCCAGAAGAAATGAAATTATGAACCACCTAAGCAGTAGTTGGATTCAAACAGTGAAAGTGGTATAACTGTTACATAGATTGCTCTAGCAATATTACCATCAACTTCTTCGTGGATGACATCAATGCAATGACAGACGACGGCGTGGGTACCGGGACATCAGTCATCCTACATGCCTCAAGAGACTATTACGTGTTCCCTGATATAGAAGGCGTAGGTTGACTACTGCCCCATTCAACTTCTATTTGTGATTGTTTCTGTCTCTTTTTGCCAAAGGTTGTTACAAAGCCACACATCTGATATATTTTGGATATACCTGTCAACTTTTGAGATACCCATGCACTTGCAAAGATAGTCCATAATGTTAGAGCTTGTCGCTGTACTCACGCCAGGCTTCTGTTTTTCCATCCACAATTGCTGTTTCATGCCGATGCTATAAGCTATCACCAGGCTACGTCCCACTGCTGATGGCTAGATAATTACGATGGGGGCAATTTCTTCCGCGGATTTACATAGGAATTGCTGTTTCATGCCGATGCCATAAGCTATCACCAGGCTACATCCCACTGCTGATGGCTAGATAATTACGATGGGGGCAATTTCTTCCGCGGATATACATAGGATGTCATAGGAGAAATGGTAAATATTCAGGGATATGACAGAAACGATCATTCGACGAAAAACAGTGTGGTACACAAGGACTCTAAAACACATGAATTAGGAGCTATGAGCATTTCTTCATTTATATGAAACAAGTGCTTTCGAATGCATACTCCTTGCTTCCCGTATTTTTAGAGGTGATAGTATGGACCAAAAGAAGAAGAAAGCGTCCAGTGACCATGGGCTCTAATGTGCAAGACCCCATGTTTACTTGACAATTTCTTCTTGCGTTTGTCCACAATACCTCCCCCCAGAGTACAACACCCAAGATGAAAATAAGCTCATAGTCCATATACGTGCGAGAATAAACAAGAGCGCCTTTGATTCGAATATCCTACCTACAGCGTCTTGTATCTGTCGTTCTTCCTTCACGTTTCCCTGTCGGAATTTTTCGTTACTCCCAAGACACGTTGGTATTCTGTATTACAACAATTTAAAATAATTTATTTCGAAATTAAAGCACACAATAGGAAATTTTTACATATCTACTCATTTATCATTCACCAGAAATAAATTTAGTCAAATCAGTATCAAAAGGAGATACTACATACGAAGAAAATCTCATTTTCTGTGTGCTGCATTCAGTAGTATCTGTTTACATAAATGAAACTATTTTTGAAGCAGGTAATCGATGTCAATCTATCCCACAAGAGCACACAAATGAACAGATATATGGACGTAGGGTAGATTTGACATTTTTACACAGTGACAGTCTTGTTAGAGAAATAAAATCAAGTTTGTTTCTTCTGAAATCAGGCAAAGTATTTTTCAGATTCCCCGACGGAGTAAATGACACACTGGAAATAAGATATCGCAGCTCTTTTTATCAAATTGAAATGGAATGAAATTGTGAGAAAATAACAAATGAACTGTGGAATTAAAAATGAGCTGTCTGCCTTTCTTCTGTCTTATTATATCCAAAAATATGATGTTGATACACAACGCTGGCCATTAACGTTGCAGTACCAGGTAAGATAGGAAACAACACAATTTTACATCTTACATTATAGCACGGAATACTTTTTTAGATTTTCAACTCCAACCAGCCTTTATACTAACATAAATTACTCCAGAAAAGTAAGGCTTTTTCCCCAAACATGACATACTGTTGTAAGATGCCTATGTACCTAGGAAACAAAATTAGATTCGAATTTAAAATTGTACAGTCGAGGAAGTCTTGTAAATACAGAATTTAATAACCTGTGTGCTACACTGTTACGCTACTACACGCAAATAATCGGCAAGTGCAATCAAATTAACAAGAAGTGTTATCGAAACGTTTTACAGCTTGAAAGTACTTTGAAATAACAGTTATTAGCAACTAACACAAATTTCAATTTTCAAGACTGGACAATCAGTTAGGTCATTAAATAAACTCAGTCATTTGCAAATACCACGTGTTCCATGGTAGAGTACCTCCTTCCATTTCAGAGTACGATATAGCTCACGACCGATGAAGTGTTACATGACTATCCACTTTAACGTAACTAATTTTTAAAAGATAAAAAGTTTTCTCACCATAAAGCCTTCTAGCTAAACAACTAACACTACCCTTCAAATAGCTCTAATATGGAGGGTGTTAGAAAAAGATACCGACAAATTTCGAGGGATTGTAGACGGTGTCTCGAGGAACAAATTTAGACTACTAAAACGCGCCAGAAACATCGTCCAACGTCGCTACAGAATGTCGAAGCTGTAGGTGACTGCACCTGTCGCTAAGATTCCTCTTCGGGAGCAAACGTGACTTTGTACGCTAACGGACCAAAGGCGAAATGTCTCACAATATTGTTTGTTATTCAGTCTTCGCGACTGATTGCCAAGGCCACCTGTGGAGACGATGAAGCTAACTGCTGGAGATTATAACGGGTTCCAGGAGAAAAATGAACTACATGTGGAAACCCGTGACCGAAATCATCATCCACCGAGAAAACAGAGTACCGCATTCAGCGGAGACAAGGCCTGTCTACGTACCAGCCAACTCCATCTTTTCCACTGGCGATCATGGCAATCAGTCGCAACCACTGGATGACAAGAAACGTTGCAAGACTTTCCACCTATGGACAGTCTGTGTACAGTGCCACGTTTGCTGCCGAAAAGGTGGCCTAGTGGCAGGTGCCAGCGCCTACAACTTCGACGCTCTGTATTCTCAATTTGTTTCAGAAGACCCTCTACAACCCCTCGAAGGTCGACGGTGTCGTTTCGTAACAACACCTTGTATTGTACGGTACTCTGATGTGAAGAACTCGTAATACTCATGAACTCTGCGCAAAACAAAATCGCTTGACTTACAGTAACAAAACTGTAGAAAAAGCTAGAAACTGCTTTTGTGGTGTTTTAGTGCGCGTTCCTTCATATGATTCTAAAATAAATCACTAAACTGACACATTGGCAATGAATCATCATGTGTTCCTAGGTACAGTGTCCTTCAGCTGCAAAACTCTCCTATGTCTGAAAGGCTAAATTTGTAACTGTTTTCGGGGCTGCCGTATGTGACTGTAACAACGTGTCTAACTCGGCTGGGCATAGTGTCGAACTGCGTTTGGGTGAGAGACAGAGGTACGTTATTTCATGCCTCCTCTTCTGTATGCTACAGTGCGTGGCATTAGAATTACATTGGAGATTGAGTAGCGGCGGGTCGCTGTCTCGATAGTCCATCAACAGATATTTTCCATACCTGAGAGACATGTAGAATGTGGTGGAACTGTTTGCAGTTTAACAACCTCTGTATCATAGTATGTCAACACAGCACCGTAACACGAGTTCTTATGCCATTTGGTTAAAAGAAAGCGTCACTGTTATCTCTTAGATGAGTCACAGCCACTGCCTTCTTTTTCCTGCGGGTGGGGTGTGGGGAGGAGGGTGGGTGAAAATTACATCTGACGTATCTGCTATGGGCTGACCAGATTTCTTCTACTGTACCAACCTATTCATTTCTAACACTTATACCCAAAGCCCTCGATCATTTGTTGGACATATTCCAATCACGCTCTTCCCTCTTTAATATAATGGATTCCATGATTTATTAACACACATCGTATCTTCACGTCCCTTCTTATTGTCAGTTTTTTCCACATACTTCTATCCTCGTCGATTCTTCGCAGAACCTCTTCATTTCTTATCAGTCTACTCCATTTTCAGCATTATTCTATAGCACCACATGTCAAAGACTTCGACTCTCTTCTCTTCAGTTTCCGTCAGAGTCCATGTCTGATTTCCATTCTGTCACTTGCTCCAGACGCACATTTTCAGAAATTTCTTCTACAAATAAAGATTAGGGCCATAAAAGCCGTCCTCCTTGTATCGCCATCACAAGTTAGTTTGCTTCCAAACCGCAGTATCCCTTCAGTTCATTCCTGGTCATAAATTTTAGGTCAATTTTATCATTATTGTTCTTTTTGTTACTCCTCTTTTTTCTTTTATCATTTTACTCTCAGTCCATACTCTGTAGTACATACTATTTCTCTCAGGATTTCCAGTAACCCTTCCTCGACTCCACTGAGGATAGTGGCGTCACACCGAATACTATCTTTGATTTTTTCACACTGAATTTTGGTCTAACTACTGAACCTATCTTTTATTTCCATCATTGAATATTCAACGTATAAATAGAACAGCAGGGGAGAAAGGCAGCTTTCTTGTCTTGCACTCTTTTTAAACCGAGCACTTTGTCCTTCTTCTTCTATTGTAATGTTCGTTCTTGGTAGATGCAAATATTCTGTATTATCCTCTTCCTACATCTACATCAATACTCCGGAAGTTACCTGACAGTGTAAGCTGGAAGGTAGTTCTGGTACCACTAACTGATCCCCTCTTCCATGCCCCACTAGCGAATAGCGTTTGAGAAGAATGATTGTTGGTAAACCATTTTGCTAACTCTAATTTCTCGAATTCTCTCATAATGGTAATTTCCCAAGATGTATTTGGGAGGAATTAACAAGCTGTCCGACTCTTCCCGGAGCGTGTTCTCTCCAAATATCAGTAGTAATCCTCCTTCTGATGCAGAAAGCCTCTCGTGTAGGTCCGCCGCTGCAGTTTGTTGAGTATCTCTGTAACGCTTTCGCACCATCAACCCTGTGACGAAACACGACACTCCATGTTGAATCTTCTCTGCTTTTTCTATCAGTCCTACCTGGTACATATTCCACATTAATAAACAATTATCAAGAATCAATCGAACAAGCGTCTTCTAAGCCACTTCTTTCATGGATGAGTTATATTCCCTAAAGTTTCTTGCTATGAATAATTCCCTATTTAAGCGCAGTATGTTATATTTATTTACTTGAAGGGTCAACTGTCAGGCCATGCACCTATCAACACTCCGCTGGAGGCTGTTCCGCACATCGATGACTTCTTCTGACGTTGATACTTCCTTATAGACAAGCGCATCAAATTCCAAAAGCTTCCTACGCTTTCTACTAGATCATTTCTGCATCACATAAACAGTAACGATCCTATCAAACTCTCTGGGGTACTCCGGAAATAACCTTTACATATTTTCTTCAGATTTTCCCAGTAATCTCTTGACATCTTCAGGTGTCGCGTATTCTGCTAGATTCAGTGTCGCTCTAGCACTCAGGATTGACATTGATATGTGGCCGAATACCCGACGCCCCAGGATGTCACCTGTCGATTTTGTCCCGTCAAGAGCAACGTGTTGAGATCCTCCTGCATGGAAACTTTGAGTCTAGTCGCAAATCTGGTCCGATTCTTGGTAAGCTCATATTTCTTCATTGAATGGCAGTGCCAGCCTGTGTCATCTGCTTTCCTGTAGTGAAGGAACACGGTATCAACCTTAACGTCGTGTTCTACAGAGCAAGCGAAAACAAAGAACAGAGCGAGCTGATCCTGTTGGTCGAAAACATGTTGATTTTTATAGGGGACGTTCTCGGCCTTCAAAATCCTCATGCTCCAAAACCTGTTCTTTAGTCAAACGGAATGACGTCAACTATAGGCGGCCGCTTTGACTGACCGATTTAGGCACTTCAGTGGGGAACCGTGCTGCTGATATGGTCGCAGGTTCGAATCCTGCCTCGTTCATGGATGTGTGTGATGTCCTTAGGTTAGTCAGGTTTAAGTAGTTCTAAGTCCAGGGGACTGATGACCTCAGATGTTATGTGCCATAGTGTTAGAGCCATTTGAACGTCAACGATATAGGCTTATGATCATGTGCGTCTGTCCTGCAACGCTTCTTCAAAACGGGAATGACCTGCGCTTACTTACAAACACTGTAGCTCCAACGCACTAAGATAAATTACTAATATAAATGAAGCAAGTTCTCTCACATAATAAATGTGGAATCTTACAAGCGTCTCATTTGGTCGTGATGTCTTTCTACTACCAAGCGATAGTAGTTCCTTTTATGTTCCAGGCCCGGTTATTTCAGTATCTGCGATTTCGACCTCGACACGATCATTCAAAGGAGAAACCTTACTACCATTTCGGAAAATCGAATACAGTATTTCAGCCTCCTTCCTCCTAACTTTCGGTGCGTGTATGGTCACTGAGTGGCCGAACAGATGATTTCGAAGCACTTACTGATTTGACGTAATCCTAATACCTTTTTGGGTTTTTAATCAGATCGGTTGACACAAATTTACTTTCAAAGTCATTGAACGCTTCTTTCATTGCTCTCCTTAAGCTCATTTTCGTTTCGTTCAGTTTTTGTTTCACACCCAAATTCTGATTTCCCTGCAATATGAAATGAGGCTCTCTTTGTTTACGGAGCAGGTTCCTAACACGGTGGGTTTTTCCCATCCCTTAAGA
The DNA here is from genome assembly GCF_021461385.2 of Schistocerca piceifrons. NCBI lineage: Eukaryota > Metazoa > Arthropoda > Insecta > Orthoptera > Acrididae > Schistocerca > Schistocerca piceifrons. The sequence goes on along the minus strand of NC_060140.1, from coordinate 443,811,497 downwards.
CATTGCTCGGGACATACGAGCATGACTCAAATGAGAATCTTAAATATTTTTTTAAATATTATTTATTACGCAGAAGTGGTAGAAAGCTGTATCACTTTTCAACATAATCTCCCCCACGCTCAATGCAAGTCTTCCAGTGCTGACAAAGTGCATAAATTCCTTTAGAAAAAAATTCTTTTGGTAGTCCGCGCAACGACTTATGCACCGCCTGGCGTACCTCTTCATCAGAACGCAACTTCTTTCCTCCCATTGCGTCTTTGAGAGGCCCAAACATATGCAAATCACTTGGGGCAAGGTCTGGTGAGTATCGTGGATGAGGAAGTGGTTGGTGGAAGTGAACCCAGGTTTCGTCCCCAGTAACGATTCTTGCAAGGAAGCCATCATCTTCTCATTCAAAGCGCCGAAGAAGTTCTTCACAAGCATCAACACGTCGTTCTCTCGTATCAGGAGTCAGCTGCCGTGGCACCCATCTTGCTGACACTTTGTGAAACTGGAGCATATCATGCACAATATGGTGTGCTGATCCATGACTAATCTGTAAACATGTTGCAATGTCATTCAGTGTCACTCGGTTGTTCACCGTCACGCTAGCTTCAACTGCTACAATGTTCTGTGGAGTCACAACTCATTGCGCCTGACCTGGACGAGGAGCATCTTCCACTAAAGTCACGCGATTTGCGAAGTTCCTACTCCATTCGTAGACTTGCTGCTGTGACAAACATGCATCACCGTACTGAACCTTCATTCGTCGATGAATTTTAATAGGTTTCACACCTTCACTACGAAAAAACCGAATAAAAGAACGCTTTTCTTCCCTGGTGCAAGTCGCAAGTGTGGCGGCCATTTTTTACTGATACTGCAACGGTATGTGTGCATCTCAAGTATGCTGCCACTACAGGCCATTCTGCACGCTGTTTGTAGCACGCTTACCAACTTACAGGATAACGGTGCGAAATTCCGATTTGTTATTGCAAATTTAAGGTTTTCATTTGACTCACCCTCGTACGTGTCTAAGGCATATTGAACGATGGTTTTCAAGTTTTTCCATTTTTTCTCCACAACTGGTCGTCAGCATCGAATATTTGATGTTGAGTACACAGACACTTCGCAATTAGTATCCTGTTACTCTTGCCAAGCAAGAATATTTCCTACCTTTCTTAACATTCAGTGTAATAACCGAAATTGTACATAAACGGGAAAAGGTGGCAACACCAAGAAGGATTTGTGCGACATAAAGTTGAAATGCGTGTTTCGACGTTTGGAAGATGACGTCTATTGCTATTTCGCGCCAGACGCATAAGATTGGTGCGTGTAGCGGCACTATGAGAATGCAGATCATGTGTGCTTTAAATACACGCTGTAACGGTCTGAACGTTAGTTACCTTTGAGATTGGACGTGCTGTGTTGATGTTAGTCAAGAACGCCTTTAAGGCGACAAAAACGCTACTATCATCACGTCACTGAGTTTTAATTAGATCGTGTAATAAGGCTACGAGTTGCTGCATGTTCCTTCTACGGTACTGCGGAAAGGCTTGGAAGGAATGTAGCTACTGTGCTTGGTTTCTGGCAGCGATGTTCACGGGAACCTACGGTTGCAAGGAAACCTGGCTCCAGATGGCTACGTAGCCCTATGGAGAGGGAAGGCCATCGTGTTCAGTGTATGGCTGTGGCGCATCGTACTGCATCTGCAGCAGCAATTTGAGCAACAATTGGCAAGACAGTGACGCAAAAAACCGTTATAAATCGCTCACTTCAAGGACAGCAAAAGCGCTGTAGCGTGCATTCCATTGACCTCAAACCATCACCATCTGCAACTTCAGTGGTGTCAAGGGTAGGGTGGAAGTCTGTTGTGTTTTATGTTGAAAGCTGATTTTGCCTCGACCACGTGTTGGTTCGAAGGACGTCACTTACAATCAACCTATGGCCTCATTAGATGGCTTGAGATCCTCGCTTTTAATGTAAGCAACGATTAACAACATTCCTCATCTGTTGGTTGTGTTATGCATTACAGTTCCAGGTGATCCCTCAGAAGGACGTCAGTACGTGTGACCCATTCTTTTGTTGTGAGGTACGCAGATGGCAGTTGCCATTCGTGGACAACATGCAATGCGACATCTTAATGCAGTGCAAGCTGTAAGAGCGATCTGTTTGATCCAGAAAGGTTCTTACAGATGCCAATGCCTCTCCCTTTGACATCCATAGGCTGTGGACATGCTGCACAAGGTGAGTTGGACAAGGTCGCCGACGCTTCATAACCCCACAGTAAGACCGATAACTGGGCAACTGGGCGTTGTGGCGTCGTACGGATACCGCCAACGCTTTTCAAGAAAGGCCGCTGGACGCTGTGTCCGATGAAACAGTGACTCAGGCGTTCTGTTCGATTACCCCGCTTGACACAACTTCTTGCAGCTCACCATCAGTTTCCACTTCGACTGGCAGCTTCGTCACTGGCAAAACATGTTGTTCACAGACGAGTCCATGTGATGCTAGATAATGTCTGTCTTCGTGTACGGTGACCCGTGGTGAACTTTACCTGCCAGTGTTGTCCAGGGAATCCACAGACTGCCTTTCTCTAATGTGGGAAGGTTTCAGTGTTGAGAGGCATACGGATCTTATCATTTTCTTTCGTCGCCTAATCGCCAGACATGGAAGAGGTCCTACTGGACCATATGGTGCCTTTGAATTCCTTCAAATGCCTGTACCTATGAGGCAGGCGTTAGCAAGGGTCTCGCGAAGTCTGAACATTGGAGGAATAGAATGGCTGGCGGTGAGTCTCGATCTAAACCCCATCCGTTTCACATGTGGGAAATGCTAGATAGACGTTATCGTGGTCATCCTGTTCCACGACAGACTCTCCTAGAACTCTCACGGTCTCTCGTTGAGAAATGGAAACAGATACCACAGTGTGATCTTTTTAGACGTATACGGAGCATGTCACTTATGTTTCAGACAGTGACAAACGCTCACGGAGGCTACACATGTTACTTAGGTTCTTGAAGGTCACTGAAAAGCACCCAGGATGACATGATGAATGGTTACTTTAACTATGTTTTCCACACTTGTCGGGCAATCCAGTTTCTTTTATGTAAACGATCGAGGACGTAGTGATGTATTGTTGTGTACTTCATTCGTGGAAGTTAAAGGTATAATTTGGTAAAGTAACCAGTCTTCAGTTTTTACTCAATGGAGTATGGCAGGCGACCAAACTCATGTTCCTCTCTTTCTTTTGAGCAGTGTATATTCCTACTAAAAGGACACTCCAACCTTTCTGACATTATGTAAATGTCTATATAATTAGCTACATACAGTCTTGCGTCCATCCTGCATCATTCTTACCTAGGTAACGACCAAGCTGTGATGTCACTGTAGGCGACTGTTGCCCACAAAATGATACGCGGAGTTGGTACTACTTGTCGATACCTAATCTTGAAAGAGTCATGGATAAATTGGAATTTTATAAAAAGACATCAACATCGCAATGTATGTGTGCTACATGCACTCATAATCGAAATCAATGATAATCGATCGCAAGTAGATTCTTTTGCAGAAAGCCCTAAGTCAGGATTGTCTTTTGTCTGCTGCTCTCCCTTCAATTACAGCGGAACCTCCTCCCCGAAGATTACAGATCGCACTGACCAAATCTTGGATATATACGGAGTGAATCTTGCACTATACCCGTATGCAGATGAACACAGTCTACTTTTAAGTGATGAGCAAGATGAAATCAGTTCCGCTGTCATACTCAAAAAAAAAGTCAAAATGCAGCTGAGACTAAATCAAAATAGATAAACTGTTTTCAAGGGCCCTGGGACCGTATTCTCAGTGTGGATGGCACTCATGGCTCCAAGCAGCTGACAAAAAACGCCATTTGGTTATAATCATCACGGTGAATCCCACCCAAGTGTTAGAACTCAGCTGGTAGGAGAAAACACAGTCAGAACGTCATTGAGGAGTTAAAATCTTCAAAGTTTACACTGAATACAAATGGCTTATTGCATCAGTGCTTTTGTGGTATCCAAGCTCGATCACGTAGCTGCAGTCCTACCTCTGAGCGAGGTGGCGCAGTGATTAGCACACTGGGCTCGCATTCAGGAGGACGACGGTTGAAACTTGCGACTGACAGTTCTGATTTGAGCCTTCCGTCATTTCCCATTGCTCTTCAGCGAAATACGGGGATGGTTCCCTTGTAAGGCTACGGTTGATTTTCTTTCAATCCTTGCATAATCCGAGCTAGTGCTCAGTATGTAATGAACCCGTAGTCGGTGGGACATTAAACACTAACCTACTCCGCAGTACTACCTATACATCAACAATATGCTAGACAAATGCTTTCCCTGGTTTCGTTGCATGTCCAGGGGTTCAACATGTTGTTGTAAGCACAGGAAAAAGCCAAGTCTAATTACAATAGTTCTCAGGCAGTACGACGGAAATAGTACGTAAACATTTAATGAGGCAAAATGTAAAGATGGACGCCGGGCGTGGCAGAGGGGTCATAAAGAAACACGACGTAACTGGATAGCCGAGGCGGCAGTTCAAGTTGTCGGGCAACTGCACGTGATATGAAAGTAAACAGGCTCCAAGTTATAAAGAGACAAAAGAAGCTCTGTGTAGGGGACCTATGATAAGCAATCAATTAGGAGTATCAACAGAGAGCACTTCTGGTTAGAGAGAGAAGTCTGGGAGTGGAGAGAGAAAGAAAGAGGGCCCTTGGTGGGGACAGCACTACGTCATGAGGAACCATTGTAGGTCTCAGGGCACAGTGCGTGACCATACAGGGAGAGGCACCTCTATCCCTTCACCCAGCTTCTGGAGAAAAATAATGAAATTCATACTTAAAAAGTACCAAATAAGGACAAGTTGCCTTCTACGCTACGTCATGCCTAACGCTGGCGGGGTTGAAGGGGAAAGCTAACACAACTCGGGAGCACGCCGCTCCTCTCTCTCTCGAGGTTAGGCTTCCTGTAGCGACAGTAGTCAGCGTGGTTAGCAGCAGCCAACTTGGGCTGAGGAGCGGGCTGTAGGCAGGCAGCCGGATGAAGTCGCTGATGAGCGTTTAGGTCATAGCCGCGGGACTCTGACGTAGGGTATTAGTGTGGAGAGAAAGTACTGAAGAGCTTCTATCAGGCAGTCGGAACAGTGAAGTTAGGCACCGCCTCTGTAATAGACATGGACATTCTGGAGGTACAGTCACTATGCAGTTAGGGTGATCTGTAATTCTTCCTGAATAAACTAGGACTTGTGTAACGTTCGCAAGAGTTTAATTCCACCCACCTCCTAGCCTTGTACCTTCACACCAGGGATTTCAACATCTTAGCCAGATCAAAGTCTCCCTCTCACCAAGGTCGACCGGCTAAATCCCTTTCACGAACCGTGTCGCTCAATCCTTAGCGAAACCCACGCTTGGGACCCGACAATGTTCAAATTTCCCTTTTTGAACGCAGCAACTCTTTGAATCAACTGCAGATTATGTTTGAGAAATCTGTAGCAGCATTGCATGACAGTTTTCCTGAGACATACAAGCAAATAGTCAGGAAACGCGCAGAAAAGATCCTAACAATTTTTCGTCTGTCATATTTAAGGCTGCCGATTAATGTTGTTCCAGTACACAGAATTTACAGATAGTTTACGTCTAGCACATAGAAGCCAGTTACTTACGAGAAGACACATTCAAGCAGTCCTCAACAAAAATCTTCCAAACTGAAGTTTGGAGTAATATCCAGGCAAATATTATACGGGAAAAGATCATGGAATGAGTTTGCTTGACGACGAAACCTTAGCAGCAAATAAACGATAGTTACACGACCTCATGACCGGCCGCTGCGACTGAAGGATGGTGAAAACACGGGTGAGACACCTGGACGTGCGAGGCTCATCACAAAAGTGAGAGAGGTGGTGATGTGTAACTTACCTGATGACGGAGTAAAATGCTATCCTTGCCACAATTGTTTCGAAGCACACTTTTCCGCGTGCATTGTTAAACGTGGGTCTCTGCAGCAGTCGAGATCTACGTGTTCCTTGTTGACCCAAATGGGTTCAATGGAAATGTGTTACATGGTCGAATGAATGACATTTCTTTTTCCAGGCGGTCGACGATCGAGTCCAGATATGTTGACATCCAGGCGAAATTTCTTCGAAATATTCACCTTGCCTCGGACACGATGCCACAATCAGTAATACGCTGTGCGTGGGATGCACCTGGGCTTCGACGGAATCTGTGTTAGTAGACAAAAGGCACAATGACAGCTGTACACTACATGAACATTACTTGTAACTTTGTTTTTTTGTCATCAGTCTACTGACTGGTTTGATGCGGCCTGCCACGAATTCCTTTCCTGTGCTAACCTCTTCATCTCAGAGTAACACTTGCAACCTACGTCCTCAATTATATGCCTGACGTATTCCAATCTTTGTCTTCCTCAACAGTTTTTGCCCTCTACAGCTCCCTCTAGTACCATGGAAGTCATTCCCTCATGTCTTAGCAGATGTCCTATCATCCTGTCCCTTCTCCTTATCAGTGTTTTCCACATATTCATTTCCTCTCCGATTCTGCGTAGAACCTCCTCATTCCTTACGTTATCAGTCCATCTAATTTTCAACATTCGTCTATAACACCACATCTCAAATGCTTCGATTCTCTTCTGTTCCGGTTTTCCCACAGTCCATGTTTCACTACCATACAATGCTGTACTCCAGACGTACATCCTCAGAAATTTCTTCCTCAAATTAAGGCCGGTATTTGATATTAGTAGACTTCTCTTGGCCAGAAATGCCTTTTTTGCTATAGCGAGTCTGCTTTTGATGTCCTCCTTGCTCCGTCCGTCATTGGTTATTTTACTGCCTAGGTAGCAGAATTCCTTAACTACATTGACTTCGTGACCATCAATCCTGATGTTAAGATTCTCGCTGTTCTCATTTCTACTACTTCTCATTACCATCGTCTTTCTCCGATTTACTCTCAAACCATACTGTGTACTCATTAGACTGTTCATTCCGTTCAGCAGATCATTTAATTCTTCACTTTCACTCAGGATAGCAATGTCATCAGCGAATTGTATCGTTGATATCCTTTCACCTTGAATTTTAATTCCACTCCGGAAGCTTTCTTTTATTTCCATCGTTGATTCCTCTATGTACAGATTGAAGAGTAGGGGCGAAAGGTTACTGCCTTGTCTTACACCCTTCTTAATACGAGCACTTCGTTCTTGATCGTCCACTCTTATTATTCCCTCTTGGTTGTTGTCATATTGTATATGACCCGTCTCTCCCTATAGCTTACCCCTACTTTTTTCAGAACCTCGAGCACCTTGCACCATTTTATATTGTCGAACGATTTTTCCAGATCGACAAATCCTATGGAAGTGTCTTGATTTTTCTTTAGCCTTGCTTCCATTATTAGCCGTAACGTCAGAATTGCCTCTCTCGTCCCTTTACTTTTCCTAAAGCCAAACTGATCGTCACCTAGCACATTCTCAATTTTCTTTTCCATTCTTCTGTATATTATTCCTGTAAGCAGCTTCGATGCATGAGCTGTTAAGCTGATTGTGCGATAATTCTCGCACTTGTCAGCTCTTGCCGTCTTCGGAATTGTGTGGATGATGCTTTTCCGAAAGTCAGATGGTATGTCGCCAGACTCATATATTCTACACACCAACGTGAATAGTCGTTTTGTTGCCACTTCCCCCAATGATATTAGAAATTCTGATGGAATGTTATCTATCCCTTCTGCCTTATTTGACCGTAAGTCCTCCAAAGCTCTTTTAAATTCCGATTCTAATACTGGATCCCCTATCTCTTCTAAATCGACTCCTGTTTCTTCTTCTATCACATCAGACAAATCTTCACCCTCATAGAAACCTTCAATGTATTCTTTCGACCTATGTGCTCTCTCCTCTGCATTTAACAGTGGAATCCCCGTTGCACTCTTAATGTTACCACCGTTGCTTTTAATGTCACCAAAGGTTGTTTTGACTTTCTTGTATGCTGAGTCTGTCCTTCCGACAATCATATATTTTTTGATGTATTCACATTCGTCCTGCAGCCATTTCGTCTTAGCTTCCCTGCACTTCCTATTTATTTCATTCCTCAGCGACTTTTATTTCTGTATTCCTGATTTTCCCGGAACATGTTTGTACTTCCTCCTTTCATCAATCAACTGAAGTATTTCTTCTGTTACCCATGGTTTCTTCGCAGCTACCTTCTTTGTACCTATGTTTTCCTTCCCAACTTCTGTGATGGCCCTTTTTAGAGATGTCCATTCCTCTTCAACTGTACTGCCTACTGCGCTTGCTGTATCTGTAGCGTTACAGAACTTCAAACGTATCTCGTCATTCCTTAGTACTTCGGTATCCCACTTCTTTGCGTATTGATTCTTCCTGACTAATGTCTTGAACTTCAGCCTACCCTTCATCACTTCTATATTGTGATCTGAGTCTATATCTGCTCCTGGGTACGCCTTACAATCCAGTATCTGATTTCGGAATCTCTGTCTGACCATGATGCAATCTAATTGAAATCTTCCCGTATCTCACGACCTTTTCCAAGCATACCTCCTCCTCTTCTAATTCTTGAACAAGGTATTCGCTATTACTAGCTGAAACTTGTTACAGAACTCAATTAGTCTTTCTCCTCTTTCATTCCTTGTCCCAAGCCCATATTCTCCTGTAAAATTTTCTTCTATTCCTTCCCCTACAACTGCATTGCAGTCGTCCATGATTATTCGATTTTCGTCCCCCTTTACATACTGCATTACCCTTTCAATATCCTCATACACTTTCTCTATCTGTTCATCTTCAGCTTGCGACCTCGGCATGTATACCTGAACTATCGTTGTCGGTGTTGGTCTGCTGTCGATTCTGATTAGAACAACCCGGTCACTGAACTGTTCACAGTAACACACCCTCTGCCCTACCTTCCTATTCATAACGAATCCTACACCTGTTATACCATTTTCTGCTGCTGTTGATATTACCCGATACTCATCTGCCCAGAAATCTTTGTCGTCCTTCCACTTCACTTCACTGACCCCTACTATATCTAGATTGAGCCTTAGCATTTCCCTTTTCAGATTTTCTAGTTTCCCTACCACGTTCAAGCTTCTGACATTCTACGCCCCGACTCGTAGAACGTTATCCCTTCGTTGATTATTCGATCTTTTTCTCATGGTAGCCTCCCCCTTGGCAGTCCCCTCCCGGAGATCCGAATGGTGGACTGTTCCGGAATCTTTTGCCAATGCATAGATCGTCATGCCACTTCTCCAATTACAGGCCACATGCCCTGTGGATACACGTTACGTGTCTTTAATGCAGTGGTTTCCATTGCCTTCTGCATCCTCATGTCGTTGATCATTGCTGATTCTTCCGCCTTTAGGGGCAATTTCCCACCCCTAGGACAAGAGAGTGCCCTGAACCTCTACCCTCTCCTCCGCCCTCCTTGACAAGGCCGTTGGCAGAATGAGGCTGACGTCTTATGGCGGAAGTCTTCGGCCGCCAGTGCTGGTTATTTATCAAAATTTAGGCCGTGGCGGGGGTTGAACCCGAGACCGAAGACGTTTAGATTATGAATCAAAGACGCTACCCCTAGACCACGGGTACGTGTAACTACTAACATCAATTTATGTTTTGTATTCCCTGGTGAATAAATGTGCGTCCCACAAGGCCAGCTAGTTCTACAGTGAACTCACGTTGATGCATTTGTCATAAAATTCGAGTGATACACTGACGTGACATAAGTCGTGGTATAGGGATCTACACATATACAGAGGGCCGTAGTTTCGCGTACACAAGGTATAAAAGGCCAGTGCATTAGCGTACCTCTCGTTTCTACTCAGGCGATTTACCTAAAATGGATTTCTACGTAATAATAGCCGCACCGCGGGAATTAACAGACTCTAAACACGAAATGGTAGATGGAGCTAGATGCATGAGACTTTCGGAAAGCTTTGTTGAATTCGACATTCTCTCAAGAGTGTCGAAAATACCATATTCCAGGCATTGCCTCTTACCACGAACAATGCAATGGCCGACGGCCTTTAGTTAACGACCAAGGGCAGCGGCGTCCGCGTAGCGTCGTCAGTGCTAACAGACAAGCAACACTGCTTGATGTAACCTTACACATCAGTGTAGGATGTACAATGAAAGTATCCCTCTGGACAGTGCTGTGAAATCGGGCATTAATATGCTACGGCAGCAGAGGTCCGATGCGAGTGTCTTTCCTAACAGCACGACATCGCCTTCAGCGCCTCTGCTGCGCTCGTGACCACCCTGGACCACTGGAAAATCGTCGCCTCGTTAGATGAGGCCGGCAAGACGAGCCCCGATTTCAGTTGGAAACAACTGATGGCAGGGTTCGAGTGTGGAGCGGAAACCACGCAGCCATGGATCCAATTTGTAAAAAACTCTGAAAGCTGCTCATTGCTCACTAGTGGTTTGGCTTACGTATACATGAATGGACTTGGTCTTTGTTATGTTAGATTACTTGGAGAGCACTTGCAGCCGTTCTTGGACTTCATATTGCCAAACAACTATGGAATTTTCGTGGTTGACAATGTGCTACGTCACCGGGCCACATATGTTCGCGACTGGTTTGAAGAACATTCTGGACAAATCGAGCGAATGATTTGGTCATCCAAATCCCCTGACATGAATTCCATCGAACATTTATGGGACATAATTGAGAGATCAGTTCGTGGACAAATTCCAGCTTCAGCAACAGTTTCGCAGTAATGGACGGCTACAGAGGCAGCATGGCTCAGTGAACCTGCAGGGGATTTGCAACCGCTGGTTGAGTCCAGGCGACATCGAGTTGCTGCACTGCGTCGGCAAAACGAGGTCCGACACGATATTAGGTGGTATCCCACAATTTTTGTCAACTCACTTTATGATTCAATGGAGCGTATCTGCGTTGCTATCTGACAGCAGCTCTGCTTCCACAAACCACAGGACCATTATATACGGGAAATGAGTAATCTGTGTGTAGATATCTCGTTTTACATACCTTGCCGAATTTCACATCAAACATAAACGATGCAGCATTGTGCTCTAAAAGTTATTCATCACTCTATTAAGCTGATGGTCACGTGCTTTCCGGGTCATCAGTGTACGCTCTCGTTTTCCAATGTTCATTGTATATACCACTTTATTTCTTAACGAGATAGTGGAAGCAGTCAAGTCTGTGTAAAAGATTTTGAAATACAGAGAGCAGATTGATAAATGTAAAGGTTTCCAAGTTTTCTTTGAAAATGAAACTCCTTAAAAGATGGCAAATATGTTTATACATGCGAACACAGTTTTTATATTTTGTAAACAGTTGCTGGGTGAGTGGTTACGCACGTAGCTTCCATCTCTCATTTGCTCTTTCCTTCTAATAACAGGTCAAATATTGTGTCTCGGAGAGAAAAGCGTGTGTGTGTGTGTGTGTGTGTGTGTGTGCGTGTGTGTGTTGGCTTAGAAATTTGGCACCAGTTCTTTTTAATTACTGTAACCCTGGAAAATCTCGTTTTCAAAATAATAAAGAAGTGTGTGAGATAAATAAAACTTATGCGAGCAGGAACAACAATAATGAACGAATAAAGGAAGTTGTTCTCTCCCTTTCAACAGAAAACAAAAGACCGGGAAAACAGGGTAATGGATTGTGGGTGCATTACATAAAAGAACGTGCATAGGGGATGTACATGCATGGAGCCAAAGAATCCTAGAGGATGCCTTCTCCAAAAGTGGGTTACGAATTGTTGACTATGATGATGAGAGTGAATCTTTCAATGAAAGTACCAAAAATTAAGGCATTTCTAATAGAAAAGTACAATCATTGTTTATAAATCAACTCTGACGTTTTATAAGTAATAGTGAAGCCCATAAATTCTACAAATTTCAGCACCTCTTATTATGGTCTGATGAGGTTAATCCGAAGTCTAATTTAGCCCTTATTCCACTCAAGGAAATTGTCGACAATCCGCCCCATTAGCTGAGTGGTCAGCGCGTCTGACTGCCATACAGTTGGCACGGATTCGATTCCCGGCAGTGTCGGAGATTTTCTCTACTTTGGATTGGGTGTTGTGTTGTCCTCATCATCATCCATCATCAGAGACACGAAAGTAACCCTGCGTGTAAACAACGGAAAAGACCTGCAACTCGGCGGCTGAACTTCTCCAGGTGAAGGTTATTGCGGTTATTACCTTACTTCAATGATAAATTTACAGGCTTTTGGTACCCATATACGAATCTTATGAAACACTCACAATGTCAGGAAAGGTTAAAGTACAGCATCCAAAATTCCATTTATACACTCTTTCGATATAGGCAGTATAGGAGGGGAAGGGCAGTCATACAATCTACGAAAAACACTTTTTACTACTTTTACAGTAAAATGTAATAATACTTCCTCCTCCATAAGCTCATAGAGATGTAAAAATCAACAGCGATATCGGGTGAAATGTCGTTGTTTGTGACCCTGCAATTGAAGACAACCTCACCAAGTGCCAAGTCTTCTACACGAGCAATCAGGATAGCTTAAATTATAAAGAAAATGGCGAAATTAATTAAAAACAGATTAATAGCCCAATGAAATATTGATCTCCTCGTTACAATTAATAGTGCGGGATATTGTTTGCCACTCTGTAACTACTAGTTCTTTATTAATATACTGTCACTGATTACGATTATTCGCAGCGAAATGTTGGCTGCAAGGGTTTCTTCATGAGAACTGTTCTGGTTCTAGTATATGAGTGTTTTAATGATAACGTTTTCCTTGTGTTTTGTAACCCTGTCGGCCCTCTGTTTCTTAATTAATCAATTTGAACCACGCTGGAAATAAGTCCACACTCAGTTACAGCGAGATCTCAAGCCAGAGGCCATAATTCCCCCACGGACAGAGCGAAAGGTAACCCTGCCACCCATTCTTACACGGAGTGATTCGACACTCTGCCAAGAAAAAAGCTAACAAGTTAACAGACAGTCACATTTTCATACATTCTGCAAAAAAGTCTAATTCCAATACCGTTCTCTTCGTACCTCAAAAAGTTCTCAACAATGAACGCAGGAGCCTGCGATGCCTGTAGCCTACTCGACCAACCATGCATGAGGAAGCAGAGGGGGTTCCATAACGTCAGAGAGCCGACGGGCGGGACGTCGAGTAAAGGGAAAGCAGTGCACCTGGAGGAGGGCCTGGAGACGGAAATCGCGACGGCGAGACAGACAAAGGTCAGCAGAGCGGCGGGTGGGCGGCGGCCCCACCTCGCGCCCCCGGCTTTGTTGCCGGCTACAAAAGAAAACAGCAGCAGGCGCGGCGGGCATGCAGGGGGCTGCAGGCCGCCTTTTGTGACGCGTCTCATCTGCGGAGTGCGCGCCGGGTCTGGCGGGCGCGACGCGGCGGTCAACTCACGGTGGCAAAGGCACCAGGTGCGAGTCTCACCCACACGTCCACCCTGTTAAATAGCACTACCGCAGCACGTCTTCGTACATCTCCTACTGTACGGTCATTAATTCCCCTACCCATTTAAAAACATTTATCATTGAAGTTTCAGTTGCAAATTATGTAAAATAACTGCTTTCCATTTCATAACGATCATCTTCAAATCGACAAATACATAGTCTAACACAAAACTTCTAGCACCCACACAGGGAGGAAGAAACGAATTGAAACTGAACAGGGACAGACGGTATGTGGTAACAGTATCGATCAGATTTCCTAAGCATTTTGGCATTGTGAGCCCACTTACAGTATGACGTTGCACCCCCTGTGGACATGCATGATGTAATTCGTTTGGGAAGGGTGTCAAAAACCGTTGTACCCACTCCTGCGACAAGCTGCACAACGAAAGTGGTGATTGTCCTTGTTACTCCATAAACCGCCATTGGGACGAAATTGATGTGAAAGACACCGCCCTCACTTGTTATAACGGGGAAATATCTGGGAATCTTTCAGATCACAGGTATGCTTCATCATCTGGTAGACAGTGCTTACAGACACATTCCACGTGTGGACGAGTACTGTTCTGTTGAATAATGACACTATGATTCTGTCGCATGAGAAGTAACACATAATGACGCCGTACTACTACGAGCCGTTACCAAAACTCCTATTCAATGGCTCCCAACACCATAATTCCAGGATTAATAACACTACCCCCCCCCCCTCTAAAACATTGGCTGGATCATTCTGGGACAGCAAAGGACGAGGATTGACAGCCGTACACAATGCGATGGCTTTCGTTAGCAGTCTACATCTTCTAGTCACTGCAACATTCCAAGCGCAGCCTTTGGTGTTAAGACGTTAAAGGCGGCTTACCAACTGGACAGTAGTTCCCTAGTCTCGCTGTTGCTATTCATAATTTGTTGGAAAACCGTCCCACAATGAAATCCTGGTTGCGCGTATGAAGTGCGATTGTAATTCGAAAAACCACTGTTGTCGCGCTGCAGCCTTATTGCACCAGACGTCACGCAGTTGGCAGCAGTAATCAGAATACTGACTCAAACAATCTATTAAGCTATCTGTTCTAAAGATCCATTCAAAACATTAATACCATTATTAACTTATTGGAGCTTCTTGCTTAACGTAAATATTTAACTAAGTGAATCAAGTAAGTTAAATTACATTATTTAATTGTATTTACAGCAGTACAACAAAACTGCCAGGATTTCGGCTGTCGACTAACAGAAACATTTTCGATCTTTTTATTCCTTAAATCGGCGAGCATCAGACGAAAATCGGCTAAAATTTCAACACCGGCTGACAGGGAATAGTTTCACACTAAAGCTCTCATACATAATGCGCGAGCAGCCTACCCTCTCCCGTCGCCATTTATTGTTGGGGCACGACGCGTTACATGCCGTATCGTTGTTTTCTGTTGTATTGATCTCTATTGTTTTTCTGTTGTGTACTTAAATTTGTTTAATAACTTGTATACTAATTGGTGGTCGAAAATGGAGAAGTGAGACGACGCACAGAAAAATAGCAGAAGAGAAGAAGAAAAAAAAAAAGTGAGGTATTATCTCAGACACGAATATTGGATTCCTTTTTCATAAAGCCTGCTGTCAGTAAAGAAAACAAAATCAGTTAATATTATATAATACAAAACGAATTTAGGGTATATTGTGTAATGGACAATGTTGTAAAGGAGACTTTTCTAAAAACAAGCAGACCAATTGCAAAGTTGTAACTTAATCCCAGTCAGAGATCTTCAGATTATCGCTTACGTCTCCAAACTGGAAAATTGTGTTGCATTTACAAATAAAAATGGCCGCCATTCATTAACGGTGCAAGGTATTTTATTAAAGCTGTTTTGAACTTTTCAATTGTATTGTAATCACATCAAAAATCAAAATATTTAATAATGGCCAAGCAATCATCTCTGTACCACTTCACGTGGATTGACTCAGCGATCAATCCCTTACAGTACTGTAACACTACCACAACAGGGAAGGTCGTAAACAAATTACTGGTTCAAATGTCTCCAAGCACTGTGGGACTTAGCATCTGAGGTCATCAATCCCCTAGACTTAGAACTACTTAAACCTAAGTAACCTAAGGACATCACACATATCCATGCCTGAGGCAGGATTCGAACCTGCGATCGTAGCAGCAGCGCGGTTCCGGACTGAAGCGCCTAGAACCGCTCGGCCACAGAACAAATTACTCAAAGACAGTAAATCTCTCAAGTTCAGTATCGATTATATATATTTTTTGGTTTCAGGTGGAACCGAAGATGGCCGAGTATGAAGGTAATAGACGACACTGCGAAGGAATGTGCTGGCGCTTGTGGCCGAGCGGTTCTAGGCCCTTTAGTCCGGAACCACAATGCTGATACGGTCGCAGGTTGGAATCCTGCCTCGGGCATGGATGTGTGTGATGTCCTTAGGTTAGTTGAGTTCACATAGTTCTAAGTCTATGAGACTGATGACCTCAGATATTAAGTCCCATACTGCTTAGAGCTATTTGAACCATTTCAAGAAATGTGAAACACTACTTCCTCGAACATCTGCTAGTGTTCAGCAAAAGGATCAAACTTTTGAGCGTCAGTTGGATTTTAACTATCCTGGTACATGGCCTAAGAGGTTTTCTGACTCTGAAAGATGTAACATTGTAAAAATGAGAGTAGAAACCGAACGTGATCTTGACATCAGTATGAGCCATAGAGAAGGGTTTCTGAAGCAGTTAAACATTGGGACAAAAAGTAAAAGATCATGAGTAGGTTATAGTGTGAGCAAAAACCCTTTATATTATATTCCCTGCAGATTATCTTGTCAGGCTCAGATTCTGAGTCAAAAATATTCTTAGCTAAAGAGGAACGATTTGTTAATTGAAAAAGGTTAGTGAAAAACTCCCTGCCTATGAAAATTCACCAAACCACAAACTTTGTTTTTGCTCTTGGAAGGCTCTAGAGTCTTCTCTCTGAAGCGGAGGCACTGACAGAGAGCTGCAAGACCAGATAAAAAAAAAAGGAATCTCACAGAAGAGCAACGTTGCACTGTATTATTCACGCTGTCGTTTTTCTAACAAAGCAAGGAATTCCATTTAGAGGAACAAAAGACGTTGGTGATTTTTGTGATCCACAGAGTGGGAAATTTCTAAATACAATTGATTTGATATCACATTATAGTGTCCCCCTTCGTCTGCATATTGAACGCCACAAGTAAGGGCAGATTAGCTATTTTTCCAAACATATAGAAGATGAGTACCTTGGCTTGATTGATGACAGAATAATACAAGACATAATTGAAGATATTTTAGATGCTACATACTTTTCATTGATGTTTGACTAGACTCCAGATATCAGCCACAATTAGTAGATGACAAAAGTACAGGGCTATTACAAATGATTGAAGCGATTTCATAAATTCACTGTAGCTCCATTCATTGACATATGGTCACGACACACTACAGATACGTAGGAAAACTCATAAAGTTTTGTTCGGCTGAAGCCGCACTTCAGGTTTCTGCCGCCAGAGCGCTCGAGAGCGCAGTGAGACAAAACGGCGACAGGAGCTGAGAAAGCGTATGTCGTGCTTGAAATGCACTCACATCAGTCAGTCATAACAGTGCAACGACACTTCAGGACGAAGATCAACAAAGATCCACCAACTGCTAACTCCATTCGGCGATGGTATGCGCAGTTAAAAGCTTCTGGATGCCTCTGTAAGGGGAAATCAACGGGTCGGCCTGCAGTGAGCGAAGAAACGGTTGAACGCGTGCGGGCAAGTTTCACGCGTAGCCCGCGGAAGTCAACGAATAAAGCAAGCAGGGAGCTAAACGTACCACAGCCGACGGTTTGGAAAATCTTACGGAAAAGGCTAAAGCAGAAGCCTTACCGTTTACAATTGCTACAAGCCCTGACACCCGATGACAAAGTCAAACGCTTTGAATTTTCGGCGCGGTTGCAACAGCTCATGGAAGAGGATGCGTTCAGTGCGAAACTTGTTTTCAGTGATGAAGCAACATTTTTTCTTAATGGTGAAGTGAACAGACACAATGTGCGAATCTGGGCGGTAGAGAATCCTCACGCATTCGTGCAGCAAATTCGCAATTCACCGAAAGTTAACGTGTTTCGTGCAATCTCACGGTTTAAAGTTTACGGCCCCTTTTTCTTCTGCGAAAAAAACGTTACAGGACACGTGTATCTGGACATGCTGGAGAATGGGCTCATGCCACAACTGGAGACCGACAGGACAACAGGATGGTGCTCCACCGCACTTCCATCATGAAGTTCGGCATTTCTTAAACAGGAGATTAGAAAAACCGATGGATCGGTCGTGGTGGAGATCATGATCAGCAATTCATGTCATGGCCTCCACGCTCTCCCGACTTAACCCCATGCGATTTCTTTCTGTGGGGTTATGTGAAAGATTCAGTGTTTAAACCTCCTCTACCAAGAAACGTGCCAGAACTGCGAGCTCGCATCAACGATGCTTTCGAACTCATTGATGGGGACATGCTGCGCCGAGGGTGGGAGGAACTTGATTATCGGCTTGATGTCTGACGAATCACTAAAGGGGCACATATCGAACATTTGTGAATGCCTAAAAAAACTTTTTGATTTTTTGTATGTGTGTGCAAAGCATTATGAAAATATCTCAAATAATAAAGTTATTGTAGAGCTGTGAAATCGCTTCAATCATTTGTAATAACCCTGTAGTTCGCTATGCCAAGGCAAATAACTCAGAAGTTGTGGAAAGTTCGGCAAACTTTTTTATAGTTACAGACAAAACAGAAGAAGACATTAATAAAGAAATATTGAAAAAATAGAACAAGATGGATTGAACATTAAATACTGCAGAGGTTAGTCTTATGACAATGGGGCAATCATGGCTGTAAAGTACAAAGGGATCCATTCAAGAATACTTGAGAAGAATAACCTGGCCTATTGCGTACCATGTGCTGCTCACTCTTTAAATTTAGTAGGAGCACAGGGAACCGACACATCTGTTAAAGCATGAACGTTTTTTCGAACTGTCCACCGTTGGGATCTGTTCTTTGTGGGTTCCACATCAAGACGGGAAATGTTAAAAAAAAAAACAAGTACCCAGAACATTAATACCCCAGAGCACGACTAGGTGGTCTGCAAGAATAGAGGCAGTTGAAGCAGTTTATAAGCATTTTCATAAAGTTGTAAAGGCTCTGGAAGAAATTGAAACCTATAAATTCTTAAAACCAGAAACAAAAACAGAGGCCAGTTCTATTTTCAAAAATATGAGAACACTCAAATTTATTGCCTTAATTTGTTTCTGGTATGCAGTATTGGAAAAAGTAGATCATGCTGATCAGTTTCTGCAACGATAAGACCTTACAATTGATAAGGCTTTTCGAAACATTCAAGGCGTTTTGATCTTTCTGAAAACGTCCAGAGACTCTTATACCTCTGAAGCTATTTCTGAGGCCAAAGTGCTAGCAGAAGATAATGACGTATCACTGGTATTCTTAGAAAAAAGGATCAGAAGAAAGGAAAAAATGACCGATGATCTTTGTGAGGTTGAAGTATCGAAACATTCACAGGAAGCTATGTTGAGGATTTCTCTGTTAGAATTAATTGACACAGTCATAATGGAGCTGAAAACCCGGTTTACTGCACTGGAGAACATTAGGGCAAAATTTAGTTTTCTGTGTGGTCTCCAGATTCAAGAAATGGAAGTGGAGGACTTAAAGGCCAAAGCAGCAGAACTGTCTGATACCTACGCAGTAGATCTAAACAAAGAAGAATTTATATTTGAAATTTAAAGTTTCAAACACCATGCCCTGGTAATACAGAGAGACTTCGAAATTGAAACTCCATCATCCACGTTAAGTTTGATTTACAAAAATAAATTGATAGAGGGGTTCCCCAACATTACTACAGCCTTAAGAATATTCCTTGCCGTACCAGTTTCTGTATCCTCTGGAGAAAGAAATTTCAGTAAGCCGAAAGTAATTAAAAGTCATTTGAGGAGCGTGACTGCTCAACAAAGATTAACAGATCTCAGTATAATCTCCTTAGAGCACAAACGAGCTGCTTCCATATATCATGATATCATAAACGTTTTTTCAGTCAGAAAAGCTGGGAAATCGAAGTTTTAAATTCATTATCGTATGAGATTTGTGGTATATTTTTGTATATTTTAAAAATGTTTATGTTTGTTTTCTTTGACCTTAATTCATTTAATAAAAATAAATTAATGTTGTCAGATACTGACATTTATTGCGAAATATATTACCCGAATTACTGTCCAAAATTTTTAATTTTTATGAGTGAGGGTGAAAGAAGGGTCGGCTAATTTAAGTTTGCCCCCCTTCGTAAAACTCATACATCCGACCCCGGTGCAACCTGCAATGTTCTTATCGTTTCAGAACATAATTGTTCATACCAGACGTAGGACAGTGTTGTGTTTAGTGTTGAGTGGCTCCTTTAAACCGGGTTATATATTTATATACATAATTTCAGGCAATTCAGCAGCAGTCTGGAGCAGAAACAGTACCAGGTACGTGGCGCGGATAGGGCGCATGGTCAAAGCGAGGTCAGTCTAAGAGTCCCCCACCAGCAGTACCCCTGGGCGTGTTACAGCCCCTTTTAAAGCTCCATCAAGTTCTGTTAACACTCTCTCACATGGGTTAGTGGCATCTTCGTCTCCTTCAGAGTAATTGATCAATACCTAACGCTGCTCATGCCCCTTTTAAACCCTACAAGGCCAATTTACAAAACTAAATGCGTACAACGCTAATGTTCTCTGGTGGCAGTTCAATCTGTCATAGCGAAATGAAATCATCTGTACATCCACCGATGTCATATATATGTACCTAGCTACAATGATAGTTGACCATGTCATGTCCTTAGGTTAGTTAGGTGTAAGCAGTTCTAAGTCTAGGAGACGGATGGCCTCAGATGTTAAGTCCCATAGTGCTCAGAGCCATTTGAACCAACTTGTGGGCGCTTCATTTCCTTGTCAGGCAGTGTAAAATTAAAACATCAATAACATACATTTCAACTACGTAATATAGACTGACAATATATAAAATTTTAAAAATTACATATGTTTAATCACGAGTCGAAAAGTTCAAAATATTTTGTAAATGAAATTTCATGTTCTGTAAAATAAGAGAAACAACAGTATAAAGATCATGTAACGCCATTCAGTGGTATCTACCTATTTACTATTCCATTCTTTGTTGCCAAGATCCAAGTGTCAGAGATAATTAGTAAGAGACGGAGAAGGAGGTGGAGGTGGAATGGCTAAGCAAGTAATACTCTGATATTTTAATGCAACAAAGATAATTTCTAAAACATTTATTAAAATTAAAGTTGATAAAATATTTCGATAAAAGTATGAAGTCATCAGACGTGAGACATGTTGATAAATTAAATAATTAATAATCGAAGTAGAATATTATATTTAAACATTATCCTCATGTTGTTTTCAGCAGAGGGCCTCAGAAGTGAGTGTTTCTGCTTGTGTACATTCTGCTTGCTGCCATGAAGATTACAAATGCAGTTGGGACTCAACGTGGTCCTCAGCCAAGCGGGACAGTAGCAAACATGGAGAAGTTCTGAGTACATTGTCAGAATGTTTTAAACACACAGAAATCTTGAAGTCACACTGGACGTTGTGTATTTTAGTTGTCCGCAGCTCGTGGTCGTGCGGTAACGTTCTCGCTTCCCACGCCCGGGTTTCCGGGTTCGATTCCCGGCGGGGTCAGGGATTTTCTCTGCCTCGTGATGACTGGGTGTTGTGTGCTTTCCTTAAGTTAATTAGGTTTAAGTAGTTCTAAGTTTAAGGGGATTGATGAACATGGATATTAAGTCCCATAGTGCTCAAAGCCATTTGAACCATTTGTATTTTAGTTGGTACTTTTAGGTTATGTTCCTTAGTTTCTTGTTCCTCCAGGATGTTCACACACGGCGTCCAACATTTAGAGATGGGTGCTTATTGCTCCTACCGAGTGTTAGTTTCCGTTTGATGGTCTCTAAATGATGTCTCATTACTTTGTAGTGAAGTAGGTTATTTAAAACTGATCTGAAAAGTTTTACAGTTCAAGCTAAATTTTGTGTATGTTCGTTTCTAAAGCAGGCGCGAAACAACAGCCGTCGTTCTATCTTTTGCTACGCGGAGCAAGATTGTGGGAGACTTTGTCAACGGAAAATTGGAAAGGTGAATCTATAAAGTTGACAGGATGCAGTAACAGGACATGAACCACTCCTGTAACTAGGAAAATAGAGTTCCCATTACATGTGCGAGGAGACAATTATTCGATCTTGTTAACTGCATGTCAATAAAATTCAGTTACAGGACAACATCAAAATCAATACCAACACACAATCTAATACTCCCACCCCCCTTCCCCCGACATACTGAAACCTCGGCCACCATGACAGGGCTTCTCAAATGGTTCAAATGGCTCTGAGCACTATGGGACGTAACTTCTTAGGTCATCAGTCCCTTATAACTTAGAACTACTTAAACCTAACTAATCTTGGGACATCACACATATCCATGCCCGAGATAGGATTCGAACCTGCGACCGTAGCGGTCGCGCGATTCCAGGCTGTAGCGCCTAGAACTGCTCGGCCACCCCGGCCAGCAGGGCTTCTCAAAAATATGTCTTATCACAGAGGTAAGTGACAGCAGTTAGGCTAGGAACATCATTACATCTATGCTCCCATGTTCCCACAGCAATGGTACCTCAGTGACAACGTATGTAACAAGAGTTCCAGCCCGTTCCTCGAAGACCAGTTTTCCTCTATTCTGCGAGAAACATTTGTTTCTTTTTTTCTGCTGCAAGGTGCTGCCTGTACTCCCGAGAGAGCCGCGGTTGGCTTGCGTGACAGAGAAATTTCGCACCAACAAAAAGAGGTATTTTGGAGTCATTTCTGAAATAGTTGCGAAAGGCGATGATGACGAGGTCGAACGCTCACAACGGCTTGGAAAATCTCGACGTAGGCCAAAAACAGTGGCCAGAATACAGCTATCCACGACCTGTATGTATGAGTCTACGGATAGAGCCTGCTGTGGGCACGCCACAAGTGGAAATGACTGAACGGCAGCTTCCCACTTCGACCACAGCCGTCCACAAGTATACCTGCCCGACCATAACGGAGGCAATTACAGTAGGTGCAGAGGCAGACGCTGACACCAAGGCAGACTTCGACACCAATGCCACCACATATACCACTTCGAGCGCCATTTCTGATGCTGCCACAGCCGTAACTGTTGCCGCTGCAGCAGCTGACGGCGGAGCCACTGACGTCACGGCCTGTGCTGCTGCCGCCGCCACCTCTGGCAACGCAGCCCAAGATGAAGGCATCACAGCCACCTCTCGCAACATCTTAATCGAAGCCACAGGCTGGTATCGACGTACAGTACATACATTCTTGTACCTTTGTGGTTGTAATGGTCACACCGCAAAACCACTGTTCACAGTTTCCCATTCTGAACTCTGTTCCTGCAAGTCAGATAGCTGGATTTAACGGTCTGCGAGCTGAGTGAGTGCAAATGTTGATCTATATACCACGAAGTGGAAACATTTAAGCACATCAACTCCCAGAGGCAACAGCGGCCATTTACGATTTAGAGATAAGTAGTCTGCGCTAACAGGTCGGAAGTAAAACACAAATGCGCCAAAACTTCCCTTCGCAACGCATTCTTAAGCGTTGCGATCAAACAGAACAAGAGAATACACTCATTACTTATCAAAACAGTCATTAGTGGAGTGGAGACAGGCGTGAAAAGCCATGACATCTTGATGTAAAAATTATGAAAATGGATTGTGAGTGTCAGAGGAACCCAATAACAGGGACCTCAATCAATAACAGAAGAAGTCCCACGCCCAATCTCCTTTTATCACCCGCTCCTTTGTTAGCTTACTTCTGTCAATTGTTCTTAATGTCCCTGCAGATACCTTAAGTTGTGGTCAAAAGCCCCTAGATCATTTACTGTCCGAAGGGAACAGTATATGTGACAACTACATTGCATTCGCTATGTCAGTATGCGGTGTCATGGGAAAATGTAGCTCTGCTCATTGACTCTGGGGTGCTCATTAGGGCGGTGTCTCGAATATTGTTCAACACTGTCTTGCAACAAACAAACAAGTTCCTTCTTTGTCTGTCGCAGAAGTAAAAGTAAGAAGCATTAAAGAGGATCATTCCAAGACGGCGACACAACAAAGTAGTAGACGTCTCATAATTCGAGTCGATTCGATTGCTGCTACTGGCACTGTCGTTGATTCTCGGTTGCAGTGTTTGCTCATAGTGCAACGCTTTTAAAGACACAGAAGGTGCCAGTGCAGTGTCTGCGGTACCAGCGTCTACAATCATCGCCCTGCTGGCAGAATTGACCCCAGAATATTCTCTCTCTTCAGCACCGCCACTTCCACATGTTGGACTGTAACACTGGATTCCCCATCTCTTCTAAATCGACTCCTGTTTCTTCATCTATCACGCCAGACAAATAATCCCCATCATACTGGACTTCATTGCACTCCTTCCACCTATCCGCTTTCTAATGTTCATTTAACAACGGAATTCCCATTGCACTCTTAATATTACAACACTTCCTTTTAATTTCACCGAAGGTTAATTTTATTTTCCTATATGCTGAGTCAGTCTTTCCGACACACACTTCTTTTCCGATTTCTTCCACTTTTCATAAGGCCATTTCATCTTAGCTTCCCTGAATTTCCAGTTTATTTCATTCCTCAGTGACTTGTATTTTTGTATTGCTGAATTTAACTGAACGTTATTGCACTTTCTTCTTTCATCGATAAACTATAGTATTTCCTGTTACCCGTGGTTTATTCACAGTTACCTTCTTTATAACTACGTTTTCTTTCTAGCTTCTGTGATTGCCCTTTTTAGAGATGTCCATTCCTCTGAAACTACACTGCCTACTGAAATATTCTTTATTGCTCTATCTATAGCATTACACAACTTCAAGAGTATCTCGTCATCCCATACTACCTCCGTATCCAATTTCTTTGTGTACTGATTCTTCCCGACTAATCTCTTAAACTTCAGCCTACACTTCGTCACTACTGCATTGTGGTCTGAGTCTATATCTGCTCGTGGGCGCACCTTACAACACAGTATCTGATTTCGGAATCTCTGTCTGACCAGGACGTAATCTAACTGAAATCTTCCTGTATCACCCTTCCTTTCGCAACTATAGCCGCTCCTCTTATGGTTCTTGATCAGAGCATTCACTAATACTAACGTTAATTCATTACAGAACTCGGTTAGGATTTTTCCTCTCTCATTCCTACTAATAAGCCCACATTCTCCTGTAACTTTTTCTTCTAGTCCTACCCTTGCAACAGCATCCCTGTCCTCGATGACTATTAGAATTTTCACCTCCCTTTAGCTACTGTATTACCTTTCTGCACCCTCAAATACTTTCTCTCCCTCTTCAGGTCTCGTCGTCGGCATGTTACCAGGATTATTGAAGTCGGTGTTGGTTTGCTGTCGATTCTGACAAGAACAACACTATAACTGAACTGCTCACTATTACACACTCATTGCCCTACCTTTCTATTTATAACGAATCCTACTACCGCTACACCATTTTCTGCTGCTGTTGATATTACCCTATACTCATCTGACCAGAAATCCTTGCCTTCTTTCCATTTAACTTCACTGATCCTTACTGTATCTAGATTGAGCCCTTACATTTCACTTTTCAGATGTTTTGGCTTCCCTATCACATTCAAGCTTCTGAGATTCCAAGCCCCGACTCGTAGAACGTTATCCTTTCGTTGGTTATTCAATGTTTTTCTCATTGTCATCTCCACCTTGGCTGTCTCCTCCCGGAGATCCGAATGAGGGACTATTCCGGAATTCTTTGTCAGTGGAGAGATCATCACGACACTTTTACAATTTCAGGTCACATTTCCTGTGGATCCACTTTACGCGTCTTTAATGCAGAGATTTCCATTAACTTTTGCAGCCGTTGACCTTTGCTGAGTCTTCCATCTTTAGAGGCAGTTTCCCATCCCGAGAACAGGGGAGTACCGGGATTCTCTATCTGCTACTCGCCCTCTTTGACAAGGCCATTGGTAGGATGAGCCGGAAGTCTTCGGCTGCCAATACAAGTTACTAATCAAAATTTAAGCGCTTGTGGGTTTCGAACCCGGGACGAAGGAAGTTGTAATCACTAATGAAGGAGATCATGGGTGCGGTTGGGTACTTGCAACCTACATCCTCAATTATTTGATCGGTAACTCCAATTTCTTTCTCCTCCTACATTTTCTCCACTCTAAAGCTCGCTCTCGCAACACGGAGGATTTCGCTTAGTGTCTTAGCAGATGACCTATCATCTGTCCCTTCTTCTTTTCAGTACTTTCTTATGTTCATTTCCTCTCCTATTCTATGCAGAACGACATCTTTCCTTAGCTTATCAGAGCTTCTAATTTTCCGAATTCTTCTGCAGTACCACAAGTCAATAACTTCGAATATCTTCTGTTCCGGTTTTCACTACCATAGAATGCTGTGCTCCAGACGCACATTAACACAACCTTCTTCCTCAGTTTGAGGCATTGCTTGATACTAGCAGTCTTCTCCAGGCCATGAAAGCCCTTTTTTCCAGTACTAGTCTACTTTTTATGTCCTCGTTCCTCCGTACGTCATGGGTTATTTTGCTACCTGGTTGGCAGAATTCCTTAACTTCGTCTACTTTGTGATCCCCGCTTCTGATATTAAGTTTCTCGCTGTTCTCATTTCGCTGTTTCTAATTACTTTGTCTTACCATGATTTACTTCATTCCATTCAACAGATCCTATAAATCTTCTTCACTTTCACTGAAGATAGCAAGATTGTCTTTGATACCATTACACCGTGACTTGAAATCCCACTCTAAAATCTTTATTTGATTTTTGTCATTGCTTCTTTGATGTAAGATTGAACGGTAGGGGTGAAGACTACATATCTGTCCTATACTCATTTTAACAGTGCACTTCCTTTTGGTGTTCAAATCTTATTGTTCCCTTTTGGTTCTTTTATATATCGCTATTTCTCCGATACATTAGAACATCTTCCACTATTTTACATTGACGAATGCGTTTTCCAGGTCGTCAAAACCTATGAATACGTCTTGATTTTTCTTTCGTCTTGTTTCCATTATTAACAGCAACGTCAACTCTGCCTCTCTGGCGCCTTTATCTTTCCTACAGCCAAATGATCGTCATTTGATAGATCCTCAGTTTTCTTTTCCATTCGTGTGCATATTATTCATATTATTATTGTCAGCAACTTCAATGCCTGAGCTGTTAACCTTGTTGTATGATAGTTATCGTACTCGTCGGCTCTTGATATTTTCCGAGTTATGTGGATGACGTTTCCCTAAATGTCTGAGAGTACGAGGGTAATTTCATATTTCAGCTAACAAAGCAAGAAAAAATATTTGTTTTGTAATCAAAGCACTTTACTTCTCAACTTAACGTCCTTTGAGGCATATAGACTTGTTCCAGCGATCCTCCAGGTTTTTATCCCATGGAAATAATAGTTTCTGTAAAAATTTGCAAATTTCTCGTTAACTGAAACCATCGCTTCTTCATTTAATGAAAATTTTCAAGTTACGGAATAGGAAAAAATCTCTTGGGTGACGTATGCTGATTCGGGTGAATTCAAAGCCAGGTCGACGTACTTGTGCGATTGCTATCGCTTATGTGTAGGATGGTGCATTACGAGATGGTGCATTATCCTTATGAGAGAGCATATTTTTGGGCCAACCTTCGTCCTTTTTCAGCCAACGCAAGTTTCAAACGACGCGAAAATGAAGCGTAATAGCGTCCAGTGATGGTTCTGCCTCTTTCCAACTAATCTGTAACGCTTTGGAATCCCAAAAACTATGGCCATCACTATAAAATGGTCTTCGCCTTCCCTATTGCGGTTTCACCAACCTTTGTCTATTGTTTTGGCTGTTCTTTTGAGTCTGGTGCGTAACGATAGATCCAGGTTTCATCAACGCTCACAAATCGGCACAAAATCTCGCGTGGATTGCGATTAATCATCGCCTACGTTGTGTTGAAATGTTGTGCCGAATGCGCCTTTGCCGGCCGGTGTGGCCGAGCGGTTAAAGGCGTTACAGTCTGGAACCGCGCGACCGCTACGGTCGCAGGTTCGAATCCAGCATCGGGCATGGATGTGTGTGATGTCCTTAGGTTAGTTAGGTTTAAGTAGTTCTAAGTTCAAGGGGACTGATGACCTCAGTAGTTAAGTCCCACAGTGCTCAGAGCCATTTGAACCAATGCGCCTTTAAACTGTGAACAATAGTGGCATTCACCTCGCATACAGTTTCTTCATAGCCATTTGTCTGTGCAGGATATTATGCACTCACGCAGTCTCAAAAATCTCGCAAAATTTTATTCTGTGCTCTTACATAACCATATAATACATTTTATTAATGGATTGTTTTCTGGTGACATCAAATGGATGGCTGTAGTGCGCTTCGTCTTCGGTTCTTACCCGACCACGTTTAAACTCATTAATCCAGAAGTAAATGGTCTTTAACGGTAGGTTACAGTACTCACGAGCTTCATAAAATTCTATTTTCATTTATGCGGCAGTTCTACCCTTCAAATGAAACTGTTTAATAACAGCACAAATCTCTGTTTTCTCCTTTTTCGATCGCAGCCGACACAGTGATCATTTCAGATATCGGTCAACAAAAATCTGTACGCTGTACATTGTTGAACTTATTTGTTCGATCCTTGGAATAATCAAGCTTATCAACACACCTCTAGTGCAGCCAAAATGTTCCATTCTTTCATGGTAATTACTAGTTTTACCAAACCACCCTCATATATCGCTAGTCGCATAAACATGAACGTGAATAGAAGTTTTATTGACACAAACTCTTTGGTGTTAAATATTACGATAGTATGTTATCTTTCACTTCTGCGTTATACGACTTTAATCGTCAAAAGCTCTCTCGAATTCCATTTCTGATACTGAATCTCCTGTCTACTCTCTCTCGACTCCTGTTCTTTCTCCTGTCACGTCGTCAGACAAGTCCCCCCGCCGAGCCAAGTGGTGCAGTGGTTATCACAAAGGACTCGCATTCTGGAGCATAACGGTTCAAATCTGCATCCGACTATCCACATTTAAGTTCTTCGAGATTTCAGTAAATCGCTCAGAGAAATTCCTGGATGATTCCTTGGAAAGTACACGGCAAATTTCCTGCCCCATCCCTGAAACCTTCCGATTTTGGACTCCAGCTGTAATGACCTGGGTGTTGACGGAATGTTAAACCCTAACCTTTCTTTGTTTACGTCTTCCTTCTCATGGATGTCTTCTGTGTACTGTTTCCACCTATGCACCCTCTTCTCTGCAGTTAACTGTAGAATTACCATCGTAGTCTTAATGTTACCGCCCTTTTCATTTCACCGAATGTTGTTTTCACTGCACTATATCTTGTCTCAGTCTTTCCAACAATAATTTATTTTGGATTTTTTCTCATTTTTCATGTAGCAGTTTCTGTTTAGCTTGCCTGCACTTCAGAATTATTTCCGTCCTCAGTGACTTGTATTTCGATATTCCTGAATTTCTCTCAACAGTTTTGTATTTTCTTCGATGAGCTGAAGTGTTTCCTCAATTACCCATGGTTTCTTCGCAATTACCTTCTTTGTTTTTCTTTCAGATTGCTTTGATCGCCCTTTTTAGAAACGTTCATTCCACTTCTGCTGCACTGCCTACTGAGCTATTCTTTATGACAGATAACTTCGAGGGTATCACTTCATTCCTTACTATTATTTCCGTCTCACTCCTTACGAGACTAGGCTTTGGGCCCAATTCACACAGAAATGTCGTGATGCGGAAGCGTCGTGGACGTGGCCGTGTGTCCCGCCACCTGCATGTTATCAGATGGAGAAACTCAAACGGAGATGGCGAAATGATGACTCGTCGGTTCGTAGCCCTCACCAAGTCCGGTTTGACGGGCCGAGAGCACACCGAAGGGACGCATGGTGGACTGTCCTAGTGGTGCACTACTGTTCCCATTAATTCGAAGTCATCCTATGTGCCTGTCTACCGACAGTTTTTTAGTAAAACTGTTAAATTTCGCGTAAAACATTAAAAACAACCGTTTTTGGGATTCGAAGTCCCTGTCATTCGATTTTGAGGAAACTATTCGCCAAAAGAAAAAGGGCGTGGGTGGTAGCGTCTTTCAGTAGAAATCAAAACGTCATCGGTCCCGGGTGCTAAACTCACCACCCCTTAAATTTTGATTAATAATCAGCACTCGAGGCCGAAGACTTCCGGCATAAGAAGTTACCCTCATTTTTCCAACGGCCTTATCAAAGAGTTCGGAGAAGCGGACCGAGGCTCAGGCGCTCTCTTGTCCTTGAAAAGCAAAACGTCCCATAAAGCCGTAAGAATCAGCAATGATCAATGATATGAGGATGCACAAGGCAATGGAAACTACTACATTAAAGATACATAGCGTGTATGCGAATAGTATCATCATCGTCTCTCCATTGCTAAAAGATTCTGGAAAAGCTCCCATTCGGTTCTCCAGGACGGAACTGCCAAGGGAGAGGTGATAATGAGATAAAGATTGAATAACAATCGAAAGGATAACGTGAAAAAATCAAAATAGATATGATTGTTGGAAGGGGTGACTCAGCATACAGGAAAGTCAAAACACTATGTTCCTAAGATATGGAATACTGCATGAATATTTCTTCCATTCAGCCTTAATTGGGGTGTCTCAGTTTTCATACGAGCTCAGGATATAGTCATGGGTCCAGATATAGCTAGTTGTGTAACTCTGTACCTCGATGAAGCTTCGTGGAACACTGTGAAATTATTATTGAGTATTCCAACTCATGGCCCGCACTTAATTGACTCACAGACCAAATAAATGTAGGTTTGCCAGTTGAGAGGTGCGTTTCTTGTCATATCCTCACTCCCACCAGAGCAAGGCCTGGTGAAGAGAAACTGGAGGTGACAAAAAATGTTTCTTTGCCAAAGAATGAGGAACGTGTGAGAGCATTCCTCAAGCTTACAGAATTCTTCCACAACATATGTGGCACACTATGAAGACAACAGTGTCCGATTGATGGAGCTGCTGGAAAAGAACCTCTTCTACCGCAACAATCAGTACATGTCAGAATTCAAGCCAATTAAGGATTCGTTGCCACAAAACACTGTTTTATAATACACTGACTTAAATGAACATGTTGATCTCGCTACATACGGGTTCTTTTACACCATCGGTTCTGAAGCTTACCACGCTGGTTGCAAGGGTGAGAGCACGTAACATAAACGAACTGCCTTCAAAAGCCGCATGCTGAGCACTTGTGAACGTTGATATGAAATTATAGAAAAGGAGCTGTTGGCAGTGGTTCGATCAGTATGTGTTCGGCAATCCGGTGACGGTAGTGTCTGCATAAAAGGCACTGAATTTTCTGAATAGTTGCGGGCACCTTAACACCAGCCTGCCATGTTATATATTAGTGTTGCAGGAGCTTAACTACACTGTATAATACGTACCATAAAAGATTAGCGTGGTAACAAAGATAACGTCCCAACTGCCTGTTGATATTCCCACTGTAGATTTGGATCACCTCTAAGAGAAGACGTTAGACACACGACTGAGAAGAAATATTTCTAGGAAAGTCAGGGGCTTCTCTATCGATGGACTTTAATTTTCTCTTGTTTGGGTGAGCAAAAAGGTGAGACACTGGGCCCTCTGATACCTCTCTGATATCTCCTTTGGAAGAGTGCGCCCGTTCATGTTTGCGAGCGTGATGTGTAAATAATTATGGTAATTGTGCTGTTCGCTTTAGATACAGATGTGAATGTGTTAGAGAGAGCAGAAATGAGTGAGACGAAATGCGCCAGAAAATACGGACCTTCTGGATCGGCCATTGTGCATAACTTAATTATGAATGACGAACGACAACATATTGTATGGTAGGACGATGACGATGTTTAGTTTGTGGGGCGATCAACTGCGCGGTCATCAGTCCATTTCTTACACAGTCCAATCTAGCCACTGTCACGAATGATGATGATGATGATGATGAAACCAGTTGCCGGGCAGAGAAAAGCCTCATCCCGGCCGGGAATCAAACCCGGGATCTCATGATCCAGTCGCAGCAACTAGACCACGAGCTGCAGACCTCTTTGATCGGGTGGTGACGTTTCCGTTACCAGTGGAGACAGAAACGACCAGCCGACATCGCTTAATTTGGTATTTTACGCAATACATGAAGGTATCCGGCAGCCTGGCATAATTAACGATGCATGAAGTAGTACCACGGATCGATTATATAATTTCGAAGGGAGCTTTGTAATAATCCAAGGTGTGCTGTTGTTGTTTGCCGTATTAAAGTAATGAATTTAGTATTTTGTCCTTCTTCAGGACAACATTTCCTTATCAATTACATTATCGATCCGTGACGCTACTTCATACATCGTTAGTTACTCAGGCTGCCAGATGTTTTCATACATAGCGTAAAATACCAAATTAAGCGATGTCGACTACCTGTCTCTGTCTCCACTCGTAACAGAAACGTGACCAGCCCGTCAAAGACTATGACGCCATTCGTCATTCAGAATTAGGTTATGTACAAAGGTTGCACTATAAGAACCTTATTCACTGGAGCATTCACACTGTAGATCTGGATCACCTCTAAGTGAATGTGATGGATATACGATTGAGAAGAAATATTTATGGTAATGTCTCTGACTCGTAGCTCTATTTTCGAAACAATGAGCACCCTGCTTCACGCAACTAATGCCCTCCTTCAGAAGATTGCAATGATGTTACTTAAAATTTTCCGAAAAGGAAACCGCTAAAGGAACAAACGTTGTGCTTTACAACTGGTTGCCGATAATTTCAACAAACAGTTTGGAATGTATAATTTCACTCTTATTACAGGAAGTCAATGACTAGGTCGACAGTTTTTGCTACATAGTGGGGTGGTCGTCGTATCTGGGGTCAGACGGGGTATTCATACTTGCGGAGATTTCAAGTAAATGTGTTGAAAGAGCACTAATGTAAATACTAGCAGTGGGACAGCTGTTCGTGGAATACGGGACCAGCCGGACCTCACTCACAAGGGAACCTCCCCATCGCACCCCCCTAGGATTTAGTTATAAGTTGGCACAGTGGATAGGCCTTGAAAAACTGAACACAGATCAATCGAGAAAACAGGAACAAGTTGTGTGGAACTAAGAAAAATATACTAACTGAGTAGTCCATAAGAAGATAGGCAACATCAAGGATAGTCTAAGCTCAGGAGCGCCGTGGTCCCGTGGTTAGTGTGAGCAGCTACAAAACGAGAGATCCTTGGTTCAAGTCTACCCTCGGGTGAAAAGTTTAATTTTTCATTTTCAGACAATTATCAAAGTTCAAGCACTCACACATAATCAGCTTCGCTCTCCAAAATTCCAGGACATGTTCATATTTGCTTGGACATATGTAGGATTTGACGGTCTACACACGGAAAAATTTGAAAACGTTAAAAACATATGTTTTGACAGAGCACAGGGAAAATCGTGCGACTGTGAAACTGCTGCATTCATTTGTTGCAGTTTATGTGACAAACTCTGTCTTCATCACTTTTTTGTGAGTGATATCACATCCACAAGAAAACCTAAATCGGGCAAGGTAGAAGAATCCTTTTACCCATTCGCCAAGTGTACAAGTTAGACGGATCGACAACATATTCCTGTCATGTGACGCACATGCCGTCACCAGTGTCGTATAGAATATATCAGACGTGTTTTCCTGTGAGGAATCGGTTGACCTATGACCCTGCGATCAAATTTTTTCGGTTCCCATTGGAGAGGCGCGTCCTTTCGTCTACTAATCGCACGGTTTTGCGGTGCGGTCGCAAAACACAGACACTAAAATTATTACAGTGAACAGAGACGTCAATGAAAGAACGGACAGATCGTAGCTTTGCGAAAATAAAGAATGTAAACTTCTCACTCGAGAGAAGACTTGAATCAAGGACCTCTCGTTTCGCAGCTGCTCACGCTAACCAGGGGACCACGGCGCTCCTGAGTTGACGCTATCCTTGATGTTGCTTATCTTGCGCTTGGACTACACAGTTTGTATATTTTGCTTACTTTTTTCATAGTTCGACACAACTTCTTCCTGTTTTCTCGATTGATATGTGTTCAGTTTTTCAAGGCCTATCCACTGTGCCAACTTATAACTAAATCCGAGGGGGGTGCGATGGGGAGGTTCCCTTGTCAGAAGTGGGTCGACTGGCTCTCCGGGAAAGCGCGTGCTGGCGGTCGACACACTTCGCTGTCGCATCGGACACGCTGCGACCTCCTCTCTTCGACTAAGAGCAGGTAATGCTCAGAGGACGTAGGCTACAAGTATGCAATATCCTGACGCAAGAGTTACAAGCGATATTTCTTGTGTAAAAAAATACTGCTTTTTATTTTTGTTTTGTGTGAGCTACGTTAATGATTCAAATGGCTCTAAGCACTATGGGACTGAGGTCATCATTTCATTCAGAGACTACGCCATATTATTGCTACGCATGGTGGATATGTGGAAAATATCGTACTATAGAGTTTCCCAGACCGCAGCGCCATCTGTTGTTGAGAATTGTAACTACTGTAATTTCGAAAGTTTGTCTGCCTGAAAATGTACTGTTGTCCCAAGCATATTGCAACAAACGGTGTATTTCTATCGCTGCTCGTTTAGTTTTTATTGCCGTTTCAAATATACCGGTCAATTTTGAAACACCCTGTATGATATCCAAGAGCAGCTCACAAGACTAGGCCATTATTTTCTTCAGGCTGTGTATTCTTTATAGATGCGTCAGATGGTTATATGAAAAGGCCCTCCAAAAACGTGAAAAAGCTGCGCAGTCCTGCTGACAGCGTCGCTACCATGGCCCCATTTTGGCCATTGGGCAAGGCAAGGCAGTAGAAGTAAACAATAGCCACTACCGCTGTATGTTTCCGGCGCACTCGCTTCCATTATGTCAATACTTTAGGCACCAGCCTGCTCTCTCACCAAAGACCCGTTTTTTCGTTGTATTCTCGGTCCCTCCTATCTCAAATCCAACGTATAGTGCCTCCTAGGCTCACAAAATCATCCAGAAACAAGTAAGTTCAGCATCATATTAAATAAAAGGAAATGTGGCTTCATAGAGCTCAGAATTCAGTGTGGCCGCGTATATTTAAATGAACGCAAGCCCTATAAGAGCCAGTCTGATATCATCCTCTAAACACAGATTCAGTCTTATTTTCTAGGAAACTGGGATGCAGATTTGCCTGCCACGTTTCATAAAATTCCCCTTTCTATGAAAACTTTGCTCTATTGGTGACCATCCTACGTTAGGTAGCAGGCCAGCAATTTTATTTCCAGAATGAAATTTCCACTCTGCAGCGGAGTGTGCGCCGATATGAAACTTTCTGGCAGATTAAAACTGTTGCCGGACCGAGAATCGAATACCTTTCGCGAGCAAGTGCCCGCGAAAGTCAGAGGTCTCGAGTTCGAGTCTCGATCGGGCATACAGTTTCAGTCTGACACGAAGTTCCAATTTCATTACCGTTTTATCGACTTGACTTGACATACTTGACTTCACATACAAAAAAGTTCTCGAACTGGAGTGAACCGACAGAAGTATTAGAGTATCTATGAATACTGTTTTTCTATTTCTCGAAATTAATTTAAGTCAAAAGTCAAAAGTGAATGGAGATGTTGAGGAGACAGTAGATGGCATTTCAGAGTTAAGAAGTGCCAGACCAGGCGTCCACTGAGGCAAAATTACGTGAGATGTCATTCAGAATTAATAGAGGCATGTCGTAACTTTCGTTGAGGACGTAATCAAGAAGATACATACACAAATTGAAAACAAGTTGCATGATGAAGGGGCGCTTTACAATGTCCGTCTGATACTAACAGCTAATTTGATATGATTAAAATATTTGTTTTTCGTCTGATGACACATACTTTCAGAATAATTCCTGTTCATAACATCTCACTTGAGGGCCAGATGGACGAATCAGTTTATCTATTTTTCAAAGAACTAAATGTTGAACAACTTTTTAAATACATTCCACAACAATCGTAAAAAAACCCACGTCCTGCATTGGTTCTCAAAATCAGGGTAAACTAAAATGTCTAGAAAGTGTTAAGGGTGCAGAAGAAGGAATAAATACTACCAAAGGCTCTAACCCCGAAATGAGACGCAAATGGTGTTGACGCTGAAGAGTAGTGCAAGAAGATTTTACTAAATAACTATTACAAGTATTTACTTCACTTTTTCTTTGGACGATACATGATTAATAAGCGTTCAAACAGAAAAATTTGAGGTGCACTACATGAAAATACTCAGTCTAGTTATTATTGTTGTACTGGTCAATGTAACAGTGCCAATGGCAGCTGACATTCATTTATACCATGGTGTTGTAGTTTCTGTTACGCAGAAAGTGTTGAAAAATTGCGTGACTCATTTCCGTCAATGGCAACTGGAATACGTAAATTTCTTTTCAGCACTATCATCTCCAAATTACACTTATGTTTATATTTCAATTTTAAACAAACCTGCGAGACGTCTGTGCTAGATATTCAACGATGGACTGGTGTGGTCTTGTAGGAAGCCAATTTTTCCTACTCCCAGGTTGCACATAACAACTGTA
Source organism: Schistocerca piceifrons (assembly GCF_021461385.2). Classification (NCBI taxonomy): domain Eukaryota; kingdom Metazoa; phylum Arthropoda; class Insecta; order Orthoptera; family Acrididae; genus Schistocerca; species Schistocerca piceifrons. Next base: position 443,775,436 of record NC_060140.1, on the reverse strand, counting down.
AAAATCCAGATAGCCCCTCAGAAACGAAGTGTTACAATCGAGTTGCTGTTGTTATAATGGCAAGCCAGGACTCAATGCCATCGTGTACAGAAAACAAAGGAAGTAGCACAGAGTGGATTGTCAAGGAACCTCCCAAGCAGCCGTGATTTTGGGCCGGTCCACAACTAATGGTTCAAATCGCTCTGAGCACTATGGGACTTTACTTCTGAGGTCATCAGTCCCCTAGAACTTAGAACTACTTAAACCTAACTAACCTAAGGACATCACACGCATCCATACCCGAGGCAGGATTCCAACCTGCAACCGTTGCGGTCGCGCGGTTCCAGACTGTAGTGCCTAGAATCGCTCGGCCACCGCAGCCGGCAGTCCAGTAGAGTGGGACTGCAAAATGTGAGCTCATGCAGTCGATTCCTGCCCCGTGACACCTTGAGTACAACGTTACTGCCATGTTTGCGGTGGGCTGCCCGAATCACTCCTACGCTGAAACACGTAAATTATTCTTGTCAATTGAGAAGTCTTCTATTCTTACTTTGTGGGTTTAGGATGCCAACAACTAGATTTCATTTTAAGAAATAAATGAATTAAATTCGTGTTACTTTTTGGCGCATTTTCGTATGAGTATTCAGTGAGGCGAGCAACGACTGATTACGAATTACGTAACTACTTTAGACAGACACAATGGTTTAGTGTTAGGTCATTAACTCTATATAATATTTTTTTTTTTTGAGATACATGTTTAGAAGTAGACGGCAGTGATAAACTTAAGCATTTAATAGTCTTTCACAAATTGTGTGTCATCCCAGGATATGGGTGATATTTGAGTATAACTGCAAAAGCGGTGAAATTACTATCACATGGCTCCATGATCGTGCCCCTATGATTCTCTTAAATTTATCTTCTTTTATTACTCCAGAGTAATATTCCTATCGACATACTATGTACGGCAAAATTTGCGCACAGCAACCGACTGGCGTCACTAATCTATATTTCTCAAAGCCACACCTCCACGTTATCTCTGACACCTCTTTTTGCGTTGTTTAAGGTTTACTGGGTGCTATTGTATAGGAAACTTTTGATAACTCCCTGTTATATTAGTAAGTAATTTGAGATTCATGTGGCGACGTTCACAAAAAGTTTATGTTAGTTTACAGAAGATTATTCAGATGAGTAGCACAAAAATGAGATCTCTCTGATAATTTTGTCATTTAATTCAGTGTGAGTTTGTTTCTTTGGATCACAATAAATTCAATATCGAATCACCATGTACTCATAAATTCATAATTAATAGTTATAATAACGTCAATCAATCCAAACCCAAGGCTTCAGAATCTTCTGACCTCTTTAAAGTTTTTATTTTAATTACAATGCTCAAGTTGCACATGTTTTCACCTATATGAGAAGGCGTCATATGACTCCCGGAAGGTATTACTGACATCTTTGTCGATACAGGTTTCACGACACTGTTGATGTTTAAAATTTATCGATTACTTTTCCGTCTCAGTTGCACATTTATTTTATTTTATTTTCCGATCGAGGTTGATTACCTTCAGATCTCTGTAGTTACGTAAGAAACTACTTGCATCCACTTAAACTAAGCATCAGAATTGCGTAATTACAACTCATTCAGTGGAAGAACCTTTGAGACTGGATCAATAAAAGACGGCGGTTTTAATATTTGAAGTGTTCTGCAGTCTGCCCCGCTTGAGGTGGCCTGCAATGCACATAGTGTCCTTACAACGAAGTCAAGCTGTCACCAAGCCATATTTTCGGATGTTGTTCAACTCATGCGACACATTGGCTTGAATGTCGGCTATGTCGTCAAAGACTGATACTTAAAGTCATTTCGGAACCTTGTCATTTTGTGAAAAGTGCATATTGATTACACAAAGTCTCCTCAATCAAGATGATTTGTTTCAAATCAGAATAGTCCGAATTTTGTTTTTCAATCAAGTCGTGGTAGGTGCCCACATGTCGTATTTGTTCGGGGGTCAGTGCGTGGGGAACAAAGTCAATGTGCCATTAACAAACTTTGTACATACTTTTCTCTTCTGCAAACTATTCTGGATAATAACTTGTACACTTGATTTACTGATGTTGCTCCATTGTGATCTGTGACAACAATGATGACACGCTGCGCAACAATGCCTGCTCTCATCCAACTGGTCGAACTCACGTCTCTTGTTTGCAGTTCTCAGTTCATGCTGTCAATGTAGTTACAGCGCTGACGACAGCTATACAATGGGAATAAGACCGTTTTGCAATTTTTTAGATGAGCGGATGGACGATGATCAACTTTAATCGTAAATGTCATGCAACAAACTTTGATACTGGCACGGAAAAGTAGACAATTAATGTTAATCTTCATAAAGTATGAGCTCTACTATCACAGAAAAGAGAAGTGTCTAATGTTTTAGTTACGAATAAGTGAATGTCATATAGGAAGAGGTATCCAGGAAAGGTGCTGTGGTATAATGACTATGACAGTATGGAATGAAATCCATGTATACACTGTCTTCCCAATTTTTTCTTCAACGACCATGTATATTTCTGTCGTTATTACTAGCAGAAAACTTGTTGTATGTGTCCTAGTGTTCTGCTAACAGAAGTAAGACGCCATTAACTGCTGTGAATCTGTGAAGTGTAAGCACGATGTTTACACTTCTGCACTTCACATCTACCGATTGAGAAACACGCAAGAAGGCCTCACACATTTCTTTGAACAGCTCGTGTTTGAACGCAGCTTAACAGTTTATCTACATGACAGAGTAAGCTAGGGCAGCACGTTTGTGGTGAGTCTGCTGGGTACACTCACAAAAGAATCTTCTTCTGACCGTCTTGTGTGTTTATTATCTCATGTCGTCGATGTGACTGCCGTTCACACAACTAAATTTACTCAAACGCTCGCGTTACTTTCTACGTGTTTCGCAACGGTGGAAAGGTTTAAAAAAGAAAAGACTAATTTACAGTCAAGGTTCGGTACAACTTCGAAACAATTTGACTTTTACTGGTCAATTTATGTAATACTACAACGTACATCCTCAGTACCTTCAAATTCCACAAACTTATTACATACGACGTTGTTGTAGCCTCAAAGTTCATTTTGCATACCTCTCTTTACGAAACTTTACTCTTTCATAACTAGTGTATTTTTTTACCAAAGAATCTACTACTAACAACGATACTAAACTCTAAATACAGTACACTGACATCTTCCAATACCAGCCAAAGGTTTTAAAGGGTAACTGTGAATACTACTTTCAGACATTTCATTTTAAGGATTAGATATGCAACTTATTACTAGGCCACTATGGTTATTTGATCACTTTGACCATAGAATGGAATATCATGCAGAACACACTGAATGAAAAGGCACCATATGTTTTACATAATTTGTATTTCCCTGGTAGTATTGAAGAATGATGTGTTGCTTCTTAAGATTTGGAGATGTTAAAATAATACAGAGTAATACGCTGTGCTCAAATCATGGCACAATTGGATAAATGTTTTTTTACCTAAGTCATGATACAGCTGCATCCATCTATCTCTCAGTGTCGTGTCCAACTCACAATTCATATTACACTCCTCTCCAGAACGGTGCACTGCAGAAGCAGAACCGAGTTTCTACTTTAAATTTTACCTATTATGCAACTTTATACGATTGGGGCTACATGGCTCATACATCTACGCCCGCTCTTCATAGTCCATATCACATGTAGTCTTTATATATTTTCAGACGACTTACATAAAATACAGAGAATAACAAAAAGTGGTTATAGCATAAATAGATTATATTTGTTTGTGCAATGAGAATAATAAAGAGAAATTACGGGCAGGTAGATTTAGTCTATGAGCATTGCCAGCAGTGGACATAAGTCAAGGGACAGAGAAGAACATGCTTAATCAAAGCAGTAGAAGAAATAAATAGATATGACAGTCAGAGAGACAAGAGGAGGAAGTAGGACTCGTATAAATGGGGAAATAAGTGAGAAGTAAAGCTCTGTTTGACGAAGTGACTGTGTGTGCTAATTACCTTGGAGAAAGATATTGGATTGATGAAAGGAAGTATTTCATACCTTTCTTAAATGCAGGAGTAACTGAATTGTAAGAAGAGTGTGGGATAGGCTGCTCCACAGGCAGAAAGCTGCAATGAAGAAGGAGTTTGAGGACATGCGTGTTTCACTGATTTGCTCAGTTAGGAGACTACGAGATGAGAACTTATGCTCAAATTATTGACCTGATAGGGTATGATACGACGTACTGGGATGCTTGATCTCCGAGAAAGTGATGGAGTTGACGTAGGCTATGCTGGTCATTCAACGTTTCTGGTCGATAACTTCTTGAATGGCGTTTAAAAAAGTGACATCACAAAGATGAGTGTTGCTGTCGTTATTCACACATTCATAGTTTTATGAATACCGAGTGCCATGTTCAATTTGACCGTTGCTGTGGAGGTCCGTCAGACCGTGACTGCACGAATTTATGTTTCACATCCTGCAGATGCATACTGCGAAACTTACGGAAGGCAAATTGCTCAATAATAGGCTAGAAAATTCATTGCTGCACAATTAGACTGTTGGTGACAGATCGATGGAAGGATTTACTCCGTAAAATACTTAGAAATAACTATCCTCAGTGAAATAAAGTGTAAAGACCACGGAAAAAAGAGTAGGAGAAGTAAATACCAGACTGAGATTCATGGAAAGTATCTTTAGGAACTTTAGTTCATCAAAATATCTGTTCGACTGTTTCTTGAGTGAAACTTCCTGGCAGATTAAAACTGTGTGCCCGACCGAGACTCGAACTTGAGACCTTTACCTTTCGCGGGCAAGTGCTCTACCATCTGAGCCACCGAAGCACGACTCACGCCCGGTACTCACAGCTTTACTTCTGCCAGTACCTCGTCTCCTACTCTGTTTCTTGAGTACTGCATCAGGCTGGGACTCTAACCATTTTGGGATGATAGAAGAGATAAGATCCAACAAAGAGCTACTAATTTCGCTACTGGCTCATTTAGTCGGCTCGAGAGATTACAGTGCTGCTCAACAGTGTCCTGTGTCAGAGGGCGTGAGAGGCGTATTGAGCAAAACGGAGAGGTTTACCACTGAAATTTCGAGAGAGTACGTTGCGGAAAATGCCAGGCAACCCATTATTTCTTCTCACACTAGTCTCACGAAATGACCACTACAGGAAACACCAAGAAATTAGAGCATTACCGACAATTATTCTTCGCACGTGCCATTCGCGAACGGAAGACGGAAGGGGGGATCGGACTGTATCCTCCGCCACACACGATCAGGTGGCTTGTGGAGTGTAGACGTAGATGGAAAGAAAAGCTTAGTTTTTCTGTGCGGACCTACAGTATGTTACGTTCAACTGTGGGGAAGATCCACAGCTACAACCAAGCACTTCACTGTCATCTTACGGTAGTTACATAAGAGAAATTTTCTATGCGGTTCATGTACCAAGGATATTCTAATCGTCAGACACGTATAACATACCGAAAGAGGGGATATCTAGTATATCTAATACTATTCTCGTGTATGGATTTAATGAACCTAAATAAGATGAAAGTTGTGACCGTTGTGTTTCCATTTGTTAGCTGTAGTATCATGAAACATCACAAAGTCGAGTTGTAGACAAAGGGGAAATCTGAACCACTCGCTCTGGTCAGTAAATAAATCTATTATTAAACCAGAAGAGTAAGTTTAACGTTCGTTCCTTTCTCTGGATTGCTAATTGACTGGTGATTGAGTCTGTTCCCTGTGTAAAATGAAAAAAAAACCGCCAGAGAGGAATCAACAGCTTCAGAGTACAGAAAATTAAATTAATTAGTTTGTCGGCCACTTAGCTATGCAAGCGTTGCATGATAGTAAGGGATCTTGAAATCTACGTCAATGATAAGAGTAACTGATAATTATTTGCTGATAAAATTAATGTGGAGCAAATACCTGGAAGCTCAAATGAAATTACATAATGAGCTAACACTGCTGTGAGTAACGAGATTATGTGGACGTCTGTACAAAGAAAAAACAATATCAGCTTATCTGAGCAGCTCGAGGATTTAAATTTAACGAGACGAAAGGAGGTTACAAATTATAACCAGTTAAGCAACAGATTTTACGTGGGAAAGTAAGTACGTGGCAAGCTGCTCAGAATATAAATTACGCTACCGCAATTGCAGCAATTCCATTTTCGCAAAAAAACAGCAATCCTGCACTGATCAGTACCACAAATCGATAGGTACAAGAATCACCCAGAACTTTAGTTCGAAAGCGTCAACTGCTCACTCTCCAAAAAATTCTCTCTGTAGGAGACGATTCAATGTTCTTGGCAATGTGATGGACGAGAATATCGGTTTACGGAGAAACGCGCTAGAGCGGGCGCGCGCGCGCGCGCGAGCGTTCACACACAGGCACACACACACACACAGAAAGAGAGATTGGTAATTACCTGGAGCAGAGCTGCCTCGATTGGTCAGCTGTTTAGCACCCAGCATGGTGGCAGAGGAAACTCATTCGACTGTATACAACATACTTTGGAGCAAAAGCAACTGACCTTCCACAGTGATTAGGTGGCCAGGAAAGACACAAATACTATGGTCAGTTATTCTCTGCTGACAATAGTGGCAACACAGCGTCCATTGACATGAATGTGACCAGGCTCCAGTTCTACCAACAAAAACATGGTGCAAGCCACGGCCCAGTATCGGGCCTGAGATGAAATAGTAAATACTGTCTAGGGGTTGGTCTGGTGATTGCTTCAGGACGAAACAACGGCCGTACTTCAGCTGAAAAGTAGGAAGCCTTGCAAATGTGGTAGGTACGTTCTACATGACCATATCAACAGGAGTCCTTGGTGCAGCCGAAAGCTACTCATGAGCAACCTTAAAAAGTGTTTCCTTTCATCTGGCAGATGAAAGTACACTGACTGAACAGATTTAAAGTTAAAATTGTTTTTCCGTGATTTCAGTATTGGTGGCAATAGGAGTTTGGTGTATTTTCAAAAACTGGGGTCGTTGAACTTTCCCAGTAAAACTGTGGTGTTATAGAATGATAATTGGGGTCAACTCCTGTCCCTCTTGTTTTGCTTCAAGTGGCTTTTGTGCTTAACAACTTCAGTTTTATCAGTTTTTAGCTGTTCAAGCTGGAGGTAACACCTGGGTGAATTTTATGAAATGTGTATCGCTATGTCTAAGAAAATTTGTCCAAGGTTGTTTAATCTAATATATATTGTTAAGAACAGCCCATAAATCAACCAGCCATCTCACTCCCGTATCAAGCTGTTACACAGTGGTAGCAGAATGGGGTTTCTTCTGACTATGTGAATTAATATTATTTAGTAGTGAAATTCGGTATCGATGAATTTCGACTCACGTACTCAATATGTCTCAGGATAGCCTCCACCTGAACTACAGGCAGGAGTAAACCCATTCCGCTAATTGCTAATGTTCTGTTCCATTACTGGACATTGTCAGCAATAAAGATGCGATTTTAAAAGGGAAACAGTAGTAGGCTGAAGTGCGAGTTGGAATCTGTATCAGGCACGAAGACATACTAGGTTAATCTGTGCAGCTGTGGTAACTGCAGTGCAATTGTCAAATAACGGCTAGCACATGTGTGTAGTTACCAGGAGACCCAGGTATGAATCCCAGTGCTAGAAAATTTTTTATTCATTGCACCGGCCTATGTCATTTGCTTGGATGAAAGTTAGAGTATATCTCAGGAACAAGAACATTATGAGGTTAATGCCTTATTTGAATATGTAATGTGATATTCAGTGCATCAAAGCGAGAGACCAAGTGGTTATCAATTTTACCGGTTTCAGGAAAGAGCTCGTTCCTTGTCGGTAACTATGAAATAAATGTGCGCTCCAAATCTGGAGAAAAAATTAGACGGCAGCTTCTCGTGGGGAAACTGTATTTTGTGGTGAAATGAGTAGAAGATTTGTTGATAGGAATCAAGCGGTCACAACAGTCCAAGAGTGTGGTGATATGTCTACTAAGTTAACAAATCCTTTACTTGGTTTGTTACAAGGATGTAGAAAATTGTCTGTTGATACCTTGGTGTCAATAGAATGCCTCTTATGGTTCCTAGATGATTACAAGAACAAGGTGTAAACTATGGTTTCTGGAGAGCAACAGTTTCATCAGCTGCTACAAGTTAATGTATTATGTTAATACAGCGGCAGTGGCACACTGTAGTCTCTATGAATTCTGTCAGTATTTGTGGAAGGATTCGACAGCCCCACTGGAGCTGAGGGAATTAGTGCAAATACACTATTGACAGGTACAATAAACAAAGGGCCATTAACACAGTATGTCTGTAACATCAGGAACCCAGATAAACTGTCATGTTTACTATATTGTGAAACAGAGGTTAAAAGCAATACTCTCGGAGGATAAATCCAGATGTTATGTGTCGGTTGCATCTTGCATCGAGATAGCCGTCGTCCAATGACTCACAATATTTATTATGGCAGCTCGACAACTTCCATTACATGGACACGAAGCGAAAGGAAGCCAGGAATATGGGAGTCGATGGTGCCAAAGGACAGCAGCCAGCGCTAACTTACAGCTACTGTGGCGTCGGATAGGTGTTTTATTTATGGAGTCATGCCCATATTAAACGCGAGTATCCTGGAATGTTCTGCTCAAGAACAGCAGAAACTGTATAGCTGAAAGGAAATAAAGACAAGGCTAGAGTGAGGAGGCCCACAGTGTGTAGTAATATAGTGGCGACGTCTATCATTCCTGTTCCGTATATTGTACATATACGTGCGAATGATGAACTAGTTTGTGTCATAATTAACATGAGAAATGTAGTATTATTAATGAGTGAACGACGGTACCTCATGTATCACACCGAAGCGCCAAAGAAACTGGTATAGACATGCATATTCAAATGTAGAGATATATATACAGGCAGAGTACGGTGCTGTGGTCGACAACTGCTATATAAAACAAGTATGTAACACAGCTGTTAGCTCGATTACTGCAGCTACAATGGGAAGTTATCAAGATTTAAGTGAGTTCGAATGCGCGATGGGATACAGCATCTCCGAGGTAGCGATGAGGTGGGTATTTCCCCGTACGACCATTTCACGAGTGTACCGTCAGTATCAGGAATCAGGTAAAACATCAAATCTCCGACGTCGCTGCGGCCGGAAAAAGATCCTGCAAGAACGGGGCCAACCACGACTGAAGAGAATCGTTGACAGAAGTGCAACCCTTCCGCAAATTCCTGTAGTGCCGGGCTATCAACAAGTGTCAGCGTCCCAACCACTCAAAGAAACAATACCGATATGGGCTTTAGAGCCGAAAAAACACTCTTGTACCCTTGATGACACCATGACAAAAGGCTATACGCCTCGCCTGGGCCCATCATCACCTGCATTGGACTGTTGGTGACTGGAAAGGTATTGCCTGGTCGGACGAGTCTCCCTTAGGATTTTATCGAGCGGATGGACGTGTACTGGTATGGAGACAACCTCAGGAATCCAAGGACCTTGCATGTCAGCAGAGGACTGTTCAAGCTGGTATAGGCTCTCTAATGGTGCGGGGGGTGTGCAGTTAAAGTGATATGGAACCTCTGATACTTCTGGATACGACTATGACAGGTGACACGTACGTTCGCATCCTGTCTGGTCACCTGCATCCATTCTGGTCCATTATGCATTCCAAAGGACTTGGGCAATTCCAGCAGGACAATGCGACATCCCCCAAATCCATAATTGCTACAGAGGGGCTTCAGGAACACTCTTCTTAGTTTAAACACTTTAGCTGGCCACCGAACTCCTCAGATATGAACATTATTGAGCATATCTGGGATGCCTTGCAACGTGCTGTTCAGAAGAGGTCTCCAATGTTTCGTACTATTAAGGATTTATGGACAGACCTGCAAGATTCATGGTGTCCGTTCCCTCCAGCACTACTTCAAACATTATTCGAGGCCTTGCCACCTCGTGTTGCTGCACTTTTGCGTGCTAGCAGGTGCCCTACACGATATTGGGCAGGTATACCAGTTTCTTTGGCTCTTCAGTGTATTTAGTTAGTAGTTATCCCCCAATGAGTACGAAACTCGAGAGACGCAGGGTGGCTAACTCAGGTAAGCAGTACCTGTTGGGAGAATTCACCATTAATCTGAGGGTCCAGGGTGTGACATAGGTATTTAAGGTAAAGGTAGTGCGTATGTTAGTTGTCTCTGTGATCATTGGCTCTGACTTTATCGAACACGCAAGTATTATTATTAGAGGGACAAGAAATTTTAGCCGTCCGCTGAGGTCGAGCAGTTCTAGGAGCTTCAGTCCGGATCCGCGTTGGTGCTATGGTCGCAGGTTCGATCCTGTCTCGGGCATGGATGTGTGTGATGTCCTTAGGTTAGTTAGGTTTACGTAGTTCTAACTCTAAGGTACTGATGAACTCAGATGTCAAGTCACATAGTGTTTAGAACCATTTGAACCATTTTGATTAGGAATTTTAGTTCCAGTTGGTAGGGGGCGAACTTAAAATTTTCGAGGACTATCTCATGAGGCACCGTAGCTGACTATCGGCGTCAGAATAACATATAAACAAGCGCCTGCTAATTTAAGCCATCTACTTCCAGAGCAGGCCTTGCAGTAGCACCGTGTACGTGAGTCATATCCATATATGCTTACTGATGCTTTTGTTATTAAAAAATTTGGCGAATACAAAATCGAACATGCCTCTGAGAATCCAGTCAGGCAACCACCAAACCGGTTTTCTCTTCCAATAACGAAACGCTTCAAGCTAGTCACTGATGGAAAGTCTAAATATGGATTCATCTTCTTCTTTTCCGGTGCCTTTGTCCAATAGTGTCGCAGGGTCGGTATGGTTATGGGCAGATTGGACAGGGTTAATCTGAGGGATGGTCGGATGCCCTCCCTGTCGCCACCCCGTTACGCGAATAATGATGAGGATGATAAAATGATGACGACAACACAAGGAAAACACGAGCACCCAGTCCCCCGGCAGAGAAAATTCCAATCCAGCCGGGAATCGAACCCGGGGCCCGTGAGCCATAGTCATTGGAAGGTGAAATTTGTGGTGTTTCAGATGTAATTTTTTTTTTCTTCCCAGTGCACTACTATTGATCAGAGACGAACTGAGACAGTTCATAAATATTCACCTCCTAAGAGTTTCAAACCCTAGATAAGATTCATTGGACTGATAAATTTGTTCAGAAATTTATACCAAAACTCTCCTGAATTGGAGGTAGTTGACTGAATTCAGAGAGAGAGGAACGATACTTGTGTGGGGCTCTCCCATACAAGTCGCCAATGAGAGTCTTGATATTAGCAAAAGCCTCGTACTGGCGAGTCCAAAATTTTCGAGTGAAATCACGTTTCAAACTTACTCATCTATGACGGATGTGCCTGACATTCTTTCATAAAAATTCTCATCAAAAAGATGTCCGATGTATATGCCTCTCACAGGATGTTGATATTAGATGCAAAAAGTTTTGGCCGGCCGAAGTGGCCGTGCGGTTAAAGGTGCTGCAGTCTGGAACCGCAAGACCGCTACGGTCGCAGGTTCGAATCCTGCCTCGGGCATGGATGTTTGTGATGTCCTTAGGTTAGTCAGGTTTAACTAGTTCTAAGTTCTAGGGGACTAATGACCTCAGCAGTTGAGTCCCATAGTGCTCAGAGCCATTTGAACCATTTGAACCAAAAAGTTTTGTTTACCTAGTGGAAGCGCTGGCAGTGCTGTTCACCCTTGAGAAATTCTAAGCATATCTGGAGCATCCTCCATTCAGTCTTAGAATGGATAACCGCGCTCTTAATTGGGTTCTAGGAAGGCTCGAGGACACCTCTAATTGCCATGCGGAATTCAGATGTTCATCATTCAGTTTAAACTGCGTCACATATGCAGAATGTATAATGTTAATGCTGACGGACTTCGACGTATATTTAGGGAAGAGGATAAAGAACACTGTATTAGGTAGACCTTTCAAGAAACGCTCAACAAGAAACGAAGTCAATTAGTGCTATACTCACCCAAGTTTCGATGTTGTTTTAGGACATTGTAAACCACACAGATCCTACTGTTAAAGGGAAAATATGGAGAAAGTTAGGGCGAAAGAAAAATTTAAGTGCTATCATTTGGAAGATAGTGTTCCTTCTATTAGACCAGAGGAAGGGATAGAGGTCAAAATAATTTAACCGTTTTAAGCTCTTGACTGTCTACATACATGGCTCGTGGCGTATTTAAAAGCTTTCAGCTTTTCTTCTTATTTGGAATGACTTCATGGTAACGGCAAGTGATACAGAGATCTTTCAGCGAAGTTGTTTCCATAATTTGTTGCACCTGTTTCAGTATTCAGAGATGAAACTAATTTTGAGTTTTTGCTTGTAAGGCCCAGTCACCGCTACCACCCATTTAGACATTTTGGGGGTGGGAGTCTGTCCATAGATAGACACGGCACCATTCAACCTTTTCCGGCTGGGAAATTTAGAATTAGTTGCATATAGAAGCGTAAACAGAGCGCGCGCCATTAAGCAGAAGGATACTTGCAGTGATACAACTACTCCTGAGACCGAGCTGAAACGGTAAGCATAGGACGAATGGTTAGACCAGTGGTCGCTGCTGGACGGAGAAATGGCCTTACTTCGGGTGAACACTCGCGAGTCTAGCCGAGTGTTCTGCGGTCCTCCTACACGACCATGTCCACAAGAATACCGATGCCACACCTACTCATGAGGAAGCTTCAGAAATGATTTATGGAAATCTCTTAGTTTGCACGGTTGTACAATGGCTTATCAACTTGTAACGTACAATTGTGTTTCCTTGTCTTTAGTATTCGGGTCAATAGAAGATGACGTGTACGCTTCAAAATTGGCGCCCTTGCTCCCAACCAGTAAAATTGTGATGTTATAATCTAATAATTAGAGTCAACGACTGTGCTGAGCTTCTTGTTTTGCTTAAAGTGGCCATCATGCCTTAGTTTAAGGTCTGTTATTTATGGCCTCTACAAGCAACAGCTTTCCCTATTTTATGAAATGTAAGGCGGTTTTCTCAGACTGTTGGCGGCAATTTATTTGTTGTGATGGTTGTTATAAGAACAAGTCCTTTAAACAACGTTCTACTCTCTTACTTCTTCATTGCGCAATAATGCGCAATATGAGGATTATCCGAAAGAGAAACGTATCTGGAACACACGACTGAGCTAAAGAAGGAGCTGATAATTTCTGCGACTGCTAAAGGTTTTAAACGTGCGGATAGATATTGAAGGAACGTGGCTATATAAAGGCTTATCAAAGATTATTTAAAACTGGCGCTTGGAATGTCCTCCAGGCTAAACAACAGTACAGCCTCAATTAGGAAAGAAATATGCCCCTGCTTGGAATAGGCCCGAGCGTCGTCTAGTGCGATGTGCAGCCATTACCACAGTGGAGTAGGCCAGACTCCCCTTTTCCTCTCTCGCCATCTCCCCCCCCCCCCCCCCCGGGTCCTAGTGGAAGAAGACTCTCTGGCTGACGAACACACCAGACGGACGAATCTTGGAATGACCAGCGGACGGACTGGACGGGGCACTACTGTGCGTTCGACGCCGGCGCTAGCGAGTGGTGGACCTCATTCCGGTGAGAGCAAGGGGTGGCCAGTCGGAGTGGTACTGCGGACAGCAGGGACTGTTCCTGCTGCTGTACGTCGCATAAGCAAGACCCACGATGTAGTCTTGTTTTTGCTCACGTATCAGGTGGAGGGTGGCCGCAGGTCTGTCTGGCTCTAATGAATAAGGAAGCGAAATAGCAAAGCTGTTGCAGCAGCTGCAGGCAGCACTGATGAAGCTACAATTTATGTGGCCAGCAGGAGGGCATTTGTGTGGACGCTGAGCTTGAGCTAGTGGCTGGTAAATTCTTGTTATCAACACACCTCTGCCAAATAATCGGACAGTGCCTGGTGACGTGGAGACTGGGCTGTGCGTACACAAGTAAACTCTATTGGTTCTGTGGGTCCATGCACAGCAGCACACCGAGAGAGGTAAGAGAAAGAGAAAGAGAGAGAGAGAGAGAGAGAGAGAGACATGCCGGTGACGTTCGATGGGATCATCGGTTTTGCGTTGGACAGTGGTTGTCTTTAAGGTTGTCCCAGAAAGAGTACCGTTCAGTATAATTTGTGTGTGATTGTCGTAGGGTCAGTGTGACTTTTTTTCAAGCTGTGCGATTATGAAATTCTCTAAAATAGCCCCCTAGGGTGTGTTGTTATCTCATTGCTTGTTTATTTTAGGTGGTTTATCTTTATTATGCGATCTAGTGTTTCTGTAGATATTGAACCTCTCGCCAACCCCACTTCCCTGCATCGTGTTAGTCCTATCTGCACTTCTTCAAATTGTTATTGTTGTAAAGTTGAATTTGGACTGCAGAATAGACTTAAGTGTTGAAGGAGTTCTCTTTAGTTGTTGCTATAGTTTGCAAATACTGTTCTTAAGCTTGCACAAATATCTTTCTTTTATTATTGGTCTTTACTGCTCTACATTAATTAGTTGTACGTTTGCTGAGTAACCTATGTGCTCATTTTATTGTTAGGCAGCATTCATTAAGTTTGTCAAGTTCTCAGCAGCAGTGCATGTAGACATCTTCCCTCTGAAAAGGGGCGTTTGGTTTATGATTTTGTCAAGTGATGTTTTCGGTTGTTAGTGAGGTGCCCTAATTAAACGTTTGTGCCATTAATAAATTATAATAAGCTATCTTAGCATCCACACTCCCTAAATCAGCAGCCACAAACTTTTCCATTCCTTTACTGAGGCCCTTGTTTAGACGCATAAATTCCCCATTGTGTTTGTACTGGCACTGAAAGAGCAAGATAGACAGTGATATTTGTGAAATACACAATTCTGCAAAATACAGTTGACAGATGTATTTAAGGAATTCAAACAACTGTAACTAAATCTCACAAAGTGTCATCTTTCCACCACTTTCTGATAGCTCGTTGCAAGCACGAATGCATATTAAAAAATAGCAGCTGTGAAGGTTTTTGGTATCAGTCTCAGCAGCAATGACTCTTTCAGAAATCATTATTTAAAGAAATTTTGTCTGTTGGAGACAATTAATCCAACAAGATTTTTCAATAAATAAAGTATGTTGATTTGAATGAAGCAGACGGAGCTGAAAACCGATGTTTACAACGTGTCTTTGCTAAGACTGCTACGATTTTCGTAATAGGTTTAATGGTAAAATGCCCTAGAAGCTGCACTCGTGTGTTTAAAAAGGGAGGCTAGCATGTGAGAATTTATATTTTAAATATCAGTATGATACATTTAATAGAATCTTCGCTGAGTCTACGGAAGTTATTAAAGTGCTATTAATACTAAAAGCTGCTTATTAGCCATTCTCCTTAATAAGCGCTTCGAAGTTTCAGGAGAAATTGACCATCCAAACAAGGTTCACCTCTTACTTTGTATTCCGAACTGTTGCGTATTGCGCTGCTCTACACAGCTTTGAGCAATAACCTACCTGATAAGATAATTTTATGCGATGTCAGCTGCTCAACTCTTATCAATATTTTGACTGAATTGATCCAGTTGTATCGTTCCTGTTCCGTCTACTTTGTGCCAGTGTTTTCCATCTTAACATTACTGCTCCATTACTTCCACTATCATGTATTACACATATTCTATGTATTACACATATTCTAGTCTTACTCTATCTATATTACTGTACCCCTCTGCTGTTGCTTCCAAAATGAAATTAATTATTTATAATTCTCGTAGTTTAGGTCCCTTCTTATGATATGTAGGAATTTACTGTCGGTTACTCTTTATCTTGTTTCTTCGTTTCCCAGTCTCTTAATTTTTACAAGTAACAGCTCATACAGCAGCAGCAAAACATTCCAAAAGTTTCCAGTTTCTTCTTTCCTGTATTTACGATGGTCCACGCGTCACTTCCATGCCGTGCAGTGGCCTATACGAGCGGCCGCAGGCACTTCTCCATTTGCATGATGATATCTGGTACTCAGAATGCTCTTTTGTTAAGGAACGCTTTCATCGTCAGTGCTAATCTGTTCATGGTACTTTCCTTGCTTCGTTGATGATGCGTTGTCTTATTTGTAGATAGTAGAACGCTCTTTCGTCTAACTTTATACTTTCGCCCGATTTTGATGTTAAGGAAGTCGATATTCTTCTTGCTACTAATTTTAAGCACTTCCATTCTTAAATTTGGTTGTCTTTCGGTCATATCCTGTGCTCTAAATGTTGTCGTTAAGCCAATTGTCTATACCTTGCAACAATTTTTCTAAGCCTCCCTATCATCTACCCACAGAGTCCATGTCTTCTGCGTTCCCTACATTGATATCTTTTCCCCTTGCAATTTTGATCGCCTTCCGAAATTATCTTGCACTTTGTGAAGCTTCATGTCTCTGAGAGATACATAGGACAAAGCGTTAATCGAAATTAACAGTTCTACTAGGAAATCAATGCAGAGCACATTACTTGCTTGAAGTTTCTGATTAATTGTTCAATTAATAATTGATATAAATTAATAGGCAGATCTTTCGCAATTTGAAGACTTCAAACGTCGCCTCCCCTACCAGTACGTCACTGATGAACGGGAGACCTGTCTTATGGGTTTGTGTAGAGTTGATGACAGACCACCTGAAATCCTTGTCTTTCTAGGACACCCCGAAATGACGTTTGAGTCGAAGTATCTCCTAGAGGATTTCCGATAAGAAAAGAAAACAAATGGTGTGAGTTCCCTTAAAGGAGATACCTCCGCGGCCATATCTCTATATCTTGTGTATCAATGCACTTTAATAAAAAGGGTTAACCTCGAGTGCCCCCATAGAAAGAAACAAGAAAACAAGAATTCCATTTAATGCCGTTCGGTAGCTGTTTTTGCTTCGCAGCGACGGGGGGGGGGGGGGGGGGGGGGGAGTAGGGGGCGGTGAGCGAGGGCTCCTTCGGGGCTGAGATAATAAAAACACGAATTTAATTTTATTCAGCTGTCTTCCTTTTAGTTCATTCAGCTATGTTAGCTCAATCTCAGGCCAACTACCACCTGCGCACATGGGTGTTCGCAGAGGATAGGTCAGCAGCCCTTGGTGTTCTTATACGCTAGGAATATCTGGAACCGTTCGTAAGCGTTTAGTCGGAATGGTTTCCGGCTCACTACTTCCGCGCTCCGCTGGGCTCTCCTCCAGAGAGAGCGCACCAGGCTGTGTGCATATCGTCTGAATTTTCAGCAGGTAACGTGAGCGCCGGTCACTAGTTCCTTTTCATTTGTAATTGTCTGTGCAAGCTTCAGACCAAAGTAATTCCCTTACCCTAGACGCTAGTTTTGCTTTTTCCAGCACTAGATTTGATTGCAGAACATGAGTACCTATTATTTCAAATTCGCTGGTGATTCAGTATGGATGTCTTCCATAACCTGTTACCTATTAAATATTTGTCTCATTTCCTGAATGACGCATCGTATCGAAGTGAACAGAGCCGCCTCATAGTGTCCTGTCAACCTTTTGTGAACCAGTCAGACGTAAAGTAACTGCATCCAAAGCAAGAAACAGTTGGGTGTCATTATTTAATTGTAGAGGTGTGGTTCCCACTTCGTCTGTTCTATCCGTATGTAATGTTGATTTTGCCGAAACACTTATCAGACACAATAGCATGGTCACCTACTGGTTCCGGTATTAAGTTCAAATGGTTCAAATGGCTCTGAGCACTATGAGACTTAACATCAATGGTCATCAGTCCCCCAGTACTTAGAACTACTAAAACCTAA
This sequence comes from Schistocerca piceifrons, assembly GCF_021461385.2. NCBI lineage: Eukaryota > Metazoa > Arthropoda > Insecta > Orthoptera > Acrididae > Schistocerca > Schistocerca piceifrons. The sequence continues at coordinate 443,757,709 of NC_060140.1, read as the reverse complement.
CTAGCCTAAGGACATCACACAACACCCAGACATCACGAGGCAGAGAAAATCCCTGAGCCCGCCAGGAATCGAACCCGGGAACCCGGGCGTGCGAAGCGAGAACACTACCCCACGACCACGAGCTGCGGACCCGGTATTAAGTCAACATTTTCATAATATTAGCAACCACTATAACTTACATGAAAAATCCATTCAAGGACGACCAAGTGAATACTCTCACGACATGGAAAGGTGAAAAAGTTGAAACCGCTATTCCACAAATTCCTTTTCTTCTAATTCGTCGTGCAAGCTAAATAGCAGCGAGGTAAAACTGCACGTTGCTACTTCCACCGTAATATGATATTGTCTTCCATGCTCTTACATCAGCGTCACTCCTGTTTGATTTTTCTTAGATGCAGGACGTTAGATGTACTACTTTCAATCGATTCTCTAATTTGCGTCCTATCTTCTAAGAATTATTATTCTACATAACACTGGGGAAGATTTCCGCTAGGTTCACAAAATACTAGGACTGTATGTTCAGTTTAATTCGAACTAGCTCCCATTAGCGTGCGTAGTGTCAGATATGTTTCTCTGGGAGTTGTCTACTCCTGAAACAAAACTCAACTTCTTCTTCTTTTACTCTTCTGATCGACAGCTTACAGGTATGACTTGCCAGAGTAGTCGTGCGATAGTTTTATACATATCAGCAAAACCTGTCTTTAATAATGTAATGACAAGATTTTTCTCGCTATCTTAAAAACCACTCGATCACATTTTTCGACGTCACATCAGTGAACATTCTACGCACTGCTGTTTCGAATGCGCAATTTTGCCATCTGTAGACTTGTTTGGACTGATGGACTGAGACGATGCAGTGGTCAACCCTCTTTATCTTCCACGTCAATTTCCTGCTCCTCTTCTACGGCAATGAGCGACAGTTGCTGCCCATGTTACAGGATCTTGGGGTACATCTACCAACTGTCTGCGCTTTATTCTGATTTTCGGATAGGTTTCCGATCTCCACTGTGTAAGTTATCAGCTTTATTTTAAACTTCTGCGAAGGTACGTGACCATGTACCTAAGTTGGTAACACCATTGGACGTTACGTATTCGAATCCAGGGCTGGCACGCAGCTTTAATCTAGGAGTATTTTCGAGATACTAAATACAAGTATTAATTTTTTATTCACTTATTCCCACTAGATCAATTGACAGGGTACCATTTAGTCAACTGCAGAAAAAATTATTTTCATACTTCAAATATTTTTATCCGTTAGTTATACAGAATAAAGTAATTTCTAAACTATAGGAAACAATACTTTTACGCTTGTGTCAGGTACAGAAAACAAATTTGCGTACGTGTACTGGATACTCACAAATTATTTACACTTTAGTATTTTGAAGGAAAGTATGTAAGAGTCCACACCACTCGAGTTCTACATTGCACATACTATAGTGGATCTCAGAATCACAGTGACCGAGTGACACAGGTCTCGCATACGGGAGGACGACGGTTCAAACCGGCCTCCGGTCATCCTGATTTAGGTTTTCCGTTATTTCTGTAAATCGCGTCAGGCAAATGCCGGGCTGGTTCCTTTGAAACGCCACGACAAACATTCTTCCCCCATCCTTTCCTAGTCCGATGGGACTGATGATCACGCTGTTTGGTCCCTTCCTCCAAATCAACCAATCACAGTGACACCAGCACGTACTCTCCATACACTTGCGAATAAGCTCACACTGTCCATATAGGATACCAGACTTTTGATGAAGTTCTCCCATCGAGCTCGGTTACAACTTCCCTCGCTATTATTAGTGGTCTTCAAAAGTTTATTCGTAATCTGTCCATTCGTTTCAAATGAAGATTCCGTAATCCTGGAATTAATCAATACAACACAAATATATTGGTCATTTACAATTATGAATTTGATGGATGACTGATTGCTTAAACACATAAAGCTTATGGAATAAAACAAACTCCAAACACTGTCTTGATAAAAAATTTAAGAAATAAATTAAAAAAATAAATATTTGATACCCGGAGGACGTTGTGTATTATTGTGTTTTAAACCGGGGACTTAGAAACGACAGACAGGCTTCTCCCGGCTTAGCCCTCAGTGGTTCACAACCCCACAAAAGGCTACCCACCTCACCGCAGCCCCACATCGAACTCAGGGTTATTGTCCGGTTCATCGTCATCGGAAATCAATGTCCTTCACGTCTACATGTTGGTCAGGAACAGTCCGTACAGGTTGTAAGGGTGTTCAAGGGAGCTGTGACGAGGAATTATTGGTAAGAAACAAATCGAGAATGTAAATTCAAGCATTTTCACTCACTAAAATGCAGCAGTGCGTAACATCTGTCGACCCGTGAGCTACTAGTTCAAGTGTCAATTATCAGTTAAACTGTAGCTTTCTAGGCAGAGATAAATTCAAGGTAGGTAGACAAAAGCTTCGTTTCTTCGATCTGAGGAAACCAAACGAGGAACACGCTTGAACTACAGTGTCTCCGGTATACTGCCTGAATTTGCGCCCGTGACGACCTGATCGTCTAACTTCAGTGCTAAGTAACTCGGAATCGGTACAACTTATCGTTTGTTTCTTTGTCAACGCAACCTAAGCTGCAGCATCCTTACAAGCTTTTCAGACTCTTTCTGACCAACCTGTATGAATAGCTGACGGCCATGGGTAATTTACGTTGAAATGATGTGGGATCAATTAATTACTGAAATTATATGCAGAGGAAATAGATTTATACACGTCTATTTTATAGTTAGCTGCACACATGGGACGTTTTCTTTAAAAAATTACGAACATTACAATTTTCCCATTTTACGAGCCCTGGAAGGAGGACATTCTATTTCTGGACAGTGGAACAGTAAGGAATTCTAACATTTCATTTAAACTCTCTCTCTCTCGATTTGGGACAAAGTTTTTTGTTCCAATGAATTTTAAGTGACTATTGACTAGCTAGTTGACTTGTCCACTGTCTGTATTAATTTTGGTGCACGTAAACTCATCTAAATGCAATCGGTATCGCAGTTATTTCTGCCAAATCATGTAAAGAATACTTAGTCGAGATCTTCGTAAATAACGCCTCTTTTCCACAGTGTTTCCTGGTAGTTTGTGGGCCCAACATTACGTGCATTAATTGTGATAGTGATTACCTTACTAGCACATTCACTTGAAGAAGCATGGCTGTTGCTAGAAAGGGTTACGACAAAACATTGGAAAAAAAACGTAGGTATATGGAAGGGAAACAAAAGAAATACTTTAGTTGGTTGACGAAAGATGGAAGTACAAAAGCGTTCAGGGAAATTCAGTAATACAAAAACGCAAGTCACTGAGGACTGAAAGAAATAGGACGTCCAGAGAGCTATGGTAAAATTTCTAAATAATAAATGTGAAGGAACGCAAGAGAAAAGATTATTGGAGGGGCTGTCTCAGTATATAGGAAAGTCAGCGTTCAGCTTTCAGCGTTCAGTGAAGCAAAAAGCAACAGCGGTAAAATTAACAGTGCAATGGGAGAGCAGAGGAGAAAGCGGGTAGGTAGAAGAGCACATTGAGTCCCTTTATGAAGAGGAGGCCTTGTATGCTGACTCAATGGAAGACGAAACAGGAGCATACAGGGAAGAGTAAAGGGATTCAGTACTAGAATTTAAAACAGTTTTGGACGACTTAAGATCAAATAAGGCATAAGGGATAGATAACATTCCATCAGGATTTGGATGTGTGAACTGTATGAGACTGGCAGTATGCCATCATCCCCACAGTTCCGAAGAGAGCAAGAGCCGACAGGTGAGAATTATTAAACAGTCAGCTTAACAGCTCATACACTCAAGTTTCTGAAAAGAATAATATGCAGAAGATGGAAAAGAAAACTGGGGGCTGTTCTATGACAGCCAGTTTGGCTATATGAAAGCTAAAGGCATAAGAGACTGATCTGATGTTGTGACCAATAACGAAAGCAACACTGATAAGAAATGAAGAAATGTTCATAGGATTTGTCTACCTGGAAAAGGCGTTCAAGAATCTAAAATTGTGCAAGATGCTTGAAATCCTGAGAAAAATAGAATGAGCTATAGGGAGAGAGGGAACGTTCTTGAAGTGGTCGGCTTAAAATGGGTCTAAGACCGGGATTTAGTCATTCACCCATCCCGTTCAGTTAATATATCGAAGAAACGATGACGGTAATAAGCTAAAAGTAAGAAGTGGGACTGAAATTCAGGGTGAAAGAATGTCAGCGATAAGATTCGTTAATGACAGCGCTATCCTCGTTGAAAGTGAAGAAGTATTACCTGATCCGTTGAAAAGAATGAACAGTATAATGAGCAAAGGTTACGGACTGAAATTATATCGAAGAAATACGAATGTAACGAGAAAGGTCAGAAATGGAAACAGCTAGCAACTTAAATCACAACTGGGAAACACGACGAAGAAGAAGGTATTGAATTCTGCTACCTACGATTTACGGAGGAAGGAGGATGTATAAATGAGTCTAGCATGGAAAAAAGAGCATTTACTGAACAATGTGGTACAGTCAAGCACTGAAAAACTATACGGTAACTCTGATTTCTTACCACTCGGAATCGTCCGTGCAAAAAACGCATCTTATTCACAAAAATAACACCCTGCCATGAAATCAGTTAGTGAAACGGTAAAGGGGTCGTGTATCTATAACTCTGAGAGCAAGCTATGTAAACAGATAATTTTTCTCAATCGCGTCTCGATAAGTGAACTAACACCCTATAGTCAATAAAGAAAAATTTCAGAGAATGTGCCTCTCACAAAATACCGGGTGATCAAAAAGTCAGTATAAATTTGAAAACTTAATAAACCACGGAATAGTGTAGATAGAGAGGTAAAATTTGACACACATGCTTGGAATGACATGGGATTTAATTAAAACGAAAAAAAATACAAAGTTCACAAAATGTCCGACAGATGGCTCTGGACAGCAAAACGTCAGTGACTGCGCATGACAATCGTGTATAAAAGGAGCTGTAATGAGAGAGAGAATCGGATGCGCCAGCAGTCGCAGCCTGTTGACGTTACCTGAAAAGGCGCATTTAGTGAAGCTGTATTATCAGAATGGGGAATGTGCTAGTTCAGCGTTACGATCCTATCACCATAGGAAGGGGATTCGAACGGGCAAAGGTCCGTTGACAAATGCAGCTGTGGCGAGAATGATTTAGAAGTTCGAAGCCACGGGTTGTTTAAACGATAGACCCCGTAGTGGCCGACCGAGCACAAGGCGTAATGCTGCTGAGAGAGTTGAGGAAGAAATGGAGACTGTAGCGGGTTCGCCTATGCACGGGGAAGTTAGCGCTCGTGCAGTCGCACGTCGCAACGGCACTCCATACACTACTGTTAGGTTGGCACTGAGGCGTACCCTCCGATGCTATCCGTACAAAGTCCATCGGCATCATGAACTGTTACCTGGTGATTTAGTGAAGCGGTGGGCATTTGCTGTGTGAGCGTTTGAAAAGATGGCGGAAGATGACGATTGGTTGAGTAACGTGTTGTGGACCGACGAAGCTCATTTCACGCTCCGAGGCTCTGTCAACGCCCACAACTGCAGAATTTGGGCTACCGAAAATCCTAGAACTGTCGTGCAATCTCTATTGCACGACTAGAAAGTCACGACATGGGTTGGATTTACCACATCTACCGTTATCGGGCTTTGTTTCTTCGAGGAAATGCGTGATACAGGTTTTGTTACTGCTACCGTACGGGTGAGAGGTACGCCGATATGTTACAAAATCGCATCATCCTCAGCCTGGCTGATAAACACCTGCTGTAACGTACGATGTTTATGCAGGATGGCGCTCCACCCCATATTGCTAGACGCGTGAAAGATCTCTTCCGCGCGTCATTTGGTGATGATCGTGTGCTCAGCCGCCATTTTCGACATGCTTGGCCTCCCAGGTCCCCAGACCTCAGTCCGTGCGATTATTGGCTTTGGGGTTGACTACAGCTATTGTTAAGGAATGATGGTTGACATATTGAGCATTTCCTGTAAAGAACATCATCTTTGCTTTGTCTTACTTTGTTATGCTAATTATTGCTATTCTGATCAGATGAAGCGCCCTCTCTCGGACGTTTTTTGAACTTATATATATATATATATATATATATATATATATATATATATATATATATATAGTTCTAATAAACCTCCATGTCATTCCAAGCATGTGTGTCAATTTGTATCTCTCTATCCACATTATTCCGTGATTTATTCAGTTTTCAGATTTACACTGACTTTTTGATCACCTGGTATATTAAATTAGGCTTGAAAAAGTAATACGGCAACAAAATAAAAATCTTCACACTTCTCACTTCAGTCTCTACAAAATCATATTTCCAAAATTCAACGTCCTCTGCATATGTATCTCTATGCTCGTTAGCTATTTCCGGACCACTTAGTAGCATTACCATCTCCTGACTCACTCACTTCATTCCGAATGCTCACTGGCAACGACAATGCTACTGACACCATAGATCACATGGCTTGTACTCAGAACCTCTGTGGCGTAACATACCGATTACTAAAGACATTGTTTGAAAAATCTCCAATCTGCAGATACGAAGCATTGCTCATAGAATGAAAACAGAGTTGACGCCACTGTCACTAAATACGAAAAATAAACTGAAAAATTACATATTTCATCGACTAATTAAAATAGACACATAATTGTCCCCTGGACATTACAAAATGTGCATTATGGTACTTAACAGTGTGTGATGACCACAGTTAGGAGTGTAGTCTCTCCAACGTGCTCCCATGCTAGCCACAATATTGGTAACGAGTTTCTGTGGCAGGGCGTTCCGTTCCTCCACCAGTGCTGTTGACATCTGCTTCCTGGTCATTGGTGTGTGGGGATGTGCTCCAATACATTTCCCCTACGCATGCCCCAAGTGCTTGATGGGAATGAAGCCTTGGGAACGGCAGGTCAATCCATTCGCTCAATGAGCTCTCTCTAAGACGGCCTCCATCTGTGTGGTTCGATGCGGTTGCGTTCTTTCATTCTAAAAATGAAGTAGGCAGAGTGCACTCTTGAAAAGCCTCACATGGCCAAAAGTTGACCAGACAGTCTACAATGTTCATAGATTTTGAGAGCAGTACGCCTTTGGCAGCGTTATGCTTCCACACATCGTAACGGGTGGTGCTCAAAACTATTACGCTCGGCAGTGTTCGAGAGTGAATCACATGTTCCCACCTCTCGTCATACGAGAGTACACCCTGAATCATTCCTCAAAGTGAATCTGCTCTTATCCGAGAAGAACACGCTACCCCACATCTTCTTGGTCCAGTCGCTGTGTTCTCGGCACCATCGCAAATGGTTCTCTTGACCCGTGAGTGTGAATCAATGAAAGTGTACTGGTCGCCAGGCAAAGAGACCACCTCCATGCAGTCACCGTGCCACTGTGGAACAAGAGATACTATGCTCTACAGCCATGTTCAATGTGGCTGCAGTTGAACCCGCTTGAAATGCGGCAGGGAGCTGGTATTGAGTGGAAATGTACTGAGGCATAATGAATACATTAACGTTTCTAAAAATACTAATGAAATTATTTTTAAAAAGAGGAAGTCCAAGAATAACATGATGAAATTGCCTCCAGAACTGAGAAAACTAAATTTCAGTAACACAACTGATAGCAAACACCTCAAAACTGCCACAATATAGAATCACTTCCCTTCAAAAAAGAACATTAAATGAAGTAAAAATATATTGCCATTACATACAGAAAAACATATGATCATATTAATATGTCAGAAATATCGACCATCGGCGATAGCCAGTAATTATGAAAGCACCATTGCCCTCGAAACAGCTAAAATGACTGATAAATGCGGTTCAAATTCATGATGATAGAGGCGGTGGCAGAGGCAACGCCACTAGCAATAATTCTTCCTTCTCTACTAACACAGGACGGCAGCAGCCGCTACACAGTATTAGAAACCGTCATTAAAAATTTCAGTCATGGTACACAGGCATCTTTAACTAGACCACAGGTAACAAGAGATACAATCACCTGTCCTGTGACACAGAGTCGACCCGTTAATTATTTAGTAAAAATTAAACATACTACAAATGCAGAAAAGTATGAACGTTTTACAAAAAGCTTTGACTTGATTATTAAGGCATAAAATTTTCCTTTAGTTCTTTTCCTTTTTCTTTAGTAGATGCAAACAGTTTAGTAAACAGCTTGAGCTCGTGATACTGGCCAACAGGATAGATATGCCTCAGAAATAAGGTAGATAGATTAAACAATTTTCACTGACTATAAAGTACAGTTCGTAAATCAGAAGAATTACATCCGCGATCTATAAACTTAGATTATAAAATCCGTTTGGAATAGTGACAAGCCCACACAGATTGACAGGACTCAACTCAAATAGTACCACACAAAACCTTCATAAGTAACAAATTTATGTATATATAAAATGGTTCAAATGGCTCTGAGCACTATGGGACTTAACAGCGGTGGTCATCAGTCCCCTAGAACTTAGAACTACTTAAACCTAACTAACCTAAGGACATCACACACATCCATGCCCGAGGCAGGATTCGAACCTGCGACCGTAGCAGTCGCGCGGTTCCGGACTGCGCGCCTAGAACCGCGAGACCACCGCGGCCGGCTGTATATATAACAACGGGCAATAAGGATACGAAGTTAAAACAGTCACAACGCGACAACGTGACACCAAGTGACGTGCACACTAATAGGATGCTCACCGTGTTTACTCGTAAAACCCAGCACCCATTGACAAACTGTTACCTAGAGAGCGCCAAGAGAAGGACGTAAGGAAGATTATCCGTAGTCAGGAACACACGGATATCATCCAGCAGACCCCACCGCGTCCAGTACTTGAAAAGGTCACACCGGACTCCAACCCGGCACCAGAATGGACACAAACTGCTTGCAACTTCCGTAGCAGAGGACACACAGAATACTGTGCATCCCATGTTCACTGCTGTGACCACCACTCGGCCCCGCCAAACCCGCACTGAGCAAGGGCACGTCTGGCCAAGGGGCCACGGCAGACACTTGACCACAACACGCCACCTCACTTGCGCTCTTCGCCACCCGTGTCACACTTTCCATTTCTCCAGGTCGCTGCAGCCCTCAACTCCATTCTCCTCCGTTCTGCCCTCTACCCACGACAGTAACGCTCCATGCGCACTTGCGGCAGAGTGATTAAAAATCCGCGGAAATTACGCGAAATTGAATGCGGGCGCACGGTGCGCCGCTGTTTGGCGTGGGTCCCTTCTTGGTTGTAGCAGTTATCTGGTGCTGTAATTGATCGTGGTCCATCATCTCCTCTCCTTGAGCAGCAGTACGTTTCTTTCGGATCGCTCCTGACGCACGTGCAACAATGGTTTGAGTATAACAATCTCCTGGGCTACATTCGACGCTATTCACCGTTCTTCCAGGTATCCCGAAAATTCTTCCCCACGTGACGTCTTCCAAATTTGTCTCTGGACCATGTAGCTACGAAGGAACTAAAACCACTCGGCGCTACAGTGCCTTACGCAGTATGTCGTCCAGTTTTCCGTGAGCGACTGGCGGACTTCTGACAACATGCTCCCGAACTCTCATTCATTGCTACCGAGTTGTTCATTTTTTATGATACTTTACTTGTGTTTCCTTAATTTTTATTTTTATTTACGTATTTATTTGTTTTCAGTTCAGTATCTATGTAGTTGTACACCATTCGCCAGAGTATCGGAAATGTAAAAACGGTTTCAAGAGTCGCGAAAAGACGAACTCTTAAATTTAGGTAATTATGACTGAGCGTGTTGTAAGATGTAGGGCTTCTAATTTAAAAGACAACTGAAATAATGGAGGCGAGCCACGCGGAGTAACCGAGCCGTTTGAGACGCCATGTCACGGATTGCGCGGCCCCTCCCGCCGGAGGTTCGAGTGCTCGCTCAAGCATGGGTGTGTATGTTGTTCTTAGCATAAGTTAGTTTAAGTAATATGTAAGTCTAGGGACCTATGACCTCAGAAGTTTGCCCCTTCACAATTCCCACACATCACTTTGAGCGGAGGCGACTTCTGCTAAATATCTTGGTATCTTTCATTTTCTCATTGTAAAACTGAATGGCCTACCAAGCTCCAAGTCGATGCACAACAAATTCGAGGGAAAGTCTTCAAGTTTTAGTTATGATCTCGAGCCGCATGGAGTGGCCGCGCTGTTAGAAGCGCCATGTCACTGAGCGGCCCCTCCCACGGGACCATGGAGTTCTCCGTCGGGCATTGGTGTGTGTGTTGTTCTTAGTATAAATTAGTTAAGTTAGTTTAAGTAGTGTGTAAGTCTAGGAACCGATGACCTAAGCATTGTGGTCCGTTAGAAATTCACACACACAGAGTTATGATCTCGAATACTTGTAGTAGAGCAGTTAATACGCAGCTCGTGGTCTCGCGGTAGCGTTCTTGCTTCCCGAGCACGGGGTCCCGGGTTAGACTCCAGGAAGGGTCTGGGAATTTTACCTGCCTCGAGATGATTCGGTGTTGTGTCGTCTTTATCATCATCATTCATCCCCGTTACTGTCGGAGGAAGGCAATGGAAAACTACCTCCACTAGGACCTTGCCTAGTACGCATCGTCCCCTACGCTCTGTTACGGAGTAAGGGACTTCATCATATATATATATATATATATATATATATATATATATATATATATATATATATATATATATATATGGCATTGAATGACTATCGTTCTCTTAGATACAGGAAATCTTCTTACGCCACAGTACAGCAGATGGACAGTTGCCACTATGTTTAGGCACCTCTATCTTCCTGCTACGGTTCTGTGGCGCGTGGTTTGCGAACATGCACGTGCAAAATAAATAAATAAATAAAAATGGAGAAAATGTATTGATACCAAGTAACCGCCGCCGTGGTGTAGGCTGGATCGCCTGTAGAGGCTGACTTTAAATGTAAAAAACCCAGCTGCTGGTTGGCCGCCAGTAGCAAGATAACCAAGTAAAGAAGTAACCGAATGGAGGCGCTGAGCCCCGTTGCCCGCACACGGGACGCCGCGCAGGGAGCCGCAACTGGCGGTCCAGCGTTGGGAGGCGGCAGTGCGCAGGCGCGCCCCTCCCGGCCACCGGTGGTCCAGCGCCGCCTCCTCCGCCGCCGCCGCCGCCGCCGCCTCCACCAGTTCAGCTGCAACCGCCACCCGCCGCGCAGCCGCGCCCCGAACGCACTGTGCGGCCAGGTCGAGTGCGTCCCGACGTTTGTCCTCTGGTACAGTCCACGCCCGGGATGGGCCGAACGCAGCCTCTGCCGCCAGGAGGGAGCGTCGAGGCCGGCTCTCCCCCTAAGAGTCGCGTGTGACTGGTTGCAGGTTCCGTCGCGTGCTCTTACGAGTAATCTTTGCGTCGCTTCGATTATAGGCCATGAACACAGATCTCGCTATAGCGACAGCACGCTTGCCTCTTCTCGTAGTAAACTACATATTATCCTAGACCTTCCTACACTCAACACTTCCTAATTACTGCTATGGATTCCATCGTGTGACGCAAAGACAGACATCTCCGGTCATTGCTCGTTAAGGCGACGGAAAGATACAAGTTCATACTTACCGTTTTAGATCTAATGAAAATACATAATATGTGAAGAAATAAAGACTTCTAACTGAATATAAAGCATTTTACAACCACCAGCATGGTGTGACTGGCAGAATTTGCAGCTCACATCTTTCTATGCTTCAGTATGTTTCCTATAAAGTTACAACTATCCTCGGCTGTTACAAACAATTCATACATGTACTTTTGTTCACTAGCTGCTAGGCCACGACATAAATATAGCACCTATGTAAGCATGACGTAAGATATTATGTACTTTTAACCAAAATGGACAACTAATAATGTAAAAAAACTATATATTTTAGTTATAGCTCTTCGGTCACTTTTTCTGTGTGTGTGCAACATACTCAGCTTAGCTTACTTCTAAATAAAACTGACTGATACTCATGTTCAGTGGTCATACGGATAAAATTTATTACGAGTGTTTAGTCTGCGTAATACTGTGAGTGCTACGGTTAAGTGTTTGCTGTACCTCTGATTCCAATAGATGATATCATGGAACAGTCCACTGTCGTCTTTGCTAACCAGTTTCGTAATTAGTGGTCGAGTTCGCACACCGAGCATCCCTATCGGAGGGCACGTAAATACAATCACAAAGAACAGAGTCATTATTCCTGGAGAATTCGACGCGTCCTTGAGGTCGCTGGGTTCTGAGACAGTGTTCGCCAGGAGACACTTGACCCCAGACCGAGCAGCAACGCGACCCACGCCAGCCGAGCGTACGACAACACGCCGCTGCGGCCGACGCCCTGAAGCGTCGCGGTGAGTACACGCCTTCCTCTTGCTCTCTTCCTTCCCACCACGCAGTGCATGGAACAGTCTGTCTTTTATAACTTAGGACAATGGTACCAAATAACCTGTGACCCGATTACAGTAGCCTCTACTTCACAGCTCCACCTTGCAGGTGTGCACGTAATATGTATAGCTTGTTCAGTCGTTTGCCTTGAAACAACTACTGCTGCAGCGTAGAGGCAAAGATTTTTCTACTGTAAAAATCTACATTATACAGGATGAAATCGAGAACAAACGCCAAAATTTTGAAGGTTGTTGAGACATATTTTCTCAGTATTTTGATGGACCAGTAGCCTCCAGTGGCACGTTAAACTGCAAGTACGAACTAGTCTGTTTATTATCCCAACTAGCTGACAAAGGAACCCGTCGAGTACGAGGTCATAAGTTCAATCTTTAGTAACGCTTATTTGAAAATGTGTTAACACTTATGACAGGAGAAAAGTTAGCTGCTGCTGAATCATCATATGCATTAGGAGGGCGACAGAAAATGTCATGGAGGTGCAGAGATCAACGTTCTATGGAATGAATGTATACACTTCACAAAATGGACATCGTCGACACGTAAAAAATATTAAAATCAAGCCATTGAATTTCATGATGACTAAAGAATGACAAATGGCGCGCCACACTGATAACAAAGCTTAGCACCATCAAGATCGAAGGCGAACTCCTTGAGAGATACAAATCATGCAGGACGTTATCAACTCTTAAAGAATGCTTACAGAACCGTATTGGTTTCATGGGGTGATGAGAACGTATTGAATAAGCTGGTGCCCGCATCTCGTGGTCGTGCGGTAGCGTTCTCGCTTCCCACGCCCAGGTTCCCGGGTTCGATTTCCGGCGTCGTCAGGGATTTTCTCTGCCTCGTGATGGCTGGGTGTTGTGTGCTGTCCTTAGGTTAGTAAGGTTTAAGTAGTTCTAAGTTCTAGGGGACTGATGACCATAGATGTTAAGTCCCATAGTGCTCAGAGCCATTTGAACCAATAAGCTGGTATTAACCGAATGCGAACAGTTGGTTCAAATGGCTCTGAGCACTATGGGACTTAACATCTGAGGTCATCAGTCCCACAGACCTAATTACTTAAACCTAATTGACCAAAGGACATCACACACCTCCATGCCCGAGGCAGGATTCGAACCTGTGACCGTAGCAGTCGCACGGTTCCGGACTGAAGCGCCTAGAACCGCTCGGCCACAGAGACCGGCTAACCGAATGCGAAATAGTCTGTTGTGGAGCTTATGGTGAATCTTGTTATCCTTTAAAGCGTAGCAGCAGATAGTGCGATAATAAGTTACACATCCAAGGAGGAAAACAAACATCTAGTGGCTGAATTTGTACATGTGTTCCAGGTGGTATGAATTAAAATGTCACACACTTCTCAGGAGGAATAGTTTGCTCTAAAGGATTACTATTTTCGTAAGGAGACCAGGAATAAAGCAAAAGGAAATTATTTTGACCAGCTACTGGTCAAGAGCAGTGCTCGTACGATAGTTGTAGTTATCATACGCCCATTTTCCGACTATTGCTTGCTGTGACGTAAATATCCCCTACTGCCCTTGTACGTTCATGCACACGAGAAAGAATCGTAGAGGGCATAACACTTCCACCTTCTCGTAGCACAATAAATAACTTTCCAGCCAGTTCACCATCCATATTAACAATTGGCATAATTGTATACGAATGCGTTAAAGTACTGATGTTAGTTGATCTTGATACAGCTCTCTTGGTACCTCTAATTTCCAAGAGTCCTTTCATATGCATTTCTTCTTCTACTCCCAACAAGTCGGAGTTGAAAACAAATTTCTTACTGAGTGATGGGATAAGTTTGTTAATTTCATGTACTCATGTACAGGCCGAATCCACAGTTTATTGCGGATCGACAAGTTGACACTTTGTTTGAAATTTTGGTATTTTACGTTTTCCAATTCTGTAGGACTGTTTACGCTATGCAACTATCCACTGCTTCCCTTCAGACCACTGTAATCTTCTAGGTCGCGCACAGTTTCGTAAGCATAACGTAGTGGGTCACTATCATGCAGATCGTGTAAGTTATATCGGCTATCATACTTGAAACGAGCAAACACCAGTTTTGCAACACATGTGCCTGTCCCCCCTTGAATATCAATAGTTTCTCTTACGCACTACACGATCATATAGCTGCGGCCTTAGTCGATGTCAGTTCATTTTTTTTTTACTAGGCTGTGGAGATCTTCATTGACAGTAATTATGTTTATTACCAGCTTCATGGGCAACTGCCGTCCTTTGCTACATTTGACTGTGAGGATATGTAGCTCCCTGTCCGACAAGGATAGTGAACTACTTGTTAAGCACATATCTTCATAATTTTACTCCACATGTAATTTGTCCGCACTGTGCAGTGTATACGACACCACACATTCCACTGTCTCATTTTGCAGGAACTCTAATACTTTCTCTTCCACTTCTTTCTCACTCTGCAAAATTCCTTGTGTTCTTTTCTGACAAAATGTCAACTTCGGCAACTGTTGTTGTAGGTATAATGCTATATTTCCTTTGTTTATTGTTTCTGTTACTCTGCTCTGTACCAACACAATCACCACTGTAGCACTGTTGTCAGTTACTCATCGTCGAAGCGGTTCAGCTACTCTTCGTAGCCTCATATTTTGCTCACTATTAGATTCCTGCAGTCTCGTCCCCTTGAGGTCATTAGCAGCCAATATTGTCGCTGCTTCGAAGACATTATTATGAGTGTCGAATGCAGTAAGTGTCATTGGCCTTTTGCGGCCTCGTACTCAAGAAGTTACTTGCGAGAAAGCGTCTAGCACATAGTCGCCAAAATCTCCCACACAAAGTACTCAACACTATGACATCAGTGCGGGAGAAAGACAGGATAATGCCGTTGCAGGGCTCTTCCACTGACTCCAGGTCCATCTCAGAAAATTCTTCATCCATATTGATCTGCATCAGTGTTAACTAACACTGCCGCAAAACATTGTTGAGATACAACGGGAAAGTACTGAATGACAGCTGGAGGGCGAAAGTTAAGGCAGGCGTTACTGTTATCAACAAAAAGTACAGTGTCTCAGTGTAGCAACCTTGTTTCCAAAGAAGACAGCCAGGGCATGCCGTCGAAATATGCACCGTTGTGCAGATACTTTCAGTGCGAAGGAGATAAAAATATCGATAGGGGTAGGAAATTGAAAGAACTGCAGTTACGCTGTACCGAGGCACCGGCGACCATGTGTTCCCGTTGCCAAGAAACTCAGAAAATATTTCTGAAAAAATTCCAAAATTTTGTCGGTAGAGTTTGGGTTCGTTTGTGAAGTATGCCTAGCCTAATGGAAAATCAAAATAAAGTAATTATCAGCTAACGCAATCGAAAACGTTTCTCCCAGTCTTTATGGTACACAGTAAGCTGGGAGAATGTTTGATCTGATTAATGACTTTTTAAACTATCACTCTGCAAGTGTGTTCGTAAAGCATATATTTCAATATCTCCCTGATAAGGGAGTGCAAGAAGCACTAATTATTTCATGTAATTGAGAATGTTTATTTGTCTTGATAATGAATCAGTCTTTCCGGTACGTCAGTCAATGGTACAAATTCAGGATAAACAATGTGTCCCGCTTCTTAAACTGAATACGCGTTATGAACTGTCGCCTACATACTTACGGATTGTGGTATTTCAGAAGAGGGTGAGTATATCTGCTCAATATCTGACGCTCTTAACATTTGCATCTGCTAGTATACTAAAGAACGATGTAGTAAAGATGTGTGGGAGATATTAAAAGGAGTAGATAACGACTGAGACTTATTATCGTTTGCAGCGAAACGCGTCACGAAAAGGACATCGAGACGTTTGTAGGTAGAACGATAGTTCGCCTGAATTGCTGCGCAAAGTGACACGGCTTACCCTACGTTTATCTTTAACTCTTACTTTGTACGAAATCGTTTACTACAACACGTATTTGCGTGTTACTCTTTCGTAAGTCCCCCGAATGCCTTTGGTTGGTACATCGATATAAAACTCGTTGAATTACAGAGGAAGACTCACTATTTTGTTGTTATGTTGGTAGGAAGAACAAATGTTTTGTAGCATTAACGCACAAAATAAGCTTTGATATTCAGCGTTCCATTTATTTGTCACAATGCTTTCTGAATAGTTGTCTTCATTTCAGGTGATAATTAGTTCGCGGTCCTAGCTGTCAACAGTCTGGAACGTTGTGGTATCCGAGGCTACAGAATAACTAAATTTTCAATTCACGAACTTGTAATAATATGACGGTCTCTCGTATTTTTAAAGGTTGTATGAGTATGAGTCAGTATTCTGTGAAGGTGAACTTACGTCTCGGAACATGCCCTTATTAATAACAGGGAAGTTCAATACCGATAAATGGCTATCACAGGCTTTTATACATACGTATAATCACAATACGTTTAACATATATAAAGAAATTTCTGATACATAGCTTTTCTTCTACTGAAGTAGTTAGGTGATAGTCAAGCAGGTCCCTACTGGCTACTACTGGGCGTTCGAGCTTTCTTCTGGGTCTGTAGGCGCTAGGGGATTAAAAATCCTTTGTAAGTTTTCATAAAATTTTGACATAAGGTATTTGGTAAGTAATTGTTATTACATACGTTAACTAGGTGCAACTTTTCTTTATAAATTATACATAGCTACTGCGCTACTTCATAAATTACAATTACCATTTAACAGGTGGTTGGTCAGAAAATTTTACAACTAACAGAGATACAAAAGTGGGCGGTAGTTAAAACAGGTTGACTACCTCTGGCGTAGTTGGTCACATATTGTATCGATTATTCTGTATTGTGCGTTCTAGCTCAAACCAGTCAGAAGACTGACGATCAAGGAGAAAGCTTTAGTATTAATTCAATTGTAGTATTACTTTCTCGAAGTTTCTCATTCCCGAGAGTCACGTGATGCCACAACGCTCTTTTCCTCATCCATCACTTGTTGCTCTCTCACTGTCACTGTGATCGTTTGTTACTAAAGCAATTAATAATACAAGAACATTCCTCAGAAAGAAAAAACCCTCACAATCTGCTGAAGGTTTGTTATCTCGTTTGTCATAGCTTCTTTCAGATGATAATATTTTAAATAAAGACGGTGTCGACTATTGTTGTAGTACCCATTATGAAGAAAATGGTAATACTGTTTCCAGCTTCACCATACGTTTAATGTTGCTTTTTTTAAAACCCAAAAGACTGGCCTCTAGTTTCTAGTGAAGCCCACTTTAGTTAGCTGGATAAATCACTGGATAATCTACGGAAGGACGATGTGAAACTGTAACTTGCGCTACTTAGATTAAAATTTATGAGATATTGTATAATGGTTACTGGAGGTGAGAATAATCAACTTTCCCGCAGACTTTTATCTCGTCATTGGCAATTTACACAGCTTACAATTTTCGGAAAAACAATACGAGCTAAGATGTACACCACGCAGCTTGACTGGTAAACACAGAGCTGTGATGCGTTTTTCAGCCTTAGTGAAAACAAGTTAAAGCATAGTAACGTTGGCGAAATTTCCCAAGAATCATGGGTGCCATACCAAATTCTTCACTATAATCTCGTCACTACACACTAGAACTATAGGTGTACAGCCATGCGACTTGTATGAACAGAACATATGGACATCCTGCTTACCCTGATTGTAGCAAGTTATTGAAAACGGTACACATGGTATGTCATTTCTCATTGAATTGAATAGGTCGCCTTGGTGGA
The DNA here is from genome assembly GCF_021461385.2 of Schistocerca piceifrons. Taxonomy (NCBI): domain Eukaryota; kingdom Metazoa; phylum Arthropoda; class Insecta; order Orthoptera; family Acrididae; genus Schistocerca; species Schistocerca piceifrons. Next base: position 443,739,604 of record NC_060140.1, on the reverse strand, counting down.
AGTTATTAAACAAAATAAAAATAATAATAATTTTGATATACTGAGTAAATTTTCATATTATTGTCTTCTTCTTCAAATATAACGAGAAATAAGTTACAAACATTACAAGTAGAGACTTTCATCGCATTTTCAATAAAGAACTTGCTAAATTGAAAACATACACGGGATCGTTGTTACGCAATAGGTTTTGAACTACTGTCTGGAAGAGATGAAGTAACGTACAAACAATTTATTCCAATGAGAACTTATACAGCGATAGTGTACTGACTGTTAGATGAGATCTAACTAAGATGAGCAGCAACAGGATAGGGGAAACAATAAGAGAGCGCTTTGACTATGGTTCACCAGGAACCAAGCACGGAGGCCAGATTTCCTTCGGCGATTTCCATAGCTCATATTCGGGTGAACATAAATAATACCGTTAATTCAAATTTCGATTACTACCATAGAAGTTCAAGCTCTTCTTAGAGCTTAAGGTACACATTGCATGTTACGTCTCTCACCGTCTACAAATCTTCTGTTCTCTGAATCTACAGACGAAGATCACATCGGTTGACGGATATAGTTTTGATCCACATAATATTATTTTTTACTTATATCATTACCTGGGAACAACTCAGCTGCATTGCGATCTAGCGGAAGTAAACAAAACAAGAGAATTGCAGCTTGAGTCTGGCGGCCCTTGTTTAGTGCAGAAACAGCTAGATCTCATGGATCTGATAGTTACGGAGAAGTTGTGAGACAGTTCTCTTTCGGATCGCCATCAGAGTGTTACCAAGTCGCAGTTGTATGTTTACTAACCCACATAACAACAGACTACGTTTTCGTCCTCGTGGATAAAGGTAAAAAAAATGTTGGCTATACTGATAAACTTCAGGTCTTTTGTTCGTATCTCTGAATTGCCCATTCTGCATTTCAGTAATCTGTAATCATATTTCGGAAAAAAGCGTACGTATTTTGTCTCGTTAAATACGTGATAGAAGCTGCGCAATTCGTACCGTTGGATTATAATAAACAAGCATGACGCAAAATTTGAACAGCACGCGTTACGTTTCCGTTTTCACGCACACTTTTGTCCATCTCGTTTAAAGCGTATCGAGGACCAGTGGGGATCAGAGCGTATTGTTTCATGAACTGTTTCCAGTTTTTCTGATGTTTCCCCATTTCATTTTGGTTAAGTGAGACACAGTTGGACACTTCAAATTCTGAGTTCTATTTTGTGACAATTTCTTTGCTTCGAGTAGTATTCATCTGCTATACAAAAGAACATCAACATTGTAACAGTTTTATGCTGTGAATTCTTTTCCCTAGAGTAATCACTGTAAACCGTGAGAGCTAGTGGTGCTCTCTATGTGTAATATTGTGCTGAAAAAGTCTCCCTTAGTTCTGTTTAGCAAAGTAAAATTTTTTTTCTTCTATATCTACCTACTCCTTTTAACTGCGGAACTTACCTAATCTAAATCCATGTATTACTAACACCGTTATTTTCTAATACAGTATATTTGAAAAACTTTTAGTAAGGATATATTTTAGTTCCTGTACCTCCTAATCATGGTATTTTCTTCTAAACTTGAACGTAATGCTAAGAGGCCAACACTAAACTACTTATTTTAATGGTTTCGTTCGACGAGGATTCTTATCACTGTGTATTAACGTTTGTGCCAAGTATATTTTGTATTCCATAATGCGCGTTTGACTGTTGAATCTAGTCGTAATTGTACTACACTTTCCTAACGTCGGAAAAAGTTACGGGCTGTGTGTGACGCCACTCTATTGGTTAAGTGCTCTGAGTGTGCCACAGGAGGATTCGATATGTATTTCCTTTCATCAAGCCTTCTGTTAACGATATTTCGATGAGGCGAAACTTGACGAGTTTCTAGCGTGATTAATTTCATTCGCTGGGAGGCACGATCGCTGTAATAATAGAATGACGAAGAGTGGATATCATGTACTCTTAAGATACATAATTCTGAAAAATCTATCTCCTTTCCTTTTGCTTAGTATTGCGGACACGTTGAAGCTGTCCGCACTATATTTTGAAGTATTCTACACTTACTTAGAGTTCCGCAACAACACTGACTATAAATAGTAATTGTATGATCACTTTCAGTTGTGTTTACATATTGTGTATGAATAAAGTGTTATATAGTGTTACAGGACGTGGAATATTGAAAACCGTGTCGCGCGACCGTTCTAACGGTGCTAGCGTTGCCTGTTTTATAATAATTACGAAACTTGCATTCATTGACATAATAACGGTGGGCGCAATTTGTGCACAGTAGCAGAGGGACGTGTACGGCATAATAAGCTGCCGATAAATCTTTTGCAAAACATTTGATAATTATCTACAATGGAAACTGCACAATCGTACAAACAAGATAGGAAAAAGATCAATTTTATGCAGCACTAAATCATTTAAACGAGTTTCAATACCGTGCAGAAAATGTTGATACGTTGATGTCGGAAGAAGAAACAGGAGGATAATCAATCAGTATTATTCGATTGCAATTCTGTGCTTATCGGTATAAAGAAACTGAGTCCCCAATACACAGCATTTGAATAACATTCAAATTTCGTTTTTATAACTTACACAAAAAATTTTATAACCTGAAGCTTTACTATTAAAATTTATATTCCCCCTTAAGATACAAATTTTGAAGTCTTGTCGTTCAGTCGAGCAGTAGAATACCGCATAATCTCGAATGAGACAAGGATAAGGAAGGAAATCGGCCATGTCCTTTTCTAATGTATAATCCCAGATTTCACGTTAATCAGTTTAGTAATATCTATTAAAACCAAAATATGAATAGCTGGCCAGGGATATGAAACTCACTCCTACCAAACGCGAGTACAATGGCTTAATTTTTGCACCCACTCATCCGGCAAGTAAGTAAGACTTTACCAGAACAGCACTCAGTTCTCAGCTATGGCATTCTTTTTTGGGGAACCAATGCACAAAATATGAACACAATTTTCAAACTCCAGTGCAGGGCCATAAGAATAATAACCAAAAATACTAGTCGGGTTCATTGTAAAGATCTGTTCAGAGCACTGGGGATTTTATTTGCTCCATTTGAATACATTAACCAGTCAGTTGTATACATCAATAATTAAACTGGTAATTACTGCACAAACAGCTCTGTCCATGGCCATGCAACAAGAGATAGATTCAACTTACATTTACCAAGAAAAAATAAACGTAAAACTCAAAACAGCATTTTCTACCAAAAAATAAAACTGTATAATAAATTACCAAAAGAGATTAAAGAAATTTCAGAAATATACTTATTTAAAAAGGTAGGTAAAAAGTACCTGTTATGCAATATATTTTATACATTGAAGGATTACTTAATTAGAACAAAGTAGATGTTTGATAAAAAATGTCATACAGAGAAATAATAATAATAATAATAATAACTATAAAATATCCAACATTCCACATAACACCTTCCTTTCTAGAAATACTTACCCCCAAGCTATGCATAGCACAATACTAAGACCTTTTCCTCTTTCTGAGCTCAACATCTCATTGTCGAGGGCTGCTGACTCAGTTTTTCCGGATATCAAATGGGAAGTAGCTGTACAGAAAATGGCCCAGAGATCACTAGCATTTGTGTGTATGTGTGTGGGTGTAGTGAGTGAAGTGTTATGAAACAATGTGTCTATAGTGTGTGCAGTGACTGATAGTGAGATATGAGTGGACAATGTGGTATTACATTATTTAATAAGTAATTTGTAAGAAAAGCATTGTATACCAGGAGTAAATCTAATTATTGTCACTAACTAGAAATCTGTAAATATATGTGTATACGAATTAGCTTATTTTAAATTGATCTGAATTTGTAAATACTTTGACATGTCTTATACCCTTGTAAAAAGAGATCTACAGGTGAATAAAGCTACTATTTCTACTACTTCTACTACTACTACTACTACTACTACTACTACTAACTTAGTCACTTGTGTGTTGACATTGTATGGGTTTGCTCCTCACCATCTTAAATTACTCATCTAAATTGATAGAGCAAGCAGTGATACTCTCTTTTGTAAGTATATAGTACTGGATGTCTCTTCAGTTTTTGTTGTGAATTAGCAAGGGACTTTTGTAATTTCGGAGACTTTCACAACTGCAGTTTAATACGAGACGCGTTTCACCTCTTTTTACAAAGCATCATCAGTGCGCATGTTGTCAGTATATACATTTTCCCTCTTATTTGTTCGTCTTTAGCTTTTAGTACACCAACGGTGATAATAACATTTTTTTTACATGTTCTGCGGTCGACAGGTTTGTCGAATAAACTTTGTAGTACTTTCTAGCTTAGCGATTTTTCGACTTTCAGGAACTTACATATACGTATATATGTACTTTGCACCTTACTTTTGTTAAACTCCACAGAAGTTTTCTTCATAGAAATATCACAGTGTATTCACTTTTTTTACACTCAGCACTATGTTTCTCACGTTTGTTGTGCGTACTGCCAGTTCTGTGAATACTTTGCTCTAGTATCTAAGAGATGAATGAAAGGCAGAGTTCGGGAAAGGAAGGGGGGAAACACTAATTATGGCAAAAGTAGTTGGAGGAGATGTGATTGGGCCATGGTTACATAGTGATGTGGAGAATGGGAGGCTTCAGTGGGTGACATACACAGTATCATATTATGTGATCTGTTTATTTGATCATGTGGTCGTTCTATGCTTGATACCAGTGCCTACCAATTTTAATTGTATATTACAGCACTGAGGATGGTCACTAAGTGACCGAAAATCGATTTTCCGGATAATAAAACAAAAAGATACGACCAATGCTGTGTCTCCTTCCAATTGTATCCATTATCTGGTCGTGGTGCACAGAAAACTCCATGGAGTTGCCAATCAATATTATTTGAAAGTGTGTGGTTTGCCAGGTTGGTCTCATCACTGATGACCTGTTTCATTGTTGTTATGCTTTAATGAAGTGTAGATATTCTTGCTGGATGAGAAGGTGTTTTCTGTTGTTCATTCTTAAGATCTCCATGTCCTTGTCTCTGAAGGCAAAATATGTCGGTGTTGGTACTGGTGCAAGTGTGGAAGCACAGTTGAGTGATTTATTCAGTACATTCTAGCTCTTACACACTCTTCCTATCCGCTGTCAAGTATTCTCCTTGTTTGTCCAATGTATTTTGCATCTGGTGTATTACGCTGTAGTAGGTAGATCGCTGTCTTCTGACCCAGATACGTTTTTTCTCATTCCTCGTAAAGTGTTTTAAATTTGGTGAGCATTTTATTTTCATCCAGTATTCCTTTCTTCACCAAAAGTTCCTAATTCTTTCGGATTTCTTCATTTCTCGACTTATGTATTCTTCTACATCCCTCAGCCCGCCTAAGAAATCTCATTTCTGTTCCACGTATTTGCTCTTGCCTTTATTCAACACCCAAGATTCACAATCCATATAACAGAATTTGTAACGTGCCTGCTAGTTGTGCTTGGTGCTCTGCTATTTCCTTTAAAGTCCCGTTGATAGTTCCACAGATAATTCCAAATATATTCATCATAATACACATATCTTTTTCATATTCATACGATATTTTGCGTCCATGATACTTAAAATCTATTCAACTTAATGTAGCGGGTGATCCAAAAATCAGTATAAATTTGAAAACTTAATAAACTACCGAATAATGTAGATATAGAGGGAAAAATTGACACACATGTTTGGAATGACATGGGGTTTTATTAGAACCACCCCATATTGCTAGACGCGTGAAAGATGTCTTGCGCGTCGTTTGGTGATGATCGTATGCTCAGCCGCCACTTTCGTCATGCTTGGCCTCCCAGGTCCCCAGACCTTAGTCTGTGCGATTATTAGCTTTGGGGTTAACTGAAGTCGCAAATGTATCGTGATAGACCGACATCTCTAGGGATGCTGAAAGACTACATCCGACGTCAATGCTTCACCATAACTCCGGACATGATTTACAGTGCTGTTCACAAGACTATTCCTCGACTACAGCTATTGTTGAGGAATGATGGTGGACATATTGAGCATTTCCTGTAAAGAACATCATCTTTGCTTTGTCTTACTTTGTTGTTCTAATTATTGCTATTCTGAGCAAATGAAGCGCCATCTGTCCGACATTTTTTGAATTTTTGTATTTTTTGGTTCTAATAAAACCCCATTTCATTCCAAGCATGTTGATCCGGCGGCAAACACGTGAAGACTATTTACAACACATCCGCCAGGAAATCTTGAATTGTCATAATGTTCTGGTCCTTCAGCGTATGAAGATGAATAATACTAGTAAAATGAACAACATCCCATGATTACACATTATACACAATACGGTAAGCACAAAATCGCTCTCAGATTTTGGTGTGTCCTTAGTTCAGTGTGCCAATATACTTGCTAACGATAGACACATAATTTCCCTTTCGATATGGTTTGGTGTGAGTCCTAACTGTGACGTCTTACCTGTGGTTTTTTTTTTTTTTATGAAAAGCGAGAAGGAAGAATGGGGAACATGACTTCTGCTTTTGAATAGTACCAAAGATGCTACAAATACTGACGTAACTCTCCCGCCCTCTCCCTTAAAGGGCAGACCAGTATCAATAATGCCACATGCTCTCTCTTTACGAGACAGTGTGGAGAATTTTGCAGTTACCTCAAGACTTCGGTGAAATTCTGATCACGGACGTTAGGCCATCTTTCGTACTCTCCTTGCGGACAGTTACTGTCAGTCGAGCTAACGACAAATTGAGCACTACCACACAAGCCAGCATTATGGAACATTATGGAACTCGTCTTTATAGGTTAACATCGGTGGTAATTGCGAATAGATATTTTATTAGGAAAATATGTTTGAAGATGCAGACAAGCCATCTGTAGAAGTCTTGCTTCATTCACTAGAACAGGAGAAGGTATCTCTAATTAATAAAGACAAAAAGTGCGTAATTGTTGTCCAAAGACAACGATTCAAGAGGAACTTCACCTCTAATGGGTACCTTATCCAGAAAGAACCTCTTCTGCAACGGTGTCTTATTTCCCACTCATGAATATATATATCTTCCATAGCAGCTCTCACGTTTGGTTACGAAAATTCGTTTCAGCCTTTGTTGCTCTCAAAGGTTATAACTGTAAACTATAACATCGTACATAGAATGTGCAACACATTCGAAAGATCAAATTATTTTTAATCCTTTGAGTGCAAAGCAGTCTTTCCTAGCATATCAGTGAAATAAGTTTAAGTATTTACTTTTTGTGAGGAGCAATGAATGAACACGTTCAATTTATAAAGTATTTTCGAACCAACCGTGAGATACGGAAAGTAAATATTCATATCAATGAATCAGGAGAAAAACGATTGTACATATTAATTCCAGTTTTTTTACGAGTGGTGATCTTACACATATATGAGTGTCATTTAGGAGTTAGTGTACAAGAATCAAAATGAAGTAATGTTATTGTGAATGGAACGTCTCCAGGACTCTACCGATCATGCTTTGTCAATGGAAACGAAACGCATTTGGTGTTACTCTCTCTCAAATTGCAATGCACATAAAACAGATAAAAATACAACATTTCTATTCATTTTCGTTGCTTTTCCCTCCAACCCGGTCTTTCAAATATACTGTAAGTGAAAATCTCTACATCATCAACCGAATTTCGCTTCGTTTCAGGATGCTTACTGGGGTTTTCTCATTTTCTTCCATCGCGCAGGGGTGTCTTTCGGGCTTTGGGAGCCAGCCCAACGTCAACAGTACTGTTCTACACAGTTGCATTAACTTATGAAGCTTTTATTCAATATAGCTATACTAGATTCCCAGCTTTCAAGCCTCTGTGTGTTCGAACTTATAGGCTATGACGTGTTACATTATTTGCCGATGTAAACATTATGCTGATAATTTTTGATAGCTTTTTCTAGAGGCTAAACCAAATCAAAGAGAAGTGCAGTCCACAAAATGTAAATAGTTAATAACTCAAATAGATAGTTTTATGAACTATCAGTATAGATTAATATCACATATTGTAATTTTCTCAGTATTTTCTTACGATTTGTAATTTCATTTCAGTACGGTCCGCCTTCTGTTTGTCAAACACCCTTGCCTAATTTAAAACCCATTGTCAGTAGTTCTGTTACACTTGTGTCTCTATCGCTTGAAGAATTTGTTGCCCATAGTGCAGCACCTACGTCATTTGCCGAAGAACATTTCTCTCCCCTTTAAAGTTATCTAGTATGTTTTCTAAACTCTTTCTCGATATCAATGCAGGTGAAATTTCGTGCTATTAATTTTAATATTTTTGTCGTTTTTGTGTGGTAGTGGTCCGTCAGGACGCTTCATGTCTGACAGTAACTGCTTCAGCCTGCTATATAAATGTGGAAGGTTCTGGTTAAAGATGAACAGAGAAAAAGTAAGACATTTATAAAAAGTGTGGCTGCTGTGTTGTGGTTGTTTAATTTCCCAATAAAATACGTTCTGGAAACAATTTAGCCAGCCGGGGTGGCCGAGCGGTTCTAGGCGCTCCAGTATGGAACCCGCGACCGCTACGGTCGCAGGTTGGAATCCTGCCTCGGGCATGGATGTGTGTGATGTCCTTAGGTTATTTAGGTTTAAGTAGTTGTAAGTTCTAGGGGACTGATGACCTCAGAAATTAAGTCCTATAGTGCTCAGAGCCATTTGAACATTTTTTGAACAATTTAACTCCAAATATTGTAATGCAACGACACAGAACTTTCTGAAGGATAATATTTTGGCCTTTGTTTGACATTTCAACTTCAGTCACCGTGTTTGAAACAAAACTAACATTCACATACAAAACGATGATTTTCCAAAAGCCCCAACTGAACAAAATGTAATTCAACATTGAAATCGGAAGCTCTTCAATACGTTTATAGCACCCTTTAGTGCACGCACTTACACAGGTTTCACATGAAAACGTCTACTGCTGCTTATGGCGTCACTTGTACAGTCTCATATACGTGATGAATCGCCTTATACCTCCTCAAACAATTCAGCTAAATATTGCAAGAGAGCTGCAGATGAAGAAATAAATTAAATACAGAATTGGCTACAAATTAAATCACATTTGTAAGACGTTCTATATTTGTATGTTAGCCCATGCAAGTTATAAGCGGTGCATCAATGAAGAACCAGGTAATACTTTAGAGGTTACTATGATAAAATACTCGTATGTGACCCACTATTCAGAATACTGATAATGAAACTAACAATTTGTTTGCCGTTGGGGGTGGGAAACTGGCCAGAAAAAGCAGAAAAATCACCAATAATGAACAGTGTGAAAGTGCCGAAGGCACTGAAAGCACTTTTTTCAACTTAAGTTAAAGTGTACTTACAAGAAATGTGGTCTGTAAGAGGTCGCGGTAGGCTGCAGACCATCTTCCAACCCCCACACCCAATGAAATACATAAATCTGCTGTTTCACATTAACTGTATTACGGATTTGTATTTACGTTGCTAATGTACAACAGATGTCAATGAATTATAAGCCGAAGCTAAGGAGCAGTCATTTGTGGATAAATATTTACTACAGTTTGTAGTAAGTGACGGAAGGTCATCGATTAAAACAGAAGTGATTTCTGGCGTTCCCCAAGGTAGTTCTCTCTGCAGTTCTTTATCTATATAAACGGTTTAGGAGACAATCTGAGCAGCCGTTACAGGTTGTTTCCAGATGATGCTGTCATTTATCGTCTAATAAAGTCATGAGAAGATTAAACCAAATGGCAACACGTTCTAGAAAAAATATCTGCATGGTGCAAAAATTAGTAGTTGGCCCTAAATAATGAAAAGTGTGAGGTCTTTCAGGTCAGTTGTAAAAGGAACCCGTTAAATTTCGCTTACACGATAAATCAGTCAATTCTACAGGCCATAAATTCAACTAAATACCTAGGAAATTAACAACTTAAATTGGAAACACACAGAAATTGTTGTGGGGAAGGCGAACGAGAGACTGATATTTATTTGCAGAACACCTAGAAAATGCAACAGATCTACTAAAGAGACTGCCTACATTAAGCTTGTCCGTCCTGTTTTGAATTACCGCTGTCCGGTGTGGGATCTTTACCAGATAGGATTAACAGAGTACATCGAGAGAGTTCGAAGAAGAGCAGCACGTTTTGCATTATCGCGAAATAGCGGAGAGAGTGTCAATGACATTATACAAGATTTGGGGTACACATCACTAAAACAAAGGCATTTTACGTTGCGGCGTAATCTGCTCACGAAATTTCGATCGCAAACTTTGTTCTCCGAATGCGAAAATACTTTTCTGACGTCGACCCAAACAGGAAGTCAAATCTTGCACGGAAAGATACAGGTGTTCGTCTTTTCAGCGCGCTGTTCATAATTGGAATAACAGAGAATTATTGTGAAAGTGGTTCGATGAACACTCTACCTGGCGCTTAGGTGTGTTTTACGGAACATCCATGCAGATGTAGATGTAAATGTAGAAATACTATAAATTTAATGGTAAGGGTCATTAAATAATTGTCTCTTAAAAATACGGACAGAAGTCACGTTAAGGTGAATGGCAGAAGGTACTTGATGTACTAATGTCACAGCCACGCTCTCCTGTGGTGGAGCGCTGCAGGAACGGTGACTGGTAAGCTTCCGTCGTCTCGGTTTATGCCTCTAATTTTACTTTCATAGCTTTATGTTCGTTACACTTCTGGGAATATAAGGTAACGCAAAAGAAACCTCACAGTGATGCATAAGCGTCTACTGTAGTGTTTGTCACGTTTGGATGAGCGTCAGTGTGACGCTTTTGCGCTGTTTTCTTTGGATTTTCTCAATTTTCGTCTACCAATCCTATCTGGTTTGGGGACCCACATTGACGAGAAATACTCAGTATCGGTCAAACGAGGTTTTGTAAGCTAACTGATGCGTGGATAGAATATACCTCCTGGAGATTCAATCAGTCATTCGCAAGCCTATGCCTCTTTTTTTATGTGGCCGCATGAATTTAAATCACTCATTCCGCATATTCCCTCAGATGTATTGGTAGTGACTGCTTACAGTTTTCGTCCAGCAATAGACTTATCATAAACTAACGGGTCTCTCCGTCTATTAATGGGGTCTAGATTGCATGTGCTCATGTTGAGTGTTAAGTGTCATGACAGCATCGAGTATAGACTCGCCGGAGATCTTGCATTTTGCTACAATTTTGTTTAGCATGGTTATCACTGTGTTTAAAAGACAGGACGTTCAGAGACTAATCTGAGATGAAAGACGGGCACAGGAGGGAATTTGCGGCCGCCAGTAGGCCATCAGTGACAAGGCAGAATGGCATATACCTGAGAATGGTATACACCTCCATCCGTTGCGTATCTCCAGAGTCTCTGTTACTAATAACGGGACTTCTAAATAAGCCATCCTTGGTCGAATTACTTATTCATCTTATGTCGAAGATTTAAAAGGAACGCAGCGTTCATTCATGCCGTTCAGTTCGTTGTCGCCCCATTTCTTCGCCCCTTTAGTAGGGTCTGAGTGATATCGGTAGGAAAACGGCCATTTTACGGCAGTACTGAGGGGTCATAAAGGATTCACAGTTTCCTGGTTTTACAGCTTCAAGCGTATAGTCGGTTCGAAAGACGACACTGGCGTATATAAACTGATATACGTAGGAGATACATGATACCAGTATCTGCAGCAGCGACGTCGACAGGGATGACTGCAAATGATCAGTGGGAGAGATCCTGGCAGAAAAAAAAGAAAGAAAAAAAAGCGTGCGAATAAACGACGCAACTTTTGATGGTTAAAACAACAATGGAAGACGGAAAGTACAAAATGAAGCATTACTATTGAGATCCAAATTACCTCTGGTAAACATTGTCTCAGTCATGATTTGATATTAATGAGTGACCGTTTAAAAAGAATGGTTTAACATTGACGACGATGTCATTAGAAAAACAGAACACGAGCTCGAAATGGTCGACGATAGCAACGGACAGCGTCCTATCTAATGGAATCATCCAGACATTGAGGTAGCGCGGTTTAGGTAAACTTGAATGACCGCATGTAAAACCGTTGGCTGTGTCCCCAAATACAGTGTCTTCCTTATTTTATGAGGTAGTGTTTTCGTCCTCGGGGTGCCAAGAACTTGCTAGTAACCACGCCCATGTCTTCTCAGTATTTGTAAACAATATTTCAGTATGATTGTTTAGCCTAAGTTAGGCACTGTTTTTCAAAGTTAGGTACTATTGTTCAATAAACTATGGAACTGCAGTAAACATTTTAAAATTTTTTTTGGAAATATTCCAAATTTGTGATAGCAATGGCTCGTTTTCTATTTATGCAGATGGACATAGGAACTTCAGTGCCCACTTTTGTAATTAAGTGCAGCTAAACGTGCGTATACGGTCCTCCTTTATTATGAGAAGAGGTACAAAGAGAGAAAAAACGGTTAGTGCCATCCCAAGAGAGCGGGATAGTGCATATTCTCATTTGGAAAATTTTTCTGTTGTCACAGTCGTACATTTTTCACTGTACTGCTTAGAGTAACAGAAGGGATTACAAAAATCTCAATAATACCAGTAAAATTTCAGAAACATATCGATTATAAGAATACGTGTAGTGCCTGCTCGTAGAAGTTAAGCCACGACGTTTGCATCGCAGTGGAGGCTCATGTAAGAAACGGATCTGAATAAAGTAATATCATTTGTCGCTGAGTTAAGATATCAAGCATTCAAGACAGATGAAATAAACAGAGACGTCAATATAAAACATCACACAAAAATTTAAAACCAAGCAAAATAATTCAGAACACAAACCAAATAATGCTACACTAGCAGATTATCAAACAAATCATATTCTGTACACGAAAGCTAGCGGACTTTGTAGGTTGTTTACCATTCAGAGTTGTAAGCAGAGTAGTCGGATATGCATACAAGCGGAGGCCCACAAGCCAAAGTCAACATGCTGATAGTTGGCGCACAAGCACACATAATTACAACAAATAATATGCGTAATAAAATACAACAAACAAAAATACGAGTACTATAGAATAAATAGTATCTATCTAACTTCATAACATAACATAGAAGTCAGGACAGTGAGCTCGTGAAAAATATTTTATCCGTCGGTATGTTAAACAAAGAGATGAAATCAATAAAGAACGATGTATGAAATAAATAATTAAATAGATGACAACGTTGACTAGGCTGCAAAATGTGCAACGCCAACACTCCATAGCCAAGCACATCACAGCCTAAAGTCTATGCTCTTTGGCTGGGCTGACTAAAAGTGGTGACGACTGCAAACTTTCAGACGACACACACCTTGTGGACATTCAGCAGAATAAGAACCCATTCCAAAGCACTGTGATAAGAGAAACAATATATTTACGAAACAGCGTGAATAATATATTAAACAAATATCGCTGACTGAAATCGCGCTGATCGTTGAGCGTAAGTCAAGAGCTCTCTTATTGCTACAGAAAATCTCTAGTTCCTCCAAGAAGCCCAGTTTACTGTCTCAGGGTGCTACTTGCAATATCTTCGTATTATGTTTCACAGCCCTATCAGCGTGCTGCTCAGCATGTAAGTGCATTGCAATACCCGTCATATACTGAGAATACGCACGCCGCTTACAACGAGTTTCAAAAGAACGACCCGTATAGCCAGCAGAAAAGTGATCGCCATCACTGCAGTTCACCTTACACACACATAACACACACACACACACACACACACACACACACACACACACACATACATACGCCACATCTACCGAACATTTATTTGGTCCGGAGTGTCGAAGAAGCGTTGCCAATTTAGTTGTCGTGTGGAGCCCCATCCTAACACACACACACACACACACACACCAGATCCATCGAACTTTTCTTTGGTCCGATTTAGTGACGAAGACGCGTTCTCTATGTATTTGTCATTTGGAATACCATCCTAACATTAGATTTTCGAAAAAAATTTTCAGTTTTATTTGATGCTTGAGAATTATTTGGCATCGCAACAACTCTGGTTTTAGTATTGTGGCTTCTGCTAGAGGGTAAAGCGTTATTCGTACTGTTTTAAACTTTTAGTTTACTAAGTTGATTGTAGATATTGGAGACGCCAGTAACTCTGTAGCCATTAAAAATGGCAATCTGATTTAAGGTAGTGATCTCTTCTTTGATCTCACTTTGTTCCAAAGGCAAATGCACAATTCGATGCATCATCGAGTAAAGATTTCTTTTCTTACACCGTTAAACTTGACAAGACTGAGCCGCACTACTAGTAGATTTCCTGATAATTCCAGATATTCTGCCGATTGTATGTACGGTGCTTGTCGGCTGGACGTTTGCGGCCGTTACCATATCTCTTTTAGCTTCATCTTCACTTGTGGAGTGTTGCCATTGAATTCCTTTCATAGTCTCGTCTCCGTTGCCTTCCGTTTACTTGCTTGTAGCATGTCCCTTTCCTTAATTCAATATTTCATGTATTTGTATTAATTACCGACGGACGAAACATACTTTACATATTCAACTCCTATGCGTATAGTTTTGCGTATCTTTTTCTTCACTTCCGTATTGTCTTACATTGCTAGGTAGATATGAGTATAATTTAATTGATATCAAAATTTTGTACATGGTTGAAGCAGCAACTACAGCATGAAATCTTATTATAGAAATAGTAAACAGCCTATTAGTTGTAACTGCTCTTGTTTACTGTAACTATGTGTACTCGTGCACCATCTGTTGGCTAGTCTTCTCTACCATGGGTGTCTGTGTGAGCCGATGAGTCTACTTACAGCTGTGAATGGGCCATATAAAGCTGAACGCATTAGCATTCCTGTACACATTATGGTTTATACGACATTGCAGTGCCTGTGTTATTCGTATTTATGATGAAATATTCCTGGTTGTTCATATCCGCAACGGCAGATACATTTCATATGTTTCATAATGTTGCAGTCACCGTAGCACCTGTTCCTTGGGACACGCTTGCATGTCCAAAGGGACTTTGCATAGTAATTCGGAATAACACAGGCACTGCAATATTGTATTTATCCGCCGACACCGGGCAAGTGTCTATCAAGTAAAATGTCTCCCCTATACGGGAATATACCTAGTGGATGCACAAGTAAAGGTTGTAGACACGTGATTAACGACATATGGAAGTTTGGGTCTGGCCGTGAGTCGTGCTCGGATAGCCGAATAGTTCACCAGGACGGTAGCTCAGTATGTTCGGTCAGAGGGTTAGCTGGCCTCTGTAATTAAAAAAAATAAAAAAACTGAGAAAATGGCTCGATGAACTTGTGCGGGAAATCCGGTTTCGAGTCCCGGTCCAGTACAAATTTTCATTGTTGTCATTTTATTATACAGCTGATGGTTGTCCATATTCGCAAGGGCGAATACATTTCATGTGAAGTATGGTCTGGGAAACAAGTTACAAGTGAAAAGATGTGGTGTGCTAAGTACTATATACCAATGCAGACTGTTAAGACTTAGCATAATATAATGGTTTATTGCATTTTTGTATTGTGTTTGGTATTGACGTCACTGTCGATTTCTGAGGTGTTGAATGCCTGTTACTTGATCTCAGTGGTATGTGCCACTATTTCATTGAGATCCATCTCTTACATGAGCATTTTCTGTGATATAGACGTTGTGTCTTAGCCTCATATTATGAGCTTAAACTACGCAGGTTTTTATACACGGTGTGCAACTGACTTTTAGCTTGTGTTATTCGGGTTCGTGTAATCCCTTCCGGTGCTCTACCTTAGTGCATTTTTCTGTGATTATTCTAAATGTGAAGATGGCTGTGTAATTACCTGAAACTAGTCACCATTTAATGTTATTTATTTGCGAAATTGACTATTAAAAGATTTTGTTTAAAAAATAAGGAAAGCGGATAAATATATTTAATCAAAAGATTCTTAAATTTTGTACACTGGTCAATTAGGTGTACTATGACTGAAAAACGAATAAAGATTTTATTCACAATAGTGCTGTTGTAACATTGAAAGACTTCAGACAAGTTAAGAAGAGAAATAAGCAGCTAGTCAGCATTGATGTTAATATTTATAAAGGATTTACCTATGACGGTATGTGAAAGTAATAATGCCTATTCTAAAGGACCCACCCTACTATTTACGTGATGTAAGGAACCTAGTCCAGTAGGGCCGAACTGGAATCTGAAACAGCATGGTTATGGGAAGTGCACGGTCAGGGGTCTCACGCGAGCAACCACTAGGAAGTATAGCATTAGGATTACTACGGCTTTCCTACTTGACATATTGTGATAGCCGAATATAAGATCAGTGAGTTTAGATTCTGACATTTACTACATACGACAAAATACCTCCATTATTATCTAGTGTTTTGGAATTGAAACAGGCAGTGAACTTAAGAGTATTCGATGCCACGAATCAGATTTCGAGATACAGCAGTTCGGATACAATCTTAGTGCAAAATTTCTCCGAATTAGACACTGTCGAGTCACATTAATGTAACCACCTGTCAGAAGCCTGAGTAATCACCTTTTGCAGCGCTAGACGTTCTGAAACAGAGTCAGTGGCGTTCTGGAAGGTACACACACACGCCTGTGGAGCCATGCCGACTAAGTACTGTGGCCGCCTCGCAAACTTTCTAGGTTTCCCATCCATGGCGCGTACAGCCCCATCGAGGTGATCTCATAGATTCCAAATTGGGTTAAAATCTGGGACGTTTGGTGGCCAAGGGAGTAGAGTAACCTCATGCTGCTGCTCTTCGAACAACACACGTGCACTGCGATTTGTGTGACACGTTGCTGGTGGATGCCATCGTGTCAAGGAAAAACAAACTACCTTAGGGGTTGACATGATCCCAAACGATAGATGTTTACGTGTGTTGATCCAATGTACCTTCCAAAAATTGACGATATCACACAGGGAATGCCACGAAAATATTCCACAGACCATAACGCTCTCTCCTGGTTGCTTTCGGATGTTTCACACCTCACGTGTCCACGGCCATCTGCCCAATGGGGCCTAAAACGTGAATCATCTGGAAAGGCCACCTGTCGCCACCCGAGTTGTGATATCGGCTTGTTAATTACAGCCTTCGTTGCCGATTAACAGCTGTCAGCCAGGATGCATGAACTAGTTGCCAGCTACGGAGGCTCATATGCAGCAACGTTCCTTCGTGAATACTTTCTTGCGGAAATTTTAAGTGTGTAGAATACTTGAAGGTCAGGGGCTCTTTCATCAAAATATAAGGCCATGACCTGTAGAAAAAGGTGTAACATGTCTCTAACACTATTTGTGCTTCAGAACAGCGTGTACGTAGAAGCGATGTGGTTTCTTTATAGGTTCTTATCTGATTTCCATACCAAGATTTCCTTATGTCAAATATACTGTTTCATTCGGAAGTACCGGCGAATCAAATCACCGCACAAACTCACTGTTATGAACCCGCGATAATGATAGCGCTCATCATGTTGCTTATGGAATTTTTACTAAATTACTAGCTGAGAAACACGGATGTTCAAGGATGTTTATTTATAACTGTGACCGATACTTCGTGCGCATACACTCCGTTTATTGGCTTATAATGCTACTATCTGTACGATGTTCGAAGTCGTATGGTTCGAGACATGAACGAAGAGCTTTTTGCTGCCAAGCATGATAGATAGCTACAGAGAGATGGAAGTGTGAAAAGCAGCTCATACTAAGGTTCACGAGTGCAATACACGGTACCTGGTCTTGTGCTTTATTTATGGTCATGGCAAATGTAAGCTCACTGAGACTGGTATATTTCAAAGTGAAATGGAAAATTGTTAAGAATCAGCGCAATTCGAGATATATGACTTACTCGCCTGTTCCACTTCCAATTACAAATCGTTTCTCTTAATATGGATGATACAAACCTCATTCTCAGAGACCTGGAAAGTATTGTAAATGATACAAAAACTAGGTTAATGGCTAATTTCGCGTTTTTTTGTCGGCGTAAAATATATATATATATATATATATATATATATATATATATATACTCTTTACTATTAATTTTTTGGTTTTGTTTTTGTTATTGCTCGCGTAATAACGCATATACGAAAAGAGCCGCGAAATATCTGTTAGTAATGCCGTGCTTTGAATTTCTTTATCATCATTACCTTTTAACAAAGCAAAATATATATATTGAGATCTTATTGTTCTGTATCTGGCCTACAATTAAAGGAACGTTTTTTCGTGACTGTAACTCATTCTAAAAATCAACATATCTTATAGTTATTGAAAATTGAAATTACTTGGTTATGAACACTGCTGTTACAGTTCGTATGATCGTTCAACAACAAAATTTTGCAGTGGATTTTGTTTCTCGGTAAAACACCATTCAATGCCACGATTAGCACAAGAACATGAGACTCTTATTAAAAAAATACGTTTTCACTATAAGTTTTCCAGACCAGAACGGAGCACAGCAAGATTCCTATTAGATTTTGACGGTACATTAACTTATTTGTAGTGTGAGTTATATACTATCAGCAGCCCGCGTCAACCTGCAACACATCATAAAATCTGCTGATCTGCACTGCAAGTCTGGAAGCTAAAAGAAATAATATCATTTTACTGTTACTTTACCGCTTCCTTGCGGTATGATAGACTATATTGGAAGTCGTTTGAATACGCCGCGGCCGCGGCTCTTTCGTTCGGCACGCAGCTCAGCACCACAGATAATATTTATATAACTGAAAAATGTCTCAACAGGATGGGATAATAGGCAAGCAAGCTTTAACAATTAATAATGCAAGTTTTCATTTAAATAACTCTATTAAAACATTTAAATATTTCAATTGTTACACACCTTTATGAATTCACATGTAATGGCGTACATCTCTTAGTCTCGACAAAAGAATGCTACACTAGCGTTCGCTACTACGACACAGGATATCTTACTCGCTCGACTCCCAGATGAAGAAGACAAAGAAATTGATGTTCGTCACGTATTATATACTAGTTACTTATTTTAATCTTTGTTCGACATTTATTGTCTGTGGCGGTTTCATTACTCGCCGACGCAGATATTCTCAAAAATAAATAATAAAAAAAATACATAATTTTATACAATAACACAATATGATACATATAATTTTCTCGTTACTACATAATATGTTGTTTTTGTTTCTTACTAGACGTTACACTAACTTATTCATTAATGTTTCAGAGAACAGAGTTTCATTAAACAGCAACAAATCATATTGGAGTTTACGTTATTGCAGGACTAGAATCACATAAAAGCAAGATATCTATCCTAGAAAGTCAAGGAATCAGAGAATTTGAATATTTCAAAATACTGAGACTTGTTATCAAAAGAATTCTTTTGATAGGATCATGTTTAGGATGAAGTAGAGCAATAATCTTTACTGTCATTGACATTAATTCGAAAAGCATATTTCGTTTTCTTACTGTCAAAATCTGGACATTTGGTATTGTAGATTGAGATATCGATATGTATTCACCAATACAGTATTCGTATCCGAAATATAGGCCGAAAACATTTGTTGCGTATGTTCGCTGTCTTCGATCCTACTGTAGTTCAAATCTTTCAGATGAACTGATATGTCGTCATTGTAGATATTCTTATCTAAGACTGAATTTCGTCCAAACAGGCCTTAACGCACAACGGGACAGGCCGACCGCTGTGTCATCCTCAACCCACAGTTTTCGTGAACGGAGCCGCAACTTCCCAATCAAGTAGCTCCTCAGTTGGCCTCACAAGGGCTGAGCGTACCTCGCATGCCAACACGCTCGGCACACCGAGCGGGCACCCATCCAACAGCTAGCACGTCCTACAGCGCTGAACTTCGGTGATCAGACGGGAGCGGTGTTACCGTTGTGGCACGACCATTGGCTCAATAGGAAACACTCATTTTACAAATAAAGTATGAATCACGCACAGAATACATCGCAGAGAAACGGTTTACACAGGAAGGGCATCCGGTAACCTGTTCGACTTAACCATGTCAAATCCGATTGTAACAGTGCCGACCCTGCACAAACTGTGGGACAAAAGGCTCAAGCGAAAGAAGATAAGTATGTATTGGGTCTACTGAAAAATTAGTGTGTTAAAGGGCTGTTAGTTTTTCTACGGAAATCTGAAAAAGCCTGTTTGTTGTGGTGATTTTTGAGAAGCTTTCTTTGATTTACATCACAGACTGCAACACCTAAACTTTTTTAGATAATGAAGGCCGTGGAACAAAGGCATTTTTCCAATACACTTATGACCGAAAAGTGATTCATGTAGATGAAGTAGGAAGTTTAGTTAACCCTGCTTTTTAAGTTTTAGTGGTGTTATTTCCAAAGAAACTTTCTCATACACATTTCTTTTTTTTCATTTTCAATCAAGAAACCAAATATCAGTTTTCCGACATATATAACTTTAATAAAGTTTTAATATAAATAAATACTCAACATTAAAATTTTCATCCCCAATTGGACGTCCTTACAGGTTGGATTTCCAAAACCACTGAAATTTTTTTTTTTTTTTTTTTTTAATTTCGAACCAAGAAACAAATAATAAAATTTCATATATTTAGCTTCAAAAATGCTTTCTTCAAGAAATATTTCTGTAAAAACTTTCATTCCCAATCGCATCCCCTTCGAGGTGAAATTTCTGTAAACACTTAAACACGTCTTAGTTTGTGTCTGAGTTGTCAAATACCATTTTTACTGATGAACTTTAACAATAGTTTCGTAGTTCTTTAATAATAATTTATTTTCAACAATTTTTCACCCAGTTTCTTACTCCCATATGGATTGAAATTCCATAAATGCTGAAGCGTGTATTCTTTTTTTACTTCTGGCTGAGTAACTAAATATCAAGTTTCGTAGTTCAAGCTTCAAAATTGCCTTAATAGAGACATATTTTCAAAAACCTTTTCATTCCTTAATTCACACTCTTAGGGATGGAATTTCGGCGTATTCTTTATCAGCTGTTGCCTATTGTATAAAGTGTATACCCACTTCAAATTTCAAGTGTGTATTCTGACCGGTTTCGGCTGGGTGATAATGGGTCAATGAATCAATCAGGACATTTCGTTTCCTATACAGAAATTGTCATTAAAATCATAAGATATCAGGTTTTGTCGCGATTTTAAGTGAACTGTTTAACATTTTGGATATTTAAAGCTATTGCTCAGTTCTTGCACCACTTTGAAACATCTGAACAAATATTTCTTTCTCCTTTATTCAGACAGGACTTCATTACAGGTCATAGTACCTTCTTTCAAATGCACCAGGCTATTCTTAGTCACTTACTTTCATGTTCCAAGTATCATTTGCTTGATACATTATACGGCTGTGGAACGGATAATTTTACATTCGTGTCCACATGCTGCAAATTTATAATTTTTTACGATTTCTGCCACGTTTTACATATTATAATAGCAGAAATTAATCCACGAAATAGGAAGAATTGTCAGGGATGAATTTTTTCACTTTCTTCAAACTTTGTTTTGCTGTCTGTCGGTCGTTTATCACTGGTCAAGTGATCAAAACTTTTAGTTGCAGCAGTGAAAGAAATTTTGTGTTAAAGACGACATTAAGGTGAAGTAACGAATGTCATTTTTCTTATGGGATTGTGACCATATACATGTTTGTTTCTTTTGAAATGCATTCGATTATTCTCGAAGTATGTAATAAGGGAATAAATATACCATGAAAATGTAGTCAAAATGCCGAAATCCTTAAACAGATGTCTATGTGGGTAAGCACCACATATTCTTGTAGCACCTTTTTGAGTACTACAGACTTTTTTTCTTAAAGCTTAGCTACCCCAGAACATCATTCGATACAGTATTATTTAATGACAATATGTAAAATAGTCGACTTAATGACTTATCTCTCCCCAGTATTTTTAATGATTCTTAGTACAGTTGTGCTGGACTAAGTTGCTTTAGGAGTCCCAGAAAGTGTTTCTTTCTAGTTTAAATTTTCATCAATGTGGACATCTAAATTTTTTGAAGTTTCCAACCTATTTATTATTCCTTCGCCGTGTTACACTTATTTTTTAGTAATTCAGAATGTGCATAAGTGAATATGTTGCGTCTTTTTGAAAGAGAGTGAGACTGTTCAAAGAAAGTAGTCAATGAGATAGTTGAGAATATTTTTACCATTTCTTCTGATGCTGTATGTGTGCTTAAAGTGACTAAATACGAATGTTATCCGCGAAAATAAATAATTCGACTTGTTCTATATTACATGGAGGATCATGTACATATATGAGGAATAGTGGCTGATCAAAGATTGAACCTTGGGCAATCCCATGTGTGATTTTTGCATTCAGAGAGATCTCCCCTGATTACATTGGTTGAATTACTATGTGCACCCTTAAACATTCTTTTGCTTTGACATGGCATTTACTGGTTGTCTATGAAATCAGTTCGACAAAACCTCTGTTTGTCTAGGAGATGTTGCGGTTCATACAGTCTAGTGCCTTACATAAGTAAAATAAAATACCAGCTGTTGCTATTTTGTTACTTAATGCTTGTAAAATTTGGTGAGTGAACGCATAGATGGCATTCTCAGTGGAGAAACATTTCTGAAATCTAAACTGTGATTTCCCGAGGGCTTTATTGTCTGCCAGGTCATTAACACGAAAATTGAACATCAGGGTCCTCAATACACATTCCTGGACTACAGCTGTCGACGCTTCCATACCCAAGGTACCATCTGTTGATGTACCTTTTTATCTTACTTGCATAAGTAACTGTTGGCGTGGTTTAGAAGTTAAGAAACATTGCAGATACCTGATTCCTTGTTCCACGGATTTGAAAATAAGATGTGGGAAAAGTACATGTTGAGTTTTTCATGAAAACTGTTTTCGTAATCCATGCTGGTAACCGTCGAGCTGGTAATTCTATTTTAGGTACCTCTTTACATCTGAACTCAGATTATAGTGTAAGATTCTACAACGGAAGTATTTTAATGATATTTGACAGCAGATTCACCTACCTCATTGTTGAAGGCTTCATGCATTTACCTTTTTGTCAGGAAAATGAGTTTCATGAAACATTTCTCTGTACACCTTTTGTTTCATTGGCACCTGTGGTGCAGTAGAGCAGTTTTATTTTACACAGACTAATGAATGTCACTCCAATCACGAACTGTGGTAACAGAGATCCTGTGCTTCGTCACATACTCTACAACTGAGTCACCAACCCGTTACACCATCTTTACCATCGCTAAATATTTCTGTTGATCAGTCCTCGTCCATGTTAACGGTCTGAGTTCCTCCAGCCACGTAATTAGGAAGATGTTCTGTATGATCGAAACTTCGAAGTGAATCGATAGTGTGCTATTATGTAGAGCACTTCTCCGCAATCTCGGAACACGCAGTCTTTATTTCCACTGAAGTATTGTATTTCTTCCGTATCATGAGTGTGAAACAAAGGCGTGTTTCGTACGACTGGTATGCATTGATATCGTGTTGATTATTTGTGATATTCATCTTCTTGACTGATTTTCGCTGTGTCTGAACATACAATAGCAGCATCGTGCAATAGACAATCGTTACCGATATTCATGTTAGCCCAAAGTATCAACTAGGAAGCTATTAAATTAACAGACTATAATCCCAGATAGAGTCAAACAGTAATCCTGTCGGGACGGGTCACGCTGTGTGCCACCACTAGTTGCTAATTCTGTACAATACGGGTCCCAGTTATTTTAGGATTAGGAATTCATCTTTTACGTGGCTATGAAATTGTGAGATATTAGTAGTTAGTCCCTGATACCTGAAAACACTTTTGCAACAAGTTGTTAATATTTCTGTTTTCTCTTGCAGCTTCGGCAAGAGGCCAAACTAATGCAAATGGGGTTGGTGGTTTTCCAGTTTACATTCTAACATAATACACAAAAGTTTACTAAAATGTGTTTTGTCATAATTTGTCAGCAGCGAATGTGCTGGTCTTGGGGCACCGTCATATTCTATAGACGCACACGCACTGATATCTACATTTACCTAGATACTCCGCAAGCTACCGTACGATGCGTAGAGGAGGGTACCCTGTACCACACTACTTGCCGTTTCCTTTCCTGTTCCACTCGCAAATATCGAGGAAAAAACGACAGCCTATATGCCTCCGTATTAACCCTAATTTCTCGTATCGTATCTTCGTGGTCCTTAGGCGCAATGTATATTGGCGGCAGTAGAATCGTTCGGCAGTCAGGTTCAGATGCCGATCCTCTTAATTTTCTCAATAGTGGTTCTCGAAAAGAACGGCGCCATCGCTCTAGGGATTACCATTTGAATTTCCGGTGCACCTCCGTAACACTTACGTGCTGTTCGGACCAACTGCTAACAAATCTAGCAGCCCGCCTCTGAACTGCTTCAGTGTCTTCTTTAAAATCTGGCGTGGTATGGATCACAAACACTCGAGCAGTACTCAAGAATAGACCTAACAGCGTCCTACTTGCGGTTTCCTCTAGAGGTGAACCACTTTTTCCACACCGAGGTTGACCATTCACTTTCCCTGTCACAGTTCCCACATGCTAGTTCTACTTCTTATCGCTTTGCTACGTTACACCCAGGTATTTAAACGACTTGACTGTGTCAAGAAGGACACAAGTAAAACTGTATCTGAACATTACAGGTTTTATCTCCCTACTCATCTGCATTAACTTACATTTTTCCACATTTAGGAGTAGCTGCCATTCATCGCACCAACTCTAAATTCTGTCTAAGTCGTCTTGTATCTTCCTGCAGTCACTCAATTTCGACATCTTAGAGTACAGCATGGCATCAGCAGCAAATAACCGAAGATTGCTACCCACCGTGTCCACCAAATCATTTATCACACTTCTCTGGGGCACTGCTGACGAAACCCTTGTCTCTGATGAACACTCACCGTCGAGGGCTACATACTGAGTTTTATTATTTAAGAAGCCTTCAAGCCACTCACATATCTGTGAAATTATTCCATATCCTCCTACCTTCGTTAACAGCCTTCAGTCGGGCACCATGCCAAATGCTTTCCGGAAACCTATAAATGTGGAGTCTGCCTCTTGTCCTTCATCCATAGTTCTCAGTATATCTTGTGAGAAAAGGGCAAACTGACGTTCACAGCGAGGCTGCCTATAACCATTTTGATCCGCAAGCATAAGCTTCTCAGTCTCAAGAAAGTTTATTATATTCGAACTGAGAATATGTCCAGAGGATTCTGCAACAAACCGAAGTTAGGGATATTGGTCTGTCATCTTGCGGGTCGGTTCTTTTACCCTCCTTATATACTGGAGTCAGCTGCGCTTTTTGCCAGTCGCTTGGGACTTTGTGTTGGGCGAGAAATTCACCATAAATGCAAGCGAGGTAAGGGCCTAATGCCGTAGAGTACGCTTTGTAAAATCTTACTTGGATTCCATCCGGACGTGGTGATTTATTTGCTTTCAAATCTTTCAATTGTTTGTCTATGCCAGGTACGCTTATTATTGTACCGTCCATACAGGAGTCTGTCCGATGGTCAAATAACGGTATGTTTGTACGATTCTCCTGCGTGAACGATTTCTTGAACGAGAAATTTAAAACCTTTGGCTTTCGCTTTGCTATCTTCAACTGCCACACCAGACTGGTCAACAACGGACTGGATGGAAACCTTAGACTCGTTTAGTGATATTACGTAAGACCAGAATTTTCCCGGGTTCTCTGACAGATCTTTTGCTAAGGTGTGACGGTGGTAGTTACGTACCCTTCGCTCATAGATCTTTTCAAAGAAGCAAGAATTTGCACTAACCTTTGCTTGACGTCTTTTGTGCGTTCCCTTTTGAACAGAGAGAGCAAAAGTGTGAGCTTCCTCAGCATCCGCCGAATTTCGTTACTAAACCATGGTGGTCTTTCCCTCCCTTTATCTACGTGCTAGGCACATAACTCTCCAGACCATGACTTACAATCTGCTTAAACTTTCCCTATAATATTTCTACATCCATCTTACAGTAGCCAGCTGATGCCAATTCTCTAAGTCAGATGCTAATTTGTATTGCTTGAGCTTGGTATTTTAGCGTCGGGTGCATTATTAGGTGCCTCAGAAGCAAAGCCAGTGGACAAAACAAGCGACACGTAAGGTGTCCCACCCGACACGCCAGATTCTCCGCACTCTTACAGCCCGAGGCAGCTGTCTCATAATGACTGACATAGCCAAAAGGACATTCAGCTCTTTGCGAACTGCGGCCAGCTCCTCCTGCGTCCGCACACAGCATGCACACATTCTAGCCATCCTAGAAAGACTAACTGAAGAAGTGAACTATAAAAGTAGACAGTTCTAGATATACAACTTGCTAACCACTTGATGTGTCTCCAAAGGACGCTGACGAGGTAATGAGCTACGTAGCTGGCTGTGATCAAGTAATTCGCTACACACTGAATGAATTTACACTTACAAAAACGTGAGATTAAATCTCTTACACAGAGAAACACGCACGAAATTTAATAAGTGCCCCACACGAAAACACAGAAAAAAGTGAATACTTAACTTGCCTTTCTGCAGTAGTACTTGTACATCAGTCGAGAGCTGGAGCCCGACTGATAATAAATGTAATACATCAGTTTTCCTTCTTAGGAAAACTGTTTAGGGTACTGAAATCGGATTCGCCTAATGAAGGGACAAAATGTGTAACCCCCTGAGGCTCTGACGCACTTGGATATGGTAGGTGAGTAACTCACGAAAATTGAGTAAATTCTTGTAGGTATCAACAGTGACGTCGAGTTATCATTGTCTAGCAAATCAGGTGAAGAAATTTGGTAGTGACAAGACATGCAATAGAGCTAACAGAATATTTGTATATTGCTTATTTAAAATTAATGCTGCGTGATAGAATAATCTGTTTAGTAATTGGTGGTGGGGTTCAAATTTAAACCGATGTGGTAATGTGAATTACAGTTAAGTAGCCTAGATGTGCCCAAAGAGCTTTCGAAGTACAAAACTAAGTTGTTGACTTAAAACGCGACTGGATCTCAGGTCACAAAGAATAATAACTAGTATCGACTGCTGTCTCAGGTTGATCACTTTTTCCTCGATTTCCAGAAAGTTACTTGCACCATTGCCCATAAGCGGCTTCTAATTAACTTGTGTACCACTGTAAAACCTTCTCTACTCTGAAAATGAATTGGTGATTACTGATCAGAACGGTTATATTTCGCAGTAGTTATCAGGAAACCATCCAGTGAATACATTCTTTGCTGTATTTGATGTACAAAAATGTTATATGGGAGAAACTGTGCAGTCGTCTTAGATTCATCTGCATTCATACAAAATACTATAACATGAAGCGGCCATTTGGATGCACTTTAATACCTGTCAGATGAACTGACTGAACATTTTGATACTTCCAAAATCGCCTTAAGCATTTCGATATTGCGTCATTCTGAAATGCATTATTATGTCAGTCATAGAAAATTGTTCAGTGGATGGATTGTAAGTCGTCAATATTCTTAACCAAGAGACAAGAACAAACTTATTTTCAGATAGTGATCAAACCGGATTATCTAATGAATTAAACAAAATGTATCTATGGTGAGAAAACGCCATGTGCCCCGAAAAGTACATGGTACCGAAGAATGATTAATAGGATTTGAGTCACGTTGTACTGCACCGCTGTGAAATATAGTGAGGTGACAAAAGTTATGGGATAGCGATACTCACATACACTATGTTATCAAAAGTACGCGGAAACCCCCAAAAACATACGTTTTTCGTGTTAGGTGCATAATACTGCTACCTACTGCCAGGTACTCCATATCAGCGACCTCAGAGAGACATCACGAGAGAGTAGAATGGGGGCGCTCCGCGGAACACACAGACTTCGAACGTGGTCAGGTGTTGATGGTTCAAATGGCTCTGAGCACTATGGGACTTAACAGCTATGGTCATCAGTCCCCTAGAACTTAGAACTACTTAAACCTAACTAACCTAAGGACAGCACACAACACCCAGCCATCACGAGGCAGAGAAAATCCCTGACCCCGCCGGGAATCGAACCCAGGAACCCGGGCGTGGGAAGCGAGAACGCTACCGCACGACCACGAGATGCGGGCTTCAGGTGTTGAGATGCCACTTGTGTCATACGTCTGTATGCGAGATTTCCACACTCCTAAACATCCATAGGTGCACGGTTTCCGATGTGATAGTGAAGAGGAAGCATGAAGGGACACGTACAACACAAAAGCGTACAGGCCGAACTCGGCTGTTGACTGACAGAGACAGCCGACAGTTGAAGAGGGTCCCAAGGTTGAAGAGCAATTCAGCGATGGAGATTGCATCATTCAACACGATTATGCACCTGTTCATGATGCACGACGTGTGGTGGAGTGGTTACACGACAATAACATCCCTGTAATGGAGTGGCCTGCACCTAGTACTGACTTGAAACCTATAGAAGACCTTAGGTACGTTTTGGAACGCCGACTTCGAAATTTCAGCATAGCGCAGCACTCTGCAAAGAATGGGCTGCTATTCGCCAAGAAACCTTCAAGCACCTGACTGAACATATGCCTGCGAGAATGGAAGCTGTCATCAAGGCTAAGCGTGGGCCAACACCATACTGAATTGCACCATTACCGATGGAGGGCGCCACGAACTTGTAAGTCATTTTCAGCCACGTGTCCGGATACTTTGAATCACATAGTGTATACAGATGGCCACTGTACCACGTGCAGAAGGTATAGAAGGGCAGCATATTGGCGCAACTGTCATATGTATTAAGGTGATTCATGTGAAATGATTTTCAACGTTATCCTGGCCTCAGGACGGTTATTAACAGACTATGAACGCGGAATTGGAGCTGGAACATTCCGTTTCGGGGCAAAAGCGGTATCAGGAGGTATGTCACAACTTTTGTCACCTCAATGTACCTGCGCGCGCTCTTTGTTGAGGAAGGGCTGCCTGTTTGCAAATACGGTCTTGTGAAGTACAGAACATGACGTGTCTTCCATCACAGTTCGGCTGCTCTTTCGTCATCTCTGCGAATTTAAACAATATGGTGAAGTCCAGGATCGCAGGACGATTTTACGGTGGTTGCAACAATCCAGAAGCACGGCATCTTGTGCAAAGAGGAAAGGTCCTGGGCTCAGAAAGACACAGTGGGTCACGGAGCGAGTGGAGGTGGTGCGTCAAGCACTCAGCCAAAGTCCTCACCGTTCTCGTGTCAGACACGCCTAGCGGCTAAGTGTTCTAAGAGTTAAAGTAGTATCCCCCTGTAGTCCGTTACATTCAGCACTTAATTAATATGCTGTGTTATAATAAATGAATATTTTGAGGCAATGTTTGAGCCGTGGCTGGCTCGTGTTGTGCTTTGAATTAAACCTTGGTTGCTATTCTGTGGTTAGTCTCCCGCGGTTATTGCGATTGTGCTGTTATCCTCTGTCTCCGTGAGTGGCAGCAGCAGCGTGTATCGATATTCGCACCCTTGTACTATCTTTGGCCTCGCGCTTTTAGTTTCCGGCTGTGCCGTGAGCCGGCAGTTGGTCGGTTGGCGTGGGGCAGCGAGGAAGTAAGTCTCCATGGCGCGTGTCTGGCCGGCGCCACTGGCGGGGTACACGCGCGTTCGGAGTGTGAGGGGCTGTACCCATTGCTACGAGGGCCGTGGCTCACCGATCCCGGACACACAAGTGTCTACTAGCCAGCCCCAGCTGTTCACATTGTGTCGTTTTAATTTCGTTGTGGGCTGTTGGAACATCCCCGCGAACAACAACGTGTGTTTTCAAGTTGGCGAAATTCTAGCCGCCCTCCTGTGGAGTTTAACTTAATTTGATTATTTTCGAATTGAAGTGCGCCAGCAGAATCTTCTGCCTTGTGGCCGTTAACGTTCCGGTTACCTGAACTTGCCGTTGACGTAAATTCAAGCATCGTATTTTCCTCGCCGTGTTGTGGCTGTCGAGCACGGCGTGTAGTTTGGCAGCCGAATGTGTAATTCGTTGTGGGCGCCGATACCTTCTCAGTTGTTCCAGTGAACTCCCTGTTGTGTGCTGGTCGGGTGGAGTGGAAGTTATCCTGTCGCTTGGTCCGTTGACTGTCTGTCGGTTGGGTTGCCGTCGGATTGAGAGTTGTTCGGCTGACTGCCTGTCTCACCTAAGCGAGCGTTAATGTTCGAATTCCAATCCGACCCTTGAAAACTTCCGAACGCCGTTTGATGTGCTCCCCTTTCTTATTTGTCCTTGTTGTTTGTTTATGTATGGCTTCTAACCGATTTTAAATTACAGTTGTTTTGCCCTTGGGATGTGAGGCTGAATGGCGCATTTAGCCGGGAATTAAGTTCTGAACTTAATGTTTGACTTGCACTGTTTTTAATGTTTTCTTTACTCTTGTAATGTTTGTCATATGAATAAAGTACTATGCTCGAGTGCAACTGATAACCACTCATTTTGGCCCGTGTCCAGAAATTAAACTATCTGTCCTGTCCTGCAAGTATAGCAGGGGATCTCAATGTTCTTGGTCTATGATAAATACAAATGGTTACCGCTCAATGTACAGTAGATAATCAGATAAAAAGACCGACAAGTACTTCTACAAATCACATCGCATTCTTGATTCCTTACACAGTGAATGAAATAACAATTGTACTGGCGGCATCGATTCAGTCACAAGAAATTTTATGTGTAACAACTTCCTGTCTGTAACAGCTGACCATTGAATTTGCAACCACGATATTATACTTGTTGTGCACATACAGTACAGATGGAAGAATACATGATTAAATTTGTATTTGAGTTTGGGATAAATATGACGCAGACTTTAGTACACGGACCTGCTAACAACTGAAACAATGAAGCATCATCTAACGCTCAGATTTTGTTAATGAAACTGGGTCGGGGCTGTTGAACTACGTTTGGGTGGCAGATACAGTTCCGTCATGTCCTGCTGCTTCAACTATACGTCGAAGTTTTACAAAGCGGCTCTAAAACATTGGCCCCTGACTTGTCATGCTTTTGTCTCGAATCTGTTGCTCGTGGAAAGTCCCAAGTGACAATAAAAGCGCAGGTGACACCTGTATATAAAACGG
Source organism: Schistocerca piceifrons (assembly GCF_021461385.2). Taxonomy (NCBI): domain Eukaryota; kingdom Metazoa; phylum Arthropoda; class Insecta; order Orthoptera; family Acrididae; genus Schistocerca; species Schistocerca piceifrons. The sequence goes on along the minus strand of NC_060140.1, from coordinate 443,708,649 downwards.
GTTAAAAAGGGGCCCCGATAAATTATAGGCCAATATCTTTAACACTGGTTTGCAGCAGAATACTTGAACACATTCTCAGTACGAATATAATTAATTTCTATGATAGGTAAAGACTTCTGTCCATAAACCAGCACGGTTTTAGAGAGCATCGCATGTTTGAATCTCAGCTTGCCATTTCCTCACAAGAGATCCCCATGTAAGCAGGGTTTACAGGCGGATTCCTTATTCCAAGAATTCTGTAAAGTATTTAACTCGGTGCCGCACGGCTGACTGTTAAAGAAAGTACAAGCACACAGAACACACGCCCAGGTATGTAAGCCGGCCGAAGTGGCCATGCGGTTCTAGGCGCTGCAGTCTGGAACCGCGAGACCGCTACGGTCGTAGGTTCGAATCCTGCCTCGGGCATGGATGTGTGTGATGGCCTTAGGTTAGTTAGGTTTAACTAGTTCTAAGTTCTAGGGGACTAATGACCTCAGACGTCGAGTCCTATAGTGCTCAGAGCCATTTGAGCCACTTGAACCAGGTATGTAAGAGACTCTAAGACTTCTTAAGTAACAGAACGCAGTATAGTGTCCTCGACGGCGCGTGTTCATCAGAGGCAATGGTCTCCTCCGAAGTGTCCCAGAGAAGTATAATCGGACATCTCTTATTTTCTATATACATAAAAGATCTGGCGGAAAGGCTAAGCAACGTTCTGCGGCTGTCTGCTCATGATGCTATGGTCTACAGGAAGATGGCGTTAACTGATTTCGTAGCTCGTGGTCTAATGGCTGGTATTTCTACCGCTCAGGGACTCGGTATTTGTGTTGTCCTCATCATTCCATCATCATTTGTGAAAGTGGCTACGTGGACTGTGTACGGAATGGGAATTTGTACGGGTGCTCGGGCGCTGATGACTGTGCAGTTGAGCGTTCCACAAACCAAGCATCCTCGAAATCGTTAACAGACTGTAGGAGAATACTGGATCACTTAACAAAATTTCTAGTTGGTTTGATGAATGGCGGCTACCTCTAAATGTAGAAAAATGCAAGTTAATGTGGATGAGAAGGAAAAAACAAACCCATAATATTCGACTACGGCATTACTAGTGTGCTTTGTGACACAGTCACGTCGATGAAATATCTAGGTGTAACGTTGCAAAGCAGTCCGAAATGCAATGAGCATGTAAGGAGTGTAGTAGAGAAGGCGTCTGATAGGAGCTCATTTGCAGAGGGGAGCGCATATAGAGCGCTGGTGCGACATATTCTCGAGTACTGCTCCAGTGTTTGCAATCCACTCCAGGTTGTGTTGAAGGAGAACATTGACACAGTTCAGAGGCGGGATTTTCAGTGTTTAGAATGGTTCAAATGGCTCTGAGCGCTATGGGACTTAACATCTTAGGGCATCAGTCCCCTTAAACTTAGAACTACTTAAACCTAACTAACCTAAGGACATCACACACATCCATGCCCGAGGCAGGATTCGAACCTGCGACCGTAGCCAGTGTTTAGAATATGTCCAGCTTATGTAAATATGTGTGCTACTGCGTACTGTATTTTTATGTCCTAACAATCATCTGTGATATATATTATTATTATTTTCGATTATTCCCTTTTGAGAGAGCGATTGAACTTGAGTAGTCATGTTTTCTTCTTCTTCCTTCGTTCTTCCCAAATTCTCTTCATACGTTCACTGTGTTCTCTCTTGCTGTCTTCTGACTAGAATTGACTGCGTGGCACCCTATTACGTGATCTTTTGGCAGTACCAAATGACACGTTTAGCGCCTTCCATTGGTTGCTTTAATGATTCCTTTATACGGGGCCACTGAGCTACTCCTACTGATCGGTTGTGTGCAACTACATCTGTATCAAGAGTGGTATACCGAAAGGCGATTGCCACGTAATCGATACATGTTTCAGAGCTTTGGGCTACTTTAGCAGATGGAGTCGAATTATAAGAAATAGCAGGAAGGATTGGCCATGAGTTGCACGTACACGAACTTATCCAAGTGTCTCCAAACCTTCTGTGTGTAATTAGCGGTATAGTCATATTTTTATACGACCCTGGAAGTTTATTCTATTTATAGTACTCCAACATTCGTAAATGGTTCAGTGTGCTTCACCATCGAAAAAATTAAATTACAGGAGATATCAAAATTGAAGTGTGCACGTAACAACTTTCCAGTATATACTGTTAGCCAATGAAAGATTAGAATACAGGGTGATTCAGCTGCCTCTACCGAACCCGGCATGAAAAAACAGTGTTGTTCACCTGATCATTCTGGAGATGTGAAGCATACTGTAAAAATGTCGTACAATATCTGGCCAAGGGTAGGAATACATTTTTGACCTAATTTAGAGTTTGATATCTTCTGCTAAATTCGTTATTTCTGAAGGTGAAACACACTTTATAGGACAGAATTTCTTAGCCATTTACGGAACGTTGAGTCTATAAACGTCAAACATACACAGACATCAAAAATCTGCGTGACGTGACCGATAATTACACAAAGAGCGATTGGAAACACTTCGGTAACAATGGAAAAAGTAAGATATATACGGGTCCAAAAATACTGTGTAACTCATGGTCAGCTCTGATTTGAATTTTTTGCCGTATGTGTCCGTTTTCTGACAGTCGTCCAAAGCTGTGAGAGCAAAATAATATCGATTATGTGGCTGTCACCTGCCTGGATACAGTTTCTAACACAGACGTAGTGCCGGCAGCATAAAAAGGATCCTCAAGGACACCTCAGTCACCCTGTATGAATGTCAAACAAATTCTGCAGCTGACTGGCTCTTCCTAGAGGACTGACAACCTCTGAGCAACCTACAAATACCGTAGAAAAATAAGAGTGTGGTAAAGGAAGCACTTGAGTGCAGACATTATTTCGTGGGAGCGCAGCGGGAACGATGTAGTTTAAAAGAAGGTATAATTTTCATTTAAGTGTGTCGACATATCTGTGGATAAGTGGAGCTAATATAGCTGTTTCAACACTGAAACAGATTTGAGCTAAATAAAAAATTTCTTTGTACATGTAATGCCGGCCGCGGTGGTCTAGCGGTTCTAGGCGCTCGGTCCCATGTGTGTGATGTCCATAGGTTAGTTCGGTTTAATTAGTTCTAAGTTCTAGGCGACTGATGACCTCAGAAGTTAAGTCGCATAGTGCTCAGAGCCATTTTTTTGTGCATGTAATAATTGCCAACACGGCGTCAAAAATCTGTCTGAATGTTTACACCAGGCATATTCTCATCATTAACGAGTGAGCAGGGCTTCTGCTAAAACGGACAAGTAGCTGTAAAACTCTCGAGATGAGTGGAAAGGAGCCGGAAAACGTGAACTGTTAGCGCGGATTTAACATGGCAGCACTCTCACGTCTTCGACGGTACATTTAGTGGGTAATAAGAGTGCAGACGCTTGCTGTCAGCAAGCGCATTTCCTGTCTGAAGCTGTCTGATGTGGCTGTACAGCCCTTTACAGCCGAGCACCAGTGTGTCATTCCTCTCAGGAGCTAGTTGCAGGACCGTGAGATTGCTGCATTTCGTTGGCTTTTTCCCTCGTCAATCCATCGTTTCACATTCACACACAAGGTGTGAAGCAAACGTCTCACAAACAACCCAAACAAAATGCGATTTCTGAATAAGAAGCTCAGTGTGTATCATTTCCTCGTAAAAAGAATGTACATAGCGATATTTCTACCTGCATTTCCACTTCTAACAACCCTACCACAACAAAGGTCAAAATTTTAATAACGATTGTGGTGTTGCCCACGCTGCTAAATACTGCATTATCGGGCAACAACAGTCATATTATGTGGCAGGTGTCATTAGAGCACAATTAATAGTCATTTCATGCAATAATGAAAAAACTAGGCACTCATCTATTTGTGTTTCCCACGCAGGTCTCGTCGTAAAATCATGGCTCAGTCGTTGAAAATCTAGGTGGTTATGATTCCAAGCTCGGATGCAAAGAGGCCTAGGTTTTATCCCGCTATATTCAAAAGTTTTTGTAGATGCGCTTCTCAAACCTTTCTTGGAGATTACACTTTTGCTGTACAATGGTGATGTAAAAAAAATAATCAGCACTCCGAAATTAAGTTACACTTCCTTTTAATTGCAATATCACGTAAACACAAAACATCACTTCACAACACAAAACATACTTGAAAACATCTTCCTCCCAGTCACTGTTAAAGTTCACATTTTATAAGCGGACTACAATACGCGACTTCCCTACATGACGTACAAGACTTGACTTTTTCAAGGTCCGACTCTCTAACAAGTTAACAACCAACTAATAATCGCTTACGCGCCCCAAAAATCAGGGTTACAAGTACGTCAAAGATCTTAGTGACAAAAGAAAGAATACACGTAAAAATAATAACATTGCAATATAAACATATCGATGTATCAAAAGTGAAATGGCTTGGTTCAAATGGCTCTGAGCACTATGGGACGTAACATCTACGATCATCAGTCCCCTAGAACTACTTAAACGTAACTAACCTAAGGGTATCATACAACACCCAGTCATCACGAGGCAGAGAAAATCCCTGACCCCGTCGGGAATCGAACCCGGGAATCCGGGCGTGGGAAGCGAGAACGCTACCGCACGACCACGAGCTGCGGACTAAGTGAAATCAAATCTGAATGTTGTCTCAGAAATATGTTAAGTAATTAACGGAAATACAGTAGAATATTACTGGTATAGAGAGGTTCAGGTGAGGTACCGTAATGGTTACGTAATTCAAGTACAATTACACACTGAAACACTAATCGTGTATCTAGAGACAAAATATACTTGTCAATCTGACGTTTGTAGCACGCCGTCTTCACTGTGTTCACATTTGTAATCGCTAGCAGTGTATTATCTGCAATCGGGTTAGCGGAATACTAGAACAGATTTCGAATTACAGGTGGCCGGTGTCACCAATTTGGCGTAATGTCAAAGGTTGTCCGCACGTCCAGGCGGTCGCTGGCCAACGTGAGGCGCAATCGATAGCGCCCTGGCGACGCCTCCACGTCCGTAGGAACGGCGCGTCTGCACGTTACCTAGGCACGCCATACGTGTTGCTTAATACCGTCAACCATCAGAAGAGTTCCATTTATAATTGATTCTAAATATGACAGACTGTTACTTATACCGTGTTTGGCCAAAGCCTTACTAGGAATGTATGTTTGAACATAAATGCAGACGCTAGCGAAGAGTTCAGTTTGCTGCTGTTTTGTTTGACGATTAACGGCACTAAAGAACCTCCTCAGCACTCTGCAAGCGTCAGTCGCTGTCAGAACAGCGTTCTGACAAGGGAACCTCCTCATCGCACCCCCCTCAGACTTAGTTATAAGTTGGCACAGTGTATAGGCCTTGAAAAACTGAACACAAATCAATCAAGAAAACAGGAAGAAGTTGTGTGGAACTATGAAAAACACAAGCAAAATATACAAACTGAGTAGTCCATGCGCAAGATAGGCAACATCACAGGAGGGCACGAGCGCAGGAGCGCCGTGGTCCCGCGGTTAGCGTGAGCAGCTGCGGAACCAAAAGTCCTTGGATCAAGCCTTTCCTCGCTTATTTTTTATTTTCAGGCAATTATCAAAGTTCAGGCACTCACACATAATCAAGTTCGCTCTCCAAAATTCCAAGGACATGTTCAGATTTGCTTGGACATATGCAGGATTTGAAGGTCACAGGGAAAACTGCGACTGTGAAACTGTTGCATTCATTTGTTGCAGTTTATGTGACACACTCTTATCTTTTCATCACTTTTTTGTGAGTGATTATCACATCCACAAGAAAACCTAAATCGGGCAAGGTAGAAGAATCTTTTTACCCATTCGCCAAGTGTGCAAGTTAGGTGGGTCGACAACATATTCCTGTCATGTGACGCACATGCCGTCACCAGTGTTGTATAGAATATATCAGACGTGTTTTCCTGTGGAGGAACCGGTTGACCTGTGACCTGGCGATCAAATGTTTTCGGTTCCCATTGGAGAGGCACGTCCTTTCGTCTACTTATCGCGCGGTTTTGCGGTGCGGTCGCAAAACACAGACACCAAACTTGTTACAGTGAACAGAGACGTCAATAAACGAACGGACAGATCATAACTTTGCGAAAATAAACTGTTTACTTGAGGGAAGACTTGAAGCAAGGACCTCGTGTTCCGAAGCTGCTCACGCTAACCACGGTATCACGGCGCTCCTGTGCTCAGACTATCCTTGATGTTGCCTATCTTGCACATGGGCTACTCAGTCCGTATAATTTGCTTATTTTTTCATAGTTCCACACAACTTCTTCCTGTTTTCTCGATTGATCTGTGTTCAGTTTTTCAAGACCTATCCATTGTGCCTACTTATATCTAAATCTGAGGGGGGTGCGATGGGGAGGTTCCCTTGTGAGTGATTACGAATGAATTTTGTCGGAGCTAAGCAAATTCGAACGTGGACAAATTTTTGGTTCTAATATGACCTTTTTTATGCAACCAAGGTGGCCGAATAGTTTGGTCTTTCAAGAGGCACCTTATGGAAGATTTATACCGTATACAGGGAAATTGAAAAACCATCAACCGTTAAGCGGCGACGAGGACGAAAGTGTGTTTTCAGCGATAGTAACAGACATACATTGAAGAGGATGATGACAAGAAATAAGAAGACGAGAGATGGAAAAGTCACTGTATAGCTGAATGTCTCTCTCGCGGCCCGTATCAATACCAAAAAGACAAGAAGGAAGCTCCGGAAGCAGAGAATTGTAGGGTGAGCTGGAATTGCAAAACCACTTACCAGTGATGGAAATGCTCGCAACAGGAATACGTGGTACCGAAGCCATGTAACCTTGACCGTGCAGTAATCAGTCATTTGGTCATCCGAGTCTTCTTACACACTGTTTTCAAATTCTGGTTGAGCTTACGTCCCAAGAGTGAAATATGTCCTCGGCACGGTGACGATTTCGGCAGCCATATTTCAATATTATTGAGCCTTTCTGGTCTACTTTGATGAGAAAGGTGCGTGATTGCTGTGCACCTCCATCATTGTTACCTACTATTTTGCAGAAAGAACGGTGTAATACGTCCTTGGACACTATACAAGACCTGTATTTCCGCTTTCCGAGACGACTGGATGCTGCTTTGAATGACAATGGTTTTCCTTCACCTTATTAGGCATGGTGTTCGTGCTGTTTCTACATTTTTGTCCACCCTTTGTAAATTATTCACTAAATCCTGTTTCCGTATTAGTTAGATATTTGTTATCTACACCTACATCTACATCTATACTCCGCAAGCCACTTGACGGTGTGTGGCGGAGGGTACCTTGAGTACCTCTATCGGCTCTCCCTTCTATTCCAGTCTCGTATTGTTCGTGGGAAGAAGGATTGTCGGTATGCCTCTGTGTGGGCTCTAATCTCTCTGAATTTTTCCTCATGGTTTTTTCGCGAGATATACGTAGGAGGGAGCAATATACTGCTTGACTCCTCGGTGAAGGTATGTTCTCGAAAATTCAATAAAATCCCGTACCGAGCTACTGAGCGTCTCTCCTGCAGAGTCTTCCACTGGAGTTTATCTATCATCTCTGTAACGCTTTCGCGATATTACTAAATGATCCTGTAACGAAGCGCGCTGCTCTCCGTTGGATAATCTCTATATCCTCCATCAACCCCATCTGGTACGGATCCCACACTGCTGAGCAGTATTCAAGCAGTGGCTGAACAAGCGTACTGTAACCTACTTCCTTTGTTTTCGGATTGCATTTCCTTAGGATTCTTCCAATGAATCTCAGTCTGGCATCTGCCTTACCGACGATCAACTTTATTTGATCATTCCATTTTAAATCACTCCTAGTGCATACTCCCAGATAATTTATGGAATTAACTGCTTCCAGTCCCTGAACTGTTATATTGTAGCTAAATGAAAAGGGATCTTACTATAACTGCATTTCATTGGGCAAGATAATAAGTAGCTGGTTCCCTCATCAAACTGACATGAAACAGTGGTTCCTACTTATCGGCAGCTTAGAGAAGGATGCATAGATGTAACGTATTTCGTAAGGAAGGAACGACATTACACAACATCATTCTATCGAATAAACCAACGTGTGTCGCTATTTATGTAATATATTCGGATACTGTTGACACAAGCGTCATTAGTGCATCATCTGGGCTTCCTGACTAATTAAAACTGTGACGAGAGACAAAACTCGTAATCTCGGTTTTCGCGCACGACTCTCGTACCGATAAACATCTGTGACAAGCAAAATTTCTGAGGGTGATCGAGACTCGTTCTAGGTACTCTGAATCCCGCGGTCAGCACGCGACCAGCTTTATTGTTGCAGATCGTCTCGTTGGTTACTCCAAAGTTTCAAGCTGTTAAGAGATTACTTCCATAAATTCCAAGCTAAAGACCGGCTTTCGTGTTATGCTTTTAAGCTAACACCTGTGGAAGGAAAGACAGATAATCACGAACTTCCTGCCCTGGTATTTTTCTGTTCTTTAAAGTGACTACACGCTATGAGGTACAGGTGTGAGAAGCTGCAATTGAGCACCAGAGTGGTACATTAACAAATATGTGGTTTCTAGTATACCTCCGAATTACAAATTTAACATGTGCAGCGGACCATATAAGTGATAAAGAAATCAGAAATGCCATCTTGGACCTGATACTAATTGTTTGTGTATGCATCGTTTTTGTTGAATTCCAAGTGAACTACGCCTTTTTCAAGCTTGTTGTAGTGTCATAGGTAATCACTCGGTGCTTCTAAGTACAGTGTAAATCGTTTGGTTCGCATCTGCAGTTAAATCTGTTACATGACGACTCTTACACATTAGTGGTCAGTAGTGCCTCCACAGTTGGAAACAACTGAACTAAACAAAGCCTTCATGTACACTCAAATTCATAAAAAACAAAACAGCTTGAACGACGTTCACATTCACAGGACACGTACATTAGTGTTCTTCAAAAGTGGTTAGCATTTCAGTCACCTCGCTTCAGCATTTGTCCTATTCTCTGGTAGGCACAGGGTTCACCGTGGCCCTGATAACTTATTCCACACGTGATAGCATCGACGATTATCAGGCGCGAATGGCGTCCCGTGATATAGCAATCCGTGTTGCATTCACATGGTTCCAAAGTTCATTTGTGGTGGTTGACACCGGGTCAGAGCGCTGCACCCGTCGTTTCACCATAACCCACACATTTCCGATAGCCCGCATCTCGTGGTCGTGCGGCAGCGTTCTCGCTTCCCACGCCCGCGTTCCCGGGTTCGATTCCCGGCGGGGTCAGGGATTTTCTCTGCCTCGTGATGGCTGGGTGTTGTGTGCTGTCCTTAGGTTAGTTATGTTTAAGTAGTTCTAAGTTCTAGGGGACTGATGACCATAGATGTTAAGTCCCATAGTGCTCAGAGCCATTTTTAGCCATTTCCGATTGACGACAAGTCTGGAGATCAGGTGGGCCTGGGCAAAAGGCTAACATCCTGCGACACCAAGACGGCATGTGTTCGAACAGCAACTAGCTAGTCGTGCATTGTCTTGCTGGAAAACAGGATGTACTGCAGAAAGGGTATGGCTACCGGTTTCAGAATGTCATTCACGTATGCCACACTGGTCACAGTTCCCTGGACACGAACTACCTGTGGTGGTAGTATTCAATAACTCACCACACCAAAAGGCCTTGGGCTCGCACTGTATGTCTTGTGCAAATGCAGACACTGTGATGCTGCTCCACTATTCGGATTCGTACGGAAACACTATCTGATGCAAATCCTGTCCCCAGGAACGTCGTTCCAAAACACTATTGCCGTCTACCATGTTTCTGCACATGCGTCATAAGTAGACGGAGAAGTGGACGAGGGTCTACCATGTTTCTGCACATGCGTCATAAGTAGACGGAGAAGTGGACGAGGAGCACTTAATTCATGCCATAACAAACAACGAAGGACTGTCACCCCTGAGAGTGTGCAAGTGTTACTCCCTTCCGCTGTTACGCCATAGCCTAGGAAGACGCAGATCTGTCCTGCAATGCCATTTAGATGAATCGTCGATCTTCTCGGAGGGTTGACTAGGTGGTCCGACCAAACCCATCTCGTCATGTTCTACAGCCTTATGCGGATCAGTCTGTAGACACTCGTTGCGCATAGGAAACACCTCGACCCACGCAATCAGCAGTTTCCCAGACGAATGCAGCACTTTCTCTCATGCCAATACTGCGCTCACTTTCGAACTCATGATTTGATGGTACGGTTTGGGCATATGTCTGCGAGGCTTCCTGCACGTCTGCACAAGTCACACTGATCAATTACCTTCGGTTTGTAGCGACAACGTGAGTGGAAGGCACATTTTACCGGTAGGTGGTGTTGCGCCGCGATACCGATGTTGAACGTGAAACCGCGGGCCGACATGTTACAAATGGTGATCATTTCTGTAGAACATGTCCTGTGAATATGAAAGTACTGTCACTAGTCCTTCAACGTGTTCTGCTTTTTCTAAACATGTGTATAGACGTGAGCTCTCAACCCGCCACGGCGAACTGACTAGTTCAACGCGTCCCGTAACACGGATATAGTGAAAACTTGTGTCGATGACGGCGTTCCACGAAATGACTAAGCAACATGGAGGTCAACATCGCATTTATCGTGGCAAAGTAATGAGTTTCCCATGAATGGGACACCATGAGGTTTCTCAGGTTAAGGGTTCAAATGGCTCTGAGCACTATGGGACTTAACTTCGAAGGTCATCAGTCCCCTAGAACTTAGAACTACTTAAACCTAACTAACCTAAGGACATCACACACATCCATGCCCGAGGCAGGATTCGAAACTGCGACCGTAGCGGTCACGCGGTTCCAGACTGTAGCGCCTAGAACCGCTCGACCACACTGGCCGGCGTTTCTCAGGGATCGCACCTTACTCAAGTTGCTGAATCAATAAGAAATAAGGGAAATCGTTGTTATCCGAGTGTAATCTCAAGGGCTTTGATGACAAGGAACGTCATTCATTCTTTATTGTTATTTCATTCCATCCGCCCCATATGGGCTGCTCTCAGCCACAAGAGAGGAAAATTAAAAAGACAAGTAATATAACAACGGGACGTGATGTTCGAGAAAAATAAATGTTTTGTACAACAAAAGAACAGATTGTCAGTGAATTAAGTTAAAACGAACAAGGTTGGTTCGGTGATAAAATAAAGAGTTTCATTATGTGATAAAAAGTATCCGGACTGTTGTGGTTGGCAGGAGAGCCAACACTGTGTTACTAAAGGAGGCCGAAATGCACGCGTTTTAGCTCACGCAGGCTGGCGTGAGGTCTGGAACTGGACAAGGAAATTAGAATTTAGAAAAACGGACGTAGCTGGTGGAATACTTAACTTTAATCCATTAATGATAAATGTCGCTCATGACGGTACATGATTCACAATGTCAATAGTAACTGAATATGGCGCCTTGCTAGGTCGTAGCAAATGACGTAGCTGAAGGCTATGCTAAACTATCGTCTCGGCAAATGAGAGCGTATTTTGTCAGTGAACCATCACTAGCAAAGTCGGTTGTACAACTGGGGCGAGTGCTAGGAAGTCTCTCTAGACCTGCCGTGTGGCGGCGCTCGGTCTGCAGTCACTGATAGTGGCGACACGCGGGTCTGACGTATACTAACGGACCGCGGCCGATTTAAAGGCTACCACCTAGCAAGTGTGGTGTCTGGCGGTGATACCACACGGACATCCCCAAAAAATACGTTTTTCATATTAGGTGCATTATGCTGCAACCCATTGCCAGGTACTCCATATCAGCGACCTCAGTAGCCATTAGACATAGATAGAGAGCTGAAAGAGGCGCTCCGCGGAACTCACGGACTTCGAACGTGGTCAGGTGATTGAGTGTCACTTGTGTCATACTTCTGTACGCGAGATTTCTACACTCCTGAACATCCCGAATTCCACTGTTTCCGATGTGATAGTGAAGTGGAAACGTGAAGGGACACGAACAGCTTAAAACCGTACAGGCCGATCTCGTCTGTTGACTGACAGAGACCGCCGATAGTTGAAGAGGATTGTAGTGTGTAATAGGCAGACATACATCCAGACCATCACACAGGAATTCCAAACTGCATCAGGATCTATTGCAAATACTACGACAGTATGGCAGGAGGTGAGAAAACTTGGATTTCATGGTCGAGCGGATGCTCGTAAGCCACACATGCTAAACGACGCCTCGCTTAATGTTAGGAGCGAAAACATTGGACAATTGAACAGTGGAAAAACATTGTGTGGAGTGACGAATCACGGTACACAATGCTGCGATCCGACGGCAGGGTGCGGGTATGGCGAATGCCCGGTGAACGTCATCTGCCAGCGTGTGTAGGGCCAACAGTAACATTCGGAGGCGGTGATGTTATGGTGTAGCAGTGTTTTTCATGGAGGAGGCTTGCACCCATTGTTGTTTTGCGTGGCACTATCACAGCACAGGCCTACGTTAATGTTTTAAGCACCTTCTTGCTTCCCACTGTTAAAGAGCAATTCGGGGATGGTGATTACATCTTTCAACACGATCGAGTATCTTTCCATAATGCACAGAGGGTGGCCGAGTAGTTACACGACAATAACATCCCTGTAATGGACTGGCCTGCAAGGAGTCCTGACCTGAATCCTACAGAACACCTTTGGGATGTTTTGGAACGCTGACTTCGTCCCAGGCCTCAACGACCGACATCGACACCTCTCCTCAGTGCAGCACTACGTGAAGAATGGGCTGCCATTCACCAAGAAAGCTTCCAGCACCTGATTGAACGTATGCCTGTGAGAGTGGAAGCTGTCATCAAAGCTAGGGGTGGGCAAACACCATATTTCCAGCATTATCAATTGAGGGCACCACGAGCTTGTAAGACATTTTCAGCCAGGTGTCCGGATATTTTTGATCACATAGTGTACGTGGATGAAAAATGAGTGCCGCACACGAAGATGTAATAGCATATAGACAGTTGCATTAAGTAATACGGAGAAGCTGGCCTGTGACTTATTAAAAGAGATACGTAGATTAGTGAAGAGATGAGTGGATATAGACTTCCAGGGAGAAGGGTATCAGCGAAACGTAGCATTTAAAGCTGGAACGTAGGAGGAGGTTTATTGGGGTGGATACTTCGAGAAGGGATGTGGGAAGAGTGGACAGGGATGCGATTCCAAACCAAGACTTTCCTAATGTGTGGAGCGGATTGGAGAGGAAGAGAGCTCTGAAGAGGGATGTGTGGTAGGTATCTCCTTGATCTGGAAGGATGGGAATATATCAGGGCGGACTTCACGGCCACTTAGGGGAAAGAGATTAAAATTTCGTAGAGAGAGGATGTGGAGAGTGTGAAGGTGCAGTGTTCTGGGAATGTGGTCTCAGAGGAGGGGCAGAGTACCAGGATCAGTGAGAAATGGGGAAAAATGGTTCAGATGCCTCTGAGAACTATGTAACTTAACTTCTGAGGTCATCAGTCCCCTAGAATTGTTTTTTTTGGTCTTCAGTCTACTGACTGGTTTGATATGGCCCGCCACGAATTCCTTTCCTGTGCTAACCTCTTCATCTCAGAGTAGCACTTGCAACCTACGTCCTCAATTATTTGCTTGACGTATTCCAATCTCTGTCTTCCTCTACAGTTTTTGCCCTCTACAGCTCCCTCTAGTACCATGGAAGTCAATCCCTCATGTCTTAGCAGATGTCCTATCATCCTGTCCTTTCTCCTTATCAGTGTTTTCCACATATTCCTCTCCGATTCTGCGTAGAACCTCCTCATTCCTTACCTTATCAGTCCACCTAATTTTCAACATTCGTCTATAGCACCACATCTCAAATGCTTCGATTCTCTTCTGTTCCGGTTTTCCCACAGTCCATGTTTCACTACCATACAATACTGTACTCCAGACGTACATCCTCAGAAATTTCTTCCACAAATTAAGGCCGGTATTTGATATTAGTAGACTTCTCTTGGCCAGAAATGCCTTTTTTGCCATAGCGAGTCTGCTTTTGATGTCCTCCTTGCTCCGTCCGTCATTGGTTATTTTACTGCCTAGGTAGCAGAATTCCTTAACATCATTGACTTCGTGACCATCAATCCTGATGTTAATTTCCTCGCTGTTCTCATTTCGACTACTTCTCATTACCTTCGTCTTTCTCCGATTTACCCTCAAACCATACTGTGTACTCATTAGACAGTTCATTCCGTTCATTAGATCATTTAATTCTTCTTCACTTTCAATCAGGATAGCAATGTCATCAGAGAATCGTATCATTGATATTCTTTCACCTTGTATTTTAATTCCACTCCTGAACCTTTCTTTTATTTCCATCATTGCTTCCTCGATGTACAGATTGAAGAGTAGGGGCGATAGGCTACAGCCATGTCTTACACCCTTCTTAATACGAGCACTTCGTTCTTGATCGTCCACTCTTATTATTCCCTCTTGGTTGTTGTACATATTGTATATGATCCGTCTCTCCCTATAGCTTACCCCTACTTTTTTCAGAATCTCGAACAGCTTGCACCATTTTATTTTGTCGAACGCTTTTTCCAGATCGACAAATCCTATGAAAGTGTCTTGATTTTTCTTTAGCCTTGCTTCTATTATTAGCCGTAACGTCAGAATTGCCTCTCTGGTCCCTTTACTTTTCCTAAAGCCAAACTGATCGTCACCTAGCGCATTCTCAACTTTCTTTTCCATTCTTCTGAATATTATTCCTGTAAGCAGCTTCGATGCATAAGCTGTTAAGCCGATAGTGCGATAATTCTCGCACTTGTCAGCTCTTGCCGTCTTCGGAATTGTGTGGATGATGCTTTTCCGAAAGTCAGATAATATATCGCCAGACTCATATATCCTACACACCAACGTGAATATTCGTTTTATTGCCACTTCCCCCAATGATTTTAGAAATTCTGATGGAATGTTATCTACCCGTTCTGCCTTATTTGACCGTAAGTCCTCCAAAGCTCTTTTAAATTCCGATTCTAATACTGGATCCCCTATCTCTTCTTAATCGACTCCTGTTTCCTCTTCTATCACATCAGACAAAACTTCACCCTCATAGAGGCTCTCTCCTCTGTAATTAACAGTGGAATTCCCGTTGTACTCTTAATGTTACCACCGTTGCTTTTAATGTCACCAAAGGTTGTTTTGACTTTCCTTTATGCTGAGTCTGTCCTTCCGACAATCATATCTTTTTCGATGTCTTCACATTTTTCCTGCAGCCATTTCGTCTTATCTTCCCTGCACTTCCTATTTATTTCATTCCTCACCGACTTGTTTTTCTGTGGTCCTGATTTTCCCGGAACATGTTTGTACTTCCTCCTTTCACCAATCAACTGAAGTATTTCTTCTGTTACCCATGGTTTCTTCGCAGCTACCTTCTTTGTACCCATGTTTTCCAAGTATACCTCCTCCTCTTGTGATTCTGGAACAGGGTATTCGCTATTACTAGCTGAAACTTGTTACAGAACTCAATTAGTCTTTCTCTTCTTTCATACCTTGTCCCAAGCCCACATTCTCCTGTAACCTTTTCTTCTACTCCTTCTCCTACAACTGCATTCCAGTCGCCCGTGACTATTAGATATATGTCCCCCTTTACATACTGCATTACCCTTTCAATATCCTCATACACTTTCTCTATCTGTTCATCTTCAGCTTGCGACGTCGGCATGTATACCTGAACTATCTTTGTTGGTGTTGGTCTGCTGTCGATTTTTATTAGAACAACCCGGTCACTGAACTGTTCACAGTAACACACCCTCTGCCCTACCTTCCTATTCATTACGAATCCTACACCTCTTATACCATTTTCTGCTGCTGTTGATATTACCCGATACTCATCTGACCAGAAATCCTTGTCTTCCTTCCACATCACTTCACTGACCCCTACTATATCTAGATTGAGCCTTTGCATTTCACTTTTCAGATTTTCTAGTTTCCCTACCACGTACAAGCTTCTGACATTCCACGCCCAGACTCGTAGAACGTTATCCTTTCGTAGGTTATTCAATGTTTTTCTCATGGTAACCTCCCCCTTGGCAGTCCCCTCCCGGATATCCGAATGGGGGACTGTTCCGGAATCTTTTGCCAATGGAGAGATCATCATGACACTTCTTCAATTACAGGCCACATGTCCTGTGGATACACGTTACGTGTCTTTAATGCAGTGGTTTCCATTGCCTTTTGCATCCTCATGTCGTAGATCACTGCTGATTCTTCCGCCTTTAGGGGCAATTTCCCACCCCTAGGACCAGAGATTGTCCTGAACCTCTATCCGCTCCTCCGCCCTCTTTGACAAGGCCGTTGGCAGAATGAGGCTGACTTCTTATGCCGGAAGTCTTCGGCCGCCAATGCTGATTATTTATCAAAACTACTTAAACCTAACTGACCTAAGGACATCACATCCTGCCCGAGGCAGGATTCGAAACTGCGACCGCAGCGGTCGCGTGGTTCCAGACTGTAACGCCTAGAACCTCTCGGCCACTCCGGCCGGCCAATGGGGAAACTAGATGGTTTCGAGTTTAACTTAGGGCAGGAGGAGGTGTTCCAGATGGAAGAGTAGGGTTGGGATTTGTACAAGTTGATAGATGATGTGGATGGTGGAAGGTGAGCGGATCCGAAACGCTAGGTGGAATCCATAGCGTTCGAGGAACTGCAGGGCGTAATAAATGAGGAGGACTGGGGGTGGGTAAGATTATGACTTTATAGGTGTTGAAGACTGTGGAATAGTATAGTTTGGTTGATTAGTAGTTTTAGTAATTATGTCTGTTATAAGCTTTGTGTTATGGTTAGTAGATGAGGCTTCCACTTTAGTCGACGATCAAGTGTTAGTCCGAGGTATTTTATTTGTTAGTTTCCTGGACATGGCGGTCGTAAATTGTAAGGTAAAACTCGTAAGGACGGAAGCTCCGAATCGTCGTCAATGACATATATTACTATTGTAACCGCAAAACCGTCGTCTCTGTCCCTTTGTCTGTTTGAACACACAAATTGCCAAAACTATAGACGAATTTTCATGTGGTTTTTGGCAGGTAACTTGCGTGTAGCTTGGAGCAACATGCATCCTTTATTTCATCAAAAAATAACATTAAAAAAAATTATGGTTTCTTATAGTTTTATCCAAAATCATCAGTTCAGTTTAGTATCTCCTGTATTTAAAGATCACAGTGTAGTTCGCCAAATAAACGTAAATGGTGCTGTTAGTCTCGTAATAAGTCGAAGAAACAATAGATGGCAATGTTACCTTTTTTAACTCAGTGGGAGATATATTTTCGGAAGTTTACGTGGGGGATAGAATTAAGAGCTCAATCTTATCTTTACGAAAACAAACTAAAAGCGAATTACTTGGCTAATACGAATGGTTTCACTAATTTCGCTTTGTGCATTGACATTTTAATGCTTTGCTTCATTTTTTAGTTGACGTGTTTCCTCAGAAAGTTTTTACCCAATTTTCGGAATATAACGTCACTGATAGGATTACTCTTATATTTACGAGTAAAAAACTAACATTAAATTTACTTGGCTATGATATATGAACTTAATTTTTCCTCTTTGTGTGCTATATGTTTACTGACATTGCATCGCTTTTGTTGATAACTTTTATTTATATACTTTGCTACGCAAAACGTATTTATGAAGTCTGCCTTGTGATTGGGTGCTTATTCATAACATTTTGAATTCGTTTTGTTTACCAGTCAAAATGCCTAGCAAAGGTTGAGTCTTTCCGAACATTCGTAAACCGGTGTATACTGAGGATTACGTAGCCTCAAGAATCTAATGAAGAACACAGGATAAGACCTGCTGCGGCTAGAGGGTTTAATTTGTTCTTTGGAAACTGCTTCCGAATGCATGATGCGACGTAACTATGGCAGTAAAAGTAATGCATTATTTCGCTCCTCAGAACCATTCACCCACAGGCCTTTAAAGTTCCATCTCCTCCGCGTAACATCATAGAAGAGCAAATTTTAAGGGGAAGTGGAACTGGCGGACGAGTTTTTATACCCAGAATTCCGCTTGTTCCGAACAATTTACTATTTCACTTTAGAGTTGTACAGTTCCCGATGAGCCTGTATCATGCCACGTCAATAAAATATAAGGTCAGATGCTGCGTGTTTGGGTGTAGAACTTAGTGCCAATTTCTTTTACCATTGTCAACATTACATGGCCCTCACAAAGAAGCAAACAAGCTCTTCATTCATGTCTCCAATCATACTACTTCAAAGAGGCCTTATGAGTCGAAAATTAATTACACATGTGCATTTTCTCGGGTACCGTTATAAATAATGGTAAATAACAAGACAACGTCCGGGTTCTCGTCTAGACGAAGGGTATAGCATCGGGTACTTGAGCTACAATAAAGCAAATCACTTCATAAAGTAGAAAAACCGCAATCAGAGGAAGTCGAAAATGGGAACAGTTGGCTTCGACTGCTTACACTGTACGTCGGTGGTAAGGTAAATGTCCAATGAAACCGAATTATGGCACAATCAGAGCTGACTTTATGTGAGTGGTGTAAGTATTCTAGAGTGATGAATGCCTCCATTGGACAAGGACGTAATTCTTGATATATTAGTGTCTCATATCATCATCTTCTGTAACGCTGAGTTCCCCTATATATCAACAGAGCTAGGCCACACAAAAAAAGAAAAAAGAAGTTTCCATGAGAGATGTCAGTGCAATACCTAAGCACATCCAATTTCTGCGCTTTTCATTATACAAATTTTGTAATGAATTTGGCAACCGCGTCTCCCATAATTTGTCTACGTGTTCGTTGCACTTTGCCAATCCGAACAGTTGGACCGTTACACCCATAAACTTTTCGATAGTTTACCACAAATAGTGCAATCATATAACTATAAGAAGCTCCGCTTATCCTGCATTATGACCCTCATCCCAGCGCTATATTCGTGCTGACACGGCATTTCATTACCGACATCAGTGTAGAACTGAGTACAGCGAACTTCTTGAATCAGTTATTTTTTTTTTACTTTATTGTCGATGCGTTTTTAATATACAAATGCATTTCGACCTGTGGCGATTCTGAGATTCTCCTTTTCTTCTATACTGCCTGAGTTATAATCTTATGTTCTCTATTATATGTGTCATTATCTGTCTTTCGCTGCAAGACGCTGAGACTTATCAAATAGTCATATGGCTGTCCTTCCAAATGCAGTTTCTTGCAGTAACCAACTACTCGCTCCTACTCCACGACTGTTGTCTCGGTTTTACTCTTAGCGTTTCTCCACAAATTTCTTCATAGAATATACGACAAACTCACAACAACGTGAACTTACAACGAAAAAAGTAAAGAGTCTTGTGGTATTGGTAGCTGCGGTTGAGAAAAATTGTGTCACGAAATTGTAAGCCTTGATAGCTGGTGCTAATAGGAACCAAAATTACTAACGTTGTGTAGGACGACATCGCATAATTTTTAAACAACGGTAACTTGGCGCTACGCTCTCCGATTGACAACGGGATTGTCTTGTTGCCGGATGCTCAGGAAATGCACGACAGCGAATGCTTTGCCTGTCGGTGGTAGCGCGCCAGCCTTCCACTCTGGGGGCACTGGGAGCGAATCCACCGGTGTCCAGGCACATCCTTTGTAGTTTCATTATAAGACGTATCAGGAACAAACCCTTCAACAGCTGTTAGTTCGCGTACAGAAAGTCCTTTACAAATTATGTCGGCCCTGATAAGGACCTTTTTTGTAGCTGGGACATTGTTTACTTTAAACAGGTGCCCGGACTGGCGACCTCTGACGCGACACAATCTTGGTAACGTCGAACGGTGTTTTCCGAACTCCTTCAAAGATTCCTGGCATTGCCATGATGTGATTGGCGGCATGTTGAATACGATTCATGAATTCCTCTTCGTTTCTAGGTGGTTCGTGTCCGGGTGGGTGAACTAGAGCCTTGAAAAATCCGCTCAGGGTAAAGTTCGGTGGCGCGAGGTCTGGTGATTGCGGGGGCCATGTCCTACGAGCACCTCTGCCAATTAATCGGCTGTGGAAGGATTCATTTAAATCTCAGCGCACAGCACGACTGTTATGTGCGTGGGCCCCATCATGCTGCAACCACATGCACAGCCGTATGTCCAGGGGAACATGTTCTAGCAGGCTGGGTAGAGTTTCTTGAAAAAAGTGTAGGTGGCCGGCCGGGGTGGCCGAGCGGTTCTAGGCGCTACTGTCTGTAACCACGCGACCGCTATGGTTTACATGTTCGAATCCTGCCTCGGGCTTGGGTGTGTGTGATGTCCTTAGTTAGGTTTAAGTAGTTCTAAGTTCTAGGGGACTGATGACCTCAGAAGTTAAGTCCCATAGTGCTCAGAGCCATTTGAACCATTTGAAATAGTGTAGGTAATTTGCCCTGGTAAGTCGAGGAGGCAGACAGACCGACCCAGTCAGATGGTCATCCACAATGTCTGCCCAAATATTGAGCGAAAATCGTTCCTGGTGTCTGTGGACCTACATGACGTGAGGATTTCCCCTTGCTCAGTAATGAATGTTTCGTGTGTTGTACAGGCCATCCCGATGGAAGGTGCACTCGTCGGTAAACAACACAATGGCGGAGATTTGGCATCTCGTGCAAGACGTCGCAGAAACTACCAGCAAAACCCTATCCTGTGTTCAAAGTCCGCCATAGGATTTAGTCTTGTACAGGGTGGAAACTAAATGGGTGCTGGAGGTCATCCCTCAGAACCTCCCATACTGACCGATGTCGCGTCCAGCCGCTCGAGTACTTGTCGTAGGTGCTTCCTCGAAGCGCTCGAGAACAGTCTCTTCAAATGCAGCATCCCGTCGTGTTCGAGGTCTTTCAGCATCACCATGATATCCCGCTAAAAAGGCTGGTCCACCAAGTCGCCGGTGAACTGCTGTAAACCTTTGCCGGTGTGGGTGGCGTTTTGCTGCATACCATTCTTCATACAAACGTCGAGATTCATACACATTACCGTCGGCTAGTCCATAAACAAAAACCATATCTCGTTGTTCTTCGAACGAATACTGTGCCGTCATGCTTACCGTATGACTAATTCGCAGGTGACGTGTGTGTGCTCCGAAGCGAAGCTTACGTGTGAATGCCTGTGAAGTGAGGTGGAGACAAATAGCTAGACCTATTCGGCACGTGTGCGTATCACGTTGGGGAAGTGAAGGAGCGATCGACGTTTGTATGTGTAAAGTGACAACCATAGCGCAGCCCGTCAACCGATGAACCGGAACAGGAAAATCCCACGGCCAATCGGAGCACGTGGGGCAAAGTTTCCGTAGTTTAAAAATGGTGCGTTGTCGACCTACACAACATTAGTAATTTTGGTTTCTACTGGCGTCAGCTATCCAGGGTTAAAATTTCGTGACAATTTTGCTCCACAATGTATATATGTATGTATGTATGTGTGTGTGTGTGTGTGTGTGTGTGTGTGTGTGTGTGTGTACATAAGTAGTGTGATGTCATGCTTTGATTAGAGAAGGGAGACGGTAAAAAACGGTGCCGAATAGCACCAACGAGATGGGAAGCGGGCATGTTATTCGCGGATCACCATCGAGTGTTCTATGCATTCACTCTATGAGACATTGGAGACAAGTCTAGAGTTTAACCCAGGATATCAGCGTTAAATCTAGTGATTAGAAACTTGGCACCACCACCTGTACTCCCCTGCCCGTTCAAAAACTGGCGGTGACAATGCCTTCCACAACCAGCAATCGAATTATCGCCGGGCGGGTAGCCACCGCACAGAGGTGTGTTAGCGATCTCAGCTACTTAGATGGAAGGCTTCTATATAATTTACGGTCTTATAGAGGTTTTGAAGCAGCTTAATTTTGATAGCCCACATTGAGTTTCTTGTGTGCTTTGATTGCCTATCAACTTGTGAATGAAAGGGATGAGGGATTATTGTTTATCTGAAGCGTACGACACGATCTTGAATCAGAACGTTTGGTTTTCAGAAATGAACGTTCCGACTGATGAAGCAATTGAGGCTGGGTTTTTATCCATATTGTGACTTGTGTGTCAGCTATTTACCTGCAGTAAATAACATATTATCCAATTAATTGGATTAACCAACGTATGCTTCATCATTAGTTTTTATCTCAGCATGTCAAACTTTAAACTACGAGTCTCCACAGTTACTTGGAATGTGATATCAGGGAGCTTAGAATCAGGAACTCATATAACGAGAATGTTGCTTAACGTGAAGTTACGATATCTTATAGCCTTAGGTATGCTGACATGAGGATGTCCAATGACACTGCTTGTTCTTGCACTTACGCGTGAGGAACAGTTGTCTCCAGATGACACATTTAAAATTTGGTTCAAACAAGTTTCTCAGCTCTAAAATTTGTTGTAAAGTAACGTTGTTGAGATATCAGTTAGAATGTAATTTTTGTTCCTAAATTTCTCTTACATTTGAACAAACACTGTCTGAATTATAGGGATAAATTTCAGGAAGACACTCCTGGCAACGTACGAGATAAAACCTTTGTCATTAGATAACTCGTTCTCAACTCGGGGTAGCGATGTTGAGTTTTCGTAGTGATTCGAGGCTAGAGTCAATTTCCATAAGGTTAATTCAGTTGTAGGGCGCTTCATATTGTGAAAAGGTATACTAACGTTTCGACCACTCTTTCATGTCTCCTGCACCTGGGTAGAATGTGGAGTAGCGGATACAGAAAAAACGAATCCCGCTACCAGAACCCCTTCCCTCGACATCAAATTTCTCAATAAGCATTTTCCTAGCTACAATTCCTCTTGCACGTGTATTGAGAATTTCAACTTTCTAATGCTCGACATATGTATATGGCTCGATTTCATGCCTGTCGACGGCAATTTTTAAGTTCCTCCCCTTCTCTCTGTTCCCATGAAACACAGTTTCGTCTACAGTCACCGAAACTATAAATTTCGAATTCGAAATTAATACCAGACGCACTTGTGACGAATTACACCGCACTAATGAACTCTCTGTTTGACAGCGTGATTATGAACGGAGATGGTAATTTAGTATTGACGTAATAAGTTACACACATATTGGAGTTAACGAATGGTTCAGCGGCACAGCAATGTTCTCTATTCAGCAAATAATTATCAAAATATACGTACTGACTTTTCAAACGAATTAAACCTCTACTTTCTGGGATCATTTAGACGCATAAATGTCGTTCGTTTGTCCCTAAGAACTTTTGATCGCACAAAATTGTAACAATTTGTAATTAAACTGTTTTGTTGAAAATAATTTCTTTCCCTTCCTCTACCCTACTTACAACTTCTGCGTAACTGATGAATATTAGATGCTGAAATAAAAATTTACTTGTCTTAATTTTAAGTTTCTCTTGGCAACCTGTTTGCATCGTGATGGTATTTATCGTCTATGTAGTATAAAAAATTTAATGGGCGTATCATACCACCATATCTTTTACATAAGACGTAGATCTTCCAAATCATTCGATCTCAAAATTCATATGAAGAGGAGACAAGATGTTAAAATCTAATTACAAGTGAAAAACATGCTAAAGAAAACTGTATCGCAAGTTACTCGATGAAAGGAAGGTATCAGAGATTCAAACCTTATACTGAATTTCACTGTGAATACGTTCCATAACCACTGTAAGTGAACGGAAGTGTAAAACTAACGTAGAGTCTTATTTCACGACAAAACCCAACACTGAATGGTACTTTAAATCGCTTTATGGCCCTTTCTGAATCTGTTAAAACTATTTCCTACAGTAACTAATAGCGCTTTTTCGAACTCAAAAAATGTAGTGAACTACATTATCCAATTTGATAGTAACCTGAATTCGTAGATCCAAATATCCGTGAACATGATATAAAGTCCTTAAAATGAATGCATATAAAACAAGGTTTTCACCGGCGACCGTTCCGCTAATGAAATATAAGTATTAGCATTACATACAAAATGAAATTCAAAAGTAGGATGATTTAGAGCTTTACAGTTAAATGTTAGCATTCTTTCCTACTGCTAAAAACGGCACGTTTTCTGGACATGCGTTACAAGTTGAGTTGTTGATATAGCCTTACAAATCATACAATTATGTGACAAAAACCAGCAGTTACAATCTGTGCAATGACCAGAAATGGACCAATGACTTTTGGCAACATAGTGAACATACAGTACTCGGAATAAATAATCATTATAGTCGATGATCGCTGGTAAATTATATTTACGGATGATTTACCTGTCTCTACCGGTCTTGTTTTATGGAACCCACAACTTTATAACTTACCTTCACAGTCAACACGCGAGATTTTTTCCTATTCTCTCGCTCCGTACGCGCAAACTATTGGGTTGTTACGGAAGTTATTTCGCTTTTCGTTACTGTGCTATCTCAAATAATGCTGGGAACACACCTTCTCCAGTTCAGTTATGGAAGAGTGGTTCCCAGTCTTTCTCCTAACGCACTTCACACACAAGGTCGTGCACAATATATAACCACATAAGGATGATGGATTTTGTAAACAAACTATTTGTTTCCTGTAGCATAATGTCGCTTCTCGGACGTTATTGTAAACAATATATTGCATTTCTTTGGAAGCTTATAAATGCCATTCTTCCAAAATAAGAGGGTTTTCAGATTGATGAACTCATCGAGGTTCAGTTCGCAGTCCTACAAGGAGGTGAGATGTTTGCCAGTCAGGAAATTCTGCGGTGAACGTAATAGAGGGATTCGGAAGGGACGACGTCTGGCGAAGACGGCGGTTGGACTAACACATTCCACTCAAAAGAAAGCAGCTTTTGACAGGTCACCATAGAGGTACGCGGTCTGGCATTGTCGTGGTGAAAGACGATATCGTGTCGCAAATCTGTTTCCAATGGCCTCCTTGACACTATCCAACTGCGGAAGAGGTTCGTAATAGAGGAAGTCATTTCAATCCCACCAGATGCATAGCAGAACACTTCTCGGATGCAGCCTTCGTTTAGGAACCGACGGCAGTGGCTGACCTGTCTTGCGCCACGATTACTCTTCAGGGCGCTGTGCACGATCCACTTTTCATCTCCAGTTACCAACCGTTCTAGAAGAGGAGCATTCTTATTGCGTCTCAATAATAAGTTTCCAGATGTACATGCGCTGAACCAAATTCGCTTCGCTTCAGTTCATGAGGAACGCATATATGGTGAATATGTGCGTGACCGAACTTCTTTGTGTTCATGGCTACAGTAGGACGAACGACATTATGTTCCAATACCAACACTTCCATTGTTATTCGTGAATTATTGACCATCATGTCATGAAGTCGTTCGACGTCTTTAACCGTTGACCCTCAAAACTGAAATTCTCAGCTCTAAATCGACTAAACTACTTTTGACATACTCGAGCAGTTACTGCATCGTCCCCGCATACAGCACACATCGTATGCCGGCATTGTGGGGCGGCTTTCCTCTTACGATACTGAAACAGTAAAAGATGTCGGAAACGTTCCTCCTTGATTTCCATACCTTGCAAACATGGTCAAGCTGTTCCGTCCAACGCCAGCCACAAACACGCACTGACAAAATGGCGCGTCATGTTGTCGACCACCGTATCGTAGGGGCGGTTAGGCAACTGTGCTACTCCGAGCAGCATGGCTGGATGCAGCGTTTGCAGGCGCTGTAGACGGATCGCGCGACCAAAGGGAACGAACTTATAAGGTAGTCCTTTATTAGTCCTAGTGTAGGTACATTTGCACGTGGTTGGCGTATATGTTTATACATTGGATGTTTTCTTCCATCCCACGGGACGAATTACAAACCACGATACATTTGCCTGTACCGATGCCACTTGAAATATTTTATGAAACAATTAGCCGTCTTTTAGCAGGAATATGTCATTCTGTTTAACTTTGAAATCTAAATATAGCGCTTAACCTCTGCTTTTATACCAGAAGTGGTAATGATAGAGTACTCACTGGTTGCCGCCATAATTTACAGCAATAGTCAAGAATTTTCACTTACGACGGTAGGCCTATTTTAAGGTAGAACGGATTTCAATAGTTTGATATTTGCTGTAAAAAATTTCCAGGGGCAAAACTAATGCCACCAAACCTTACGCACGTAACTCACGGTGCTACAAGAAATGAAATGTTATACTGGATGATTCAGCTTCCCCTAGCGCTGTCGTTTTATGCAATTCGCAATGCTATAGTTGGCCTTCACAAACCACGTGCGAGATCAAGATATTCATAGACTCTCGCTCGCTGTGCGTAAACTCTTAGTTCTACAGAAAGATGAACAGGAAGTTTTCGTAGGAAATTTAATGTAGTTCAAATTTGCAACTGAATACCTTTCCGCTAGTGGCCGTAGTTATCGCGTTATTCAAGAAAAACGTATAAATGTGACCTTGAAACTCACACCCATTTACACAGTCACCCTTTAACCGGCCACAACGCCTATTGTTACCCATGGCAATCCCTTCTAGCGATGTATAAATATTTGCGACTGCACTAATTATTTTCTTCACCCTGGTTTGGTCTTCATTGACTAGCCTTATTACACCACCGGCTTAGTTGAGTACTGTAAGTAGGCTGTTTAGGTTTTTATGTTGGTAACGCCACCTAACGCTCTATATGAAAATCACTGACTGTGCTGTGTGGAGTCTGTGGCTCTTTTGCATTGTTGGAAGTTGCTACTGTAGTGCTGGGCAGTTGGCTCTTAACAGCGCGTAGCGTTGCGCAGTCGCAGTTGGAGGTGAGCCGCCAGTACTGGTGGATGTGGGGAGAGAGATGGCGGAGTTTTGAGAGCAGATGATCTGGACGTGTGTCCATCGGAGACAGTAACATTGTAAGACTGGATGTCATGAACTGCTATATACACTCCTGGAAATTGAAATAAGAACACCGTGAATTCATTGTCCCAGGAAGGGGAAACTTTATTGACACATTCCTGGGATCAGATACATCACATGATCACACTGACAGAACCACAGGTACATAGACACAGGCAACAGCGCATGCACAATGTCGGCACTAGTACAGTGTATATCCACCTTTCGCAGCAATGCAGGCTGCTATTCTCCCATGGAGACGATCGTAAGGATGCTGGATGTAGTCCTGTGGAACGGCTTGCCATGCCATTTCCACCTGGCACCTCAGTTGGACCAGCGTTCGTGCTGGACGTGCAGACCGCGTGAGACGACGCTTCATCCAGTCCCAAACATGCTCAATGGGGGACAGATCCGGAGATCTTGCTGGCCAGGGTAGTTGACTTACACCTTCTAGAGCACGTTGGGTGGCACGGGATACATACGGACGTGCATTGTCCTGTTGGAACAGCAAGTTCCCTTGCCGGTCTAGGAATGGTAGAACGATGGGTTCGATGACGGTTTGGATGTACCGTGCACTATTCAGTGTCCCCTCGACGATCACCAGTGGTGTACGGCCAGTGTAGGAGATCGCTCCCCACACCATGATGCCGGGTGTTGGCCCTGTGTGCCTCGGTCGTATGCAGTCCTGATTGTGGCGCTCACCTGCACGGCGCCAAACACGCATACGACCATCATTGGCACCAAGGCAGAAGCGACTCTCATCGCTGAAGACGACACGTCTCCATTCGTCCCTCCATTCACGCCTGTCGCGACACCACTGGAGGCGGGCTGCACGATGTTGGGGCGTGAGCGGAAGACGGCCTAACGGTGTGCGGGACCGTAGCCCAGCTTCATGGAGACGGTTGCGAATGGTCCTCGCCGATACCCCAGGAGCAACAGTGTCCCTAATTTGCTGGGAAGTGGCGGTGCGGTCCCCTACGGCACTGCGTAGGATCCTACGGTCTTGGCGTGCATCCGTGCGTCGCTGCTGTCCGGTCCCAGGTCGACGTGCACGTGCACCTTCTGCCGACCACTGGCGACAACATCGATGTACTGTGGAGACCTCACGCCCCACGTGTTGAGCAATTCGGCGGTACGTCCACCCGGCCTCCCGCATGCCCACTATACACCCTCGCTCAAAGTCCGTCAACTGCACATACGGTTCACGTCCACGCTGTCGCGGCATGCTACCAGTGTTAAAGACTGCGATGGAGCTCCGTATGCCACGGCAAACTGGCTGACACTGACGGCGGCGGTGCACAAATGCTGCGCAGCTAGCGCCATTCGACGGCCAACACCGCGGTTCCTGGTGTGTCCGCTGTGCCGTGCGTGTGATCATTGCTTGTACAGCCCTCTCGCAGTGTCCGGAGCAAGTATGGTGGGTCTGACACACCGGTGTCAATGTGTTCTTTTTTTCCATTTCCAGGAGTGTATATTATTAGTTTTGAACACTATTAAGGTAAATACATTGTTTGTTCTCTATCAAAATCTTTCATTTGCTAACTATACCTATCAGTAGTTACTGCCTTCAGTAGTTTGAATCTTTTATTTAGCTGGCAGTAGTGGCGCTCGAAGTATTGCAGTAGTTCGAGTAACCAAGATTTTTGTGAGATAAGTGATTTGTGAAAGGTATAGGTAATATTCCCATCAATAGAGACTAAAAGAGTAATCAAACATCGAGAATAGTTCGCGTAGTCGGAAATTTTTGTACAGTGGTAAGACGGAGTGGTACGAAACAACATGCAAGAAACCCCGATTGGTGAGGGAAGGGTGTGGGGTGGAGGTGTGTTTCAAGGCCAGTATATTTTTCTTGAATAGATCGAAAACCTTGTCCTGCAGGGGAGACGCATCCCACTACAAATCTTAACTATATTAAATATCCAACAAAAAGTTACTCCTCATTTTTTCGTGAAGGACTAAATGTTTCCTCTAAGCGAGAATATAAAAATCTCGCATGTGGATTATAAATGCTAAATATAACATTGTGGGTTGTGTAAAACGACAGCGTTAGAGGCAGCTGAATTATTCTGTATATATAATTTACCAGTCTCCGTCGAGTACTCGTAAGTCACCAATGATGGAAAGGATTCTATTCATCTTTGTAAGTGTGGTTTTTAACAAACAGTCAAATGTAAATCACGGATGTTCGGTGTGACTCGTTTCACTACTACGAACCGCTTACATCAACCAATTAGTGCAATTTTTAAGGAAAGCGACCCAATTTCTCCTTTACACTGACACAGGTATATATTTTTCATATTATCTTTTATAAGTGGTTGGTGAAGACGCACTTGACAAGGGGAGTTATTTCCCGAATGCATCGTACGGGAAGTATAAGAAATAAAATTGTGTCTGAAAGTCCCAGATGTTATATAATAGCTAATAAGGCAACTGACGGTGTAATCATACTGGTACAGGAAATGTATGAAAACTTATTGCTACTTTTGTGTAATAGGGGCGCTACCTTCGGATCCATTTTCTTAAAAACACCTATTCGTTTTTTTGACTACATTTAACGATCTGCATTGAAAACCTGCTTCAGAGAATTTACCAGTTTCCGCGACATACCACATATCTGCTCGGTGCTTCTGAATATCACGTGAAGTACTGTTACTTGTCACTACATAATGTTATTTGCATCTAGGTCACAGAACAACAGTCCTCTTTTTGTACTTGCATCACGAAAATTCTGTGGCTTGCTTTTGTCCAATTGCTTTTGCAAAAAAAATGGTTCAAATGGCTCTGAGCACTATGGGACTTAACTACTGAGATCATCAGTCCCCTAGAACTTAGAACTACTTAAACCTAACTAACGTAAGGACATCACACACATCCATGCCCGAGGCAGGATTCGAACCTGCGACCGTAGTAGCAGCGCGGTTCCGGACTGAAGCGCCTAGAACCGCTCGGCCACAGCGGCCGGCTTGCTTTTGCACAACTGTAGGAACATAGTGACCGTCTCATGTCGCTTTTCAGCATATCATTATTTCGTTAATCTCTGCGCTTGTGCTACAAAGCATATTTCTCTCTAACAGGTAACCAGATTAAAAGAGCGTTTTTCATGGCTATCAGAGGGCAGATTTGGTACGTAGCTTTCCAGACGTTTCCACATCGTAGTAATACAACTCATAGTAAACCTGGAAGTAACTAATTCTATCAAAGTTTCTGTGACTCAATAACCAATATGGCGAGTGACTGCAGTCATGTGTGTCTGTAATTAACGTAATTACCTCCTTCATGTTCTGATAGAAAACAGGTAGGCGCATATGTCTACATTAATACAGGGTGGTCAGAAACAGTCCCTTTAGCTTGTAGAGGTGTTGCAGGGGAGATTGCGCAGGGAAATAAGTCTTTAGAAAGAAATTCGGTACTACACGTTGTTGCGTTGTTGTTCCCGAGTTATTTAGCATTAACATTAGCCAATCAGGTCGTTGCGCACACTAATTCCACAACTTGCATGCTCTAAAACGCGGAAACGCTCAGACATCTGGTGTCCGCGAGCTACTACTTGTTGGGGTGCTCATTACCAGTTAACACGTCCCTTTCTTGTTTTGGAAGTGATAAATTAAAGTTACTAGAGCAAAACTTACGTTTGTTCGGTTTGACGAAACCAAATGAAAAACGGGTCTGCGACACCCCCTCTGGTTTTGCGAGCGCGATGAATTGATCAGTTAACTTAAATTCTAAATGACTCGAAAACGAAGCAATTCACCGAATTTTTTTCTTAACAGTTATTTCCCAGAAAAACCTCTCACTTAACTCCCTTACAAGCTTTTCATACTGTTTCTGACCACACTCTAGAAGCTCAAATGGATTGTATCACGTCAGTAATCGGCGCGACCACTACGGTCGCAGGTTCGAATCCTGCCTTGGGTTTGGATGTGTGTGATGTCCTTAGGTTAGTTAGGTTTAAGTAGTTCTAAGTTCTAGGGGAGTGTTGACCTCAGATGTTAAGTCCCATACTGCTCAGAGCCAGCCATCACGTCAGTAAACATTAGTTCCGTGCTATGTCCAAAACGATTTAGTTATCTAGTGTATATTTATGTCTAAATATTTCACAATTAATATTTTTCGCAGGTATCATTCTGCGGTAATTTAGCTGTTTTTCACAGAAGAACAGCATTTAGTGCAGCCAAAATTAGTTTCAAACTCTTCATTTATTTATTCATTCGTATACGAAAGCATGTCGTTAAAACGAAACAATGAATGGTGTTTGATAAAATAGAGGTGTACACGTGAGAGTAATATTTTGCTGTGTTAACGATGAAGGTAAATATCAAGGTAATTTAAATAACAAATACGCAAAGTATGTAAGAGCAAATATAACGTGTACAGCTACATACATTCACGTATCAGAGAGTGTTCGTCTGTAAACTACCATCACTATCTGTCGATCCACTGCCGAAGTGGAACATAGTCATGGACATGCCGTGAACGATCTTAGCACAGAAAAATAGTGTGTCTCGATACCCTTTCTCTTACGTGTTAATTTCTATAGAAGATCAAAAGATATTACGAGATTGTTAAACTGTGTACACTCAGACAAGAATTCGAAACACAAAAGCATCTGAAACAGTTGATAAACATACCTTACGCTCTGCTTGTCAAACGATGACAGCTGATTTCTGTCGGGACTGGCACTCTTCCTAAATTTGGCATAGTGCCTGAAACAGTCAAGCATGTGTTCATACGTGCATCAATGACTAGCTTCTCCGTTCTCACTTTATACACAGGATGCTTTGATTAACAACAACAGAATGTGTCAGAGATATGACGAATTTTATTTACAGTCTCTCATTATAGATTTTAATGCTTTAGATGAAAGCAACAGTGGAAAACTACAAGTGAAAATGAGCTTAACACTGCGGATAAAAGATCTTTCCAGGGAAGAAACTACAATTCACAAATAATGTTATACGTTTTCAGAAAAGGGAAGCAAACGGTAATATTGTAGGAAGCACAATAGGAAAACAACAGCTCAGATCGAAAAAAAGCCATGACGTAGCACTGAATACGATGAAAGTATATATGAAGATACCTGGTTTCAACCTTTCAAGAATATCTTCTTTTCAGATCAATATAAAAGTGACGCTAAATAAAGCCAAATTTCTACTAATCTATCTCCGTCTACCTCCTTTCTTTGTGCATGTCCTCCTATCTATCGGCCTCTCCCTCGAGTGTTTCCCTTTATGTGGCTAGCCAACCACTTCCTCCACCAACCACTCCATGTGCATCTGCTCCTGCCCCTCCCCCCCCTCCCCCGCCTCACTGACCATGTGTTCCACCCTCCCTCTGTGGCCATCGGCTTCTGCCCCGTTACTCTTCACTTCCTCCTCCCCATTTTTCAGTCGCTCTCTCTACTTCTCTTCCTCCATCCCACCCCTCTCCCTCTCCCTCCCTCTCCCTGTCCATTTCTTCCTCCCAATTCTTTTCATCTCCTCCAGCCTCCTCTCCTTTCCTTCCCCCCTCCCTCCATATCCTCTTTCCCCTCTCTCTGCTCATCGTTTTGCCCTTTATCTCCCCCTTCCACTCTCACAGTTCTTATTATTCTCGTCTCTTTCTCTGTCTTTCCTCCTCTTTCACTTCTCTTCTCTTTCCACTCCATCTCTTTCACCATCTCCTCCTCCCCCCTATACGGGTCCATCTCCTCCCTGTGTAACTGTATTTCTCCTACTCCCCCTTCTCTCTCTATCACCACGTTTTCGTCCCCACTTCAGTAGAAATTTATTGGTTCTCACGCGCACAGTTTTTGTTTTCAGATAGAAACTATCAAGTAAGTGGAATCCTTCAGGATATTTGATCACACTGTCTACATTTACATAGATACTCCGCAAATCACATTTAAGTGCCTGGCAGAGGATTCATCGAACCATCTTCACAATTATTATTCCAATCTCGTATAGCGCGAGGAAAGACTGAACATCTATATCTTTCCGTATGAGCTCTGGTTTTCCTTATTTTATTGCGGTGATCGTTTCTTCCTATGTAGGTCGGTATATGCAAAATTGTCCCACATTTCGGCCTCTGTTGCAAGTGGTCTTCCGTAGGGTGTACCTAACATGTGTCAGGGGGTGAGTAATACGTGCATCCAGTTTGGTTGAAAACTGTCAAGGAGATTAGGGGGCTTTTTATCTGCGATTTTGGCCGGGTTCGGACGTGACATGTGTTTTTCACCCACATATTTGACAACATATTTCCCATCTATTTCTAGCAAATTTAGGCATGCAGTTTCGTTTTAATGCAGCTCAATGTACAAGACGTTATACCGTCTGAGAAATGTTTTTGAATAGAGTTCGTAGTAAAGCAGTAACAAATTAAATCGGCATATATGATGCAGTATCTACAGTTGATGACGTTATATCCCTTGAACTACGTATCATAAAATGATATGTTTTTCTTTTTCAGATACAGCATGAGGTATATGGAAATACTGTCACCATGATGTATAGCGAATAGAGTTAGAAATTAAAAGCTAATAAATTAAAACGACATACATGATGAGTCAGTATCTCACGGATCTTGCGTTAATGTCGTTATGTATCCTGAAATATGTAACGTACAATGATATATTTTTGCGGACACAATCTATGAAATGTGGGAAAACTGTCTGCAAAATCTGTTGCGAATAGATTTAGTAACAAGGAATTAATAAATTTAAACATAATGCCTCACGCACTATTTGTACCGCGTGAGCATCGAAAATGTGGTTTTTCCTTTCATCATTTTGTGGCAGAATGTCAACGAGAAGAAACATCGTGAGTGTTTGAAATTGTATCTGAAGCTTTTTGCAGGTTACAAGCGCTCTCGTTCTCAAATACTGGGTGAACGTAGTCCGGGTATTTGTGCGTCGTGATTTTCGCAACTTTTCCCTCCGACCTCCATCCCTCTGATAGATGGTGCTTATCACCACTCCACTTCTTTCCTGGCAGTAAGTGATGTGAACAAGAAGTTTTGTTGAAATCGATCCAGAGGTTTAGGAGGAGATGTGGATCATACATACACACATGTACATACATCTATATAATCTGCTTGTATGCAAACGTACTGCATAAAATACAGTTTAAATACGCTTTCCAATGTATGAATAGTAGATAAGAATTCGCATTATGCTGTTTCAGTCGATTTTATTATGTAAAACTGATTTTCAACATATTTAAGGTGCTATTCATGAGTGTTCCCAAACAATGTCAATATGGAATGTGATACGGAGAAATAAGGAAAAGGAAATTACACAGTAACTCATTTTATAGAAATGTATAAGTATATATACTTCAACTGATCGACTTTTAACCTGTGGTAGACGAGTTCTCCTATTTAAACACCTTCCACAGAAAATGTGTTGGCGCGTTACAGAAGATAACAAATATAGAAATCACTGCTAAGTTGGTTGTGCAGCCTTCTTACAGGAATTTCGCAAGAAATGGATGTCCTACGGGGTAATACAGTAGGGTAGAGAATTTCGCGAGTGCTGTTCTCTAACTGTTGCCCGGAGCGTGGCTGTTTGGTGGAGTGAGTGCCGCTGGCTGGGTGCTGCGGTCCGCGCTTACCTGCCAGAGGGGGATAAACAGATGAGAAGCGGCACAGTCCGCCCTCCCCCCCCCCCCACCCTCACCCTCCTGTCAACAAGTTGGCAGCCCGAAGCCCAGTCCGAGCTCCTCTCTGCTCCTCGCTTCTGTGTCTGCGAACCTCGCTAGCTACAGCGCCAAATGTCACTCGGTTATTGAATGCAGGCATAATTACTCGGCTTTTGTGACCTGACAGTCAATTTCAGCTCTACTCATGACCAGAGATGGCTGACACTGAACGTTTCTCTATATATTCCCCGCTTATCTTGAGGTGGAATTTCTGTCCACACAGTAAGTGCGACTCAACGTTTTGTGTTTAATAAATAAGCAAACGTATTTATTATTATCTACTATAATGAAGGGCCAAACATGAGATATTTTTGTGCCTCCATGAAAGTGAAAAAATGAGGACGAACGTCAGTTGTGGTCGAGCTCTTTGTAGTAGCAACATAGGTTGGCATCCGTAATAAGTGCAACGTTAAAAGTGCTCTGCGACCACCAATGTTATCAATACATCACACTTTCGTATTGAGAAACACTGTGAGCAATCTGATCATCTGGACTTACAAGAGTATTTCGGTGGAGTACCATGCGACCTGATAGGTTTACCCTTCAAGACTAGGCTACCTGAGGAAGTAACTGAGTGGACCCATCTACTGTAGCACAGTCCTAAATGTCGAGTACTGTCAGCTGCTGGGGCTTTACGTGACATTCTTGTTCCAGGGATCTGCTTCGAAAATGAAGTAGTTGGCCACTGGTGTAAGCTAATGGTATTCCACTGGCTGCTGAAGACAAGAACGACTTTCATCGAAAAGCCCAAGAATGGAAGAACTGCCTTGAAGACTGATGAATACGCCTCATTGGAATGTGGACCGGTTACCTTTCAACAGACTCAGATAATAGGGAACCGATCAAGGTCGACGATATAGATCCACCAATGGCCAATACCTCCAAGTACCTTCACTCAAAAATAGCTACCGACGGTTCCTGAAAGCACAAACCAGGTTAGCAAAACGTGGGTAAAATTACAGTCGCAGTTTTCCACAAGAAGTTCCCCGAAAGACTCAAGAAGAAAATTTAGTTATCTTCAACATTTCGTGGCCTTGTCAGCAACTGTATGAATATTATTTTTAATTTTAATAATCAACATTCTCAACTGCACCACGTACCTAGAATTTACCTAGGTTTCAGTCGGGTTAACCCAACTTGTTTCAGAATAAGAGTAACTACCTCATCGATGTCCACTATGGACAAACGGTAGTTACTCTTATTCTGAAGAAGGTTGGGTTATCCCAACTCGCCAACCGGAGCGGCCGAGCGGTTCTAGGCGCTACAGTCTGGAGCTACGTGACCGCTACGGTCGCCGGTTCGAATCCTGCCTCGGGCATGGATGTGTATGATGTACTTAGGTTAGTTAGCTACGGTCGCAGGTTCGAATTCTGCCTCGGGCATGGATGTGTGTGACGTCCTTAGGTTAGTTAGGCTTAAGTAGTTCTAAGTTCTAGGGCACTGATGACCTCAGCAGTTAAGTCCCATAGTGCTCAGAGACATTTGAACCATTTGTAATTCAACGGATTAGGGCTACTACCATTCTTGAATATTGGTGTGACTAGTGCAACTTTTCAGTCTTTGGGTACGGATCTTTGGTCGAGCGAGCGGTTGTATATGATTGTTAAGTATGGAGCTATTGCATTAGCATACTCTCAAAGGAATGTAATTAATGTACAGTCTGGACCGGAAGCTTTGTTTTTATTAAGCGATTTAAGTTGCTTCATAACTAAGAGAATATTTACCATTAATGTATCGCTGTGTACTAAAAATTGTGCAGGATACCCGTCTACAAACGTTCACAACATGCACTTTACTTCTCACTGTTTGCTAAGTAACTGTTTCAGATGAAGCGATTTCTGTCGATTTTAAAAGTGATTGTCATTTACACACAGTGACACTTTCGTCCAGTTCCTTCCCGTTACGCTTGTTTACAGTTCCTGCTGCTTAGGATCCTTTTACGACCACTGTCCTTACGCCGTGTTACGTGTCTGCGCGTAGTCCCATTTCTTGTGGAAATGTTGGATAGTCCATTATGACACGGATGTAATCTCAATTCATTTTTAAAGAGATCTTTTTACGACTTTGTCCGCATACTATAAATCCTTAATCTCTCAGTTCCAACCGACTGGAAAAAAGCGCAGGTGACTCCTTATATAAGAATGGTAAAAGAACTGACGGACAAACTACGAACCAATCTCCTTAAAATCGGCTTTCTGCAGAGTTCTTCAACGTATTCTGAGTTCGAATATAATGAATTCCTAGAGTCCGCAAAGCTTCTGACCACGAATCGGCACGGCTTTAGAAAGCGTTGATCGTGCGAAACTTTTCTCACATGGTAAACTGCAAACCATGTACAGTGCGCTACAGGCCAATTTATAGACTTGCAAAAGCAAGCGAGACATTGCCCCACTGCCGATTGTTAATGAAGGTAAGACCATCTGGACTTTTTTTCTCTTGGGTCACCGATTTTCTGACTGGTTTGAGAGGCCCTCGAGGAATTCTTTTTCTGTGCCAACCTCTACGTCTCATAGTAATTGTTGTAGCATGTCCTCAACTATTTGTTGGATCTATTCCAATCTCTGTTCCCTTCTACAGTTTTTACCAACTACAGCTCCCTCTAATATCCATAGAAGTTATTCCACCATGTCTTAAGATACGTTCCACCAGCTTCTCCCTTCTTTTGTCAGTGTTTTCAATGTATTTCTTTCATCACCGATACTGCGGAGAAACTCATCATTCCTTACCTTACCAGTCCACCTAATTTTCAACATTTTTCCGTAGCATCACATCTCAACTTTTTCGATTCTCTTCTGTTCCGGTTTTCCCACAGTCCATGACTCACTACCACACAATGCTGTGCTCCAAACGTACATTCTCAGTAATGTGAAGGATCTCTGCATGAGACTCTTCATGATTTTGCCATACCACACAGATTCATCTGTTGACTCTGGCATCTCAATTGTTGGTACAAATGGTCTATTACCCTAGATGCGAGGAAGAATACGGTAAAGATTGAGCAGGTGTCTGTGGTGGCCTTAGTGTATTATCCATATTTCATTTAACATTTTATTAGGTTATTGACACCTATCGGATACCCACACGCATGAGTGATACATTTAAGTGTCATATTTCAATGCATCTTTTCTTTCCTCTTCTTGTCCTATCTGTTGAATGTATGAATCAGAGTGTGCTAGGATTTCAGTGTGTAGATCTGTGGGAGTGTAGTAGTCTGTCACTGTATCAGAATAGCCAACTGTAGGAAACACGTACCAGGTAGCAAAGAGGTTTCTGTTTGCCTTGGACAAATCTTTTGGCACCGCAATAGGGGTTCCTCTAGCCACTTCCGTAGGTACGGGGAGCGGTTTTGGTTAGAGGGCGAATGCTCGTGGAGTGTTCCGTGGGACGCGAGACGGATGAGACCTACTGGCTGTAAGTGTGCCATTTCGATGAGAAGTTAATATTATGTTTAAGGTAAGTTCTTCAAAGCTAGCCACAGTAAATAATTCCTGTCATCGTTCATAGTTATTATGGTGTGTGTCAAATTTTACTTGCTAATTCGCGAGTGTTAAACGCGTTAAAATCCAGGGACGGTGTAGGCTATTGTTCAGTTAAACTGTTAATCAAACATGTGGATCTGTGTTGAGTTTCTTGTGATTCAGTTCGTTTTGTTTAGTATCGCCTTCGCGAGAGGATGTATACTGAGTACGATTTCCGTGATTTTATGACTGTGTTTTATGCAGTTCGTCTCGCTTGATAACTTTCACTGTGCACGCTTTTGTTTATGAGGACTACGTGGTCGTGACCTAATGAGAAAGTCTACAGTGCCAAGGCGACAGTGATTTTCCGCTGTAGAATATTTGAATCAGGTGTGATTCTTATTTATTCATTTTTTGTAGCAATTCACTTTAATAGAAATTTTATTAATTTATCCCACTTGTTAAAATCAAGAACAGTGCCTTTTGCTACCCACGTGTTCTGTGGTGAAGGTTTTTATTTCTTTTCCTTCCTGTTAGGCTCTGAACTGCGTGTGAGTGTTAGTGTTCGTAATTAACCAACCCTTTGATCATTCCTCTTCCACAGACAATAGACCTTACAGGGGACTCCGAAGTAAACTTCTAGGGTTAATTAATAAGCGACGTAATAGATTGCAGGCAACAGCAACCTTCATATTATTCACTGTTCTCGTTCACGTGTACCATTTACCGCTCTAATAAATGTTGCTTTGCCAGAATTTTTGTTTATGTTTTCACTGCTAAAATCCCATTCCACGCTTCGTCCACCTCTGATGTACTCCCCATTCTGCTGCATTCCGCTTGTGCGACAATTGTATTGAGCCCATACTTTACCCCTCATATTCAGATTACTTATAAAGATACCCATTAATAGTAAAGATACCTTTAGTTTCTTTCACAAATTGAGGAGTATGTTTGATACTAGAAGACTTCTCTTGGCTAGGAATGTTCTTCTTGCCAGTGCTGGTATGCTTTTTATGTCATCCTTACTCCTTCCGACATTGGATCTCTAGTTGTCTAGGTGGCAGAATTCCTTAACGACATCTACTTCGCGATCAACAATTGTGGTGGTAAGTTTCTCACTGGTCACATTGCTGCTACTTCTCATTACTTTCGTCTTTCTTCGATTTACTATCACTCCATATTATGTGCACATTAGACTGTTCATCCGATTCAGCAGATCCTGTAATTATTCACTTTCACTGAAGACATGTATGTCACAAGCGAATCTTATCGTATATATCCTTTTAAATTTGAATTTTAA
Organism: Schistocerca piceifrons; assembly: GCF_021461385.2. Lineage (NCBI taxonomy): Eukaryota > Metazoa > Arthropoda > Insecta > Orthoptera > Acrididae > Schistocerca > Schistocerca piceifrons. Next base: position 443,669,522 of record NC_060140.1, on the reverse strand, counting down.
TGCCACTCATGAACCTTTCGTTTACATCCGTCATTGCTTCTTCGATGTATAGGTTTAAGAGAAGAGGTGGAAGACTAAACACCTATCCTACACCTTTTTTTAATCCGCGAATCTCGACCTTGGTATTCCACTCTTTTTTTACCCTCTTGGTTCTTGTACGTATTGTACAGTATTGCCGGCCGGGGTGGCCGAGCGGTTCTAGGCGCTACAGTCTGGAACCATGCGACCGCTACGGTCAGGTTCGAATCCTGCCTCGGGCATGGATGTGTGTGAGGTCCTTAGGTTAGTTAGGTTTAAGTAGTTCTAAGTTCTAGGTGACTGATGACCTCAGAAGTTGAGTCCCATATTGCTCAGAGTCATTGGAACCATTTGTACAGTACTCGTATTTCTTAAAGTTTACGCTTTTCTTTCTCATAATCTCGAATATCATGCACCATTTTTCACTGTCGACAGTTTTTTCCCATTTTGACAAATCCTATGATTTTTTTTCAGTCATGTTTCCATTAGCAAAGACGAGTATCCCTCATACTATAAGAGTAATGTATACTGTAAGAGGAATGTTGCAGACCAGATACGCTAAGCGATTGTTGCATTCAGAAATGTTATAATTTCCTTCACAGTCCTGTAGGATGTAAACAGATTTGTATATTACCCACCTTTTTGTACAATTTATCCTTGTTTTTCTCAGAATTTCAAATATCTTGCGTAATGTTAGATTGTCCTACGCTGTTTCCAGGCCAACAAAACGTATGACTGTGTTTTGATTCTTATATAGTCTCGTTTGCAGTATCAACCGCAACACCATAACAGCCTCTCTGGTGACGGCCTTTCCCTTTCCTGGAACCAAACTGATAATCATGTAACGCATCCTCAATTTTATTTTCCATTCTTCTGTACACTGTTCTTGTCAGAACTTGGATGCCTGAGCTGTTAACATGATTGTGCGCTAATTCTCGGATTTGTCAGCCTTTGTGCTACGAGTGTTGTTCAGAAAATAAGGAACGATCGGTCGCGGAAAGGAAACCACAGTGAAATTCAAAACTGTTTTCTTTGCACATTTAGCTACACCTACCAGGTACTTCTCTACATAGTCGCCTCTGCGACTTAGACATTTGTCGGATTGTTATACCAAATTTCCAACACCATCGTCATAGAAGTTATCCGCCTGTGCTTTCCAATAATTCTCTGCGCTGGTCTATAGCGCGTAACCTTCGCCCAAGTGTTGTCTTCATATCCAGCGTTTCATGTGAAAAGATATGATACTCAGGACGAGCGAATTAGGGCTGTATTGTGGGTGATCGAACACTTCCGATTGAAAAGGCTACAGGAGAGTCTTCACTGCCCCTGCAGAGTGCGGCCGTAAATTGCCATGAAGAAGGAACTGCGTGGCAGTCGTGTTACGTGGGCTGCATCCATTAAGGCGAAGCCTCTACTCGGGCCCTCCTACTTGGGGGGAGACATTGTTGTTCTAGGCACCTTTACTAGCTCACAGTGAGCTCACAACTGAAAAGAGCGTCTTGATACGATCAAAAGGCATACTATAGACACTGCCCAAAACGTCTGTGAAAAGCCTCGTCGGATTATCACAGTGGTTTCCATTACGCGACCGATCGTTCTTCACTTTCGAATAGCCCTCGTATTTGGAACTGTGTTGATAATGTTTTCGTGAAAGGCAGATGGTGTATCGCCAGACTCATATGGAACAGGTTTCCATATGCGTGATTAGCTCTAAGACATCCTAAGAAACAGAAACCAATTACGCTTGTAGTAGCGACATCTGGCTAGCTTGCAACACAAGCATTTTGTGGCTACAGTACGGCAGTTCACTTTGAGCAGTAGCGCTGCTGACAAGATGAGTCTTGTATGTACTATAACTTATATATGTGTAACGATGCTGGCGCTGATTTTGTGTTTAGCATTTGAAGATAACACTTTGTCTCCAATATGCAGACATGTTTTTTTTTTTTTCATAAAACCGGTATGCCTCGTCATATTTCAAGCGTACATTTTTCACATGTATGTCAATACTACTTTCATAATGGCCTATTTTATTGTTTTAAACTGTAGAAAATCCACTGATTGTATTTGTACCTTTTTCCATATTTTGCTGCTGATCTGTAGATGGTCATTGCTGACTGAAACCGGTAGTCTGAGAACGTACAAGATTGTGACCGGAGACGTAAAATAAAATAAATTTATCCTCAGGAGTACCCCAGAGAGGTGTGACAGGACAACTATTATTTTCTGTACACATAAATGAACTGACGGACCGGTCGGGCAGCAATCTGCGTTCTTTCCTGATGCTATGGAGCATGAGTAGGTGTGATTAATAGCAGCAGGCTACAAATGTAAAAAAAATGTAAGTTAATGATGATCAGTAGGAAAATCAAGTCCATAATGTTTGGATAGAACATTAATAGTGTCGTGCTTAACACTGTCACGTCGCTTACATATCTGGCCGTAATTAAGCAAAGAAGTGAAAAAGAACGGGCTTGTGAGGATTGTGTTGGGAAAGCAAATAGTCGACTTAGATATGCTGGGAGAACTCTAAGGAAGTGTGGTTCATCTGTAGAGGAGTCCGCGCGTAAGAAGCTAGTGCGACCCGTTTGATGTACGAAGAGTAAGTGGAATACAGCTATTGCTGCAATGATAAATGGTAACACAAAATGGAGTGTGAAAAACCGATTAAGATTTCATTATCAACAGCAAACCTACTCGAGTTCGGATTAAAGGAAGGCAACGAAGCAGTTCAGAGGCGGTCGGCAACATTTGTAAACGACAGCACGCAAGTGTTAAGGAGATGCTTCAGGAACTAAAGTTGGAATGCCTAGAGATAAGGCGACATTCTTTTCAAGGAACACTATTGATAAAACTTAGAGAACCGGCATTTGAACCTGATTGCAGAACAGTCCTACTGCCACCAAGGAACATTTCGCGTGAGGACCACGAAGATAAGATATGAGAAGCTAGGGTCATACGGAAACATACAGACACTCCTTTTGCCTTTTCTCTCTTTGCGTATGGAACGGGCAAGGAACTAGGAGTGGTAAAGGATACCTGCTGCTACGCAGCTTATGGTGGCTTGCGGGATATGTACGTAGATGTAGATGAAATGTATAAAAAAGTTCACTGCGATGGTTCAAATCAGCGTTTGAATTAGAGGGTGTCAAAGAATGAGTGGGACAGAAGCATTTGAGAACCGCCGACTACAAATCTTAGACCAGACTCCCAGATTTCGGTTCTCAGTTATTTCTCCAAAGAACGTGAGGTGTACGCTGGAAAGTCGGCCCTACATAAACGGTACCGATTTGATTAATCTTTGTGACCGAATTGTTGTTCAACCAGTATCCGTAATGATTTCGCCGTCGAAAGGATTTTCGTCACACGAACGATTCCGTAATGATGTCAGAGCGCCAAGTCATATTAAATATCGCTACACTGACAAATCTGCTGCTGCCGAAGACAGCCTTAGCAACAAACATACAATTATGTTTGAAAAATCCTAAGTATTTTCCTATGGACAAATACTGGGATTCTGTCATCAAAGAAGCTGATGAGATCAGAATGTGCTACAAGTGCAACCGAGATATTGGCCAAACGCTTAGTGGTACCATACATGGAAACAGCCGCTTGATGGTGAAAGACACCAGATATATCAGTTATCAACATTGTAACGAAATCAGCATCGCGACCAAGGCTGTTCTGTCATAGTCATCGAAATAAATTCTGTAAGCATACGGAAGTTCTATGACTTGGTGACAAGCCCATAACGTAATAGCCCAACTAAAGTACGTAGCGGCCTTCTGAAGTCTTCTGATGATGACAGTTGAGAAAGTAGTTGAAAGCTTGAGATTGCCAAATCTGATTCACAGAAACTGCGTGAAGCATTTATTCCAGCGGTACGGAGGTTGGGACTGTGGTGGTCTCCGGAAATTGCAAATATCTTGTATGTTGTATGGGACCAGACTGCTGAGGTCATCTGTAAATAACGGCATCAATTAATTCCTCTTATTTCAAAACTATAAATGAATTATACTTCTCGTTCACTGGTGCTGCCATGACCAGCCGACTGGTACCTTGCCGTGGTCATAACTAATTGGTAGGACAGTCTTGTAATGGTTATAACAGATTGGTAGGACAACCAGTAACAGACAGGACGCAATAGGTTTTTAATCAGCATTTATACCATTAAAAACATCAGTTTAAACGCAAACCAAATCTCCTCACTGAAAGTACGGGAGATGCCCTAACACGTTGAGTTAAAACTTCGAAAGTTTTAAAAATACAGCGGATACAGGTAAAAATAGTTGTTTGAATACTACTGATTGTATTCCGCTTTGGAACTCTCGAAATCAGCATAGCTTAAAAACAACAAGCAATAATTACAATAAAGGGAATCGACAGCTGAGGCAATAATAAAAAAGAGTAATCGACTGAGAACAATATCGGTGCAATTATCAGGCAGAATACTTCACGCTGATGAACAAAAACACAAAATGTCCACCATGGCAGACAGTAACAATTTAATGTTTAATGCCGATCCCCGTTGAGGTCGGAAAGGTCTATGTTTGACATGAGGTTCTAACCAAAGTAATTTTCCTTTCTGACCATCCTGGATAATGATTTCATAGTCGTCGGTATCGCCGTGTGCCAGCATTAGTGTACTTGGTCTCCCTCCCTTCTTCAAACACCTGTGAAAGTTATCAACCAATCCTAGACTGCAGGAAACGCACCAGACACAAAGGGCCCAAGTAGAAGCCTCCCGCTCGACCACAACAGGGAGTCATATGACCAAGCAGTAAGTTTAACCCAGGAGTGGAGGCAGGGTGCGCACTTCCTCCAGCACAAGACTCTCTAAGCGAGCTCGACCGCTACCCTTGAGTCTGCATACGCCAGTTACCCTCACTGTGCAAGAAAGGTAAACACGTACTTGCGACTCTAGGGAAGACCTTTACAGTATCGACACAGCGTACTTGCACATGTCATCAAATTGTCCCCACGAAAAACTATATTGTCGTATTCAAGGTTGCTGCCCAAGAGAAAGTGCATGTTGTAAAGCCTACGGACTGTTTACAGATTTCTAGTCCATATTTATGATTTCGAATAGGAACAGATCTTGCCACTTAATGTATTCATACGATATTTCGGTAGATTACATTGGCAGACACTTCATAAGGACTGTATTCAAGACAAATCAGTAACATCAGTTAAATAACATACAACCGATTACTGAAAACTGTCATCAATGTATCCTTACCATCAAATTTACAAATAGACAGTTATGCAGAGAACATAAATTATGGAACAAATGCAGGAGATATTATATGTAGTTAAGTCTTTGAGTGATAACAACGTGAAAAAACCACATTTAATTCCAGTAGCAAACCAAACTAAGAAAGTCACGAATTGCACAATTATGCTAAATTATAAACTAAATTATATTTTGGAACTTTATGTCACATCGGAAAGCATGGACCCCAAAGACAATGAAACATTATCTAATGTTCGTAAAGTCCACCGTAAACAGAAAACATCCAAATTCGAAATATGTTAACTACATCGAAATTTTACACCCATAAACATATTTAATTCATGAAACTATTTACACGAAGATTCATTTTATAATTTATTTGTTACTGATCGTGAACGTATAACTTATGTAACTTATTCTTGAAACATGCGCCCGATTAAGTAAATATTTCAGCAAATTAAATACATATTTAAGTAAAATTTTCATTCAGTGTTTTAACTTCGTTGAGTGTTTCAGTGGTCGCGTGAATTTTTTGTTTTAGCTAATAATTTTGTGAAGTTTTGTCGCTATTGGTATTAGCTATGGTGCAATAGGATTAATACAAGTAGTTGCTTTCTTTGTAAACAGAGAATTTCCAGACCGCTATTGTTAGTTCTTTAAATATTTTTACTGGTCTAACTGAACTTTGGTAATGTAGTCGCATAGTTTTTTTTCACTAACTGTAAAATTTTACGATGGGTGAGAAGTGCGGGCTCTGTCGTAGATTTGTGAGTAGTGAGTTACGGTGTGGGATTTCTTCAAAGTATTTTCATTGGGGGGGGGGGGGGGATGCAGTGGGGAAGCCAGTGGGCATTCTAGCAAGATCCTCTCCTGCGAATGCAGAATCTGTAGTAGAAATAAGTTGATAGAGAAGAAGGGCCTAAGATCTGTGCCTTTCAGGTGCAGTTACAACGTGCAAACGGGAAACTAGATAGGGTGAGGAGGGTGAAGGGTGGTGGGGAATGGGAACTGGCAGGTGGGAAGAAGGCAGCTGGGAATAGGAGGTATTCAGACAGTAATACTTTGCGTGCATACAATAGAGTTGACCAACTGTCAGGGTTGAGTGGAGAGGACCCTCGTATAGCTTTAGATGTAGGGAACATGCACCAGTCCTCAGCAGTTAGGAGGCCTAGGTCAGTTACAAAGCCTGACAGAAAGAAGACGGTTCTGCTGCTAGGTAATTCGCACGGTAGCGGTGTGGGCCAGCAGTTGCAAGAAGTATTGGAAAGTCAGTAACAAGTCATCAGCATTGTGAAGCCTAGTGCAGGGTCGCCTCAAGTGAGTGACAGCATAGGGGAGTTATGTAGGAATTTTAGGGGGGAGCATCAGGTAGTGCCAATGGGTGGATCAGGGAACAGTCTTCATAGGGACGGGGAAAATGATGTAGGGGGTGACCTGGTACAGATAGCTACTCAAACTAGTGGCACCGATGTGTATTTCGTGCAACTCTTTCAGCGTCATGATGGGCCTCATCTTATGCGGCGGTTAGGCGCGTTAAAATGGGGCTGGGGAGTGCACTGATGGCAGAGGGCATAGGTCACATCTCAGTGGTGCCAGTTAGGTCTACCAGTAGATCGGATTTTACTAGGCATGGCCTGCACCTCAATAGGTGTGGGATGGGGAGGCTAGCGAAGCTTATAGGTGAAAGTTTAATGGGTGGTGGTGGTGGGATCACTCGTGGAAATATTCCTTTGGTAGTTGGTGTTAGAGCTGGACCTTTTTTAGATTGAAGTCAGCTGATAGGTATATCTGCTTAAAAGAAGTCCTTCTAACTTAGGGCTCACCTTCAGAGGATGTAATGTTTCCAAGTAAGAATGAATTAGCATATTTCACCAATATATAAGAGGTATTAGAGATAAAGTTAGTGAATTGCTTATAGACTCTGAAATTATTGGTATATCGAGCACCACTTAAATAATTTGACAATTCAGAGGCTTCCTTTACCACGATACGGATTAGCTGGCTGTTTTTCAAGGAGTTCCTTGCAGGTTGGGGGAGTGGCTAAGTACGTAAAAAACCGTAGTTCATATGGTTCATAGGCGTATAACGGCACTGCACCGAACAGATATTTGAATGTTGTCTGTGGGTCCCCTAACTCTGACTTCTGGACATTTCTGTTCAAGCTAGAGAGGGTCCTTGATTCACATTGTAGGAAGTACCAGAAATAAGGTCTATGTTGTGACTTCAATATAAATTTTGTATATGATAGTGCAAGAAAAACGATGTTGGTAGATCTCATAAATTCATATGTTCTGATGCAGGCAGTGTTTTTTCCAACTAGGGTACAGGGGAACAGTATTACAGCCGTAGAAAGGTATTTGTATTCATTCTTCATTACTAGATGGGTATTCTGGCAGGAAAAGGGTTAATGCCCTTACAGACCATGATGCACAAATTTTAACAGTGCAAGCCTTTAGTACTCATACGAATGTCATATATAATTACAAACTATGTAGGAAAGTTAATCCAACAGGAATAGAAAGTTTTTTAAACCTTGTGAAGGAACCAGAGTGGCAGCATTTTTACGGTGCCAATAATAAAGATGATAAATATAATACTTTCCTTAACACATTTGTCATGCACTTTGAGAGTTGCTTTCCATTAGTACGTTCTAAACGTGGTACTAGCAGTAACAGGCAGAACGGGTGGCTCACTACTGAGATAAAGATATCATGTAGAACAAAGAGGGAATTATATCAAAATGTTAGAAGTAGTCACAATCTAGCTACAGTAGCCCATTACAAACAGTATCGTAAAATGTCATTAGGAAGGCAAAGGCCGGCTGGGGTGGTCGTGCGGTTCTAGGCGCTACAGTCTGGAACAGCGTGACCGCTACAGTCGCAGGTTCGAATCCTGCCTCGGGCATGGCTGGGGTGGCCGTGCGGTTCTAGGCGCTACAGTCTGGAACCGCGTCACCGCTACGGTCGCAGGTTCGAATCCTGCATCGGGCATGGATGTGTGTGATATCCTTAGGCTAGTTAGGTTTAAGTAGTTCTAAGTTCTAGGGGACTGATTACCTTAGAAGTTGTCTTATAGTGCTCAGAGCCATTTGATCCAATTTTTGAAGGCAAAGAGTATGTGGTATGCAGGTAGAGTAGCTAATTCACAGGCTAAAATTAAAACCCTATGGTCAGTTATGAGGGAAGTGTTTGGTCAGCAGCCCAATGTCGATGATATAAAGTCAGTTCGCAGTAAAAATATTTGAGTTGCTGGTAAATCAGATATATGTGCAGTATTTAACAATCATTTTCTGAGCACGGCTGGTGAATTAAATAAAAATTTAGTTTCTACAGGGAAACGTACAACTTTCTTGGAAAATACCTTTCTGAGATTGATGTCTGACATACTCCTCTGTGATACAGGCAAGATGGAGATTGAGTCAATAATTAAATCACAGAAGACTAAGGACTGTCATAGTTATGATGGAGTATCTAGCAGAATATTAAAGTGCTGTGCTGCACATGTTAGCCCTGTATTCAGACATATTGCAATTCTTCCTTTAGGAAAATACTCAGTAGTAAAGCCGCTCTATAAAAATGGATAATGTGCATAATTTTAGACCTATTTCTGTGCCGTCAGTGTTTGCTGAAGTGACTGAAAAGCCTGTGTATATAAGGATAAGTGATCATTTTATATCACACTATTTGGTATCAAATGTACAGTTCGGCTTTAGAACAACTGAAAATGCTATATTCTCTTTTCGCTGTGAGGTGCTGGATTGGTTAAATAAAAGGTTTCGAACGCTAGGCATATTTTTTGATTAACCATTACGGAATATGGGGAGTAGCTCATGATTAGTTCACCTCTTACTTTAGCAACAGACTGCAAAAGCTCATTATTCACAATGTTGAGAGTGGCTGTGATGTGGGGTCTGATTGAGGTACAGTCAAGTGAGGGGTACCACAGGGATCAGTGTTGGGGCCACTCCTGTTCCTTATTTACGTAAATGATATGCCATCTAGTATTACTAATAACTCTAAAAACTGTCTTTTTGCTGATGACACAAGTTTGGTAGTAAAGGATCTTGTGTGCAACACTGGCTCCGTTTCAAATAGTGCAGTTCAAGACCTAAGTTCATGGCTTTCAGAAAATAAACGAACGCTAAATCACAGTAAGACTCAGTTTTTACAGTTTCTAACATACAATTCAACAAAACCTGACGTTTTAATTTCACAGAATGGGCATATGACAAGTGAAACTGAACAGTTCAAATTCCTAGGTGTTCGGTAGATACTAAGCTGTCGTGGTAAGCCCACGTTCATGGACCTTGTACGAAGGCTTAATGGTTCCATTTCTACTATTCGAACGGTTTCTGAAGTGAGTGATCGTTCGACACGAAAATTAGTCTGCTTTGCTTATTTTAATTTGCTTATGTCGCATGTTATTTTATTTTGGGGGTACCTCTTTCCATTCTAAACGGATATTTTTGGCTCAGAAACTGGTTTTTCGAGCAATAATTGGCGTTAACGAACCGCTAGTCGACCCCTGCTCACGAGTCTGGGTATTTTGACATTGGCCTCTCAATATAAGTATCCCTTATTGTCATTTCTTGTTAACAATATTAGCTTATTCACAAGAGTAAGCAGCTTTCACTCAGTTAATACTAGGCAGAAATCAAACAGGCATTTGGAGTCGACTTCCTTAACACTTGTACGGAAAGTTGAGTAGTATACTGCTGCATCCACTTTCAATAAGCTACCACTCGAATTCAAAACTTATCAGTAATCCACGCGCTTTCAACTCAAAATTGGAGTTTCCTCGTGGTTCAGTCCTTCTATTCTGTCGATAAGTTCCTTGAAAAATTAATCTGATTCTTGCTGTACTGTTGATTGCGTTTACTTAAACTTATGGACTGAGTTTTTTCGGGTTCATAAAAATTTATTTTCATCTGTTATTACTTTTGTGTCTTAATTTCATGTGCTGACACGTTCCATGACCTTGGAGATTTGCTCCTCAGTTTGGTCCTACGGAGATTGACATGTAAATAAAGTAAACTAAATTATTTAAGCATACCATAGTCAACACAAGATGGCAATTCGTATTCTCAGTATAAATGAGTACCAATAACGAGTGGTTGGTTTATCCACTACCAATATACACTCCTGGAAATTGAAATAAGAACACCGTGAATTCATTGTCCCAGGAAGGGGAAACTTTATTGACACATTCCTGGGGCCAGATACATCACATGATCACACTGACAGAACCACAGGCACATAGACACAGGCAACAGAGCATGCACAATGTCGGCACCAGTACAGTGTATATCAACCTTTCGCAGCAATGCAGGCTGCTATTCTCCCATGGAGACGATCGTAGAGATGCTGGATGTAGTCCTGTGGAACGGCTTGCCATGCCATTTCCACCTGGCGCCTCAGTTGGACCAGCGTTCATGCTGGACGTGCAGACCGCGTGAGACGACGCTTCATCCAGTCCCAAACATGCTCAATGGGGGACAGATCCGGAGATCTTGCTGGCCAGGGTAGTTGACTTACACCTTCTAGAGCACGTTGGGTGGCACGGGATACATGCGGACGTGCATTGTCCTGTTGGAACAGCAAGTTCCCTTGCCGGTCTAGGAATGGTAGAACGATGGGTTCGATGACGGTTTGGATGTACCGTGCACTATTCAGTGTCCCCTCGACGATCACCAGTGGTGTACGGCCAGTGTAGGAGATCGCTCCCCGCACCATGATGCTGGGTGTTGGCCCAGTGTGCCTCGGTCGTATGCAGTCCTGATTGTGCCGCTCACCTGCACGGCGCCAAACACGCATACGACCATCATTGGCACCAAGGCAGAAGCGACTCTCATCGCTGAAGACGACACGTCTCCATTCGTCCCTCCATTCACGCCTGTCGCGACACCACTGGAGGCGGGCTGCACGATGTTGGGGCGTGAGCGGAAGACGGCCTAACGGTGTGCGGGACCGTAGCCCAGCTTCATGGAGACGGTTGCGAATGGTCCTCGCCGATACCCCAGGAGCAACAGAGTCCCTAATTTGCTGGGAAGTGGCGGTGCGGTCCCCTACGGTACTGCGTAGGATCCTACGGTCTTGGCGTGCATCCGTGCGTCGCTGCGGTCCGGTCCCAGGTCGACGGGCACGTGCACCTTCCGCCGACCACTGGCGACAACATCGATGTACTGTGGAGACCTCACGCCCCACGTGTTGAGCAATTCGGCGGTACGTCCACCCGGCCTCCCGCATGCCCACTATACGCCCTCGCTCAAAGTCCGTCAACTGCACATACGGTTCACGTCCACGCTGTCGCGGCATGCTACCAGTGTTAAAGACTGCGATGGAGCTCCGTATGCCACGGCAAACTGGCTGACACTGACGGCGGCGGTGCACAAATGCTGCGCAGCTAGCGCCATTCGACGGCCAACACCGCGGTTCCTGGTGTGTCCGCTGTGCCGTGCGTGTGATCATTGCTTGTACAGCCCTCTCGCAGTGTCCGGAGCAAGTATGGTGGGCCTGACAGACCGGTGTCAATGTGTTCTTTTTTCCATTTCCAGGAGTGTAGTTCTTATTGTAGTATTTTATAACGTTATTAATGTGTAAGTGAAAGCTAGATTTCTAATTAAAACCGACAATTATGGATAAATGGATGTACGGCGAAAGCTTATTGCACATAGACCATTATTTGTCAATCACTTTTACTACCTTATTGACACAAACACTCCTGAAACAGGTAGGCTTTTTTTTAATCACAATTTAAGTTAAATACAACACGGATTGAGAAAGATATCAAGGCAATAAAACCAGGTAGGTCTTGATTAATAAGAGTTGCAGCTAACCCACATTGTGAAATAATTGTTAATGTAATTAAAAGCGAACTGGCAGGCCTTCAATAATTGCACCTACACTTAAGTAAAATTACCAAAAAGAAAACAGGGAAGACTTCATCAATAAAGGCTTCAATTAAGTAAAATTACCAAATAGGATACAGGTAGGCGTTCATGAATAACTGCTTTAGTTAAGTAACTAAGGGTTTTAATTGCCTCCTCATAAGGAGTGCACCAAAAGTTTTATACGCGAGGAGCACAAGGCTACACCAAAGAGGAAGGCCAAGAATGTCTACAACGAAGAGGAGAGCCCTTCCAAGGCCCTTTTCTTTGGATACAGACTGTCAAAAGAAATCCTAACACAAAGAGGTTAATTATGTGGAAGTAACAATAAGTAGCCAAACGATATAGCCGCGTCACTGCACGATACCGCCTCTACAACTACGGCGAAACGCCCGAAAGAAAACTAGGCTGCCAAACCCGATTAAACAGCTTCAGCAATCGCAAATTTTGAGACACAAGCACCTCTTGAGCCAATATAATTGATAATCTCGTAACTGGCACCTGACCGTATTAAAAGTAAAAGATACTTTTCTGGTGTTCGAAGACATTTGACAGGGAGGTCTGCTAAAACCCAATCATCCAGGTAAACCTGACGACGGTGGGGCGGGGGGGGGGGGGAGGGGGGGGGGGGAGCGAATCCGGCCACAGCATAGCAGGAAGACGTTATCCCTGTGTCTCAGTAAACAGCATCGGCTCACACAGTTTAATATATTCTGTTAACAAACAACCACAATTCAAGTAACCAACTGGTGGTGAAATAGATTAGCTAAAAAACGGCAATGATCGCTACAGACCCATAAGTATCAATAAGAAAATAACAGTTAAGACCTCAAAATCCAAAAGTTAACTGAAGTTCACGAGTCGAAGCTAAAGCTTGGGGTTCTAATGGGGCCCAGAATTCAACACAAGGAATCTGGCTTCAACTCTCTCATCGGTGTGCCACGCCCCAGAGCTGGCTGGCCAGGTTACGCACGAAGATGGCACTCGGAGTCAGCCACGGATTCAAATCGGCCCACAAATACGCCCACCAACTCCGTGCCCAAGACGCCTCAGTCGTCGGGCCTACCTCTCACACCGCCGTCCTCACTCCGCTACCACTCCCCAAATCGCCCGCCACAAGTCACCACGTTCCCACCAACAACCTCGGCCAAAGATCTTGGTGGCATCGAACCAGAACGCGAATACGACGGATCGAGCTAGTGGCGCCAGGAAGTCGAAAGGCGACCCCAGCAATCCCGCTACGACTCACTAATGCTAGTGTGAACCTGGAGATGTTTCAAGGTCTTTGATTACACAAAGCACACGAAGCACTTTGTTATCACGTACGCTACGAAGCAGGTGCGTCGTGAGCACTCTCTGTGAAGTATTTACTCGATGTAATCATAGGTGAACATTTCTGTCAACTGTGAATATGAAAATGTTGAAATCGGAGATTAAATCATCTGTTAAAATGACATCGTGGACTAGACTGTTTATTTAAACACAATATGAAATATAAATCTGCTACTAGATCTAGTTTTATAAGTTCTCACAAGAAAAATCAACTCGGTAGATGATCGTCAAGTCTTCGACTTCATCAAGTGAAGCACCATTGACCGAGCTACGGCTTATTGAAAGCGTTGATATGTAGATGCTTCAGGGCAGATAAGGTTTTCGTCCGACTCTAAAGTGTTAAGTGATCGAAGTGAGCTTATAGTGCTCAAAGTCTTAGATAGTTGGAAATTCACTGAAATGGCACACTCTGTCAGTTATTCCATGCGTTTCCGTTATTCTATAGAAATCTGTTAGATCTATCAGTTTGACAGAAAGAGTAGTAAATGGTTCCTAACTTTGACCTGCAGTCTCCCGTGTAACATCACATGGTTTTGTTCTTTACGCACGAACTATACGTCCATTCACACGCGCGAAAAGGATACGTGTAGATACGGTCAGTGTAAAAACGTCGATCTGAAACCCCCTCACTCCGCCACCCTTTCCCCGGTACGACAACTCTATCCCCAACAATGCGGGTGGCCGTCTGCTTCCTCACGCCCTTTCACTTTGCTGCGTCTGCATCGAGGACCCCGCCTCCTGCCCTGCCCTGGGGTGTCTGGGAAGCAACTTAAACCCACGGTCTGCTCGGCGAGAGTTGGCCAGAGTCCGCGCAGGGTCGCCGCCTGCCCGTAATGCTTTAATCCCCGTTCCCGCAGAGGCCACTTCCGCCTTTAAGGAGTTCTTTGTACGGCGGAATAGGGCGCGTCCCACAGAGAGCGCCGGCTGCTGCTGTCCTCGTGACTCACCACCACTCCATCATTCGTTCACCGTGTTTGGCCATTTTGGTTGCCTGTTGTTTGCCTTCTACTCAGCACGAATTTCATTATATCATTTACAGATGTACAATATTTCAGTGCCTGTATCGTTCAGGAATACGATGCAACGTTCCTTGGAACATATATGCGTGTCGGAAGGAGTAGGCACTACGGTGACGACGGCCACTACGAAATACCTTAAATATAGTGGCAGTTGCGATTGTGGACAACTATCATTTGCATAATGGGATAACGAGAGTGCCGAAATGGGACTCGAATCCGCATTTCTCACTTGTCGCGAGCAGCCTCCTTGCAATTTTCTTTTTTAAAATATTATCATTTTGTTCGTTATTGTTCGTTGCATATGTATGAAAATTACAACGAAACTGATGGATTTATTGATATAAACAAAATACAGTTACTTAGTAACGTACGCTAGCACTTGTGTTACTTAAATCTCGACCCTATAATGCTATATCGCTAGTTGCCACAAAAATTGTCTTTTTATTCAGATTACAAGAATTATGCCTCGAGGCAGATTAAGTAATGTGGTCAAAACAAAAATTTATTGACGAAAGAAACGCGTATTCTACGTGTGCTGCTGGCGCTTTCAGTTCACACCACACCGGAGATCGTAAATATGTGGAATTATCTCTGTGTTTGTAATGAGGCTGGGCCGCTACCGACGGCTACCTTTCACTCTTGTGTCACCCCTCATCTTTGGCCAAAGCAGCTGAATTTGAGATATGACATAAAGCCACGTAAGGGCTATGTGATCAAATTATAAATTCGATTTTTTTTATTTATATACTTCTGTAATGGCTGCTGGAGAAAATTTTAGTCACTTGATGTTCATCAATTCAATTTCATTTACGCGTTTCGACTAAACTCATCATCATACTATGTGAACAAAGGTTACAAAAGTCACAAATAACACAGCTATTCAGAGTAGTAATTTTACAAAAGCTTAAGGGAAAATGATGATGAAGTCCCGTACTCCTTGACGGAGCGTAGGGGAACGATGCGGGAGACCCGCACCGCCGGACTGGGCGACGTCCTAATGGGGGTGGTTTGCTATTGTCTTCCTCCGACCGTAATGAAGAGGATTGATGATAATGATAAGGACGACACAACTACACCCAGTCATCTCGAGGCAAGTGAAAATCCCTGACCTCGTCGGGAATTGAACCCGACACCGCGTGCTCGGGTAGCGTGAACGCTACCGCTAGACCACGAGCTGCCGACAAGGGAAAATTAACTGAAATAAAAATACCAAAGGAGGTAACGGGCTTCAGAACACAGGATACCGTCATTTACAAGAACAAATTCCGTAGTGTAACTGGGTAAGCAAAATTGTATGACTTCTGCGTCACTCAGCATCCTTTACTCTCTTTGCCATCCTATCTCTTATCTTTCACTTCAATTTTATATCTATTGTAGTTCTATTCTTTTGGAATATATGTAGTGATGTATTTTATAGTCTTTCTTGTATTATTTCCTTTTTAAGATGCCTTGTTTTGTAACGTGTGTATATCTGGTTTGATTTGTCGAACGTCTTCAGCGCTAAGTTTGCTGCCACCCACGGTACCCCATGCCCATTTTTGTTATCTTGTGTGTCACGTAAAAAAAATTGTTCACTCCGTTGTACTCCGAAATTGGTCACTGATAGTTTAAGCCACAGCGTACATATGAAGCCCCTGGACTAATTGCTATGTTCATTTTAATTCATATTAATTTAAACTTTTCTGAATTTATTATTTGTTAATTATTTTTAATAGCCGTTTTACTCCTGGCTTTTACTCGAAACGCGTAAATAAAGTTGGAGTTGCTGAACATCAAGTGACTAAATTTCAAACATGGCGAACGAAACTGAGTGGTCACATAGTAAAACTTGTTACATTCTAAACACTACACATTTGCTCGAGCTCTGCACACAGTATTGTGGCCAACGACACTGAAAGTCGACAGTCTCCTACACGGAAGACGTTGAGCCCATTTCAGATAAGAAGTAAATAAAAAATAAGTTTCCCACAAAATTGGTTACTGACTTCTTATCAGAACACGATTAATTATTACTTTTCATTCATATTACAAGTGGCATCGTTCGCCACTCAAAAAGCAATTGTCACACTTAAGTCTGTTTTTAAAATATATTCGTCACAGTTCTATTAGTCGGAATGTACACTTACGTCTTATTGTTCTCATAGAGGCTCCCTGTCTGCTCTGATATTGTTGCCCTCTAGGCTCTGCGGAAGAAAGTGTATGATAAGAACGCAGTAATTTACAACGACTTATCAAGGTAATTACTCATAGTTTCACATTCCTTTTATCGGCAGTGTGATGTCAGCAAATATGAAAGTTTATGTTAATGAAACTCTGGACCACACATAATTACATCGTTAAAATCGGAGAGTGAAACGTTCTTGGAGGATGTTTATGCGTATTGTGGCGCAGGAAACGATGAGAGTAGAAAGTTGCCGAGGTACGTGTGAACTCAAATTCTGAACAATATTTAAGTCCGTTTATTACTCAGTATAACCACTTTGCGTTCATGCAAAAGGGGGAATAATCAGAGGACTCGGCGCTTAACCATAAAAATTCCTGAAACAACATAACACACTATCATATTACTCTGGGTTCAACTAGTTTTACGATAACGGGGACATGAGTTAATATACCAAAAATGTGAAACACTAATACATAATACAGTAGAGCACACTATCAGATTATCAGCACCACCGAGTTCATCCAATCTTATAATTAGGGGGCACAAATTAATACATCAAAAATGATTACACACAGTACATGGAGACTAAGGAAACACACAATAATGAAGCTTTCCGCAGAATGCCACATCCTAAAGTATACTAATCAAATCCGACATCTCAGGTACACTAAACAGGCCATACAAGAGAATAATTATCAGCAGTAACACAGCAAACCCAGATAGATTTGAACACAATAAGGACAATGAAGCAATAAATTCCAGCATCAATGACTGGCAAAATTTTAACTGCATGCAGATAAGACGACTTCTCCAACTCGAAAATGCTAGATCCTATAGACGGTTCGTTGTGTTTAACAAACTTTGTTACTTCGTAAGTTACTGTGGTCACCCCGACACAGCCTGCGCTACAAGAAGTACAGTCACCCGGGATAAACTTTCCTGTGTAGCCGGCCGGAGTGGCCCAGCGGTTAAAGGCGCTACAGTCTGGAACCACACGACCGCTACGGCCGCAGGTTCGAATCCTGCCTCGGGCATGGATGTGTGTGATGTCCTTAGGTTAGTTAGGTTTAAGTAGTTCTACGTTCTAGGGGACTTATGACCACAGCAGTTGAGTCCCATAGTGCTCAGAGCCATTTGAACCATTTGAACTTTCCTGTGTAGTAGCCGATAACACCATGACTAGCAACATTTGAGTCCTGGCCACAGTGCGTTCACTTTATCCACAATGCCTAGCACCATCCACTGCTTGAGACCAGATGAAGATCCCGTATGATTCTTCAGAGATTTCGCGGAAGAACTTGCAACCTTCTAGCATAAGTTTATCGTAGGTACCTGGAGCAACGAAGGATACCTACTGACTAGAAGAAATCGCTAGTCATTTCCGATTTCAAGAGGAATTGTAGGACATATGCACATAGGCCTATACTGTGGTTATCACTCTGTTGTAGAATTATGAAAAATGCCTTACGCTAATGTATTAATACATTTTTTGGAAAATGGAAATCTCCTCTATAAAAATCAACATGGATTCCACAAATGCAGATCCTGCGTAACTCAGATATCTCTATTCACCCATGAGATTCACAGCGCTGTAGACGCCGGCGTTCAGGTTGATGCCGTGTTCCTCGAACTTCATAACGGGATTTGACACTGTTCCTCTTCGCCGAAGTCAAAGAAATTCGAGAAAATCGAATACCGGACCAGATCTGCGACTGGATTCAAGACCTGCTAGTAGACAGAAATCAACATGTCGCTGTTAACGGTACAAAACTAACAGACGTAAAGGACAGAAAAAGGGTAATTTCGGGAGTACCTCGAAGAAGTATGATAGAAACATTACTGTTCACAGCGTATATAAATGATCTAGTAAAATGAGTCTTAAGCTCGTTAAGGGTGTTCGCAGATGATGCAGTAATCTACACTACTGGTCATTAAAATTGCTAAACCACGAAGATGACGTGCTACAGACGCGAAATTTAACCGACACGAAGAAGATGCTGTCATATGCAAACGATTAGCTTTTCAGAGCATTCACACAAGGTTGGCGCCGGTGGCGACACCTACAACGTACTGACATGAGGACAGTTTCCAACCGATTTCTCATACACAAACAGCGTTGATCGGCGTTTCCTGGTGAAACCTTGTAATGATGCCTCGTGTAAGGAGGAGAAATGCGTGCCATCACGTATCCGTCTTTGATGAAGGTCGGATTGTAGCCTATCGCGATTACGGTTTATCGTATCGCGGCACTGCTGCTCGCATTGGTCGAGATCCAATGACTGTTAACAGAATATGGAATCGGTGGTTTCAGGAGGGTAATACGGAACGCCGTGCTGGATCTCAACGGCCTCGTATCACTAGCAGTCAAGATGACAGGCATCTTATCCGCATGGCTGTAAAGGATCGTGCAGCCACGTCTCGATCCCTGAGTAAACAGATGACGTTTGCAAGATAACAACCATCTGCACGAACAGTTCGACGACGTTTGCAGCAGCATGGACTATCAGCTCGGAGACCATGGCTGCGGTTACCCTTGACGCTGCATTACAGACAGGAGCGCCTGCGATGCTGTACTCAACGACGAACCTGGGTGCACGAATGGCAAAACGTATTTTTTTCGGATGAATCCAGGTTCTGTTTATAGCATTATGATGGTGGGATCCGTGTTTGGCGACATCACGGAGAACGCACATTTGAAGCATGTATTCGTCATCGCCATACTGGCGTATCACCCGGCGTGATGGTATGGGGTGCCATTGGTTACACGTCTCGGTCACCTCTTGTTCGCAATGGTGGCACTTTGAACAGTGGACGTTGCATTTTGCATCACCCGTGGTCTAGGGGTTGCGTCTTTGATTCATAATCAAAACGTCTTCGGTCCCGGGTTCGATCCCCGCCACTGCCTAAATTTTGATAAATAATCAGCATTGGCGGCCGAAGACTACCGGCGTAAGAAGTCCGCCTCATTCGGCCAACGGCCTTGTCAAAGAGGGCGGAGGAGCGGATAGAGGTTCAGGGCACTCTCTTGTTCTAGGGGTGGGAAATTTCCCCTAAAGGCGGAGGAATCAGCAATGATCAACGACATGAGGATTCAGAAGGCAATGGAAACCACTGCATTAAAGACACGTAACGTGTATCCCCAGGACATGTGGCCTGTAAATGAAGAAGTGTCATGATGATCTCTCCATTGGCAAAAGATGGAAACCACAGCATTAAAGACACGTAACGTGTATCCACAGGACATGTGGCCTGTAAATGAAGACGTGTCATGATGATCTCTCCATTGGCAAAAGATTCCGGAATAGTCCCCCATTCGGATCTCCGAGATGGGACTGCCAAGGGGGAGGTTACCATGAGAAAAAGATTGAATAATCAACGAAAGGATAACTTTGTACGAGTCGGGGCGTAAAATGTCAGAATGGTTCAAATGGCTCTGAGCACTATGGGACTCAACTGCTGTGGTCATAAGTCCCCTAGAACTTAGAACTACTTAAACCTAACTCACCTAAGGACATCACACACATCCATGCCCGAGGCAGGATTCGAACCTGCGACCGTAGTGGTCGTGCGGTTCCTGACTGTAGCGCCTTTAACTGCTCGGCCACTCCGGCCGGCGGAATGTCAGAAGCTTGAACGTGGTAGGGCAACTAGAAAATCTGAAAAGGGAAATGCAAAGGCCCAATCTAGATATAGTAGGGGTCAGTGAAGTGAAGTGGAAGGAAGACAAGAATTTCTGGTCAGATGAGTATCGGGTAATATCAACAGCAGCAGAAAATGGTATAACATGTGTAGGATTCGTTATGAATAGGAAGGTACGGCAGAGGGTGTGTTACTGTGAACAGTTCAGTGACCGGGGGGATCCAGTATTAGAATCGGAATTTAAAAGAGCTTTGGAGGACTTACGGCCAAATAAGGCAGAAGGGATAGATAACATTACATCAGAATTTCTAAAATCATCGGGCGAGGTGGCAACAAAACGACTATTCACGTTGGTGTGTAGAATATATGAGTCTGGCGATACACCATCTGACTTTCGGAAAAGCATCATCCACACAATTCCGAAGACGGCAAGAACTGACAAGTGCGAGAATTATCGCACGATCAGCTTAACAACTTATGCATCGAAGCTGCTTACAAGAATAATATACAGAAGAATGGAAAAGAAAATTGAGAATGCGCTAGGTGACGATCAGTGTGGCTTTAGGAAAAGTAAAGGGACGATAGAGGCAATTCTGACGTTACGGCTAATAATGGAAGCAAGGCTAAAGAAAAATGAAGACACATTCATAGGATTTGTCGACCCGGTAAAAGCGTTCGACAATATAAAATGGTGCAAGCTGTTCGAGATTCTCGGGTTCCCGAGTTCGATTCCCGGCGGGGTCAGGCATTTTCTCTGCCACGTGATGACTGGGTGTTGTGTGAAGTCCTTAGGTTAGTTAGGTTTAAGTAGTTCTTAGTTCTAGGGGACTGATGACCAAAGATGTTAAGTCCCATAGTGCTCAGAGCCATTTTTTTTGTTCGAGAGTCTGAAAAATGTAGGGGTAAGCTATAGGGAGAGACGGGTCATATACAATATGTACAACAACCAAGAGGGAATAATAAGAGTGGACGATCAAGAACGAAGTTCTCGTATTAAGAAGGGTGTAAGACAAGGCTGTAGCCTTTCGCCCCTACTCTTCAATCTGTACATCGAGGAAGCAATGATGGAAATAAAAGAAAGGTTGAGGAATGGAATTAAAATACAAGGTGAAAGGATATCAATGATACGATTCACTGATGACATTGCTATCCTGAGTGAAAGTGAAGAAGAATTAAATGATCTGCTGAACGGAATGAACAGTCTAATGAGTAAACAGTATGGTTTGAGAGTAAATCGGAGAAAGACGAAGGTAATGAGAAGTAGTAGAAATGAGAACAGCGAGAAACTAAACATCAGGATTGATGGTCACGAAGTCAATGAAGTTAAGGTATTCTGCTACCTAGGCAGTAAAATAACCAATGACGGACGGAGCAAGGAGGACATCAAAAGCAGACTCGCTATGGCAAGAAAGGCATTTCTGGCCAAGAGAAGTCTACTAATATCAAATACTGCCCTTAATTTGAGGAAGAAATTCCTGAGGATGTACGTCTGGAGCACAGCATTGTATGGTAGTGAAACATGGACTGTGGAAAAACCGGAACAGAAGAGAATCGAAGCATTTGAGATGTGGTGCTATAGACGAATGTTGAAATTAGGTGGACTGATAAGATAAGGAATGAGGAGGTTCTACGCAGAATCGGAGAGAAAAGGAATATGTGGAAAACACTGATAAGGAGAAGGGACAGGATGATAGGACATCTGGTAAGACATGAGGGAATGACTTCCATGGCACTTGAGGGAGCTGTAGAGGGCAAAAACTGTAGAGGAAGACAGAGATTGGAATTCGTCAAGCAAATAATTGAATACGTAGGTTGCATGTGCTACTCTGAGATGAAGAGGTTAGCACAGGAAAGGAATTCGTGGCGGGACGCATCAAACCAATCAGTAGACTGATGACCAAAAAAAAAAATACGACCCGTGGCTCTACCCTTCACTAATCCCTGCGAAACCCTACGTTTCAGCAGGATAATGCACGACCGCATGTTGCAGGTCCTGTACGGGCCTTTCTGGATACAGAAAATGTTCGATCGCTGCTCTGACCAGCACATTCTCCAGATCTCTCACCAACTGAAAACGTCTTGTCAATGGTGGCCGAGCAACTGGCTCGTCACAATACGCCAGTCACTACGCTTGATGAACTGTGGTATCGTGTTGAAGCTGCATCCAAGATCTGTTTGACTTAATGACCAGGCGTATCAAGGCCGTTATTACGGCCAGAGGTGGTTGTTCTGGGTACAGATTTCTCAGGATCTATGCACCCAAATTCCGTGAAAATGTATCCACATGTCAGTTCAAGTATAATATATTTGTCTAATGAATACCCGTTTATCATCTGCATTCCTTCTTGGTGTAGCAATTTCATTGGCCAGAATTGTATAAGGAGATCAACGCCGTAAGACAGTAACCATTTGCAGAAGGATCTACAGAGGATTGATGAATGGTGCTGAGACTGGCAGTTGATGCTGAACGTAAACAAATTTGGGACATCTCGCATACATAGGGAAAAAAATCTACTCATGTACAAATACACTACTGATGACAAATTCCTGACAACAGTAACTGCCATAAAATATCTTGGAATATTTATCCGGAACTATCGTAGGAGAAATGACCACATCACACAAATAGTAGGAAAAGCAGATTCACAGGATGTACCTTAAGGAAATGTAATTCATCCGCGAAGGAAGTGGCATACACGAAGCTCTGTCGACGGATTTGTGAGTACTGTTCATCAATCTGTGACGCTTACACCGGAGGTATGATAGAAGACATAGGGAACATCTAACGAAGAGCGCCGCGTTTCGTCACGGGATTGTTTAGTCGCCGCGAGAACGTTGCATAGATCTTCAATAAGCTGTAATGGCAGATGCTACAAGATAGGCGCTGTGCATGATGGAAAGGATTGCTACTGAAATTTCTAGAGAGCACTTCCCGGGAAAAGTCAAACAACAAATTACTTCCTCCCAGATACGTCTCGTGAAATTACCACAAGGAAAAGATTCAAGAAATTTGAGCTACTACAGAAGCAGCCGCCTCGTCCCTCAACTACTCGGTGCCGCGCTGTCACCATCAACTCTCTGGCCCAACCACGCCGATAATAGATGCATCGTCTGGTGACAAACCGAGGACTAGTCCGCCGCTGACCACGGACCCAACAGATTTGGCTCCACGTTTGGTCTGTGCACAAGGCTGCTCGCCGCTGTCGCAAACAGGGACACTACACTCTATGATAAACAGTCGCAAAACCCCAGCAGTTTCTTGGAACCGCAACGCTGCCAAGCGGCTGGCATGTATAAACACACGATGAAACGATTGTGTATTTTATACACTGCAAATGCCAGAGAAACTCGTATGGGCATCCGTATTCAAATAGAGTGGTATGTGAACAGGCAGAATACGGCGCTGCGATCGGCATCGTCTATATTACACAACAAGTGTCTGGCGCAGTTGTTAGATCGGTTACTGCTGCTACAGTGGCAGGTTATCAAGAGTTCAGTGAGTTTTAAGGTGATGTTATAGTCTGGATTTTCCCGTACGACCATTTCAAGGTTGTACCGTGAATATCACGAACCCGGTAAAATATTAAATCTCCGACATCGCTGCGGTCGAAAAGAGATCCTGCAAGAACGGTACTAACGACGAATGAAGAGAATTGTTCAACATGATTGAAGTGCAAGCCTTCCGCAAATTGTTGCGGATTTTAATGCGAACCATTCAACGAAACATGGGCTTTCGGAGCCAAAGGCCCACTTGTGTACACTTGATGACTGCATGAGACAAAGCTTTACGCCTCCCCTAGGACACGAACATTGGGCGTTAATGACTGGAAACATGTTGCCTGGCCGGACAAGTCTCGTTTCAAATTTTATCGAGTAGATAGACGTCTATTTATATGGAGAAAACCTCATGATTCGATGGACCCTGCACTGTTTAAGCTGGTGGAGGCTCTATAATGGTGTGGGGCATGAGCAGTTGGACGGGTGATAACGTACGTGAGCATCCTGTCTGGTCACCTGCATCCATTCATGTCCATTGTGCTTTCCGAAGGACTTCGGCAATTCCAGCAGGACACTGCGACACCCCGCAGTCCAAAATTGCTGCAGAGTGACTCCAGAAACACTCTTCTGAGTTTAAACACTTCCGCTGGCCACCGAACTCGCCAGACATGATCACTGAGAATATCTGGAATGCCTTGCAACGTGCTCTTAGAAGAGATCTCCATCCCGTCGTACTCTTGTGGATTCGTGGTGTCAATTTCCTAAAGCACACTACTTCAGACATTAGTCGAGTCCATGCCACGTCTTGTTATGGCACTTCTGCGCGCTCGCGGATCGCCCTACACGATATTAGGCAGGTGTAATAGTTTCTTTGGCTCTTCTGCGTGTATGTAGTGTAAAAGCACGTTCAAACTGCAAATTAGATCGTATTCAGAGGTTACTGTGCGGTTATAAACTATAACAGCAACAAAACATATCTCCAAGATTGTAAAATACATACGTAATGCTGAATGTATTGAAATTTGTCTGAAATCCGCAATGAAACTTGTGGAACGAAGTACATTCAGCTCAGAGCGTCAGAAGTCAGAAAGTACGTGCCAGGCACGCAGATATAGTCGTAATCAGTTCCTTTTACACTTAAATAGATAAGGCCACAATTCGTTTCTCGTATAAACCATTCTCCATGATAAAGTTACAATTTTTCTACCGTTAATCGTATTTATTATATTGCACTGAGACTTCATTACTATATGTTCATATTACCAGGAGACTGGATATCGCTTTAATTACACTTTCCTGTTCCTAGTGAAAAAAAAACACTGCTAGTGATTGGAAAATATAGAAGTAACACCATTAAGAACAGCAATTTCTCCGTTTATATCATTCCATTCTTCTGTTACTACACACCAGACACTTGAAGCGCTAGCATCGTCTCATGTCTCAAAACGCTTCACAGCTTCAAGTGGTTAGCCCTACAGAGTTTTGCGACTGTCTTAGACTGCGGTGACACGTTATTTTGCCTTGGCACTGTGTTTGGCAACTCGCAGATCAGGGTACCCTATGGCATGGCCGAACGGCCCGGACAGCGCTAGAGCTACTTACCAGATGAGGCGGGAAACAAGCAGTGCCCTGAACTGGAGTAGTTTTTTAAAAGGTGGTGCCTTCTTAAGTAGGAGCTACCCGTATATTCGTGTATATTCTGTACACTGTTGCCCATCGTAGCTTTCGACTTGGCACTTCGGGTGTAGTAGCCAGTTAAGATAACGCTACATTTGACAGCATTCCGTGATGATGTGGGTACGTACTTTGTGGATGGGCAATAATTTATTGTTACAGCATGTGCTGGTGATGAAGGCATGAAAGCCTAGAAATCCATCGCAATTAAAGAACATCATAAAACTACAGCCATTAGGAATTTATTTCTAAACAGAAAGAATAAATACTTACTCTACATACCAGCTGACTCCCAATTTCATCAGCAAAGTGGAATACGAAAGGATAATTACTTCATCCCACACACGTCTTCTGACAGGCCCTCTCTGCTTGTACTGCTTTCCTTTCACTTCCTTCTTGTTCCTCCGTCATGTGTTATTTTGCGTCCCAGGTTACAAAATAACTTCACTTCTACTCCATAGTCCACAAGATTGATGTTCACTTTGTCGCTAATCCTATTTCTGGCACTCTTCATGACTTTCGTCTTCGGTTTGATAAGTAATATGTGCTCATTAGAGTGTTCATTCTATTTAATTGTTTATCCAGTTCTTCCTCTATGTCACTGATGGTATCAGTCTCAACAGCGAGTCTTATCAAAAATGGTTCAGATGGCTCTACGCATTATGGGAATTAACATCTGAGGTCTTCAGTCCCTTAGACTTAGACGTACTTAAACGTAACCAACCTAAGGACATCACACACATCCATGCCAGAGGCAGGATTCGAACCTGCGACCGTAGCAGCAGCGCGGTTGCGGACTGAAGCGCCTAAAACCACTCAGCCACAACAGCTGGCGAATCTTATCCGCGTATTCTTTCTTGTCAAATTGTAATCCCCTTTATCTATCATTTCATCATTGCTTCTTCGACGTAGATATTGAGCAATTGTCGGGGAAGTCTGGATATCTGCCTTATATCATTTGCAATCCCATTTGTACTTCCTGATAGTCGATTTATACTGTTGCTTTTTGGTTTTGATAATTTTGCATATTATTTTCCTTTCGCTATTGTTTACACCCATATTTCGGAATGTATCGAACAACTTACTCTGCGCTAGAATGTCGAATGCTTTTCGTAAGTCGGCAAATCGTGTGAACTTTCCATCCATTATCAAAGGCAACGTTTGAACTGCCTACTTGGTGTCTAACTTTTCTGAAGACAAACTGATCATCAAGACATCCTCAAAATTCTTTTCTTCTGTTTCTACGTGTCATCCCTCTCAACGACTTTGATGATTTCCAAATAGTTAATGCTCTTGTCTGCCTTGGTATCTTCAGAAATGTTTGGATGGAATTATTCTGATAGTCAGATGGTATTGTCGAGTCTCATGGATTCTACACACCTTCAGTCTATTGATTGTCATTTACTTCAATGATTTTAGAAATTCCGCAGGAATCTTACCTATCCCTTCTGCCTTATTTGACCAGAAGTATTCATAAGTTATTTCATATACTGATTGTAATACTGGATCCCCTATGTCGGTAACCCTGATTTCCATTTTTGACGGATGACTGTATCACGTCAAATCACAGTTCCCGCTTCTCCCTTCAGTGCACTTTTTCCATCTGTTCGCTCTTTCCTGTAGCTTTAACAGTGTAATGACCTGAATTAAATGGAGTCCCTCCTGCGCTCTTATTGTTCTCGTCTTTTATTTCAAATTGACCGAAGATTGGTTTGATTGTTCTATTTTGATTTCTTCATATTTTTCTTGTAGCCATTTTCCCTTAGCTTCCTTGCACCTACATTTCTGATTTCTTATCTTTCCCTGACCATTTTTGTACTTCCATCTTTTATCGATCAGCTGAATTATTCTTCTATTACCCCTGTTTTCATTGCACATCAGTGTAACTAAGTATGTCAATAAAAATTCGATGACTGACCGTTTTGAAGGCGTCAATTACTCCTCAACTCAACTGACTATTACGGTATTCATTATTCCAGCCTTAGATAAGTTCTAATGCTCATCAGAAGTCCTCAGGTTTTCATTATCCCACTGCCTTCCACGTTGATTCTACATGGTATATTCTCAGAAATTCCTTCGTCAAATTAACATAGCTTTTTCATAGCTATAGATAAGACCCTCTCTGCTTGTACTGCTTTCCTTTCACTTCCTTCTTGTTCTATATGTGCCCATGCGAATGCCTTGCAATCTTTTGTTTGCTTTCGGAACCTCTGCCTCCATCTGCAACAAAATCTACATTTACATACATACTCCGCAAGCCAACACAATGTGCAGGGTACCCTGTACTACTACTACTAGTCATTTCTTTTCCTATTGCATTTGCATGCAGAGTTAGGGAAAACGATTCCTTGTATGCATTCGAACGAGCTCTAGCTTGTCTCATCTTCGTCGTACTTACGCGAAATTTACATTTGCGGCAGCAGATTCTTTCTGCGGTCAGCTTCAAATTATGGTTCTCTAAATTTTCGCAATAGCGTTTCGTAAAATGAAACTTGTGTTCCTTCCTGGAATTCACATCTAGGTTCATGACCTACCAGCAACAAACCTAGCAGCAGTTCTCTGAACTTCTTCCATTAATACTACGTGTTGGGGTCTCTAAACACTCCAGTAGTATCACGAATAGGTGTTCTACACACGGTTTCCTATATTGATGAGTCACACTTTCGTAATATTCTCTCAGGAAACCGGGTAAACCATTCTCCTGCCTTAATACCGCCCTTGGTCGCTGGTTCTGTTTAAAATCGATTTGCAACGTTATACCTACATGTTTAATCGACGTGAGTGTGTCCAGCAGCACAATACTGGATTGGCTTTCCTACTCGTCTCCATTAACTTACGTTATTCTCCATTTACAGAAAGTGGCCATTCTTTACACTTGCTAGAAATTTGTCCAAGTCATCTTGTATTTTCCTATACGCTGTCAACGACGACGTCTTCTCATACACCACAGAGGCGGTGATCGCTGCTCACCCTGTTCGTGAGATCGTTTATCTTATAGAGAATAAGAGAGACGATGTCACAATTTCCTAGTGCACTTCTTACTGTAGCTTCGTCTCTGATGAACACTCGCCGTCAAGGACGACGCACCGGGTTCTAGTTTTTAAGTCATCAGGCCACTCACGTATGCGGTGATGTAATCCGTGTGCTTGGAGTCAACATTCTGCAGTATAGTAACGTGTCCGCATTTCCCCGGATTTGTCCCTTTTCGAAGGCGTCCGGGGGAGTGATGACGGGGTTTTTATACAACTGTCTGGGGTAAACTCTGAACTTTGCTGTGTCTATAAAAATTCGGTTGATTAGAAATAAACAGATTGTAATGAATCCTAGTTAATATTCACCAAATGACGACTGGTGTATTGAGAGTTCAGCTCATTTTATACTACAAAATCGGCTGCAAGTACACTTATACACTGTCGTATACACACATTTTCATTGTTTCTCTACCGAAAACAATGAGAAGACGCCGACAATCGACGATCGCACGCACTGTGCCATCCACCCGCCCTCCAAACAGTTGTGCGGAGGCATGCCACTCGTCCAAGTGTGCGTTTAACTCCACACGTTTGCGGAACTAATCGAATTCGACCCAAATGTCCGTGGTTTTTGTTGTCTGGGGTCTGTAGCTTAAGTGATGGAAGGTCCCACCGTGTCAAACGCTTTCCTGAAATTAGGTCCTTCGTCCTTCATTCACAGAATATCATACAAGACAAGGGAAAGTTGAGTTTCGCTCGAGCAGTACTTTCTAAATCAGTGCTGTTTTGTAAAGAGAAGCTTTTTGTCGAGGAAATTTAAATATTCGAACTCAAAACATGTTTAAGAATTCTGCAGCTAACCAAGGTTAAAAATATTGGTCTTTAATTTTGCGGGTCCTTTCTTCTTCTCTCCAGGGACACTTATTAGAATGTCCTTCATACGGGCGTCTGTAAGACGGTCAAACGATAGTGTGTTTGTTCGATCCTCCTGCGAGAATGACTTCTTAAATGCGAGATTTATAATGTCAATTTTCCATTTGCTGTATTCTATTGGCACCAGACTATTCAACGAGTCACTGGATAGAAGCCTAAGACCTTCTTAGAGATTTCACATCGGAATCGAATTTTCTCGCGGTCTCGGCAACAACGTCTGGTAAGGGGTGACGATAAGGTGTGACGGTGTGAGTTATTGTATGCTTCGGGTACATTTTCTACAGGTGCACGAATTTGGCGGTTACCGTTTGCGCGTTCTTCTTGGAACCGAGAGTGTACAAGTTTATGCTACCTCTGTACATTTCGAATTTTGTTATTAAACCACAATGGGTCTTTTCCGACCTTAATCCACTTATACGGCACATAATTCTCCAGACCGCAATTTACAGGCGGTTTATACTTTATCCCATAGTTTCTCTTCATCCACCGTACTGGAACTAAATGACTTCTGTCCCTAGTGTAAGTTGGATTCTGGAAACTGCTTGTCTGCTCTATATAGTAAAAATTATTCATCTAGCCCTTTTTTGGATTTATTAACTTTACTAACAATCGTCGCTGTGATAACATCATGATCACTAATCTCTAGTTGTATACTGACACCGTCGATAGGGTCAGGGCTGACTAACGCTGTAGAAATAGTTGCTCAAGACATTTCTAGGAAAACATCTTCAAAACTACTTCGCATAACCACCTGCACTGAATCCATCAACGTCCAAGTCTGCACTCGGTACGTTAAAGTTGCCCGAAACTAATTTTGAATTATGTCGGTTTTCCGCGCTACTGACTTTCTTTGAATGATTCCAAAACTGCCACGGTAGAATTGGACAGCTGATGAAACATTAAAAAATTAACTTGCGTTCATTGGACCTGTTCATATCGTCCAGATAACTTCCAAGACGCAATTTCGATCTCTATTGGCACAGTATAGTAGTCGACGGCGATGAACATTCTCTCTGTTACTGGGTCTTGTCTGAATTTCAGAGCTTTCGCTTTGGGTTCCAAACAGATCTCAGATCAAAGAATAATCTGAACGCACAACCTTCCAGAATTTGGTTCGGTTATTATTTTCCTTAGTTTCTAGGAGTTTTTTTAAGTACATGACGATCGGTCAGTAGCGTTGCGCCCGACAGGGCATGTGGACGTAGCTGACGGGTCCGCAGTTACTGGCTGATGTTTACTGTAGAACTCTGATATTATCCCCTCTCATTCTCATATTCTCCCGTACTTTTGCCATCTGTAGCATACCGTAGTACAGCGTTCCAGTCACCCGTGACTATTAGATTTCCACCTCCCTTTCCATATAGAACTGCACGCTCAGTATTGTCCTGTACGTTCTTTTGTAACGTCGACATTTGTACCCGATTATTATTGGTTTGCTGTTCATTCTGATGAGAATAATCTTCACTGAAACGCTCACAGTAACTCATTCTCTGTCATACCCTCCTATTCATGACTTATTCAGCTTCTGTTACCCTATTTTGCACTGTTGTTGGTCTTCCCCTTGTAGTCCCCTCCCGTAGAGCAAAATGGAGGACTCTTTCAGATTCTTTTGGCAACGAAAAATTATAATAACAGTTTTCCATTGTTGGCCCCATGACCTGTGGATACACATTGTGTGTATTTAATTGAGAGGTGTCTACTGCCTACGGCATCATCACGCCGCTGCTCATAATTAATTCTCCCGTCTTTTAAGGGCCAGGTTCCCACCCGAAGCAGATACTCTGAACCTCTTTCCGCTCCTCAGTCTCCTATGACATGTCTGTTAGCAGACCTTGGTTGGCTCCTTAGGCCCGAACTCTCCCATTGCCATTGCTAAAAATTTACCATGTAAGAAGTGGTTGGCATCGAAACCGGGACGCAGGACGTTTTGTCACTACCCCTGGACCTTCCTAAAGGATAAAATAATGGAAATTTCTAACTCTACTCATGGAGACGCACTTGCATCTACTGTCTCAATGTACTTCCGCCTCACGTACATAATAATTATTGACGAGGGTATATATGTTAGTACAAGAAATATATGTTACCTCGATTTATCATCTTGAAAGCATCCCTCTTAGGTCCGTGGATAAAGAACTTCTTAATGAAATCCACTCTTTACTCTCGTACTATCAGGATGCCTTTGGCCCACTGATACCACTGGAGTCATATAGACAGCAAGTGATTTACACCGGATATATTGGCATTATTTTAATGAACTAATATAAGCACATACATTACGCTTGCTCGTTGTAACACTTCTGACTCTATCTTCATAAATGCGACAGCTATTGGAAAAGAAAGGAACGATAGGTGCCGAAATGGAAACCACAGTGAAACTAAAAAATGTTTTATTTGCAACAGCGAGCCACGCCTTCCCGCTAATTTTCTACATAGTTGCCGTTCCGACTTAGGTATCTGTCGTAGCGTTGTACCAACTTTCTAATGTCCTCAACATACAAGACACCCTCGTGCGCTTTCCGACTATTTTCTGCTTTGGGCTGCAGCTCGTTACCTGTGGCAAAATTTTGTCTTCATAGCCAGCGGACCATTTTAGCAGAGGTGAAAATCAGAGGGAGCCAAGTCCGAGCTGTGTCGTGGGTGATCAAACACATCACTTCGAAAATGCTGCACGAGCGTCCTCATTCCCTCTGTAGTGTGCAGCCGAGAACTGTCATGGGGAAAAAACTATAATTGTTACGTTATGCTGTAATTAGGCAAAATCTCTGAAGACACTCATAATTGGTGGCAGACACAATTTTCTAGGCATCTTTACGCGCTCACCGGCTCTCAGAACTGAGAAGTACGAGTTGACACTATCTACGGCCATACTAAAGACAGTGCCCAACACATTTGTGCAAAGTTTTATCGGATTTTCACCGTGGTTTCCATTTCGCGACCTATCGTTCCTTAGTTGCCATAGAGCCCTCGTATTACGTTCTAGAAACAAAAAGAAATTTTGATTGGTTGCATACTGACACCCGAGATACTCGCTGAAAAAAAGAATAAATTTTAATGATTCAGAGGGGAAAAGTCACAAATTTAGGAAAAATGAGCTTCGAAAACAAGGAAGATATGGTTTTACAGTATGCTTATGTGGTCATACTCCGCCGTTTGTACTAGGAAGATTACAATGGCAGCTGATGCAAGAAACCCTAACAATATAAGCGAAAAATCATGTTTTCATTCTTGCAGATGTTTCGTCTATCATTTCTTTTACACAATATTCGTCATACTACTTTCATAAATGTTAAAAGTCAAGAAAAAAACAGTTTACGTTGGGGTTATATTGACACCAGTGGTACTTATTGCTAAAACCATTATTAAATTTTAATGTTTGGTAAATAAAAAAATGAACGGAACATCACTGGATACTATAGACTCAGTGGGAGAAGTATATTTCGAAAATAATAGCTTTTAAAACAAAGGACACATACATTTGTAATGTGCTTATAGTGTCCTATTGACCACAGTGATACCAGGGGGTTTAAGGATACAGAGTTTCTATAAAAAGTGGAAAAATTGAAAATTGTTATGACTTTGTTAAATTCTATAGTCGTTCCTGATTACATTGATATCTACATTATAGGATTTCAAACGAAAAATGACCTATACATAAAAATTTTAAAGTTAGGGTAACGTATGCTGCCACGTTCCGTTAATTTATGTTACAGAAACCGGTATTATTTCGAAAATAATTGTGAACTTTCTGTTTCCAGCGATTATAGGTATCATACATTGTATATATTGGTGACAGTGCAGGTTTCTAGTGTCTGTAAACG
The DNA here is from genome assembly GCF_021461385.2 of Schistocerca piceifrons. Taxonomy (NCBI): domain Eukaryota; kingdom Metazoa; phylum Arthropoda; class Insecta; order Orthoptera; family Acrididae; genus Schistocerca; species Schistocerca piceifrons. Next base: position 443,636,333 of record NC_060140.1, on the reverse strand, counting down.
ATTATCTTTGCTAGTGATTTCCTTTGTTTGGCTGAAGTAGTTTGTTCACGTGTTACTGAATGTTTGTTGCCCAAGTGCAACATATACACTCCTGGAAATGGAAAAAAGAACACATTGACACCGGTGTGTCAGACCCACCATACTTGCTCCTGACACTGCGAGAGGGCTGTACAAGCAATGATCACACGCACGGCACAGCGGACACACCAGGAACCGCGGTGTTGGCCGTCGAATGGCGCTAGCTGCGCAGCATTTGTGCATCGCCGCCGTCAGTGTCAGCCAGTTTGCCGTGGCATACGGAGCTCCATCGCAGTCTTTAACACTGGTAGCATGCCGCGAAAGCATGGACGTGAACCTCTATGTGCAGTTGACGGACTTTGAGCGAGGGCGTATAGTGGGCATGCGGGAGGCCGGGTGGACGTACCGCCGAATTGCTCAACACGTGGGGCGTGAGGTCTCCACAGTACATCGATGTTGTCGCCAGTGGTCGGCGGAAGGTGCACGTGCCCGTCGACATAGGACCGGACCGCAGCGACGCACGGATGCACGCCAAGACCGTAGGATCCTACGCAGTGCCGTAGGGGACGGCACCGCCACTTCCCAGTAAATTAGGGACACTGTTGCTCCTGGGGTATCGGCGAGGACCATTCGCAACCGTCTCCATGAAGCTGGGCTACAGTCCCGCACACCGTTAGGCCGTCTTCCGCTCACGCCCCAACATCGTGCAGCCCGCCTCCAGTGGTGTCGCGACAGGCGTGAATGGAGGGACGAATGGAGACGTGTCGTCTTCAGCGATGAGAGTCGCTTCTGCCTTGGTGCCAATGATGGTCGTATGCGTGTTTGGCGCCGTGCAGGTGAGCGTCACAATCAGGACTGCGTACGACCGAGGCACACAGGGCCAACACCCGGCATCATGGTGTGGGGAGCGATCTCCTACACTGGCCGTACACCACTGGTGATCGTCGAGGGGACACTGAATAGTGCACGGTACATCCAAACCGTCATCGAACCCATCGTTCTACCATTCCTAGACCGGCAAGGGAACTTGCTGTTCCAACTGGACAATGCACGTCCGTATGTATCCCGTGCCACCCAACGTGCTCTAGAAGGTGTAAGTCAACTACCCTGGCCAGCAAGATCTCCGGATCTGTCCCCCATTGAGCATGTTTGGGACTGGATGAAGCGTCGTCTCACGCGGTCTGCACGTCCAGCACGAACGCTGGCCCAACTGAGGCGCCAGGTGGAAATGGCATGGCAAGCCGTTCCACAGGACTACATCCAGCATCTCTACGATCGTCTCCATGGGAGAATAGCAGCCTGCATTGCTGCGAAAGGTGGATATACACTGTACTAGTGCCGACATTGTGCATGCTCTGTTGCCTGTGTCTATGTGCCTGTGGTTCTGTCAGTGTGATCATGTGATGTATCTGACCCCAGGAATGCGTCAATAAAGTTTCCCCTTCCTGGGACAATGAATTCACGGTGTTCTTATTTCAATTTCCAGGAGTGTATTTGTAGAAGAACATATCCTTCAGTGTGCAATAAATACGATCTATGCCATGCATCAAGAAATTCAATAAAAGGCAATTCCGTGGTAACCAGTTCACAAACAAATCAAGCCACACTGTTGAAAGTAACCTAAGTATCAGTTCTTCAGGGAAGAAATTCCCACACGGCACGCCTCCTGGTGATTAAAATTTTTGTGTTAACAATGACGCTGTTTGTAGTGGATTTGTTGTTGTTGATGTGGGCATCTTATCTTCTACGATAAAGGAAATGGCGATATTTAAAGAATGTGATGGTGTAGGCTTTCTGGAAATAACTGAACAACGAACTAACGCGAAGGGCTTAACGTCAAAATTAGTTGCGATGTGTGGTTCCTGCAATAAATCTACCTCGAAAAAAACTTCGAACATTGTGCATAGTTCATACGATGTGCAATTGATCTTAGTGTATGCAATGCGTTCAATACGAAAAGGAAAAAAGGCTGCTCAAACGTTTTGTGATTTGACAGCCTTCCTCTTCCTCCCAGTAGGTTCCGCAATTACATAAAAATACTTATAGGTGCCACGATGGTTGTGTCTAAGGCATCTATGAAACGTGCAATAGAAGAAACTATTAATATTAGTGGAACCAGAGACATTTCTGTTGCACTTGATGGGGCATGACAACGTCGAGGACATCGTTCCTTGAATGGTGTTGTAAGGGCTACTTCTCAGGGGAATAGAAAAGTTTTGATGCTGAGCGCTTATGTAACTTCTGCCACACCTGCCAGGGCAACGCCGAAGGACATACTGTGTTCTAAGAATTATGATGGTTACGGTGTAGGTATGGAGTGTGATGGAGCTCTAAAAATATTTCAGAGGTCAGTGCCCGTTTAGAACGCTAGATATACTAAGTACCTACGCGATGGAAACTCTGAAGCTTTCAATAAAATTAATGAGTTCAATGTTTATGGTGATACCTTGGTAACAAAACTGGAGTGTTGTGCAAAAGAGGATGGCTGCTAGATTGAGGAAGCTACGAAGAGATATGAAAGAAAAGTTGCTATCTGATGGAAAATTTCTGTCTGGCCGAGGCAGATTGACAGAAACTCTGAATGATGTTACAGCAATGAGGATAGCTGTAAGGGCCACCTAATTTCATAAGTTGTCCACAGATGAACAACCTGTTCACGGACTTTGCCCTAAAGGAGCAGATTCTTGGTGTGGTCACCGAAAAACAAAACAAAGAGGTCAAATACACGATCATAAGCATTCTTTTCCTGAGCCTGTTATGAATGAAATAAAACCAAATTTTAAGGACCTGAGTCACCCTGTTTTGCTTAGTAAATGTCTTATGGGGCCTCTCAGACTACAAATGAAAGTTTCAACAATTGCACATGGGAAAGATTACACAAGGGTGTTTTTGTAGGACTAAATACATTAAAAATCGGTGTACTAGATTCAGTGATATATTCCAATGATTGAGTGGTAGGAAGGATGGAAGCCCTGAGAAATTTAGGCATAAAATGTGGCTCTAATATGGAAGCTCAATTGCTTGCATGTGACAGAAAACCCTTCAAGTTACCAAAGGAGCAAGAAGTGCTAAATGGAATGCCAAGAGGAAGCTTGAAGCAGAAGAAATGCTGCAGGATGAAGACCATGTTCTGAGGCACAGTTTAATTGGACTCATATCTTCATTCGCAACTTCCCGCAAGTTGTATTTTTCAGAATTCAGGTAGAAATATTTCCTAAAGTTTATAAAGCATTCCTCAAATTTTTTCTGTATTTTGCAGTAATTCATACCTATGTTATCGCAGAATCAACTAAATTATAGAAAAAATAACATTTTTGTTAGGAAAAATCATAAAAATTAAAATGTTAGCTATGATATTTTTATCCTTATAATAACATAATAGGTGGAATTAAATCGGTCTAGTACCTAAGCCAGCATGTCATGCAAATCTCGTAAAAATTTGGTCTTCTTCAAATGTGTAATCAACATCATCATCACTTAAGACTGATTATGCCTTTCAGCGTTCAGTCAGTCCTCCATCATCCCCTATTCAGTGCTAACATTGGTGCCTCTTCTGATGTTAAGCCTATAGCTTCAAAATCATTCTTAACCGTATCCAGGTAACTTCTCCTTGGTCTACCCTGACTCTTCCTACCCTCTACTGCTGAACCCATGAGTCTCTTGGGTAACCTCCCATCCGTGTAACATGACCCCACCATCTAAGCCTGTTCGCCCTGACTGCTACATCTATAGAGTTCATTCCCAGTTTTTCTTTGATTTCCTCATTGTGGACACCCTCCTGCCATTGTTCCCATCTACTAGTACCAACATAACATTGAATTAAATGGTATCACAATTTGAGGAAGCATTTTGGGAAAAAAGGCATCAATTGCCTTGTAATTTTTAATTAAGCCTAAGAAGGTTCAAAAATATTCGAAATACTTCTAATTTGTTTAGAAAGTGTGCTGCATTACCTGATATCAACATAAAATCTGTAAAACATATACATTATAAACAGTGCCTGAAAGAAATAGGTGCTGATTTTTACATAATATTGAGCCGGTAAAGTACCTGTATCTTTAAAGAGTCCTTTGACAATCAGCAAGCGCTCATAGGAAATGCGCACCGGCCACCGCCGAAACCTGTGGCAGCATTTCCCTCGCCTTTTCCGGGCCGGAGGCGGCTGCCCCTCAGGTGGTCTCTCGGCACGCACGTTACCACCCCTTTCTGGCGCCAGCCTCTGGAATTTATTGGAAGCGGAAATCCGAAGGATGAGCCATCGCCGTAATGGCGCAGATAAGGGATTTACGGTAGACCGGCCGGCACGCTCTCACTTTTGACGGCCGATGGAAATGAAGCCGCGGTCCCGCCTCCCTGCCTGCGGCGCCAGCCCACCGCTGCCCGCCGTGTGCCCAGGGCTGGGTAATTTCTCACCACCGAGTTGCTTCTGGGGGCTCATCACCGTAAATCACTGAATGCGAAAAACATTTCTCGTCTGCAACGTGATTTGTCGCCTTCCTTGATCATAGCGATATCCCGCTTAAAGTACGAAACGTAGCTATTATATTTCGTGTCGTTAAACAAAAGCTTACTTTCACTCTAGCAAGGGAAACCCGTGACCTCAACCAATCGGCACAGCAGGTAACCATGTTTAAGTAACATTCGATCATATCTATGTAAAACCTTGCGCTGTACCGAAAGTGACATTTTAATAGAGGGAAACGAAGTGACAAGGTGTCAGTACTATGAGAGGGGAATCACATGTAATTCAGTGACGTCAGTGTACCATAACATTTTCAATCAACAGTGCTAAAAATGTTCCGCTTAAAGTAATTGTAATAGCGCAAAGGTTACAAATTTCCTAAATACTTGATTGTGCTTATATTAGTTCTCATAGGGCAAATGCGGTATTTCGTTGAAGTGGTTGAAACAAAAAGAGAACAATGTGCACACCTCACTAAAGCCACGTTTTTGCATTCAAAATCACTTTCGCATTCAAGCAGTCTAATATTGAAACCCATACTAACGACGATGTGGTTATGTCAGTGTCATAACCTTCCTTACATCAAGCATACCGCAACACAGGCGTGCTCTTTGGTGCAGAAAATTGACTATCAGTCACAGAGCGGCGGTTGATGACGATATATCGATCGTATCATAAACATGTTCACTTCCTCCACAAACTGTGGTACCTTCTGAAGTATGCTGGTATCGTCTTGGATGTGCATACGTGTAAGAAATGCAGTGGTCTGCTTGGATGCAGTGCCATATTCAGCTTTCAGATTGTCGGTAAAAGAAATCGAAGCTTTGAAATTGTACTAGTGTCTACATTTTCTGATGACAATATTGCACTGTAAATCAATGAGACCTTGCTCTATCAAATTGCGATATTACATGCTCTTTCATACGTTGTAACTGAGGCAGTGTCTTTCCTTTGAAACGAGCGTCGGCTCGCCTTTTGCTAGACACATAATTTAGAGTTCATCTAAAATTTTATTTAATTTCTTATTCACTTATACAGCTTCATTGTCTTGTTGTAAGAATTGAAGCCACAATTGTAACAGCCCTCAGAAATGTTCTTTTGTACGTTGTCATCATTATCTTCTAATACACTGGTCCTCGACTGTTTTGGTGGGATACCTCGTACTCACTTTAAGTGAGCCCCATTGGGCAGGGGTTGGGCAGTCAGCGGATACAATTTGCTGCTCTTCAGCTATGAGAGAGGAAAGTTTTGAAAAACGTGATATAAAAACTGGACTTGCCGCTTATTCGGTGATTAATTAAAATATTCAGGCAGATGAACCCCATACATATTTCTTAGTTATTATCTTTTGTAATATACCCACAGACTCTGTATCCTTGACCCCGATTTCATTTCCACATTCATCGCGTCGCAGATCTATCCATAATATTTGTATACATTCGTAGGATTAATTCTCTTCGTAATATCACTGTACACAGTTTTCACAGCGATCCCATTACGAACACTCCTAGAGACAAATTCATACTGCAGCTACAACATTCACGCAGCTCGAGCACTTGTTATTGCAGCTACAACATGCCACCACTCATGGCGCTAGCGTACGAGTGCGTAGTTTTGCGTGGAAGTGACACAGACCGCTATTGTTATCATGATCTAATGTCAGTCTAACCATGGTTTCGTACCACTCTGAGCGTTCCATGTCAAAGCTGTCTCTTTTAAGTATTCAGAATACAGCTTCTTGATTAATTCCTTAAGTGGGGAGTTTTCGTGCGCATTCCTCTGCCTTAATGGGTAATTGCCGGCCTATCTCAGTTGCGCTACGTGTTTTACTCACTCATTAAATCATTTATTTATTGATTTTAGTTTATGAACCAAACATAAAAATGTTTTGGATCTAATATATTTTATTAAACAAGCAATTTTGTTTTCACGTAATTACAGATGTTTGTAGTGTTAAGTATTTTGAATCATTTATGCTTCACAGAGGGGGAACTTCTCATTCTGCACACCAGTAATGCCTCTCTTATCGAAGACCCCTTCTCGTATATACTCCATATCTGCTTGTTGAGTTTTTTGGCATTTTACTTGGCAAAAATTATAGAAAATGCATGGCTGTGACATCAGTTTCTATTATTAGTATTACCTGTATTATGGAGCGGAGCAACCAACCGTTCCCCAAAACTATTCAAGAATTCCCATCTTATTTTTTTGCCGCCATACGTTTTTTTTACAGATTGTATGCACTGAAGCATGTAGTATAGTGTGAATAGCGAAAACCTCCGGATAATAATTTTGCAGTCTGCTCCTAGCCATTTCATAGCTCTGCTGTTGGCAATCTCTACTACCACAATATCGTTTTCGTTATCCATGACGACTGATCAGTGGTAAAAATTGCTGTTTTGAAGAGCGAGCCGCAGCGCATAGTGTGAAGCAGTCGCCCTCCGTGTCTGGCGGTGGCGTTGCTGTGGCAATCGCAGTTTTGGTGTCTCCCTCTGATGGGAAATGGGAAAGGTTGTCTGTTCACGTGCATTTAAGGGCCGCTATGAGCACGCCAGTTGTCTCAGGCTCCCTCTCCCCCCCCCCACCATTCCATCCTCTTTTTTCCCCACCTACCCTCTTTCTGGCCCCCTTCTCTCCCCCGAGTCCTTTTGCATTTCCCTCCTCTGTCTTTTCCCATTCCCTCTCGTGTGTGCCTTCCCCTCTCCCCCCTTACGAGTCATCTCTCTATTTTGGTTCACCCCCCCTTTCGTTCTTTTTTCCTTTCCTCCCTCCGTGTTTTCCCCCTCATCCAGGTCCACCCCCCCTCCCCCACCCCATCTGCTAGGGAGTGTCATCTTTGTGCCGACATTTTCGTGCATGGTTTTACAGTGAGTGTTCTGTGTTGTGTGTCTTTTGGGAAGTGTTGCGAACGGCCATCATACTGTTGCTGGGTGTGATTTTTTATCTCTTGCAAACAGAAACCAGACTGCCGCCATGTTTTTTTAATTGTGTCTACTGATTCCTGTGTATTTTATTAACATTGCCTACCCCTTTATGTTTTAACTCTCCACAATTTTCCGCCGTTTTGCGGTTCGGGGGATCGATTTGGTGGTGCTGCGCCAGGTCTTCTCGAGAAATCGCAGTTTATTAGAAGTTAAGTTATAGGCGATATGTTGTTCCATTTACTCTTCTTAAATTCTACTTGTTTTCTTGGTGAGGTCAACAGCCGTTTTGCTTTGGGGTCGTCCCACCATTCTTCTCCGTTTGCCCACCCGCAGAAGGTGGTTGTTTATAAATTGGGTTGTCCATTTTTCCATTGTGGAGTAAGGGTGGGTTAGAACAACCTGCGGTTCAGGTTGTTTGGTAATCTCCCTAGCAATCTACCATACGTTAGTAGCTGCCTCTGTCATGTTTGTCGGATGTCGTGTGTTAACGAATTCATTCTTTGGAGTGTAACGGGCCAATTCCTGAAATATGTTTTGATCTTGCCTATCATCTTGAGAGGCGGTTTCTATGTACTGTAGAGCATCTTAACTTGTTTGGACAACCTTGTAGAATTTTATATAAGATTGCATTTCATGGGCTTTTATTTAAATGATCATTTTAGTATATAAATTTGCCACCCTTTCACCATAAGACTGTCTTAGAAGTTAAAATCAAGTTGCACCTTCGATGGCAAAGTTATTATTTTATTTTTAATGTTTTGTACCATTTCCATCTCTCGTATGGTGGTGCATAGTTTGTGTGCTTGTGTAAATTGTTGAAACCTTCAGTTTAAAGTAATCTGGTGTGTTGCAGATTTGCACCAGTGTGGTCATTCAGAGGCTCTTGTGAGCGGTCGTAACTACGGCCGTGCCAAAAGGGAGCGGCAAGGTTCTCTACCCGAAAGCTCATACAGTCAAAACTTGTTTCCTTCTGCCTCTGATATTTAAATGTTTCTTTTTTAAAAAAATACTTCTAGCCACTATTAAAGTGAATAAAATTCCCATTTGTTATAAGGAATTTGGTTATGATTTCATCAGTTACTCCCTGGCAACTACTTCCATGCTTACATAGTGTGATTTAATTTGTTAATGTTCTTGATGAATCACTAGTAAATAAAATAAATTCTCAAAAATATTCTTTGAAAATGAATCACGGTTCAACGACACTTTGTTTTGCCTGCTGTCATTATTTGAATTTACTTCGTCAGATGAATCATTGAGACACGTGCTGAACGTTACGCCATCTCCATTGCCCACTCATTTCACCACATATGTTTGTTTCTGTACGTCGTCAAGTATGCAGTTTCTTCAGTTTTTTAATTTATCATGGTCTCAGGGAACTCCTTTCCGTTGTGGCGTATTGTACCGACGACGTCTGTTCCCTTCTTCGTTTTATTGTCGACCTAGTCTGGACTACTGCACTGTAGCCCAGTCGAAGAAAACTAAAATCGGTGGAATAGGGGACAACAAAGTTGAAAATCTAAGTCATGGAGGATTGGAATGCTATTGCAGAGGAAGGAATAGAAGAAAGGGTCACGGGAGAAGATGGTAACAGGAACGAGAGAGGAGAAAGACCAGTCGAGTTCTCCAGTAAATTTCAGATTATAATAGCGAACACACTGGGGAGATACGAAAAAATTAACATCATGGTCATAGAGCTCAGTAGGAAGATCAGTTGAAAAGGAATGGACATCTCTGAAATGAGCAATTCTGAAGTCAGAAAGAAAAGCATAGATACAGACTGCGAAGAATAAAGCGTGGGTAACGCAAGAAATACTTCAGGAGACCCACCAAAGAAGGAAGTGCAAAAATATACAGGGATATTCACGTATGTAGAAATACAAGTCACTTACTAATTGACGAAGCAGGAGGTGCATAGAAGCTGAGAAGAAATGGCTGCACGAAAAATGAGAAGAAACCGAAAAAGGAGTGGTTCTAGTTAGGACTATGTCAGCGTACAGAAAATTCAAAGCAAACTTCGGTGAAAGTAAGAGCTAGGGCGGTAACATAAAGAGTTAAAGAATGAGAAAGTTCTCCGCAGAATCAGGGAGGAAAGGGATATGTGGAAAACGCTGAAATGAAGAAGGGACAGGATGACAGGACATCTGTAAGGACACCAGGAAATAACTGCCGTGGTACTAGAGGGAGACATAGAGATTTGAATATATCTGGCTAATAATTAAGAACGAAGGATGCCATTGCTACTCTGAGACGAAAGGGGCGTTTAAAGATCACTTATTTATTTTTTCTTGAATAACTCGCAAATCGCGGCTTCCAACCAAATTGTTTCCCACTTAACCATTAAGCTACTTTATTTCCTGCAATGAAGGATCCTATTCGACAATGCTGTACAACTAATACGTTAACACTATATTGAATACAGAAGTGAGTAATTAATAATACTAGCGTCAGAAACACACATGGACAGGATGTACTTAAATCTCTGCACACATTTCTACATTGCTGGAGAAAAATTGATTCTTAGTTGTCCTATACGACACCTACAGCGCTCTTCCAGAAAAGGCAACTTCTCAGACCACGAGCGCTGCTCGCTCTTCAATTTTCAGACACTCTATACCTCCCAGAATTTACTGTACCTTTCTCATATGTGAGTGGATAAAATAAATTCGCCGGCCGCGGTGGCCGTGCGGTTCTGGCGCTGTAGTCCGGAACCGCAAGACTGTTAAGGTCGCAGGTTCGAATCCTGCCTTGGGCATGGGTGTGTGTGATGTCCTTAGGTTAGTTAGGTTTAAGTACTTCTAAATTCTAGGGGACTTATGACCTAAGACGTTGAGTCCCATAGTGCTCAGAGCCAAAATAAATTCGCTGAACTGCTGTGTATACAATGGAGATATTTCTGCTAATTAAATAAGTACTCATTTCAGGTTGTCAAATGAGCTATTATGTAAGAACTCATTGTCTCCACTATTACTGGCTGGATTACTTTTGACAGCATGAGGAGCATCAAACACATTGCATTAGGCCTTGCTGTCCCAGCATCTGGAGAGTCTCAGAGGCTTAAATTGTCTCCCTCTGCAACAGCAGCAGATCAACTAAATGTTACAGAACACCGATTGTTTCACCATAACTCAGGGAAATCATTGCAGCAGATTACTGTTCTAGACTTGAACATGATCACTCTTAATTCATCAGACACATTCACACCAACGGTGGAAGACATACTGTAGCTGTGTGGTAAGTGGTTCCACTCAGTGCAGCCCACTCTACAACCACCAGCAGTTCCTGAATGAAAGAGGTTTATTCGGTCTACCAGCGAAACTTTAATGGTCAGAGAAGTGCGGTAATTTACTGGACATTCATTAATTCACCACCAGGTGACTATAACACAGTTACTTGGCTTCACAATATGCGCTCAACAATTGACCGCAGAAAAAGTGCAATATTTATCAGTTAGCCGGCCGGTGTGGCCGTGCGGTTCTAAGCGCGTCAGTTTGGAACCGCGTGACCGCTACGGTCGCACGTTCGAATCCTGCCTCGGGCATGGATGTGTGTGATGTCCTTAGGTTAGTTAGGTTTACGTAGTTCTAAGTTCTAGGGGACTGATGGCCTCAGTAGTTAAGTCCCATAGTGCTCAGAGCCATTTGAACCATTTATCAGTTAAGTCCCTTTCCCAGCCACACTACTGCCAACATCACAAAAATTATGCACGCTTTAGCCTTTCTTTACAGAAAAGTATTTTACAAAAAGCTCATTTAACAACCGAAAATAAATACTCATTTAATAAACCGAAGACGACCCCACTCTATAAACACGATGTCAGTGAAATTAGTTTGTATACTCACATAACAGAACGTGACAGGAAATTCTTGGGATGTGTGGTCTATCTGCAAAATGAAAAGCCAGCAGCACTTGAAGTGAGGGGTTGCCTGTCTTCGAATAACGCTACAGTTGCGGTACAGGATGACTAAGAATTAATTTCCCTCAGCCAACACTGTGCAGAGATTTACATAAATTACGTCCATATGCGTTTCTTGATTTAGTGTAGTAATAAATCATATCTCTATTCCATGTAGTCTTCTTTTCTTTTTTAATCTCATTTTGTTCGTCATTGGTCGTTGTATTTGTTCAGGGCGGACGTCCCATAACAATTGCTCAAGTTCATCATGACCTATTCATTTAGTTTTTTATTACAGAGGGCAGCTAACCCTCTGACCGAACACACTGAGCTACCATGCCAGCAACCACTTCAGCCATCCGGACACGGTTCCTGGCAGACTCAAATTTCGACTTGGCACACGCTGAAATGCAGTGACCTTAGTCCATTAACCCCCAATCGCAAATTATTGATTCCTGTGGGCGTTCAGACGATATTAGTATATACCCGTTGAAGGAAATATCACGGAGCAGTCACGCTGTCAGTAGTGCCTGTTCATTTAACATTTCTTTTTAACACATTTCGTTTGAGAATTAACATTAATGTCATACCTTGAAACACTGTTTTCAATAATCTGCTATTTTTGCATTCATTGCAATGTGTAAATTATTAGTTTTAGAGAAAAGTCGAATACAACCTTTTTTGTAGAACATTTACTGTAGTTTTACGTACTGCAGAGAAACATTTTCGCTGCAGGTCACCATTTTCGAGCTGTTCAAGGATAAGCTAAATATTTTACATTTACTCGCCTCTCCTCCTCCACACTCAACCCCACCAGTAAGGATTTGTAGTATGTCTTCTATGACACTCCGTCCTACCACTGCTACATGATTTTTCCCATAATTGTCCTTCGTTGATTTGATTACCAGTTGTCGAGGTAAGTACAATAATCTTTTGCGAGCAAACGATGACCCATCTCCAAAACTGTTCGAACGTTTTCTTTTTCGCCGGATAGTGACTGCCATTACTTGTGTCTTTACTAAACAATGAAAATAGTTAAGCTGGCCGAGATTACAGTATCTTCATTGTCGAGAGGTACATTCTAGTGTAGGAACCACTAAGTAACAACGTTATAACACCTAGTTGCCTTAAATTTGTCGTTTCCATTAGCTATATGCCACAGAATGCTGCTATCGGATATATCTATTGAACCCACTGAGAACAAGTAGGCAATGGACGGATATGTCCGCCATGCCTGCTTAAAGCGAAAGAAGCTGAACTTGTTATGGAGAATCTTCTTGTGATGAAATTGCGGAAGTAATCACAAAACCGCAGATGGCTGGTATCTTGGAAATATAACAATATTAATCAATCATCTGTTATTGGCTTAATTGCTCATTCCCTGTCTGCGCCTCTCGAAAGAAGAAAAGTCAATTCTTACAGTAATTTAAGATTTTTATTCATACCACGTTTACATGTATGTCGATAAAATACCCGTATTCGTATAGAGTTTGCTGTCGTTCCAATATGTTTTCTTCAAATATCTGCCAGCATAAAACCTTAGATCATGCCAATGTCTCTTCCCTATACGTGTAACTGGTAAGGCCTGCTATTTTGAGACACTGGAAGTAGCTGCTGGCAGCTGAACATCTCTGGTGCTATCTGTGTACTTGAGCCTCTCCATGTAGAAATATTACTCCACCCTGCAAGCCTTTGTTTATAGTTGTAGTACCTTCTAGGTAGAACTGCACAGAAGAACGTGAAGGGACCCCTGTAACAGTAAAATTTGACGAAATTTTCTTGCTAAAACCAAAAAAAAAGAACCAATCAATCTCAAATGTATTCCCCTTCTAACAAGAAAACAATGCTGAACTGCAATTCCTTAACCTAAATATTATGAAGTTCGAATGTAGGCAGTCCTTCAACGAGTGTAGAAAGTGAAAAAGCCCATATTCTCATACATAATAGCTGTTTTCATATCAATGGACAAAAATCTTCCACTCTTCACTGTCTAGTAGACAGAGCGTTTAAAGTTCAAAAATGGTTCAAATGGCTCTGAGCACTATGGGAATTAACATCTAAGGTCATCAGTCCCCTAGATATTAGAGTTACTTAAACTTAACGAACTTAAGGACATCATACACATCCATGCCCGCGGCAGGATTCGAACCTGTGACAGTAGCGGTCGCGCGGTTCCAGACTGAAGCGTCTAGAACCGCTCGGCCACAATGACCGGCCGCGTTTAACGTCCTCATGAGTAAACATGGCAGATTGACGGAGCTGAATATAACAGCTAGGCAGCGCTAACGGATGCCATGAATACATAATATATACATTAATATATAAAAAATAGCGCACGGCGGTGTATGGGAATGCCACCATGAATGTTAAGAAAGTAAGAAATCCGTATTTTCCTAATTAACTAACCTTTTTTAGCCGCTTAAAGGCGAAGATGCATTTAAGCCCAACAACAATTACGACGAAATAAGAGGTTGATAAGAATGATAAAGCTTGTATCAATAAAATTTGCTAGGTACAAAGAAGACAGGGACGCCTTATATGTACCTTCATAATTATGAAAAGACGCCCGTAGAAGTGCGTAGCTAAGCACATCCATGAAACCGGCAACTCTCTGTTGGGAACTGAAGACGACGTCACAGTTTCGCACATACAGGATAAATATAGAATACTGAATTTATTGGAATGGTTAGAGATTGCGATAGATGGTGGGAAAAATCAAACTAGACTTAATGAAGACGCATATAAACTTTGTGAAAAGAATTGCACATCTGTTTGAATATATGTCTGCGCTTTAATTATATATGTACTGTTGACAGTCATTGCGCGATGAGGTCCTAACACGTAGGAATCTCCGTAGGGGTGTCCATTATCATTCGTTATACCTAAGAGTGTGTTTGATTTTTTGATTATGCACATGAAGTGCTCAGTCACGGTGCATATGTGTCTTTTCTGGAGCTATACAAACTGTGCACGCGCATAGTCTATATGCATGGACTGCATACTTTAATTCCTTTTAGTTTGTTTTAGCGACTGATCGAGTGCACTCATTGGTGACCAGCATATTACTAATCCCACTCTGCGTTGTACAGAGACATGGAACTGTGGGGGACGGAGTGGAGGTAATATAATGTTGGATACCACTGATTGCTATTAGAAGATTGGTAAAATACTACTGCTCTTATTTACAGCTCCTTTCTACCCCCACCATACCCCATCCCATCAGTCTGAAGACGAGCACTACGTCATCGAACCTAGTAGCCAATTTTGACAGTTTGCAGCCGAGACAATTAAAGAAGTTACTTTTGTATATACGCAATCTAATAATATATATCTGGACGCATCTATGCAATGTGGATTTGACCACTAGATGTCAAGCAAGATGGACCCGCCGTTACAACAGGAGGCGGAGATAATGTGTTCTCAGTGGAGATGCAGTCACAACAGTGAGGTGAGGAGAGCTCAGTGACTCAGAACGTTGACTGGTCATTGGGTGTCACTTGAATAGCAAATCTATCAGGGGCATTCCTATCCTTCTAAGGCTGCTCAAGTAGAATGTTGGTGACGTGATTGTGAAGTAGATACGCGAAGGAAAAAGCACAGCTCAACCAAGACTGAGACCATTGAGCATTGTGGAGAGTTGTTGTAAAAGTGGAATGGAATGAGCTGAAGGGATCACTCGTGGACCCAAAAGTGCTACCAGCAGTCCAGATATCACACGGACTGCAACGCAATGTTTGAGCAGCTTCTCATAAATCAAACGTCTCTGTAGTCAGCTCTAAGCGACGCTTGGGGTAATGTGAAGAACGATGCCACTGTACAGTGCATGATGGGAAACGAGTGATTAAGAGTGACGAATCACGCTACACGCTGTGGGAATTCGAGGGAAGTATTTCGGTGAGACGAATGGCTGGGGAACGGTACCGTCCAGCAGGTGCAGTGCCACTGGTGGAATGTGGAGGATGTGGTGTTTCGGTATAGGTGTGTTTCTCGTGGTTATGGTGTGGGCATCTTGTTGCGCTTAGGAGAACGCAAAATGCAGAAGGACATAAAACATTTTTCAGTATTGTAAACTGTTTACAGTACAGGAACATTACAGAGACTATGAACATATCAGAATGGGCAAAGCACATTGTCACAAAGTAGCATCCGTGAGACAATGGACTGTGGACGGTAACCTTCCTGAAATTCACAGGTCTGCCCAAAGAGGTGGAGTGAGGAGAGTTTAGTGTTTAACGTCCCGTCGGAAACGAGGACATTAGAGACGGAGCGCAAGCTCGGGTTAGGGAAGGATAGGGGAGGATATCAGCCGTGCCCTTTCGAAGGAACCATCTCGGCATTTGCCTGAAGCGATTTAGGGAAATCACGAGAAAACTAAATCAGGATGGCCGGACGCGGATTTGAACCATCGGCCTCCCAGATGTTAGTCCAGTGTGCCCCATCCCGCTCGGTGCTTGCCCAAGGCCCTGATCTGAACTCAATGGAACACACGATTGGGATGACTTAGAAAATTGATTTCTTTCAAAGAACCTAGCGTCCAGCATGACCGTTTTCTCTAGTTTAGTCCTGTACAGTCTTTCTGATTCCTCATTGAAAGTCTCCCCAGCTCAGTTCAAGCTGTCGTAAGAAGGAATGGAGGGCATATACATTAATGACGAACACTAATGTGTGTCTGGTAACTTTTGATCAGGTGTTGTACAGTTGTGGCGACCCTCATGACAATATAGCCTCTTTCACGTGACATTCAAGAACAAGTCTTCCGTTGCTTATACTCTGCGACGCATGGCAGGAGCTCGAAATACAGTTTTCCCAACAGTGTAAGGACAGTACGTGTCCATCTATTTACGTTAGTGTACTGAGTGTTCTTTGCTGTTGCTCTAAGATGTTGGCAACATTGATGAGCAACTTAGACGGCGTAGCATTTTGAAGCAGACGAGTTACCAATATCGTCGTCGTCGTCGTAGTCACTAGCGCCCCCGTTGCGAGTGAAAGACGTGCGGGAATCCGCCGCGCGTGCTGCGCTGATGAAGATGGAAGCGCCAACCGTGCTGACAAATGACTGCCGGCAGCATCCATCAAGTGCAGCGGCCACGTGACTAGTCCATCCCATGCCGGCTGCGAGGGACAGCGCATTGGCCACAGTGTGAGCATCGCTGGCCACCGTTGTTTCGCCATCTGTCAATTACACACACAGGCGAGTTTATTGTTTCAGTTGTGTGGGGGAGAGAGCGAGAGAGAGAGAGAGAGAGAGAGAGAGAGAGAGAGAGAGAAAGAGAGAGAGAGAGGGAGGGAGGGAGAGGTTTGAGGGGAGGCAGGGAGAGAGAGAGAGAGAGAGAGAGAGTCCCAAAATAACACTGACAAACTTTAGGGACAGGTTCCTTGTACTGAAATAAGCAAACTAGTCTAGTATACATGGGCCCTAAAATTCATATCTTAAGGGGTATTAGCACTTGACCACCATCTGTACTCGTAAGCTAATCTCTTCTACTGTAAGGTCTTTGCGTTCAATGTTTTGGGAGGACAAAATACAGACCAAAAAGAAAAATAAGTGTGTGGTGAATATGGGCAGTAAAATGCATACCTTAAGAGTTATGAGCTCTTGCTCATCTTCGCTAGTGTGAGACACATCCCTCCTACTGAACAAGTGCTCATAGCTTTTAAAATATGCATTTTAGAGTCCACGTTTACCATGCATTTGTTTCTTGTTTTGGTACCTAATATCTTCTCAGAAAACGCGAAAAACAAAGATCTTGATCAGCAGAGATGTGTATCATAGTATTGAAGATGAACAAGTGCTCATATCTTGCATTAGTGCTCTTGTTAAGTAGATTTTTTTTCTTGTTTTGGTGTATGAAACTTGCCCCTAAAGTCTGTCAGTGTTTTTTGGATACCCTATATGTCTTTAGAGTCGCATTAGACACAATACCCCTTTTCAACCGTGATTTATTTTGAAAGAATATTCTTAAGAATATATTTCATTTAGTAGCGATTCATCGAGAACATTAACACATTTAATCAGACAATGTAATCATGGAAGTAGTTGCCAAGGAGTAACTGATGATATCATAACCAAATTGCTTTTCACAAATGGGAGTTTTATTCACTTTACTAATGCCTAAAAGCATTTTTTAAAGAAACAGATCTAAAACTATAATCAGAAAGCACCCTCTAAATATCAAGTTACAATTTATTCAGAGACAGAAAGAAACAAGTTCTGAGTGTATGAGCTTTTGGGCAGAGAACCTTGCTGCTCCCTTTTGACACGGCCGTAGTTACGACCGCTCAAAACAGCCTCTGAAAGACTACACTGATGTAAATCTGCAACACACCACAATACTTTAAACGAAAAGTTTTAACGATTTACACAAGCACATAACTACGCACCCTCGTGGGAGGGATAAAAATCGTACGAAACACAAAAATTACATCATTAACTTAGCCGCCAAAGGTGCAACTTGATTTTAACTTCTAAGAAAGTCTTACGGTGAATGGGTGGCAACTTTATATACTAAAATGATCACTTAAATAAAAGCCCATGAAATTCAATCTTACATAAAATTCTACAGTGTTGGCCAAACAAGTTAAGATACCCTACTCTCAAGATGATAGGCAAGATCAAAACATGTTTCAGGAATTAGGTCGTTACACTCCAAGCAATAAATTCGTTAACACACCAAATCCGACAAACATGACAGAGGCAGCTACTAACGTACGGTAGATAGATAGGGAGATTACTGAACAACCCGAACCGCACGTTGCTCTAACCAGACCCTATTCCACAAGGGAAAACGGACCACCCAATTTATAAACAACCACCTTCCTGCGGGTGGGCAAACGGAGAAGAATGGTGGGACGACCCCAAAGCAAAACTGCTGGTGACCTCGCCAAGAAAACAAGTAGAATTTTAACAAGAGTAAATGAAACAACGTATCACTAATCGCTTAACTTCTAATAAACTGCGATTTCTCGAGAAGACCTGGCGCAGCACCCCCAAATAGCTCTCCCGAACCGTCCGCTACCAGCCGCTTCAACGGACGCAGGAAGGCGCGCCGATCTCCCGTCTTACGGTGTCGCAGCACGCACCGGCCAGACCAACGTCGTGGGTTGACTCCTGTTGCTCTCGTGTCGACGACGAAGCCACTACCCACTGGACCCACGTGGCGACCTCACATGCGCCGACGTTCGAGACGGACAAGTCAACTTGTGTCTGAGTGCGCGACCGACCAACCAATCGATCCAACGGCCAATGACCGTTGCCTGAGCAAACTAGAGCAGACTGGCGGCCTAATGCGCAGATTCAGATGCAGGAACTAAGCCCCGACCGGGCGACCACTCGCTGAGTTCCCTTACTGGCGGAGTGGAAAGAGTGTCATTTGCCGGCCTTAAAGGTTGATCCGAACGACACACAGACACTAACTGCCTAACAAATGCGAACGAGGCACAGAGTAGCAAGCTGGGGAAGAGAGACCGACCCAGACTGACCGACTGGCGAGCTCATAGCGCCGTTTAAATGCACGTGAACAGGCAACCTTTCCCCTTTCCCACCAGAGGGAGACATTAAAGGTGCGACTGCCACAGCGGCGCCACCGCCAGAAACGCATGGCGACTGCTTCATACTACGCGCTGCGGCGCGCTCTTCAAAACAGCAAATTTTACCACGGCTCACCTTTCATTTCGTGAACGTTTTCAGACATCGAAACGAGGTTTTCGGCAAATGATGGTTCGCGAAGGGTATGCATTGGTGTGTGATAAAGAGTCTTCATTCTTGTATCGATCGAGAAACGGAAGCAAGTAAAATTTTTTAAATGGAATGATGTACTTTTTATTATGGCATATGAAACCGCTTGAAAATACGAGTACAGTGATATCATGCTTCTCAATTTTGAGGCAGAAAGTCTTCTCAAAATAATTCGAGAAATATTCTAACCTTGAAAGACAAGTTGGCCGGAATCGACTGTTGCGTTGTACACCGTTGTTTCAAGCCTTTAGACTGTTTACTTGTCGGCATTGCAGAACTAGCGGGAACTACGTCGTCTACCTGTAGGTCATTTTTCCTTCAACACGCTTTGCATGCAGACACGAACGCCAGAAAGAAGTTAGACATGCTACTTTTATATGCTGAATGTCAAAGAAGTACTGTCGAAACGGTATAGTGGTATAGAAATATGTATCCTGATCGTAGTTTTCCGTCGCGCCAGACCACTGCCATTATTTTATGTCACTTGTGGGAACAAGCAGCTTCAGCGGTTAACAGAGGACGCGGACGAGGACTACAAATGAGAGAAATGGTTCAAATGGTTCTGAGCACTATGGGACTTAACATCTATGGTCATCAGTCCCCTAGAACTTAGAACTACTTAAACCTAACTAACCTAAGGACATCACACAACACCCAGTCATCACGAGGCAGAGAAAATCCCTGACCCCGCCGGGAATCGAACCCGGGAACCCGGGCGCGGGAAGCGAGAACGCTACCGCACGACCACGAGCTGCGGACACAAATGGGAGAGAAAACATCATGAAGTTGTTAGGGCTAGGACACTTATTAATCCGCAGGGTGGTACGACACGTATTACCAGGGAGTGTGGGATCAGCCAGACGCGTGTCATTGCATCTTGCATCGACATTAATCCCATCCTTACCATCTGTCACTGCATAAGGCATTCTGGGGACGTGTCTCGAACGTCGTGTGCAATTGGCCGGTACGCTCTGTAGTGCCTCGAAGACGACACTTTTTGCCGGCCGGTGTGGCCGAGCGGTTCTAGGCCCTTCAGTCTGGAACCGCGCGACTGCTACGGTCGCAGGTTCGAATCCTGCCGCGGGCATGGATGTGTGTGATGTCCTTAGCTTAGTTAGGTTTAAGTAGATCTAAGTTCCAGGGGACTGATGACCTCAGACGTTAAGTGCCAAAGTGCTCAGAGCCATTTGAAGCATTTGAGCCAGACGACACTCTTTACCGGCGTAGGAACATTTACGAACCACGGTAATGTAAGTTTACATCGCATGCACTACTGGGCATCGGAAAATCCACGCAGGCTTCGTCAGGAAACACCAGCGACCGTGGAGCGTAAACGTACGGAGTGGTATTACAGGAAAATGCTTTGTGGGACCTTATTTTAACCCAGGGGTGTGAAATGGAACTACATATATACACTTTCTTATCAACATTATACCTATTCTTCAAGAAGACTTAGCTTTGGATATGTGACAGTGAATTTGATTAAAACAAGACGGTTGCCCAGCTGACTCCTTCCGTGTTGCAACACAAATGCCAAATGAAAAGTTTCCTGACGGCTGCATCGGACGAAATGCTTGAGTACGTACAAACGACCGGCCAGGTGCAATTATTCGACTCCTATTGGTTTATTTCTATGGGGAGCAGTGGGAGATGCAGTCTATCATAAGCACAAACTACACCAGATGATATGTGCAGTCCAGTTGTCATAGCATGCAACGGAACATCATCCAATATATTTTCATCTGTCCACTTATCTTTCTAACGACGATGTCAAATGTGCCTTGCCGTTGATATTAAACAATTTGAGTACATTTTTCAGTGAAGTTTAAAACTGCGTTTCGTTAAGAAAAGTATTTTCTTTGGTTACATGTCGACAGTAAACCGTACCGCAAATCGATAGGTCGCGTAATGCTCTCAATAGTATTCATCTTTGGCCAGAGTAGCCGCACAGACAGTGGTGTCGCTATCTTTAAGTTCTGTTGCGGGACAGTGAGTTTGGTCAAGGAGCAGAGAGGGGAAGTGCAGTCGTAGCTTCACTCCGTGTTCGTTCGAGCGGCATCATATTCTGGATCCGTTGTTCGTCGCCTCAGTTCTCTTTGGTGCACACGGAGCTTGCCGGACGTGCTGCGAGGATCAAACCGCCCGCTGCTTGCCGCCGTAGCAGCGTTCTTGCGGCAGCTTGCCGGATTTTATTACGAGTGAGCACGTCTTCGAACATTCCTGCTGATTAACGTTATATTGCGCGTTGTGATCTTGGTGCAAGAACGTGTGATGTGTTTCCGTTTCCATCAATCTCTTGAGTTGTTTTAACCGAAAGTGCTGTGCATTATTCTCTTAGTTTTACTGAATGGAATCTGATTTTCTGGAAGGAGGACAAGCATGTTGAAGATAGTTGAATTGTATGTGGTGCAACTTAACCTCCCTTAGTGTTTCTGGTTTACGATACTAGTCTGAAGAACAGTTCTCCGTTAAATTTTATGGTTCATAAAACAGTTCTGCAATGCACTCCCTGCTTGTTCTTAGTTTGGATGGGCTGTCTGATCAGGGTAATCTGTCAGAGAAATTTGTGAATTAATTCTGCTCTCTTCTGGTATTTTGTCGGGAGCGGCCTTTTGCTTCGCACACTAACTTGGGATGCAGAAAGTCCTAATTGTTGCTTATACGGGGAACAGAGTTCGCGTGCCGCGTGTGTCGACATTTACGTCACTTGCTGAAGAACTAGACATTTTATTTGGCTACTAATTTTGATGTTGTTTGAAGAATATGAACATCAAATTGGGAATAGTAATATCCGTCGAAACCGTGATCTAGATTATTTTAAAACCACTATTGTTTGCAACTGGTTGGCTGCCCTTTATTCCTGCTGCAAGCTTACATACTTCATAATTTATTGTCAAGTGTTAAGCTTTCAGTTATTATTTAAGCTCATGTGAGTTCTTTGTATCACGGGGATCTTCCTGTCAAATTGTGATGAGTGTCCGTTTGTATCATTTGATTTTGTTGGTAATTACCTTGATATGCGTTTTGCTCGCCTTTTCGAGCACACATGAGCCATTAGATATTGTGAGTTGATAATCCATTTAAGGAAAAAGAGATTTTTGTGGTTAATGTTAACATCAAAGTTGTAAATCTGATCCGTTATTATAAGCACTTTGTTATTTTATGTCTGTTTTTGAGATGCGTTGACGCCTCAATTCCTTGATCAATCTCGCATCTAAAACGCCTCTATCAGCGAATAGTGTCGGAACTGAAACTTACGCCCTTTGACTTCAAATGATATTTTACACTGTAATATATATATGTGTATATATATATATATATATATATATATATATATATATATATATATATATATATATATATTTGTCAGTTGACTTAGTCATTTTAATAAAGTCTATTTTAAATTCATCTGCGCCACGAACGGTGTTAAACACCAGTTTGCACAATCCTTCCAGCCGCAAGGCAACCAAGCAGCAATAAAATGTTAATTTTATTTAAAGCGTACTCCGCTAATTACAATTTCGAGTAATATCCATAAACAGTTATCCGATGGCAGGTGTTTCACTTTTAAAAAGAATTTAGGGGTCTCCAGGCATAGAGAGGTAAGGTATTATTATTATTATAATTAATGTTAGTAGTATTAGTATTGTTGTTATTGTTATTATTATTATTATTATTATTATTATTATTAGTAGTAGTAGTTGTAGTAGTAGTAGTAAACCTAAGTTAGTTAATAATAAGCCAGGTAGTAAACTTGTTCATTTTTATTTTTTTATCAGTAGGGCCGTTTCTGTATGAAGCATGAATGACGGACGTCTCTATATAGGCTGTGGTAAACAGTCAGCGCCGGGTAATGTTTAAATGAAAAACGCCTGACGAAATTTTAGTTGTTTCCACAAATAGACTTCCTAAGCCCAATCTGATGCGTCACTTTCATATCCAAACCGATAACTGACCCGCTGTCGTAAAGGAAATGAGGTGTTTCTTACTATCGTATGCCTGTCTTGCTGCATATGTCGACGGAGCCTGGCCCGAGAGCTTTGCTTGACGGTGTTTACACAGCAAAGCAGGCTATGGCCGCGTTGCTTTCCAATTCTGAATATTTCTCTGATTAGTTTACTAAAAGTTCTAACCTAAAAATTAAACAGCGTTATTTGACTGCAATAGTCTTTTCAAGCGCATTCGAATGCCATTAAAAATGCCATTAAATATCTTGATCGGTACAAGGATTAAGCCTCTTTAGGACACAACAAAGTATGTGTTCCTTAGGAAACTATCCGTTGCCGAAAACCTAATTTTGATATATCGAACCGCTCAAGAAATAATCAGTATTAAGTCTTACGTGATTTTCTCTACTGTGGGCCGTCAGGCACGTTTTCTGTGGTATTCCAGCAGATATTTGCAATTTAGAATTTGCAACGTATACCTGGAGTTAGTACAAACAAATCCTGTTCGTCAGTTTTTCATGGGACGCTCAGCGTCGACGGAAACCCTAGGTTTGTTTCCCATTATAAACAAAACTCTTTAAGTTGAGTTTGACGTGACTATTCTATATAGCGGTCGCAAATTAGTCTTCCCGATATTCGTGCTATCTGTGTCTATTAACAAGAATAGTAAAAGACTCCAGCAGCGGCTGAGTAGAGCTTCTGCATTGGGTAGCAGTCAGCACGGGATAGGGTGGTGCTGTCTTCGATGCTTCCGTACTGGTTGTTCTTCATGTTTTACTATCCCTGTTAATACAGACTAAACTGGGACCGCTCTGTCGAGTGGGCACGTAAAATTCAACTGTAAAAATAGTTTTGCTTGAAACTAGAAACAAACTTTAGGCGGGCCTTGGGCGTCGCATGAAATACGTGGTGAGTAAGATTTATCTGGGCTGACACCAGCTAACTCAAACGCAGCCACACGTAGCACAGTCCGAACACAGAAAGTAACACAGACCTACGTTTCAGTCGACGATTAATTCACTCCAGCGACTTTTCTGAGTAAACAGTGTACAGATTAGTCTGTGCAATTATACAGTATGAGCCTGTGAATGACCCAATTGACAAATGACACAAACGTAAAGAATATAGCACATACGAAAAGTAAACACACTGCCAAAGAAAAAGTGAAACTCTCAGTGGTTGACAAGTGATGGGGGTAGTTCATCTGACGACAGCACAGGATGTTCTAGCTTGCAAAAGGTCATAAATGTGCCAATCGGATTTTCCCAAGCACCTTGCAATGTTTGTTGCAATTCAGTAATGGTTCTGAAAGGCCCTGGAAAACAAATAATTTTCACTACATGATAGTGCCATACGTGTTAAACTGGCAAAAAGCTGGTAATTTTCCACATCATTGTAGTTGTTGTACAATCCCGATGAGCGCGTTGCGCCATAGCAGACTTATGTGGACTAGCATTGCTTCACTGAGAAAACACGTCACTTTCCTCTCGAAGATACGGCAGCAGCATGGAGATAAAACTGTGCAATGTACTGGGCACTGATTACTCACCAAATGTGAGTGCCATCTGTAAGTGATGGCTTCCCAGACCAGGAAGCCTGGTGTGGAGCCGCCTGTGTAACGTTGGGAATGCACTCCAGCATAGGCTGGTGACCAGATCTACTCCGTACATTTCTATGCCCATGAGTCGCATGGAGGCAGAACCTACTCTTCACTGAAGATAGTTGAGTTCACTCTACATCTCAAATGCTTCGATTGTCCTCTTTTCAGGTTTTCCCTCAGCCCATGTTTCACTAGAATACAATGCTGCGCTCAAAAACTACATTTTGAGGAACTTATTGCTCAAATTAAGGCATATGTTTGACTCTAGTAGACTCCTCTCTGCAGGAATGGGGTTTTTGCCAGTGGTATTCTGCCATGTATGCTATCATCGCTCGATACATAATGGGTTATTTTGCCTCCAAAGTAGGGGAATTCCTTAACTTAGTGTAGTTCATGATCCTCATTTCAGACATTGTTTCTTGTTGTTCTCATTTCTGCTACTTCTCATTACTTTCGTCTTTCTTCATTATCAGTCCGTACTCTGTACTTATTGGAATGTTCATTTCTTTCAGCAGATCTTGCAATACTTCTTCACTTTTACTGAGGATAGAGATGCCATCAGCGAATCTTATCACTGATATCCCTTAACCTTGAATTTTAATCCCACTCTTGAATCTGTCCTTTTACTTCTGTCATTGGTCCTTCGAAGTACAGATTGAACAGTACGGGTGCAATAATACATCCTCGTCTTACTCCTTTTCATTCTGATAATTCCGTTCTAGGTCTTCCAGTCTAATTTTTCCCTCTTGGTTCTTGTACAAATTGTATATAACCCGTATTTCCCTGTATCTAATCCCTGTTTTTCGCAGAATTTTGAACACCTTGGAACAGTTTGCGTTATTGTACACTTTACGCAGGTCGATGAATATGAAAATACTTTGATTTTTCTTCATTCTTGCTTCCATTATCTAGCGCAACGTCTGTATTAACTTTCTAGTTGTTTTAAATTCTGTTTCAAAAAGCTGGCTCCCATGTTTTTTCCCCGTCGACTCATGATTCTTCTCCTATCACGCCATGAGACCGGTTCTCCCATTTATAGACACGTTCAAGTACACTTTCTACCTATCCTTTCCCTTCTCTGCATTTAACAGTGCATTTCCCACTGAACTCTTAATATTACAGCATTTGCTTTTAATTTGACAAATTTATTTTGACTTTCCTATATGCTGAGTCAGTCCTTCTTTCAATCGTTTCTTTCACCTTATCGTCACTGCACTTCCTTTTTATTCATTGCCTTAGTGATTTCTATTTCTGTTTTCCTATACTTCCCTGGCCAGTTTTGTACTTCCTCCTTTCGTAGAGCAACTCGAGTATTACCCGTTGGTTCTTCCGTTACTTTCGTTAGACGTCCGTTTCTCTCTCCAATTTCTGTGACTGAGCTTCCTAGATGCGTTCATTGTTCTTCAACTAAACTGACTATCAAGGATTTACTATCGCAGCTTCTATAGCCACAGAGAACTTCAAGCATATATCTTCATTCCCTATTACTTTCGTGTTCGACTTTCTGGCGCACTGAATCTTGATTATTAGTCTCTTAAACTTCGACCAGCTATTGATCTTTACTAAATTGTGATTTCAGTGTATATCTGCCTGCAGAGTCAAAACTGTAAGCACACAGAAGGGCCCCACCTAGTGCTGATGACACTGCTAAATGAATAATTTGCGCTATTACGCCGGCTGGAGTGGCCGAGCGATTCTCGCACGTTTGAGAAAGTGCAATGTGTTAAATTCATTTTCATCTGTTTCTTTATTTAACATTCTACAAGTCTCAGATAGTGAGCCCAGAAGGTCTCATGAACAACGAAATTCAGGAGCAAAAGCCTTTTTACAGTTCCACGGAGGACATTCAGAGTGTTTATCTATACAATTATCTTGTTTTACAGATCTTTCGTAAATGAATAACTTTCTATACATATAAATGCGTACTAAATTACAGTATAATCAACGTTTCAGAGAAAGCTATGCTTTTCGCTTCTTAGTAGGATCCATTGGAGACATAAGCAGTGCTTAATGAAGTTGTTCCTTTCACATCTTTATTTACAGCAATGCTTCATTGAAGTAATGTAGTTCATTCTTGTTGTTACTCCGAACTTGGCATGGACTTATGTTAAACTTTTCTGTCTACTTCAACTGTCTCGATTTTATCGTTCTTTTCTCACTTACCGTAGAAACGTAGCAGTAGCATCCGTTGATTATTCGTCGCAGTTTATCACGTTCTACCTCCTTGAGACCCGTGTCCATTTGTTTAGGGTTACCGCAATGGTTCCCTTGATTTAAATGTTACTACATATACCCTCACGCCAGTTTCACATCCACACTGAATCCCCACAGACAATTTCATGAGGAATTGTTTTTTTTTTAATTAAACGTTTACGTTAGTTCTCTTTAACGCAAATTTAGGCTTTAGAGCGTAATTCAGCTACACCAACCGACGACGGTTTGTACAACCTGCAGTGTTATACGAGCTTTCAAAAACCACACGAGACTTCTATATTCACTAGCTCACTACGCGTAAATTATTAACACTACAGAAAAAATGAACAGGATCTTCTTGTAGGAAATATAATGTAGTTAAATATTGTGCTGGGATAGGTTTTCCATACAGGCTATATTTTTCGAGTTACTCAAAAGAAACATACATAAATGCCCTACAAATGCACCCCTTCTCCCATACTCGGCCCCAACCGGTGAGGCTTCCTAGTATGTTGCCGACAGCAGTCCCTACTACCAATGTGCAAAAATTTGCGACCTCACGAGTTATTTCTCACATTCGACAATTTTTAGTCTTCACTCACAGGCCTTATTACGCCACCGTCTTAGTCGAGCACTTATTAATTGTAATATTGATGTTTGTGTAAATTTTACATAACAGTTTTGTGAATTTTGACAACATAAAGTAAGCTATTACATAATTATATACGAGCCCGCCTTTTGACTATGAAACTACTGCGCTTGCAAGGAATAAGTTTGGATCAAAGTATCAGTGTAATAAGTTTTAGCGTAGCGTTTTCGAAAGTCATTTTTTCTTTCATTAGCTTCACGGCCACGTTTAAACTTATAACGTTAACGAAATACCGACTATGCTGTTGGCGTAGTAGCCCAATCAATGGAGACCCAGGCCGAATATTAGGAGTCGTTCGTGTAGCCGAAAATTTTTGTACAGTGGAAGGAGGGAGTGCCACGAGCAAAGTACTAGAAACCCTGACTGGTGAAGGTGTTTGTGGGAGTGGAGGTGTGTCTGAAGATAACTTTTGTATGTTTCTTTCGAATAGTTCGAAAATCTTGGCATCCAGTGAAAACATCCTAGTACAAAATGTAGATGAAGATACTGTTCATTTCTGCGTAGGACTAACAGTTTGCGGGTAGCGAACGAGGGAATATGAAGCTATCACTCGTGGTTTTTGAAGGCAGATATAATTTTGCAGGTACGGGGCAGCTTAATCAGCCTCAGAAAATTATGCCTCGTGAAATTCGTGTGGTGACAACTGCTTAAATACTGTAACCTCTCTGACACTTTATATACTTTAAGTTCTTTGGCACATTTTTTCTTTGAAAATCACGATCCTTGTGTGTGTGTGTGTGTGTGTGTGTGTGTGTGTGTGTGTGTGTGTGTGTGTGCTCGTCCACCCGCGTCGCGCATGCATTTAGTGCCGTGCCATACGCTGTCTCTATAATAAAAAATACAAAAAAGTGACGAACATCGCACGAACCGAATTAGCCAAACGTCATTTTAAATGCGAACATTTGTCTGCCGATGAACCTGTCGTTTCTAAATAGGCCCAAACTGCTGGCGGTTTTTCTTACTTTCGTGTACGAATTAGCACATAAGCAATACCGATTTTCTCTCTAACTTAAATATGAAATTACAATCTATATTCTTGTATGCAGTGCTTGTCGACCTCGTCACTTTTTCATTGATGCAACTTCCTTCATTTAACAGATTTAACTGTGGAATCGGACGTCATGAAAGGCGACATTTTTATACAGTATGTTCTGAGAAGGATGGAAAAAGATCGTAACAAACGTCGTTGTAGGTGCATTTCAGGGAGTCTACAGAAACTAAGTTGATTACGGAAATCAGCTATGGTGCTTTCCACACGAAATTTCTAGACTTCATGGTTGTTGTAACATAGGACATAAAACAAATGGTTCAAATGGTTCTGAGCACTATGGGACTCAACATCTGAGGTCATCAGTCCCCTAGAACTTAGAACTACTCAAACCTAACTAACCTAAGGACATCACACACATCTATACCTGAGGCAGGATTCGAACCTGCGACCGTAGCGGTCGCGCGATTCCACAAAGCGCCTAGAACCGCTCGGTCGCATGGGCCGCCGGACATAAAACACATCGCTGTAACTATAAGTCAGGAATTCAGTTTTAGTGATGCCTAATGCTATGCTGAACAGGAGAATGTTAGGTACATATTGAAATCAGTACTATGGTTAAGCTGCACAATTCTTTCGTCTCTGGAAGTAGCAGTCAGCCAACAGTAGTTGTTACACTGATCATAACATGAGTCACAAATTTTTTTTCGCACTCAAATTCTGACGCGCTCGTTGTGGACTCTCGTGGAAAGCCAACACGTTGCCCTGAATATTAAGAATAAAAATGGGGAAGCAAGTACACGCAAAGGATCTGCAGATTACCCACGAATTAAGATTTTCCGGCGCTGTGTGCAGCCCAACGTAGACCGCGCATTTTTAATGCTATTCTGAAGCTGACTAGTCTAATGTATGTGATGTTGACTTCCTTTCGGGGGTATGCTTATAATCCCAATAATGTTACCAACTGACGGTCTCACATTCGTAGGGAATTAACGTGTCTCGTCTTAATACGTGTACTCTTTTGAACTTTTTATATATCTTTTATAAACTGGTGTCTGCGTTTGCTACACCTTTTCCTAACCATGGACTTCTGTAAATGTAGGGTACATTTTCAAATATGCTATGAACACTTTGAAAAGATTTGTTACGAACAAAAAGAGTAATTACGTTTCATTGAAATTTGACAAATAAACGGGTGATTCATTGCGAAGTATAAAACGTGTATTTTGAAGACTGGTTATGGAAGTCCACAGACTTACCAACAAATACCCAGAGTTGTGGAATTAAAACAACTAAAACGGCGATACGCTTTCCCTGTAACGCACTGGTACGAAAGTGGTAAATATCATTAAATTATCATTCCAGCTGAGGCTTAGTGATTCCACAACACTGCTATAGTGTTATGACACGTAAGAAAATATATTGCGTACACCATAATGAAGTTGCCAGCTGATTGAACACCGATACGAGTTCCAGTGACGGAAACTACTATGTTTCAAAATCTCATTAATAAATTAGAAAAGAACGTCGAAATTCGTCACAAACACAGGTGGGCCGTACGATGCCACATAAGTAACAGAAGCTCTTGCAGATTCTAAGAGACATATGCCTGTGAGTGTTCATTTATGTCTGGCTTTATGTGGGGATATAATGTAAGTGAAGCAAGGATTACAGAGCTGTAAATTCATAACATATTTGAAAGAATAATAATGTGAGTAAACGTTCGGTGGCAGTTATTATTTTGTAATCCATTATGTATAAGAGGATTAAAAGTATTACGGTGTTGCTGTCAAAAAGCTTTTCGTAACACCAGTCAGGTGACTGATTGTCACTTACAATCAATAAAAAGTGAGAGGGTGATAGATTGCTGAAGTTTATCATACTCTCCGTTTAAGAAAGAGCGTCCTGTTTTTCTGGGCAAAAGCATTTATGCTCTTGATGTCACCTCTCTACCACACTCAAATTTAACTGTTTTGTTGAAGATGCGACTGTGGTTGTTTGATGTTCGTACTCGGAGCAGACACTCTGAAATGCATTTTTAAAATTGATATATTCTTGAAGAATGAAATGATTTAATTGTAAGATGTCTGGCTGCAATATCAGTATAAGGGAACTAATACACTTAATCGACAGAAACAAGTAGTTTCGAACAGGCGTGAAATGACAGTAGTAGTGGGAACTCTCAACACATAATAGCATCTCGCTGGCGAAGAAGAAATTTTATTTGAAACTGTCACACGCGATGACGTTACAGTAAGCAAGTACAGTGGTCAATGAGGAAAACGCTTCACCCTTTCACTGCTTTCAGCTCAGCTGTACACACACTGTCAACCACGATTACGCGCTGACTCACAATAAGCGTACCGAATTGCTCTCACTCCCAGGTGCAATAATTCTGTGGTCGACTACTTTTGCTATCCATACCGTAGTGTACCACTGTTGACGTACCTCTAACACCACCGGGAAAACATACCCGAGGCGAAACAGTGCAGAACTGAAAGCAAGCTTCAGTGCGAAGAGTAAAGTGGGCATTATCGTCGTTGACGGAAATTACCGCAAGTGAATGGAATAAGTTTCCAGACAACAGACAGATTACATACCGTCGACGTCTGCACTGGTGTGTATTCCTTACAGTGCAATGAAGCTACAGTACTACGTGAGACAATAAATAATAAAGTTATTCTATACCTATGTAACTAGCCACTGAAGATCATGTGACCCTCACACCGTATAGTATTCAGACGGAATTTCAATGCAGGCTTCGAAAGTTCTGTCGGAGGATTTCTGGTTCACCGCGTATGTGTGACGAATTATTAGGAGGAATATACCTTAAGCGTCATTTATTCTATAAACAGTCCTGATTCTACATACCCCTCTGAATGATGCGGTATGTGTCACTGCCTGTTTATCCGTCCTAACATCTACGGTTCTCGTTTCTTTCTACATCATCCCACTCTCACTTCATTTAAAACGTCCAATGAGGATGCGCCGTGTAATAATTTGTTCCTAAAGTAACGGTTAGGTAACTGTTTGTGTAGCACAACCACATAGCATTTCATCTTTATCTACGTCACATTTTCCCAAAGAGAATATAATCCTTGTAGACAGCAATGTAACACCATGTAGACCTATACCAACATACATTAAGCAGGAAAGAGGTTATGAGTGTTATAACAAAGGCGGTTAAGTTAAATGTTAGACCGTAGCACTGCAGAAGTCAGCAAAACAAACAACGGTGCAGAGTAGGCAACGGGGATATCCTTAAAACTACTTACGATGTAAGTAGCTGCGTTATAACCACATACAAAACGGATTTTTGTGGATGAATATGGGCTCTGTCCACCAAACCCTTCAATGTGTGCTAAATAGTTCACGACAGCTCAACGACACTCAGTTGGCGACACAGTAGAGCTACATCATCAAGATCAGCTAAGTATTGAAAGTTTCACTTACTCTCAAATTATTCTCTCCAAGTAGGCCCGGCCACTGGGATTTCGGAAGGAACCTCTGTTCCATTGCGAGAGAGCTACTCTGTCTTCTGAACTTCGTTAAATTGTGAAGGCACTCTTGAGGTTTGTCTGTGATCTACATTAGGCATCTAGAGATTTTCACCCAAACTGATAGCTGCATAAATCGTGGACGAACGAACACTTAATACTGAGACCGAGAGTATGTACAGGATCTTGATGTGTACACATTTTTTGGTAATATGTGGTCATACGTTGTTTGGTGTTTGTAAGTGCAGCAACTATCCTTGAATAAAATGAATTTTCATTCTCATTTGTGGCATTAGGGGTACAACAGGCCAACTTTCAACTATGTCCTCTTTCGTGATAGTCACGTTATCGTATAAGATGGCCGTAAGACTAAGTACTCATGATTGTTCTGTGAGATAGTTGTTACACATCGCTTACGTTTCCGTAAGTTCTAGTTCAGAAATTCAGATAAAAGTTCATACTATAAACAGAACAAGGAGAGTTTTAAAGTATTGTAAGTTCTCTCGTCAGACGGGCGGGGCTATAGACATTTGCTCACTATGTCCTTTAGAAACGATGACTGTCACTTTGTAGGAAATTAGACACTGATGGATTTTTTATCTGTGCAAAACACAGTAGCGAAGTGCTTGGTTGGATCTTCGACACCTATCGTAAAAACCCTCCGAAATTTCCCTAGAGCAGAGACTTAATATCTGATGGCTAACTCTGTGAACAGTGCGACATGTAAGTTTTAGCTGAACTGTAGAGATGTCATAATTCAGTTATGAAGCTGAAGCGGGTTCTCATAAACATACGACAAACTATGTTAATAGCTACTGCTTGACTTTCTCGAGACTGTATGACAATGAACGTAAGTCAGTTCTCAATGGTCCGCCCCCGGTAGCTAAGTGGACGCCGGCACGTTAGCTCAGCGTGTTCGGACAGAGGGTTAGCTGCCATCTGTAATAAAAAAACTGAGTTAATCGATCAACAACGAACTTAAACGGATGTCTTATGACGTCCGCCCCAAGCAGACGAACGAACAAAAAAAAAGTTGTCAGCGCGACAGAATGTCAATCCTAAGGGCCCGGGTTAGATTACCGGCTGGGTCTGTGATTTTCTCTGCTCAGGGACTGGGTGTTGTGTTGTCCTAATCATCATCATTTCATTCCCATCGACGCGCAAGTCGCCGAAGTGGCGTCAAATCGAAAGACTTGCACCCGCGAACGGTCTACTCGACGGGAGGCCCTAGCCACACGATATTATTTTTAATATTATTATTAGTTCTCAATGAGGTGATTCTTCAAAGGGAATATTCAACCATACATTGCTGTTGCTGCAGTCGCCATGTTATTAGTAATTTCGCCCACTGTTATACTATTTAAGCACTGCCCTTCTCTAAAATTAATATTTTTTTAAGAACTCATCCTAGACTAACAGGGTTTATGTTCTACTTTCTGTAAAACCACTAATTTCACCTATCCATCATTATAACTGCATTCTGGCGTTTCATTGAAGCTCCAGCTTCCTCTTAATGATGATAATGTTGCATTTCTGTACGAATGTCTCAAAATGACATTACCATACATCCAGGATTTTCCAGAGGAAAGCAGATATTTCAATAGGCGAATCTACGGAAAATAGATAATTGCATATAGTTGAAGAATCATTTGAACATTTGTTGAGATGTTTGTGGTTACGGGTACGCATGTCATGGACCACCATATATCAGATGGCATTAAAATATCTAGCGATTTCGTTATTTTCTAAACTTTTAAGGTCACTGAAGTATGTATAATGATGCATGAACCAATAATAAAATGTAAATATTGTCAAAATGACTTTCAATTCCATAAGTATAACCAAAATTAAAATTATATTTATCACAGATTAAATCCAGAATGAATTTGTTCCACACACACGTGCAAGAATTTTGCCCTGGGGCATTTCAAGGATCGGTTTACTACTTTGATAACTTTGTGCAGTGAAGTGACTTACATTCAACTGCGATTTCTTCCTTGTCAGCGAGGTGCTGTTACGTGGGAGACGCTACGACTGCTGTCATTTCAAGCCTGTTCAAAAATAATTGTTACCATCGATTAAGAATATTAGTATTCTTATAATGATATTGCAGCCATTCACCTTACAATTAGATCACTTTACTGTGTAAGAATATATGTCAAGACCAAGTGCAATAATATCGCGGCTGAATAGTAATGGTAAAGACTTCACCGATATGCACTTCGTGCATTGTTTTAGAGAAAGCAGTCGGAGAGCAACGCAACGACGCCTATGCGGAACAGCCCCCGTGGAGTGACCACGCGGCTTGAGGCGCCATGTCACAGACTGCGCGGCCCCTTCCGCCGGAGGTTCGAGTCCTCCCTCGGGCATGGATGTGGGTGTTATTCTTAGCATAAGTTAGTTTAAGTTAATTTGAGTAGTGGGTAAGTCTAGAGACCGATGACCTGAGCAGTTTAGTCCCTTAGAAATACACACATTTTTGAACATTTGCGGAACTGTTCCAGCATTGACGACAATCGCATCACCATCCTTTTGTTTCTGTACATAGGCTTCTACCGAAAAATGGAAGTGCCAATATCGAGAATGAGTTTAAGGTCTGGCATGAAACTGGGTTTAAAGTGAAATGGGGTGGAGTGTTGGGAGATCAAGAGAAAGTCGAACTGGTTTATAGTTGCGGCGCAACAGACTGTTTCTCGAGGCTGAATTAAACGAAAGGATGATGAGACTCGAGTTTACGGAAATTACAGTGCAGGTGTAGCTGTTGCCGGATTTTAGTAGCGTCTGTATCTTTATGAATTAGTACCCTATCGGAATAGAGGACAGTCTAAGAAAAATTCTTTCATAACCACAGATAATAGAATAAATTAATGAACTCAAGATGTCACAGAATACATCTCGCTTTTACAAACTGGATCGTCCATTCTCAGTCACTTCTAGATTTACGACTGTAAACTCTGCCAGCATAGGTAGTGATCACAGCCTACTCATGCATATAGGAAGGAATGAGAATGCGAAAGAATCTATGTTAAAGAAAGAAAAGTTTAATATAGTCACTATGAAATCAATTTAAAAACTTTTTGTCAGAAACTACTACAGAGAAAAGAAGAGAATTCCGATAATGATAAGGGTAATGTAGATCAGGACTGGGAGAAAATCAGACTGTATTAAAGCAGTAGCTTAAGAGGCATTCGAACTGTTTTCGAGTTGTAAAGCATGAGGGGAAAACAGAAGTGGTTCCGCAGAGAGGTTAAGAAATGTGTAAATAAACAGTTGATCCTATAAACCACTCAGAACTCAAGAGCGTTATGAAGATTACTGAAAACGAGTGAAACAAATCTCTACTGAATCACTTGATGAAGGAACACTGGATAATATTTTCTAGGGGTGCAGAAACAAATTAGATACGGTGACAGGGGAAAAAATTAGGTGA
Organism: Schistocerca piceifrons; assembly: GCF_021461385.2. NCBI lineage: Eukaryota > Metazoa > Arthropoda > Insecta > Orthoptera > Acrididae > Schistocerca > Schistocerca piceifrons. The sequence continues at coordinate 443,600,995 of NC_060140.1, read as the reverse complement.
AATTTTCGAAGTGAACGTCATATTTGAGGCGCCATGGATTCGTATCTGACAGTTGTTGAAGGTAAAAACAAAAAAAAAAAAACAAACGAAATGATACCCGAAACCCGTATACAAATAAGGTATGTTGTAACTTGGGCAGTTCATACTTTATTAGGTTTACAGACCGTGGGTTTCATTTGGTTGATTAATATGTGAAGATTCCCGTAATGTTTTTCATTTTGTTAATCATAGCCATTTTAGTGTTTAGGTTTGCAAGGTAGATCTCTTGGGAAAAAAAATATTTGAATTAATTGACCTACTGCTATCTGCCTTTTTTGCCACATCATACCTGGAGAGGTAACTATCAAGATGCAACTAGAGGTCGATCTGGGATGAACGAATGTAGTTAGTAAGACTAATGTCGCTATTATAGTAATGAAGGTTCACATGAAATGGTTTATAGGATAAAAACGACAGCTGATAGTATGGAAACCTGGGAGTACATGCGTTATTAGACACAAACATCCAAAGAGGGTATTGTTCATTTTTACGTAGAACAAACGGTCAGAAAGGACGCAGTTAAGCAATTGATTGGAACCGTGACGTGCCTGCTACGGACTTAGGCGCATCCGATATTTAGATAAAGAAGACTAAGGGTTGATGCTTTTTATATGCTTGGTACAGAATGTGAGCGACATGAAGAATTCGACAGTCTGCAGGAAATTTGAACAGAATATGTACCGACCGGAACACAGTGGCAGAGTTTAAGGTGTTTCTGGGAGCATCTGAATTAAAGAACTTTGCTGAATACTAAGTTTCTTGATTCGTAAGAAAGTTTTCTATAGAAGGTAGTTAGGTTTTGGGAACAGAAGAATTTTTTTATGATTTCTGTATCTCAGGTTAATAACCAGTATTTGACGCTGTTGTACATGTTATCAAGTATTTCTGGAAACGAGAGAAGACGCTATAAGATGATAGTACTTCATGGAATCACGAGTACGGGCAGTGTTGTATTACATTGCAATAGTGATTGTGAGTGGTGTGTTAAAATATATTCGTTTGGAGAGTAATTATTAAACAAAGAGAGTGAGATGGAAAGAAAAACAAATTTGGAGAATTTGCGAGCATATGACGCTTTGGTGTCAATGTTGGGAGTGAAGATTTTTCACAATTAGGAGGCGAAGAAATTGGCATTGAGTTTTCTGGATTAGGTTGGTTTGAAGTACTGAATGGTTCTTACGCCAAGGGAAGTTATAAAAAGTATTTTAACAGATTTAGAATACAAAATCCGGTATAGTGGCTTACCGTGTACGTTATTATTTCCGACTTTTAGGAACATATAGAACCCGTATGCTTGCAGATATGCCATTTAAATAAGAGAATTGAATTATTTAATTGATATTTTATAATAAAGAACGTAAATACAATGCAGTACTTAATTTGGCGGACTGTGCTTAAAAACAGACTATTAGCAGAAGTGAAAGGTTGATATCAAACTTCCCCTCAAATTATGGCATCAAGTTTTATTAGAAATACACGACATTGATCACTTGGTGCTGAATTTGAAGTTGGTGATGGTGATGGTGATGGTGATGGTGATGATTGGTTTGAGGGGGCGCTCAACTGCGCGGTCATTTGCGCCTGTACAAAGTCCAGATTTTTTCACAACCCAATGTAGCAACTGTCACGAATGATGCGGATGATGAAATGATGAAGACAACACACTCAGTCCCGTGGCAGAGAGAACCCCAACCCGGCTGGGAATCGAATTGGGGACCACGTGATCCGGAGGTAGCAGCGGTAGCTACAACACCACGAAATGCAGACCTGAATTTGAAGTGAAACCATTTCTTCGCCTTCTTATCAGTAGTAAGCTATCATCCATTTATTTCATCTGTCATTTTAATAACGTATCACATTAATGTAAGAATAACATTCTTCAGCTGAAGCACTTTTTATATCTTTCGATGCCATTAGAGGTCGGCTATGTACTACATCGGCCATACAGTCGAGTATTTTAGGAGAGGCCTATTCCTACACTGATGAGCCAAAACATTGTAACGACCTGCTTAAAAAGCTTGTTTGTCCGATTCTTCGTATCAGAGATTCGACACTTTGTTGATAGATTTGTGGACGTATGTGGCATTAGATGCCTACGCACAGGTCATGTAATTTTTTCGTAAACAGACCGCTGATTTTCGTATTTGGTGATGGTGTTAGATACCGACACAGGTGGGTTCGATAGGACTGTCAGGCGAATTTGGTCATCGAAACATTAAAATGAGTTCACTATAACGCTCCTCATACCACTGAAGCATGGTTCTTACTCTGAGCCATGGTTAGTTATACTGCAGAAAGATGACATCGCTGTCGGGAAGACATCAAGCATGACGGGATGCAGGTGGTTTGCAACTGTCAGCTTGTCTTCAATTACTACCACAGGCCCCTTGCAATCGCAGGAGAGTGTCTCCCATAGCACAATACTCTTCCCACTAGCCTGGGTCCGTCGCGCGCTGCACGTTTCGAGCCACCGTTCACCTGGATGATGGCCTGTGTGCAGACGACCTTCGACGTAGTGTAGCAGAAATGCGATTGACACGAAGGGCCGACAGATTTCCACTGATCGACGGTCGAATCCCGGTGGTCTCATGCCAACCAAAAACGTAACTGAGTTCAACATGTGAACACATGGAAGTGGTCTGCTGCAGAACCCCTACAGACTTGCGCGTGCACCAGCATTGTGCTCTTTCGGCAGAGTTGCCACAGATCACCATCTTTGCTACTTTACACAGCATACAAGCCTCCAGACACGACGTTCTGTGAAGAGTAGTGGAAGACTTACCGTTTAGTTCCTAGTGGCAGTTTTACTGTCCTATCTCTATCCGTAGATGCTCACGACAGTAGCATGTGAACATTCCAACAGCCTCTAGTTTTAGAGATGCTTGTTCATAGGCTCTGCATAATAATAATCTCACTTTTGTCAAAGTTGCTTATCTCTATGGATTTCTCCATTGGCAGCCCATATCTTCGTTACATGCTTTTGTTACAGCGTTACTTGTCCCGCAAAGCCACCAAGCAATGTCAAACGTCACAGTGGGCAGTGGTCGTAATGTTTTAGTTCATCAGTGTAAATGGAATAGCCTTAAATAATAGTGACTCTGCGTGCAAAGCAGAGAGGGCCCGAGTAGAGATACGACTTACTCAAGCATGCTATATCATGAATATACTCAATGTATAGGAATTACTCTTGTTTCCAAAATGGACTTTGATATGTATTACTTTGTAGATGTTAGTTTGTAATATAATTGCTGTGTGAGGATCAGAGAAACGTGACTCCATTTTCGTCACTTTACAGGAGAGACGAAAATCAGTATTTCAAGATGTAAATTTAAAATTTCAGCGACACAACATGAACTTAATTGAAAAATTTTTACATAACTCAAGAATACCCTTAAACGCTGTCAGATGGTTATATATCTTTAAAAATTGTCCTTACAGGTTTACTGTTATTAACTGTTCAATATATTGCTACAGAGGTACACCATTATGATTCTGAGGCTTTACACTTTGGAAATACGCATTTGGTTTGCCAAAATGTAATAAAAAGTTAATTTACTTATTACAAACGGATCAGTAACAAAAATAAAAGTATGATAGTGAATTTTTGTACCAACATTACCAATGATAGTTCACCGTAAAGCTAACTTCATCACAACCATTGCCACCACAGTGTGAACGTCTAGCTTTCTCTTTTTGAAGATTACAGTAAACTGCGTGTTTCTGTCCCTTGATAACGGCGGTGCAGCAGAGATCCAGGAGATCTTCTACCTTCTCATCCTGAACTTTCAGTGCTTTCGAATTGCTGATGATAGAAGTGTTTGAAAAAGGGTGTAATTAACATAACTTTTGCGATATTGAAGTTGCGTCACTGTAATCCATTCTACTTGATTCCCTTCGGTGTCAGTTTAGCATTTGTCTTCTGCACAGTACCAAGACCAGGAAGTCCTTCCAGTCCATTTCAGCGTCTTGATGCAGTCTTTGTCTTGTGGCCGTCTGAACAATAATATACCACGCTCAATGACCACAGATACTAAGTTTTTACAACCTTTTCTATACGGGCATGGACAGACAAACACTCCATTAAAGAGTGCCAGGCTCAAAGATGCATTCATGTATCGTTGAAACTTTGTACAACATGAAGAAAGATGGTGCTCATGCTGATGTTTCACTTCTGTCCTCCGTAAGTGTCGCAGAAGAAAAAAATTGGATGGCCATCTGCAATCTTCTAGTTCTTTAAATATACATGATGCTGCTTCCCTTGATACGCGTTTAGCCATACTTTCAAGCCACATGCACTTTTTGGCTATTCTGGTAACAGTATTGTATAGTGTGAGGTTGAATATAGCCATTCTTCTTTTGTCAAAAATGGATTTCGCTGCTAAGTGTAGACAGAACCTTACAGTTTGTAGGTCACATTCCAGTAGACAACACTCTTCTGCTTGGGCCCGCTGTTTCATTTCATTTTTTTTTTTTTAGTTTTCTAGCTGTCTCTTTCCTAATTATGTGTTCTGAGAACTGGTCTTTCTCTGCCTATTGATTTTCTTCAGAGGGATTTTGAAAGCAATGGCAGTGGTCACATAAACCTTTTCTCGGTACATGAAAGCCTACGTTAAGCTCTGATTGATTACTTCTTTGCAGAGCCAATATTTTTCAGCAGCAGCCTGTTTCTCTTTGCAACGTTTCTTATATAGTTCATGCATTATTTGTATAATCAGATTTCCTGGTAAGAGCTGCCACTCAGTGCTCTGTAGACAGTAATGCGATGGCATAGTAGGTGATAACTTAGTATGGTTCCTTACTCTCCTCCTTGCCTCGTTGGATCTCCTTATGCCTGGACGATTAAGACCTCTCTTGTCAGCAGTCAGAATCATGTTACTGCTATCTCATTTCTTCTGGGTGTATCGCATGAATTTTTCCGATACATTAAAAGTGCTAAGGAAAACCCCTTGACACACTTGAACTTCATAACCATGTTTCTGGAGAAAGTACTACTTTGTCATATTTTTCCGGGAGTGCGCACCTGCACAACGTGACCTTGCTTTATGTAGCTCCTTAACTACTGGAGCTGAATACTGTCGTTGCTCTTCTGTATCTTTCATAATCCAGAATCCTTGCAACATCCCTCTCGCTTCAGTCTCGCTGATATTCTCCTACGCTTCCTCGGACATTTGGAGCAATTCTTGTACATAAACGTTCTAGCTGGCACTTCTTTGTTACCGGTTGATGTGTATAAATATTGATTGCCTATTCATTTTTCTTATGTTTGTTCTCCACTTCTGTGTTCTTACTTATTTTCTCGTTTTGTTTTCCTTTCCAACTTCATTCTTTTGTCACATTCCCCACGTTCTTTGTCACTGGATTTACTTCTTCCTGTTTCATGTTCATTAACATCACAAAACCTTTGCCTAGATAGATTGAAGAATCTGGACTGAATAGTTGGTTTCTCGGTGAATGGGGATCGACGTGGTTTATCCCTTTTGTGCCATTGCCTGGAAATGAGAATGTTACATTATTGACGTTAGTACCTTACGTAGGATTGTATGCCACATTAATCAACTATGATTCTTACAAAGTGCTGTCGCGTCCAGGCACAGGTCCCGGGTACCAATATAGGGTTGGTCGAGCCTGCGTGGCTTCAATCGGGACGTTGACGACAATTATGGGTTTGTGGTTCCCTTTAACTAGAGGGAGGTGAGAGGGAGTAGAATCTCCTGGACTGTCTAAGGGCGTGTCGGAGGTGTAGACAATACTTGCTATAGGTAGTGGGTACAATGGGGAATTGGCAGCACTGAAAATCAGTAAGGTGAGATTTCTCCTTTAACGTAATTTATTAAACTAATATCACAAAGAACATGTGAGGAGTCAGACCCTTCCCCTTACTCTGTACACTTCTATATATTCAGCCAGAATCTCCACTTTACTCTTCGTTTAAATAAAGGACCCTTGTCCTATCCACAGGAGACAAGCACCAGCCAGTCGCTTGTTCCTTCTATTGCTGAAACTAGCTGTAGAGGCTACTTGAGACAGAGACAAACTGTCCCTGTTCAAAACTATTCCACGGTAAAACTTCTACTTAACTGACAGTTGTAGTTGATTCCATCAGAGCATCACCGTCTTCTCGTAGTTGCAGTTACTATAAACTCGTCAGTAGCGGATGCTACCTTCTCGATGCTACCGGGCCTTGGGCGCTGCTTGTGCCCTCTTCGACTTCTGCGACGACTCTGCTTCTTGCTGCTCGTGGATGCCCTTAAATACCCATTGTGAAGGTCTGCCCTGCTCTGAGGCAGCCCTCGCATCCGCTTTCCCTTATTTTTCGGTCTTCCAGGACATTTCGTCGCTGTAGACCTACATTGGTTTCGATATGTCGGGCAGAGTCCCGGACGGAAAGTTCCTTCTCACCCTTCAAGGTCCGAGAGACGCGATGTTCGTATCCTCGAGGTGTTTACTAGCTCAGGCTATTTGTACTGTGTGACACTTTCCCTTCCGCGTCTGCGGTACTGCGTGGCGTCCGCGTAATAAATATGGCTGAACCTTTACATTATGAATAGCTATGTCATTTTGTTAATTAAATCCTCTGGGGGACCTGACAGCGCCTTTGAATCATAAAACGTTTTAAATGCAATAATCTTGGCAAAATATACCAGTTCACGCAAAGACAAAAAATCTAGTCCCAGGTCTACTGAAATGCAAATGCGTAACTATTTTAGTAACATCTCGATTAGAGGAAGAAATAAATCAGCAGGCAATCCAGTTCCACTAAGGAACAACGTATATAAAATCCTGCTAAAATGATAATCTTAGTGTACTTAGTTTTTCATTTTTTTGTTACATTGCTTTAACTACACGTTCAAATAATTCGAGACTGAGAAATTAATATTAGAAATGTTAAACAAGGCTCATAGTGGAAACAGATTATCATTTTACTTACTTACATTTTCTGAAAACTGTTGGATTTTCCCCTTTTCCTCGACCACAGAGATGATGATGAATTGAGTTATTTTCGGGTATGTAATTATGTGATGAATCCGAACCAAGCACTTTGAATTCATTACACTCTTCCTCACTTAATGCTGGCAGTCGTTCTATAGAGAAACTATTTTTTATTATAGACGAGGTTTCATAATTAATTTGTTCTGTTTCTGTAATCTTTAAAATAGGAATGAAAGGTTTCTTGAAACGTGTCGCTGTTAAAGCAATTTTGAAGCTACAAGTAAGGATATTGGTGTTTCGTTTCTCAGCCAGAAATAAAAAATTTGTGTTTCAGTATTGTTGGTTAATTTAGTCGTTAAGAGGGTAAAGGTGAAATAGGTGATGAAAATTTTTAAGAAAAATTCTTCATTATATTTAAGTTTTAAAGAGAGATATAAAGATATGTGTGTTAGAGCATGAAGCTTCTATGGAAACACGACAACAACAAAAACTATGGACTCCAGATAACAGAATCACTTTTCCGTCAGAAATACGTTTCGTAAAGACGATGCTTCTATTACCTTGTTTAGTGAGAAAAATTGCAATTTATGAAGAACATAAATATATGATCACAGAAAAACAACAAAAAGAAACATCTGTACAGACTATACAATCGTCGCAGACGAAGCAGCGGGCGCTAAGTTAGTGTGTCAATAAATTCCTTCCGAACACAGTCGGGAGAATCACACCTCAGACCGGTGTGGAAAATGGACTACACATCCCAATGGAATGAATTTTTTATCATTTAATGTCCCTTACGTGATAGACATCTCAACAAAGCTTGCTCAGTATCGGGCTGGTGGTTCACGGTGTGACACTTTCAACTTCCATTACAGCAGTTTGGGCGTCTGTCAACAAGTGAGTGCGCCGCGGCGTTCCCCGCATGTGGACAGTTCATTCGGCCACCAGCAGGCGGGATGTAATCGCCTGCGCCTCGGCCGGGCTGCCGCCCCCGCAAACGCGGCAGGCCGCAGTGTTTGACGAGCGCGGCTCGCGGGTTAACTCCGGCCGGCCGCTAATTGCCTGCTCGGCGGCGTGCCGGAGCACGACGCCGCCCCTAATGGACAACGGCCGGCCTAATAGACGCTGTGTTAAACGGTCCGCGGCCTCGTGTGATTGCGGCCGCCTAGCGCCACATGCCTATAACCTAGCAACCGCGCGCCGCGCCGCGCCGGGGCACGGCTAGCATTCTGCGCGCTCGCTTGAAGCCGCGCGCTCGCGCGTGAAATGGCACTGCTCCGGAATCCCACTGTGGCCACTCGCGCCTGCGGAATGTGGCCGGTGGAAGCGGCGGCCGCCCACGCGCTGGACTCTGGTGACGGCTTCTAGGAACCGCTGCAGCTCTCCGGAAAAACCCATTAACGTGATCTTCCGACTTCGACATGTTTCAACAAAATGCAAATGGCGCTACCAGTGATACGCTGCCGAAACAAATAAGACCATCAAGGAAAAGGTCATTTTCTTAACACGTGAGTTGACAGATACTCCATAATTTGGAAAAAAATTGAATAACAAATCCGTGAGAGGTGGCATGAGCCCCCTCTCATATTTCTATCTTACACCGAGTAATTCGATTTTCCTCTCTAACTGCATTCGGTGAAAAGTTGCTATTCCGTCATTCAAAATGGTTCAAATGGCTCTGAGCACTATGGGACTTAACATCTTAGGTCATCAGTCCCCTAGAACTTAGAACTACTTAAACCTAACTAACCTAAGCACATCACACATATCCATGCCCGAGGCAGGATTCGAACCTGCGACCGTAGCAGTCACGCGGTTCCGGACTGCAGCGCCTAGAACCGCACGGCCACCGCAGCCGGACGCTATTCCTTCACACGTGGACTTCCCCACGCAGCGTCTCTGGTCACCCGGGTAGTCCAGGTCCAGTGACAGGCGGGTACTACTGACCTTGAAAGGGTTAAGCCGATGGGTGTGAGGGAGTAGATGCTTTCCAGATGCCGACATTGTCATAAGAGCGGGGGCGACACGCCCACAGGGGCTTGACGGAGCGGCTGGGCTAGAGATTCCGTTACTTCGCAGAAACTTTGTGAAAAGACCTTCAGGCAGGCTACCAGCGAGGTGTGGGAATGACTTGCTCCCAGGCAGTCTTGGAGAACAAATTCCGTGTTTTCTGCAAAATCATAACTGTGATTGGCTTGCTCAGGGTATAGCTCCGTGACATAGCAAACTCAGCTCAGAAATTTTCGCCAAGTATCTCCATCGGTGGAATAGTAATGCGTCGGGAATAGAGTGGAATTTTCCATCGGTTTTCGAGTCGCTGATTGGAACGTTTAGTCACACCCACTGTCGTGGGTGCGGGAATGTTCTATGTTCGGCTTGTACGGGTGCTCTTGAGATGGGCTGTCGCCTTTCGGTCGGAGTAGGTTACAAGACTGAGCTCTCGCTGCTCCATTGGCTGTTTAATATACTTTCATTTAATTTTAACTGTTTGACGAAGTTGCTGAAGTTTCGACTTCAACATAACTTTCCGAGTACAGTAGGCAATTGAGCGTTCTGCGTACAAGCGGCCTATGCTGTCCGCCATGAGCAATTTTGGCTAAAGTTGACTGTACCCGAGTTACTGTGTGACTTCGCTTTTAAAATCACTCACTGTACCGTCAGTGACTGTGTGGCGAGTCTTCTTCGTATCCGCATTTGTATTGATGGGAAGTCCTTAGTCTGGAACAACCGGACCAGGATAATTTGTTTCGAGCTATACTCGTGACATTATCATCACCACGACTGGACGTCGAAGCAATCAGCCATCGCTTCCGGTATGCCAGATCGTGTCCTTGCAGTCAAGAAGACAGCTTAGTAATGTATGTCCACAGCACCGGCAGATTAGGGAATTTTGCTCTGTGATAATCAGAGCTCAGCAGAGCGCGCCTGTTCCTGTCTTTTCTTAATTGGTTCTGTCTTGGGTGTTCATTGTCTAAGTGCTCACTATGGTAACAGCAATTAATGTTGGGTTGGCTGGGTGTTTCTCTTAAGATTTGAGTTGCATGGAATTGGCGCCACATACTACTTGGTCATAAAGGTCACAAGGTAGTTTACGGACATCTTCACCTTCACAGCATTTGAGTATCCAGTTTGACGTATTGTAAATGTTTCATGTGTTTTGTTTACTATTTCGAGTTTCGTCATAATAAATCAAATTGTTATTTTGGACAGAACTTTCATGCTGTAGATCGGTAGAGCAACCTTTTCATTTCTCACCACGGTTATGAAACTAATTTATCAAATTAATTTCTATCAAATTAAATCATTGCAGGTGCCACACTCTTCTTACTCCACTTGCAGGGTCGATTACAGTCAGTTCGCATTTCTTCTTAAACCATGTGCAACAGCAAAATTCGGAATTAGAAAAGGGGGGCTTAGAGCATCATTTCTATATGAAGATTCTAGAAGAATTTAGTGTTAAATACACTGCCAGCCCCGGCACCTCGCATCCGTACAAAATGAAACATACATGTCACAATAAAGGGTGTCCATATATTCGCATTCATATACAGAGTATCTCCCTTTGGGGACAACGTGGGCCTATATTCTCACATGCAAACGATTGTAAAGCTGTCGAATGGCCTTCCACGATTCGTTGTCCCAATCCTTGCATCTTTTGTTATAATTCCTCAATGGTTCTTGCACTCTTTGCAGAACGAGTAAGTTTCCGCTTAATCAAGTCCCACACCTGTTACACTGGCGAGAGATTCGGTGACTTTGCTCGCCAGGGCAATTGTGCGACCCCACGTTAAGTCACAGGAGCCGTATGTGAACGTTCATTGTATTTCTGAGAGAGCACATCACCTTCCTATAAAATAAACCGCGGACACTAGTTACTTTACTCTGCGGAAACACAAAATTTGAACACGAGTTCAGGTAATGGTCCCCACACCAATAAGCATGGGGTTGGGACCTGTGTCATGTGGACGAATGCACTCTGGAATAGGCAGCTCACCAGGTCTGCGCCATATGCCGGTACTTACATCAGTCGCGTGGTATACATGACCTAAACTCTTCACTGACAACGAACGTCGTTCCTCTTCCACTCTGCTCTCCCAGGACACCAGATAGTAATTCTTGATTGTGTGGCAGTGTAGCCTCGTCAAATGCAAACGTTATCTTCATCCTGCAGCAAGCAAACGATTTAAGATGTTTGTTGAGGAGAAAAAAGGTTAGACATTTGCCCCGGAATTCGTCCCTGGATAATGCTCGGTCGGTAGACGCTGTTGGCACAAAACGTGTGCCAATACTACGCGTACGTTAATTTCCTGATCTATTGGTGTGGGAATGTGCGACACCTCACTGGTCACAGCAATGTGACGAACATTTGCAGCTTACCCCAGGTCCACAATGCGAGACCTTCTACATGGCTGAAGCAGTTCTACAGGAGTATGTCCTTATCGATGAAGCATGGTTGTATCCTGGAGTGAATTCGGAAACACTGTCCAGCTGTAATCTCAGTACTGTTACTGTATTTGCATTTCATCATAACCGCATGAAGTAGATAGGGTTAACGCCTTCTGCGATCAGAGTAATAACGAAACATTGCGCAACGGATTTATCATTCAGCTCTCACATTCAAATGTGTTTCTTTGCCAGATGTTGACGTTATGTCTCGTGTAAGAACGGATAATCATCTAACAACTTGTCTCTACATTTGAGATCGGAAAGATAGACTCCTATCGAGGCAGTAATATATCGCTCTTCGGTATCGCTGTTGTATCCCACGACTGTCGTACCAACGTCAAATCGATAAATTGAGGAGGCACGCACCAACGCCACTTATATTCTAAGTGGCCTCACGGGACTAGAGCCAGAACAACATTATCCCTTGAGATATCTTTGAACGTTGTTTCCATGACGGACTGGTCGTAGTCATTGCAATGAATTTCTTAAATGAATGCTGACTTAAAAATGTAGCACAAAATTCTAGGTGTACTGCAGTGCGACATCTTCAGATACCGTGACGAAGTACACTTTACTTAAGTGGAAATACTAGAAAATCTCTAGAGGTAAGAAATGTAAAAGAGGAAAAACAACTACAAACAAGGATCAGAGGAGAAACATTTATTTTAGAACCGACACGTAGAACAGAAAGCATTTTCGAATCCAAGTCACAGCAAACTTCTTTGTTGGCACTTCGTGTTTAAATTTCTAATTAAAAAGATTTATTTAGCGCAGATCTCAGAGTTATTCCGTCGGCAGTCGCTTTCAGGAGAAAGCATTAATTACGTTAATTAAAAGCAAGGGATTGAGAGGATTTGCGTTAAAGAGCATCGTGTGTTGCGGAGCTAACTACTGAGAGTAGATGATAGCTGAAGGAGCATCTAGGCAAATGCCAGGCCGTAAAGATGCATTGACAACGAATGATTGTCCTTGTCTAGTCCTATATTATGCGCGATACAACCTAGATTATTGTGTCTCGACGAATGTTACCATAACTTTAGAACTGAGGAAATAGTATCCTACTATACATTCGGTTTCAGGCTAGAGTCCTCTTTATTATCAAAACTCAGCTCGACGTCGATCAAAAATGATCATTTTTCTTTATTTTCTTAATTTTGTCGCTCGTTATTCCGTTCTTTACTCAAATCCCTGATACGAATTTCAGAATGGTCTCTGCAAAAGGTTCACCGATGGTTTCCTCGCTAATTATTAATTTCCGTTTATTTAATCATATTTATCACGTAGTACTCGGAGGTAGTCTTCATGCTTCTATAACCACAAAAAGGGTAGTAGCTATCTAAGATTCGATCAGTACATTATTTTTCATTTATTACTAGTATAGGTAACAGTGAACTTTGAAGTAATATTTACCGTAACCAAGGCACATATGACGTATGCATAAGGCAAATAAGAGAAGAAAACTCTTTGTCACATAGTATTACTGTTGCCTGAGGAACTTTGGTTCAAATCCCGTCACTGACTCATTCTCTTTCTAATACGATGCTATGGCAGGAAATGACGTTAATAGTAAGATAGTTTTCACCCTAAAGACACACGAACACAGTCGATTAATTCTGTAAAAGGGGTAACAATAACTCGTAATGTGCATAGCCAATAATAGCAGCGAGTGTTATAGTAATATCCAGTGTGTTTCCAAAAATTAATATTAGCCAGAGAGCTATAAGTGTAAAGAGAGATGTAGCAAAGTGGGACAGATAAATCTGCAACAGTTCCAGTTTATTTAGTATAGTTATTCACTGGATAGTTTTCCAGATACTGATAGTAACGGTATATTTAGATTATACAGAAACACTTCATTTAAAGAAATTTTTAGAACTGTAACCTCATGTAAATCATGTGCTCTTCAAAATTCAATGCAGCTAATAATAATTTGTTAAAAACTCTATTCTTCTACTTCACATAACCGTTTCATGTTTCGCAAAAATTTGATGTAATAAAAGTTAATCATATACAGAGTTTCCTTTTTCCAGTATATTCGAACCTTAAAATGCAATTCTTTCTAAATCGCAGTGCTCCAATTTTGGATCCATTAATTTCCTGTTTCCAAAAATCTGTAACTTTTCTTAAGCAATTCTAGTTTATGAAATATCCTAATAAGAAACTGTAACACTCGAGAAACATTTTGGTGGGCTCTGAAATGTTAAGTGCACATTTAAACTTTCAAATCACAAAGTAATATTTATCATTTTACAATTTTTTGTCATACTCCCCGTAATGAATCAAGAGAACTCCACTAACTAATTTACTACTGCGTTATTTACTTTTTCAGCGTTTTGTTGTATCTAAAATGTATCTGGGATCACATACAGCCTCGGATCACAGTTTAATGACGTTGAAAAGTAGACTACATTTTGAGAGAACCATCTTTAAAAATCAGTGTCGATGGAAGTGGGACACTGAAATTCAAAGCAATGATGAGGTGCGTTTGAAAAATGGTTCAAATGGCTCTGAGCACTATGGGACTCAACATCTTAGGTCATAAGTCCCCTAGAACTGAAAACTACTTAAACCTAACTAACCTAAGGACATCACACACACCCATGCCCGAGGCAGGATTCGAACCTGCGACCGTAGCAGTCCCGCGGTTCCGGACTGCAGCGCCAGAACCGCTAGACCACCGCGGCCGGCAGGTGCGTTTGAAGTTTGATAAATATGTGGATACTGCGATAAGGAATAGCGCAGCAGGCAGTTTAGTTGAAGAGGAGTGAACATCTCTAAAAAGAGTAATTACAGATGTTGGACAGACAAACATAAGTACAAAAAATAAAGTTACTAAGAAACCTTCGGTAAGAGGAGAAATATTTCAGCTGATAGACGAAAGAAAGTAGAAACATGTTTTCTAAAAGACAGGAATAAATCACTTACGGATTAAATAAATAGGAAGTGCATGCAAAAAGTGAGAAAATCGAAACGGAAATGATCTTCGAACGACTGACTACGCGTACAGAACGGTCAAAACGACCTTCGATGAAATTAATAGCAAGTGCGGAAACATTAAGAACACAATGGGAATCTCACTATTAGACGCAGAATAGAAAGCGGATAGATGGAAAGAGAATATTGAAAGCCCCTATATGGGGTAAAAATTGTCTGATGGCACGATGTAAGAACTAGAGTCGATAAGAAAGAGATAAGCGATCCAGTATTAGAATCTGAAAGAGATTTGGAGGATATGAGACGAAATAAGCTAATGAGATATTCTATTGGAATTTGTAAAACCGCAGGGAGAAGTGGCAAACAAACGACTGTTCAAGTTGATGAGACTAGCGAGGTGCCATTTGACTTTCTTAAAAATATCATCTACACAATTAGGAAGACAGCAAGGGCAGATATGGAGGAGCACTATCGCACAGTCAGCTTAACAGCTAGGGCATCTAAGTTTCTGTCAAGAATAATATGCAGATGAATGGAAAGTAAAACTAAGAATGTGTGGAACGATTATGCTTGGCTTTAGAAAAAATACACACACCTAAGAAACATCCCTGGCGCTACGCCTCATATTAGAAGTAAGATCGAAGAAAAATGAAGTCACAATCATAGGATTTTTCTATCTAGAAAAAGCAACAGACAATAAAAAATGGACCAAGATGTTTGAAACTTTGAGAATAGGAGTAATCTATTAGGAAAGACGTGCAAAATACTACACATACTACATATATGTCGAGGAAGTAAACTTAAATGAAAGGTTCAAATTAGGGATTAAAATTTAGGGTTAGAGGATATCAATGATAGGATTCGCTGGTGACATGGTTGTCCTCAGTGAAACTGAAGGAGAGTAATGGAAATTTTAAGTGTGATCAAAAGTGTAATGAGTACAAATTGTGGGTTTTGAGTAAAAAAAAGGAACAGGGAAGTAATGAGCAGTAACATGAACGAGAACAGCAAGAAGCGTAACATCATAACTGCTGTTCTAGAAATAGACGAATTTCCTGAATTCTGCTACCTTTATGGCAAAATAACCTTTGTCGGACGAAGCAAGGAAGATGTTGAAAGCCGTCAGTCACAGCCAAAGAACCATTCTGTGCTAAAAACACGTTCACTGCTACCAAACATATGCGTTAATTATAGGAACAAATTTATGAAAATGTATATTTGTAGCACACTGTTGTATGATAGTGCAACATGGACTGTCGAAACCGGAACAGAAGCATTTGGGACGTGGTCCTGCAGAAGAATGTTGAAAATTAGGTGAACTGATAAGATTGGAATTGATGAGCTTTTCTGCATTATGGGCGAAGAAAGGAATATATGGAAAAAACTGACATGGAGAATGGACAGGATAATAGAAAACGTGTCAAGAGATCAGAGAATAACATCGGTGGCCCTAGACTGAGGCTAGACTGGAATACATCAAACGAGTGATTGAGATTGTATGGTGTAACTGTTAACCTAAGAGGATGACGTAGGTTCAAGTGAGGAATTCGTGACGGACCGCATCAAACCAATTAGAAAACGGATGATAAAAAAGAATTGTCAACTTTATACCATGCGCTCCTAAACATACGCGTTGTACACAAGGGCACAGACGGACTGTGGTTAGAACTCAGCTAGCATAATTAGTACACTTCTAATGATTCGTGGGTAAGCATTCAATCACTGAACATCCCCTCTAAATGTTGTCTATTTGCTACTTTTTGCCACTTGTGAATTTACCGAAATCACTCATACAGTAAGTAGCTTCTTTATTGCTATCCACTAAGCCTACCGGGAACTTCGTTAACAGACGTTGAAACTGTTCGCACTTAACAGCAGTCAGAAGCTTCCTAATCCTCCAAGAGGATTTTTTGTTTTTGTTTTAGATTTTTGTCTTTAATTGCTGTTCGAAATTGATGTACGGTCCTTGACGTTTAGATCCTGTAAGTACGAAAAAAAAACTGTGGGAGACATATTAGTGATTAACGTCATATTTAAATTAGGCATCACGTGCTAAATGAAGTAAAGGGATTATGGTATTTTAAAAGATTAAATAATGCATGACAAACTAAGCTAAGAGGATAGAAGAACCAGAGTAATGCAGCAAACAGTATATTCGTCGCTAAAAGAGGCTACTATTGTCAAAGATAGGCATTAGTTTAGGGAAGATCTTCGATGTGGCTGAAAATTCTTACTTATTCAAATACTGGTTTACATAGGAGTTATTTTCATAGGTGTTATTCCCAGAGATACGCAGGATGTGCAAAATCTCTTATGTTCTAAATAGATGGACTCTGTAATTTACAGGAACAGATTCAAACGAGTAAACACTGTTCCCGCGTCATATGTTTTCTAGAAGCCACTATGCATATCTTACGTAGACACCACAGCTTCGCAAGGCCGGATCGGAAAGTAACGAATGACGGGCGTTTACTGTTACAGAGACCGTCATCCTTTAGAAGGACACACCGCAAACCACTAAAGAAATGGATCTGGCCGTCTATGCGAGATATCGACTTTCGCTTAGTGCTGAGGCGCGACACCATTCCATCCGTCAAGTCTCTTGTTCGCTGCAAGGTACTGGTGCATGTAGCGGAGTGGAGAAACGAACATAAAATAGAAGTGGAGCCAGGAAGGCACTGCTAAAATCTTGGTGAGTACTTTGTCGTCACTTTGTATCGAGTATGTGCGAATGTTGCACAGAAAATGGCATGCACAGACAACGCAGCAGCGGGTCAGCTATGTTATTTAATCCTACACGTTATACTTTCAAAAGAAGTTAATTCGTTTCGAATATTCCCTGTCTACCTTTAGAAATACTCCACTATTTACTGAACTGACGCCTCTCTCGTTCGTAAGGTTAGTAATGACTCCAAAGAAAAAGAAAAAATGTATAGATATTTCTCTGTAGAATGGTAGAATAAGACGTGCAACAGTGAAGTCATGACTTCATGATTACCTCTAACTCAAGAAACACTTCGTATTCTTTACTTGATTGAATAATTATAAGATCAATACAGTCATCAGATATGATTTCGTGCACTAATTATACACAGTTACTGTCGTGCTCTTGTAACTCCCAGTTGATCAAGACATTGAGTAGCTGATGATCTACTTAGTAATGGATCCAGATCATTCAATAGAAAGAAATTTATAGCGCTTGGTCATCCCACTTACATATAACATGAAGCAAACCGAGGATGTTAACACTCGTACAAATATTCAAACAGCTTCAAAAAGGTGCCTGAGTTGGTCTTTCTGTGGATGCTGGGACGTTCTAAAACCATCTGACAGTCGTGGCGTATTGCGGACAGTCGTTAATGGGTAAATCAAGAACTGCGACTGACTCATCTCGGAATATTTCACGATGACAAAACAGCAGACGACCCCAAGAGGAAAGTAAAACAATCGATTTTTACATGAACGAAAAAGGCTTACAAATACGTTACCGAAAGAAATTTATTTCAAATCAGAAACTACACTCAAAACTTTGTGTAACCAAACTACTAATACACTCGTCCCCTTAGAAACTGTCCCACAGAAAAATGGACATTGTGATCGTTAAATTTAATGTTAAACAGCATTTCGAATAAGCAAGAATGTGTATCATCGCCTAGGAAACACTACAGACGCAGCTGTGGAAACTATAGGTCGCGTTACATGGTTTGTATCCGTAGATGAGCGTACACGTTCAGTATATGGTATTCTCCTCAAGAGAGAACCAGCCCCTCTCGAAACATACACTCCTGGAAATTGAAATAAGAACACCGTGAATTCATTGTCCCAGGAAGGGGAAACTTTATTGACACATTCCTAGGGTCAGATACATCACATGATCACACTGACAGAACCACAGGCACATAGACACAGGCAACAGAGCATGCACAATGTCGGCACTAGTACAGTGTATATCCACCTTTCGCAGCAATGCAGGCTGCTATTCTCCCATGGAGACGATCGTAGAGATGCTGGATGTAGTCCTGTGGAACGGCTTGCCATGCCATTTCCACCTGGCGCCTCAGTTGGACCAGCGTTCGTGCTGGACGTGCAGACCGCGTGAGACGACGCTTCATGCAGTCCCGAACATGCTCAATGGGGGACAGATCCGGAGACCTTGCTGGCCAGGGTAGTTGACTTACACATTCTAGAGCACGTTGGGTGGCACGGGATACATGCGGACGTGCATTGTCCTGTTGGAACAGCAAGTTCCCTTGCCGGTCTAGGATTGGTAGAACGATGGGTTCGATGACGGTTTGGATGTACCGTGCACTATTCAGTGTACCCTCGACGATCACCAGTGGTGTACGGCCAGTGTAGGAGATCGCTCCCCACACCATGATGCCGGGTGTTGGCCCTGTGTGCCTCGGTCGTATGCAGTCCTGATTGTGGCGCTCACCTGCACGGCGCCAAACACGCATACGACCATCATTGGCACCAAGGCAGAAGCGACTCTCATCGCTGAAGACGACACGTCTCCATTCGTCCCTCCATTCACGCCTGTCGCGACACCACTGGAGGCGGGCTGCACGATGTTGGGGCGTGAGCGGAAGACGGCCTAACGGTGTGCGGGACCGTAGCCCAGCTTCATGGAGACGGTTGCGAATGGTCCTCGCCGATACCCCAGGAGCAACAGTGTCCCTAATTTGCTGGGAAGTGGCGGTGCGGTCCCCTACGGCACTGCGTAGGATCCTACGGTCTTGGCGTGCATCCGTGTGTCGCTGCGGTCCGGTCCCAGGTCGACGGGCACGTGCACCTTCCGCCAACCACTAGTGACAACATCGATGTACTGTGGAGACCTCACACCCCACGTGTTGAACAATTCGGCGTTACGTCCACCCGCCCTCCCGCATGCCCACTATACGCCCTCGCTCAAAGTCCGTCAACTGCACATACGGTTCACGTCCACGCTGTTGCGGCATGCTACCAGTGTTAAAGACTGCGATGGAGCTCCGTATGCCACGGCAAACTGGCTGACACTGACAGTGGCGGTGCACAAATGCTGCGCAGCTAGCGCCATTCGACGGCCAACACCGCGGTTCCTGGTGTGTCCGCTGTGCCGTGCGTGTGATCATTGCTTGTACAGCCCTCTCGCAGTGTCCGGAGCAAGTATGGTGGGTCTGACACACCGGTGTCAATGTGTTCTTTTTTCCATTTCCAGGAGTGTATGTTATATACTTCGTACACATACTATCATCATACCTTTCAACAGTTTAGCCCTGAGGGATCTACCAGTTGATGCGCCACTTGGGAAGTTACAGTTCTGGATAAAAGTAGATCATATTTACCAATAATCCTGAGTTGCACATTTTATTTCTGGAAATATCCATATAACGAAATGAAGAACAATATATATTATTTAACAAATGTGCAATTTCATTACTTCTGTATATAAAATAAACGATCACTAAGACATGACGTATACTTAAAGATGTACTTGTGGCTTACAGACCAACTAGTCTAGGAGTAAAGTATATCAGGGAAGCCGAACGTTCTGGGCCAACTCTGAGCTCAGCAATCATATCGACGTATTTTCCAGTATATCAAATTTTATTAATGTAAAAAGTATCATGGCTGTACGAAAAGGAAAGAAAGATTTTTGAGGTAACACAAAAGACGTGGCTTCAGGTGGGTATCCAGAAGGAGACTGACGCTCCGTACTATCTAAGGATTATTGACAGCCTGCTGAAGAAACTGCGCTGGTGTAATGGCTGGCCCTCGCCAAGATGACTAGCAGACGCTGGAGTACAGCTAGAATGTTGGAGAAAATTCTAAAAGGGTCTGGATGAACCTCGATCATTAGGAAGACTCTAGAGAGAGTCACAGGAAATCGTATTTATGGGGTAAAAACGCACGAGAATCCCGCAGAAAGGTAAATAACTGGCTAGTGCAGAAAAACGAAAGAAGTGAACAGTTAATAATGAAGAGTGGCAATCACAAGCCCTCAGACCCCTAGTTAGAAGTCATTATCATGAAGCGGACTCTGTTGGAAGTCTCTTAGAGGAGTGTCTCTGTCGTGTCTTCAAGTCACTATAGTGTTACACTTCGCTGCTGCTGCAGTAGGACGCCAAAATGTCTGTACACTTCTGACAAAAGGCAACTGAGGTTTCGGTAGTTATCCAACAGCAGTTATTATAAGATGAAGCACTGTACAGTTTGTCTCTAGTAGCAGCGTGTAACAGTTGATATATTCTCTGCGTCAAAATATAGGGTGGAAGAAGCACTGCGTCGCACTTGCCTCCTGTTGTGCGTGAGGTGTCACACTGCAGACTGATTTGATCTGAACAGGCAAATAAAAAACTCCCTGTGGCTCTAACAAAGCCAACCAACACCTTTCAAGAATATCAGGAGGTCCTTTATTATTTCTTTATTGGACACAATTTCTTCGGGAGTTAGTGGTGACAATATTTCGTCTTTTCATCTCCAACGCTTCGCATTGGAATATTTGGAGTGGTGTGGTTTTATCACCGCTAACCACACAGCTTAGTTCTCTTTACCCATCGTGTGTATGTGTTTATCAAAGTTATCATGGATGGTCATTAGTTCTACCATGAGTTTCAAGCCCAGGATTACAGAGCTGCACTTTGGCATAATTGTTTTGGATCTTAGTACAATATTCTACATGTTGCCTCGAGATACATTTTTGTAGTTTTGATTTATCCATCGCTTTAGTGATGGTCCAATAAATACTGTCGTCAAAGATGTTATGGCCTTATTATCGGTTTGTTCATTCTCATTGGTTTCCGAGTGATCTGGGAACCACTTAGTTTTTACACAGTTGAATTCCCCTAGTCTCACATGGGTTTGTGACCTTCTGTAACGATTCTGATCTCACACGGTCGTAATGAGTAGTTTCATTTTTTCTGTGTGTCATGATATAAAGAGGTAGAACTGCTATGTCGCACTTGTCTTCAAATGTAGTTAAGGTATTTCATTGTGTATTTTCCAAAAAATGTTGCTAGCACAGCGCTGGTACCCAAGCGAAAGACAGAACTCCGGAACTGGGAGTTGATGGAATAGCCTGAGATATACAATGGCATGGTTTACTCATTAGCAAAGATATACAGCTACTATAAGATATCTCTTCGAATAAGGTTTAAGTCTTGGAAGAGAAATTGTTCTTTAGTTCAGTCCTTAAGTGTTAGCACTCTGATTCATTTCCTGCAAAACAAACACAACTTCCGACTTGCTACGAAGTTGTATTTCGTACCAAACACAAATTCTCCATTTCAGAATCACTTGTGCTAAACAGGGTAGGAAACTTCCCACCTCTCACTCCGTTGAAAGTGACTTAGTGGACTTCAGTCCACACTGTTGTCAATATACTAACTGTTTGTGCTGGCACCCCTTCATCCAAACTAGCAACAGAACCTGTGCCGGGGCGCCACAGTATGGGTCTAGTTGCGCAGTCATTACTCCACTACAAACACAAAAGCAGCCTACAGCGATCATTATCTATGCGTGGTACTCGTCGTAATGGTCTTGGTCGTGCGCAATTTTGATGTTAAATTTATAGATAATCTCATTTATTCTTCTTTTCTTTTATAAGTTATTTGGTTTACTTTCAGACAGACTTCCGTGTTCATTAGACTGTTCATTCATTCAACAGGTTATGTTCCGCTTTCATTGGGGACAGCAGTGTCTTCAGCGAATCTTAGCATTGGTTTTCTTCCACAGTTAATTTTTATCCCACTGACGCACACATGTTTTATTTGAGGTATTCGTTTCTTTTTTATACAATTTGAACGGTAGGGAGATAGGGTGCTTTGTTGTTTCAGTCCTTTTTAATTTTTATTCTTATTGCTCGCTCTCGCTTCTTGTTCATCTTGTATACAACTTACTGTCGCTTTTGCTTATACCTATTTGTCGGAGAATCACTATTATCTTGTAACGTATTACGCTGTCGGTCCCTTTTTCTGAAGGCTTACCTTCATTATCAATTGAGTCAGAATAACTTCCCTTAGGCTTAGATCCTCCCTAAAACCAAATCGGTCGTCATCTTAATAATTCTGTTTTCTTTCTGTACTTGTGTACATTATCATTAATAGCAATTTCGGTGTATGAGCTTTCAAGTTGATTGTACGATACTTATCTTCTTTCCTTCGTTATTTTGTGGGTGATAGATCACCGAAAGAATGACTTGTGCGTAATCTCAAAGACATATACACTATCCTGAATGATAGTTTGATGGCTAATTTCTCCAGCGATTTCAGAAACTCTTTGTTTTGCTACGTATATTTTCTGCCTAGTTTCATGAGAAGTTTTCCAAAATTGATTCGAATTACGCCTCTGCTATTAGAGATTTAGGACTTAAACTTCCGTTGTTGATACTAGAGTGTCATTAGTGGCCCAGAAAACAGGTGTTCGCTTTCTAACCGGAGTTCTATGCAGTCGGGCTTGGAGTTTCCGCTTGTCGTCTGTTGATTATTTCGTCGTCAAGCGGTCCCGTCCAAAACACTTGCGTAGCGTTCTCTGCCTCACTTCCGGCCAACCGGGGCACAGTTTATCGCATTTCGTGGCCGAGAGAAATAAATTCCGGCAATGGTTCGCAGCTGCGGGCTCTTGAGGGCAGCCCCGAGATCGCCGTGGGAGCCTCCATAAAGCGAGGCTGCCGTTTTACGCACCGACAGCCAATGAGAGCGCCGGATAAGGGCGAGTCCACACGCAGCCGCACGCCGCTCCGGGATAACGTCAACTGTCGCCTCGGGCAGCAGCATCTAATATTAAAGCAGAAACCTCGGCCCGGGAGCTACCGTCCGAGACAGAGAAGGCCACTCCGTTCATATTGTTGTTGCAGTCTGCTGTACCAGCAATGTCCTGGCGCTCTCTGTTCGGTGCTCTCGTGAAGAAAAAAAAGCCGTTTCCAAGGTAGCGGTTTATTACGAACCGCAGTCAGTTTTTATGTTACTTTGCGTAACAAGACAAGTCGTTCTAATAGGCATTCCAATAACAGTAGAACGTATTCTGTGGATCGCAAATATTTTTTTTAAGAAAAGTGTTGTTTATCACAACAGCAAACGATAGTCGACAAATAATTCTTTGGAATAGGGTTACATACAGTTATTGAGTTACTTGCTACTATTTTATTTTCCACAATCACAGAAAACTTAACCTGTATCAGGTGCTGTATGTCCTCATCAGAACTACACTACTGGCCATTAAAATTGCTACACCACGAAGACGACGTGCTACAGACGCGAAATTTAACCGACAGGAAGGAGATTCTGTGATATGCAAATGATTAGCTTTTCAGAGCATTAACACAAGGTTGGCGCCGGTGGCGGCACCTACAACGTGCTGACATGAGGAAAGTTTCCAACCGCTTTCTCATACACAAACAGCAGTTGACCGGCGTGGCCTGGTGATGCGTTGTTGTGATGTCTCGTGTAAGGAGGAGAATTGCGTGCCATCACGTTTCAGACTTTGATAAAGGTCGGACTGTAGCCTATCGGGATTGCGGCTTATCGTATCGCGACATTGCTGCTCGTGTTGGTCGAGATCAATGACTGTTAGCAGAATAGGGAATCGGTAGGTTCAGGAGGGTAATATGGAACGCCGTGCTGGATCCCAACGGCCTCGGATCACTAGCAGTCGAGATGACAGGCATCTTATCCGCATGGCTGTAACGGATCGTGCAGCCACGTCTGGATCCCTAAGTCAACATATGAGGACCTTTGAAAGACAACAACAGTCTGCACGAACAGTTCGACGACGTTTGCAGCAGCATGGACTATCAGCTCGGAGACCATGGCTGCGGTTACCATTGACGCTGCATTACAGACAGGAGCTCCTGTGATGGTGTACTCAACGACGAACCTGGGTGCACGAACGACAAAACGTCATTTCTTCAGATGAATCTAGGTTCTGTTTACAGCATCATGATGGTCGCATCCGTGTTTGGCGACATCGCGCTGATGGCTCACTGGAAGCGTGTATTCGTCATCGCCATACTGGCGTATCACCCGGCGTGATCGTATGGGGTACCATAGGTTACACGTCTCGGTCACCTGTTGTTCACACTGACGGCACTTTCAACAGTGGACGTTACATTTCAGATGTGTTACGACCCGTGGCTCTACCCTTCATTCGATCCCTGCGAAACCCTACATTTCAGCACGACCCCATGTTGCAGGTCCTGTACGGGCCTTTCTGGATACAGAAAATATTTGACTGTTTCCCTGGCCAGCACATTCTCCAGATCTGTCGCCAGTTGAAAATGTCTGGTCAATGGTGGCTGAGCAACTGGCTCGTCACAATAGGCCAGTCACTACGCTTGATGAACTGTGGTATCGTGTTGAAGCTGCATGGGCAGCTGTACCTGTACAAGCCATCCAAGCTGTGTTTGACCCAATGCCCAGGCATATCAAGGCCATTATTACGGCCAGTGGTGGTTGTTCGGGGTACTGAGTTCCTAGGATTTATGCACCCTAATTGCGTGAAAATGTAATCACATGTCAGTTCTAGTATAATATATTTGTCCAATGAATACCCGTTTATCATCTGCATTTCTTCTTGGTGTAGCAATTTTAATGGCCAGTAGTGTATAAATGAAAGAGCATTACATACATATGCCAGTCAGCCGGCTTTCGTGTCCTTTATCTCTGCAGGTAAGTTATTCTAAGGTCATCACGAGTAAACTGATAAGAAATATATCAAAAATAGCAAACATGAGCTAAGCAAAATAGATGATCAATTGGGGTACTACATACAGCTGGTGTTAGAGACAGGAATTCTTGTGACATTCTGAATGTCGTGCGCGAGCTGATAAACAGGCAGGTGATTCGTGAAGCTGATGTCTTAGACTTCCTGGCAACAAACTGATTTTAATTTATCGAATCGGTCATTGTACAGGAAGGTATCAGTGACCGTAACATCGTGGAGCAAGTACGACAACGGGAACTACAAGGAACGTTTAAGACAGTTAGAAAACGGCTTTTGCTTAGCAAGAATGACAGCATACTAATTGCAGCGTATCTGAGTACTCAGAATCAAATATATATTGCTGAGGACGAAGAGGTGTAGGACAGATGGAAAAAATTCAAAAGCTTTATTGAGTAAGTCGTAGAAAGATCGTAAGGTACTTCAAAAAGAAGCACATACAGTCTGAACCGGAAAAAATCATTTATTTCTTGGTAACCGGTTTCAGTAAGTTTTTGACGATCCTCAGACCTCATTCGATGGTGGTAGGCGATGGCAGTGAATGGAGCGGACGTTATGACTCCACGAACGTCAGCTACCGTTCGTGGAGTCATAACGTCCGCTCCATTCACTGCCACTGCCTACCATCATGGTATGCGACCTGACGATGGTCAAAAACTGACCGAAACCAGTTACCACAAGATAAATGTTTTTTGCGGTAGGAACTGTTTGTGCTCCTTTTTAAGTTATCCAAGAGAAATGTTCTCAGATATGACAAGCTCATAAGAATTGGGAAAGACCACCGTCGTTTAATAGCAGTGCTAGAAATCTGAGAACTTCATCACAAATTCAAGAGAATTCAAAAACTAACTGATAAACAAAAGCTGAACGACGTGAAAATTATCATAAGCAAAGCAAAGAGACAAGCGTCCAGAGACTTTGAAAGTAAAATTTGGTATACCGGTGTGACTAAAAGCTCTAAGAGGTTTTGGTGTTACGTAAAACCAGTGGGCGGTTCGAAAACATCTAATCACTCGCTCAGGTAACACACTGCCACCGAAACGGGCGGTAACAGATATTCGGACTTCCGAAACTGTTTAACCACGGAGGAACGTGATGTGATCCCTCCTTTCAATCATCGTACGAATGTCGAATTGACAGGTATTGAAATGTCGGAAAGAAAAGCAACAAGTGGAAAGGAATAAAGACCAGATCAGATACCTGCATGTTTCACCAATGATTAAGCGAAAGAACGTGCTCTCCTTCTAGCGGCATTTTGTCGTAGTGCCTTTGATCCTAAACGTAAATGAATGTGACGTATTGCAAATACGCAGGAAAAAATTCACAACGGTTCAGCTACACAGTTAATGACAAATTACTGTAAAATATCTGGAATAACTATACAGTGGAATGACCACACAAAACAGATTGGAAAAGCAGATGCCAGACTGTGATCCACGGGGAGAATCATAAGGCAATGACAGAAGTGGCTTACAAGGCGCTTGTTCCTCACATTCTGGAGTACTGTTCATCGATCTGAGGCCTTTAACAAGTAGGACAGATAGAAAAGAGAGAGAATAATTTTGGAATTTGTGATAAGTTCCTACGGGACCAAACTGCTGAGGTCATCGTTCCTAGGCTTAAACACTACCTAATCTAACTTAAACTAATTTACACACACACACACACACACACACACACACACACACACACACACACACATGCCCGAGAGAGGACTCGAACCTCCGACGAGGAAGTCACGCGAAACATGGCAATGCGCCCTCAACCGCGCGGCTACCCCGCGTGGCGCGATAGAGAAGATCAATTGGCTTAGCCTTTCAATACATAGATTTTCCAAAAAAATCTCACTGCCATGAATCTCTTATTTAACCACCTTTCTGTACCTAGTACTATGCGACCTCAATAACTTTTCAGTGCTTCAAGCCGTTGCACATTGTTGCTATTGATTCGTCAATTAATGTCTCGGATTTTAATACCCTTGCATTTTTTGGATCCTGTACTAACATTTACGGTTTTCTACATCTGTCGTTATCTAGATCAGAACAGAGGTCTTCTGTAACAGTTCCTTGTATTCACACAACGCACACTAACAAAATTTATGACGGGACTCATGATTCGCGTCCGAACTTGTCATAGAATATACGACGGTTCCTTCATTCCTTCTGTTTTGCGCAGAACCAGGGGCCAATCATTAGATCTTGAGGCAGTTCGACAAACCGTGAGCTCCACTGAAATTCTGTGAGCAAGGCATCAAAGCCAGTGGTGGAATCATCCAAGAATGACCTCGGAGACCAGACGACAGGATTCATTTGTCCACATGTGCCCCACAATCACCAGATGGCTACACCCTGTTACAGGAGTGGCTGCTAGAATAGCGTCTTCCTCAATTGAATGAGGTCCGTGGGCATACATAATGAGTACACCTGGTGTTGCTTCCTCTGCTTACTGTCATTTCGTTAATCAGTACCACAGTTTAACCCGCGAAAGATTAGTGGAGCCCTACCTTTTGGCGTTTGCCTCCTCGTGACATAATACTCAGCAGGTTTCCCGACCGGTGAAGTGACCCCTACTTACTTTCGGTTTCAGTGAGAGACAAGCAACCAGAGTCTCCATGGTTGCTATCTCGTACTTCTTTTTGAGAAGACGGGACACATAGGAGAGCATAATACTTGACGTATCTTTGGCGTCTCTGCCAAAATCCCACATTGCCAGCAGCTTCCAATCGTTTTCGAGTTGTAATGGTGGTTACCATTTGCTTACGTGTCAACTAACTCAAACCATGTCAGAGGACGGTATTCAGAGCTGGACTGCATGGTGGCTGTGCAGTCTTTTACAGAGAAGAAAGCAAAAAAACTTCAGGATAACATTACTGATTCTCTTTTGATATATGGGTCTGTTAAGCTAAATGCAGGATTAATTTCCTTCAATAATTGAAACATTATGGTAAAGACTGCCTGTCTTGCTTGCGAGATTAAGGTGGAGCTTACCATCTGCCGCATCGTCAATAGAACAGACTGTGGTGCTTTGGTGCAGAGCCGAGTGGAGGGTCTGAATCAAAGGCTCAGGCGGTTCTGTGACCGTGTAGGCTGCAGATTCCTTTATTTGCTCAATCGGGTGGTGGGCTTCTGGGTTCTGCTTAATAGTTCAGTCCACTACACTCAGGAAGCGGCTACACGGGTAGCGGGGGCTGTGTGGTAGGGAAGATTTTTAGGTTAGAGGGCCTCAGGAAACCACAGAAAGTGCTTCAGTCTAAAAGGTGGCAGGTAAAACACAGTAAGGACAACAAAATATAACACAATATGTTAGGTAAATATGTGCTACAGTAACTGTAAATCGCAAACACCGATTTACTACCAAATACGTTATGCACAATACTCATAATCTCAGAAAATTCTCAAAAACATGGTTTTTCACTTCGATAGACACTAAAATCCGTTTTTTGTTGTTGAAAAATCAGTAGCCTGTTATCAAATGAAATATTAATTCCTCGGCAGTTTCAGGCACCTAGTGCCATTCTTCAGAAGATCGTTAGTATCGCACTGTTAGCGAGCGCCAAAAAAAAGGAGATGTACGCAACATGTTACTGCAGTCACGTGGTTCATACTGCAAACACCTGCTTATACAGGTCTATGCAAAAACATTGTGAAAACAAGTACTACTTGTGTAAATAGCTTCAATGACAAGCAGAAATTGATAAATTTGTCTTTAGTAGCTGTCAGAGAAGATTGCTCTCTTACCTTACCAGGTACAAAATGAGCCGGGTGAATAGGTCCAAGCAAAAGATGCGGGCAATCTCAACCGCTGGGCTATACCAAGGAGACACACAATGACTCTCCCATCTACAGCTGCCTGTGGTACAGAATGGGAAAAAAATACATTGTGGTAAAGTGCCTCACTATGCAGCACCAGTCGGATATTTGAGTCTATGTGGATGTTTATCCCGTTAGTGTTATTGAGAATTATGCTTTTAATCTATGCAAGACTAATGTTCATCATGAACATCAGTACGAGCTTTGAGTCCTATGGCCATAATGACATATTTTTTTCGTTGTGGCGGGGAAGCAAATAACCTCTGAATGTCATTTTGTGGAATTTGTCGCTGTGCCTGAAATACATGCAGTGTCAGTTCATTGAGACTTCTGACTAGAGGCTTGTGTGAAAGAATACACCATCTAATCACTTGCCAGACTTGATTTGCAGGTGGCAAATGAGGGGGCTGGGCACACATTCTTGAAGGTGGTTCTGACAGGAACAGTAGTGTCTGATATTGCCATCCTGTTGGAATATTCCTTTTGGTGCCTTGATCACCAGGGGTAGACAACATGATTAACTGTTCTCGTTACATAGGGAGAGCATTCAGTTCCCCTTGAACAGTTACAAAATCAGTCCTGCTATCTTACCCAGTTGTGGTTAAAGAGAATGCGAATAATCCAACTTCCACGAACAAAAGTGATATTAATCATTGGTCATAATAGAATGCAGTGCAATGTCCCAGTTGTTCCTAGTTTAACTCCATGTTTCTTTGGCCTGTGGTATGGTGTGCATGGCCGATATATTTACTCGTCATGCCACGCTGTTGTCCTGAGTCCATTTCGTCATCAGTAGCTCTGCACGCGTTGCACTACTACCACATGAATGTACGATGTGTCGGTATGATGGACGAATATTCCTTATCTCCGTTACTCGACCTTTCTAAACGTCGAAAAGGTAGCGAAATACTGCACGTACGCGCAAACTGTGGAACAGTCTGCAACTGAAAAGTTGCATTTAAGTTGTAGATGCGCAATAGATATCAAGGGCTAACATCACTGTTTTTGGAAAAATTATAATTTTCTTTAATTAAAATACTAAGTTCGCATAGAGATGAGATTTTAATTAACATATCCAATAGGGCTGGAAATAGTGGAGTCTGGTAGCGTTCGATCAAGGCTCTTGTGGTGTAATGTTTTCTGTCGCTATAGGTCCTGAATTGTTTGAGAAGTGCAAAATACATTAGTGTTCAAATTTTTTTAATTAAATAAATTTTCCTTCCGAATGCTTTCGCGATCACTAAGGACGGATTTCACTATACTAGGTGTATAGAGAGGTATGGCAATCTCATGAGGTGATAGACAACTTCATTTGCAACTTATCATGCTGGTATAATTTTTTCGTATTCGTCACCGTTCTGGAATTACACAGCGTGTCCCTATAATGTTGCGATAAACATCGAGAGGGTATAGAAGTGGTCTTGAGGAACAAATAGAGCACAGAGACGGAAACGTTATCCAATGACGGTACAGAGCGTCGAAGTTACAGGCGTCAGTACCTGCCAGTAGGCCTGCCTTTCGGCAGCCAACAAGACTTCTAGTACTAATGGGCTGTAGGCGGAATGTCTCACAATAGTCTTTGATATTCCGTGATTGCAACTGTTTGCCACTATCGCCAGTTGAGAAGATCGAGCTAGTATCATTTCTGGAGCATCTTCAGGTCGGCCATTATGATGGGTGTGATGTAGCATTCCTGTGTCCCCCATGCATTCGTGAAGTGTTTCAATCATATATCTCTTTAGATGGTGACGTTACGGAAACCTCACTCGGTTTCACTCTCTTTCAGCCGCTGCGTCATTAACATTATAGAAACTGTAAACAAAGTGAATGTACCCGTATTCCTAGTTAGTGTATGTTCATACACGGACGTCACCTTTGCAACTGATCGCTGCAGCCGTCTGTACAGGAGCGCATAAGGCTACCAAAAGAAACACAAAATCAGTAACACTGAGCTTTATACTTATCTCAGAACCCTACACAAATGACTACTAAAGCAAATTCCACAGAGGCTGGTAATGCATGACGTCCAATATGACAGCCAAACATACCACCTCTCAAACAATCCTTCACTCCTTTTTTTGGGTAAGGGCAGGAATACGGAAAACGGTGTTCACATTTTATTTTGCAAATAAGGCCCTCGATTATTTCCTCAAGGACTGACCACCTGGGAACAGCATACAGAGTGAGAGACAAAGAGCCGTCATCATATTGGTCATTATACACAAAACAAAGTTATCAAAAGCTTCCTGTTTTTTTTTTTCATTCAGTTATTTACTCATTCATTCGGAATAATCCATACACGCGCAGCAGCAGCACGTATGTTTCGCTGATCCTCTCTATCCCTCCGTCAACTTCAGTTATCACCCTTTTCATGCCTCAATGTCGTACGTGGCCAAATTTTGTCGCCAGCTAGGAGTTCGCAAAAACTATAAAACCTTCTTTCTTCTTCAGCCTTTACTCGTTGACCGAACGTATTGTTAGATGAGTTGGTATAAGGTTTACCACTGTAGAACGTTATTAAAAAGGTTCAGAATTGTTTCATAGTTGATATTTGGTTACTGATAGACATCAAACCTGCTAATGTGTAGATGTCGCTCACACTATGTTGAGATCTCTTTATATTTTCCGGAACTCTGCTTAGAAGACTGCGGTGCAACAGACGCATCAAGATTTCCTGACAAAACACTTTAATTAGATTTGTTCCTCACCTATTGATATTGTTCTAAAATATCAAATTCTTTTTGTCAGCGTCAATCGCATTCATCTCTGTTTGCAAACTTATTTTAAAACGTATCGATTCCCTTCTGTATTTTCACGGAGATTCAAGTTATATAACAGTTTGTTGGCCTTACTGTGTCTAGGTAATGTCACAGCGTAATAACATTTTTGGAATTAAGTTATTTCGATACGTGACTATGTCACCGTATACGAACAAACTTTCTTTCCAAACCTTCCTGCCGCATTTATTTTTACGTGATCTGCAAGGATCCTCCATTGGATATGTAGTTTATCTTTTTCTGCATAGCTATAAAACCTATATAAATATTCATCTATTTCTTCCCATATACAATAAGATAAACTGTATTTTAAAGATGTCTAATATGTTTCTTCCCTAACTTAATAAAAATGTTTGATTTTAAGCGATGAGTAGTTTTCCCAAAATAACATTACGATTACAATTCTTCCATTTGGATATCTTCATAAATGATGGAATATTATTTATTTGATCAACATGACCTCATCAAAAGAAAAACAGCTTAACTGACGGCGCTTAAGACTGAAAGAATAGATTATCACAAGATATATTGTATGGTGGCTATAATTTCGCACGGTACAAGCATCTACATACATTGCCGTGATTTACAAACGGAATTAGGTATCATTTGATAGGTTGTACATCGTATATATGAATATTTGAAGAAGACTGAAATTGTCACGTACACCTTGTAAATGGTTGTTAACGTTTATTGCATTAAAGGTGATGGAGTGCAAAACGGCGTAATGAATGACTGCCTATACTAGTAGAAGTTGGAACGCAAGTGGAAATGAAATGGCAGGCGTAACTCAAGCCCTGGGTGGAAAAGCCCGAACAGCTGTGTTGGTCCTGCTTAACACGGGAAGTAGACAAGACGGAGGACAGTCAGGGCACCTGAGCGCTGAAGCGCAATACAGCAAGGGCCGGTCCTTATTGTACCGGGTCCGGAAGGATAACCGGATAATTCTTCGGAAACACTGAAAATCTTGGACGCAGCAGAGAGGAACGAGGAAGTGTCACCTCGGAAATCCCACAGGCTGGGTTATTTCCTAGGATTTTTTACTCTGAGAAGCATACAATTGTATGAGTATAGGTATTTCCTCGTAAACTTTCCTTGCTGGACGATAACAGACTAAAATATGGTTGGTTGGCGTTCGGAAGAATCTGTAGAGGGAGAATATTCCGTGGTTTCGAAAATATGATTCGCCTTCTGATTTAGGAGGGAGGGGAGCTGAGCTTTGCTGGGAAGCCAGCCAGAGAACAGGTCTTCCGGTTTGAGCACCCATGTAGGACCGTCGCTCAGTGTTAGCTTTTGTTCACACAGACGGACTTGCTGTCTTTGTTCTCAGGAGATTTTATAGTTAGAACGGTTAGGCACTGTACTGTTGCAAACTTAAACGATTCTTAAATTCACCTCCGGGATGGGAGTCATCGTAGAGTATACAGCGTTCAGTGATTGAGAGCACTTCTTCTGCCTATACTCACGTTGAGACGTTATCTGAACTCGGTCCTTGTCGATGGGAGTCCGCGTTTCTTGTCTACAACAGTTTAGTATCAGAACCGCTACACCACAGTGACGGTGATACTCACTTAATTCTGCGACATTGCTCCCTTGATATTTGTGGATACTTCTAGAATGTAATCGAACAGAATATAGAAATTAAAATGTTGCACCACAGATGAATTTTGAACTCACGACCCTCCATGCAACTGTCCAGTATCATAACCGCTACAGCACAATGACGTTGCTACTCGGCAGCTTCTGCGACATTGCTCCCTCCTTAAGAGAACAGCGTCTCGGTGTTACGTCGTCCAAGTCCTGGAACGAGTCATCAGCCCTGCATACTCCGACTCCCGATGACTGAAGTTCGCCCTGGCGGTGATTTACCTAGAACATCCTTTGCTGCTACGCTTTTCATCACCTTTCCGCTTGTTGCCTGTCGCTGGACCTTCGAATTTACCCCGTGTTGCAGGATCCTTACAGAGCTTCATTCGAAGGACGAGGACCGTATCGCTGATCTTTCGTCGTCTTGTGTCGGGGTCGAAATCTTCAACTTCATAAGTAACATCAAACTACTGTCTTACAACCTTATAAGGTCCGAAGTAACCGCCTGACAAGCTTCTCAGAGAAACCAACCTACCGAGCAGGAGTGAAGATCCAGTTGAGGTCACCAGTCTGGCAGACAACAGTGCGTTGGCTCGCATCTTACCTTCGGTGATCGTTTTCTTGAGCCTGCAGCTTACGGAGTCGAGCTAACAGCCGAGCTTCCTCAGCTCTGGTTAACACCTGGTGGATGTACTCGTCGTCCACGTCATCAGGGTGTAACGGAAACAGTGTCCATAGTCGTAGTCGCTCCTCACCCATTCACCATGGCGTAAATGCAGTGGTGTCTTATTTGGCGGTGTTGTAGGCAAACGTCACGAAAGGTAGCACCTCATCCCAGTTGCTCTGCTCAGCATTGGCGAACACTGACAGCATGTCGGCCAAGGTGTTCAAAATGGTTCAAATGGCTCTGAGCACTATGGGAATTAACTTCTGTGGTCATCAGTCCCCTGGGACTTAGAACTACTTAAACATAACTAGGCGAAGGACATCACACACATCCACCCCTGAGACAGGATTCGAACCTGCGACCGTAGCGGTCGCGCAGTTCCAGACTGTAGCGCCTAGAACCGCTCGGCCACCTCGTCCAGCGGCCAAGGTACTACTAAGTCGTCCTGTAAGCACGTTAGTTCGTGGATGGTAGGCAGTCATGTGATGAGTAATGTTGCAAATGTTGCACCGACGGTTTACATCTGTCACAACATTCGACTGAAAAACTTTCCCTCGATCCGTAATTAACGACCTTGAGGCACCGTGTTTTAATATAATGTCTTCCACGACGAATTTGGCTACCTCGAAAGCTTTGGTTGATTTCACGACTTTTGTAATGGCATATCGTGTCAGATAATCAGGGCAAACATTAATGTATCCATTGCCGCTAGCAGACGATGGAAATCGTCAGACGAGATCAGTCTCAACACGCTGAAAAGGTGTTTCGGCTGGTGGAATTTGTATAAGTCGGCCAGGAGGGTTCTGGGGAACTGCCTTTCTCCTCTGGCACTCTCGACAGTGCGACACATAGTGACGGACACTCCTAAATAAAACTGGCCGGAAAAACCTCTTGTGGATCCTATCGTATGTCCTATCCTGAATGTCTGGTCTCAGGTGTGTCATGGAATTTCTGTAGAACATCTAAGCGCATGTGTTTAGGAATTACTGGTAGCCACTTCTTTCCAAACGGATCACAGTTTTTCTTCCAAAGTCATCCATTAACTACCTTAACCAGCCCTTTCACTACCTCTGACCAATTTAAGGCAAGCGTAATTTGAGATTCTTGGCGTTCTTCTTCTGCTCAGCAGAGTGATCCTGGAGTGCATCGAGTTTGGAGCTCGTCTTCCACAAGGTTTTTTGAGACAGTCGGCATTTTGATGTTTTCTTCAACTTTTGTACACTATGGTAATGTACTCTTGAAGACGTAGCGCCCACCTGGCGAGTCGTCCTGTTGGATCCTTAAGACCTGTCAACCAACAAAATGAATAATGGTCTGTAACAACTTCCATAGAGATACAGTCGAAATTTGCACATGGCCATATCACAGCAAGACATTCTCTTTCTGTAGTTTAGTACTTTCCCTTGGCTAAGTGTCCTACAAGCATAATCTATAACCTTCTCTTTTCCATCTGAAATTTGCGCCAGAACAGCACCGATCCCGTACCCACTGGCATCTGTGTGTAGTTTGGTAGACTCTCTCTCATCTTACAGACCAAGTATAGGGTCATTCGTCAGAGCTTTTCGCAGCACAATGAAAGAACCTTATTGAGCACCACTCAAGATAAATTTAGCATCGGCTTTTAACAGTCTTGGGGTGGCCTGACTTTGATGAAACGACTTTAATAAGAACATAATCCGAGAAATCCTATCACATCTCTAATACTTTTAGGAATAGGTAATTCCGTTTTCGGTTTCTGGCAGCTCCAAAGAGACACTTTCTTGGATTAAGTATGTACGGGTTGTTAGAGACACTTAAGAATGGCCCTCAGTCTTTTTATGTGTTCATCAAATTTCTCTGAGATCACTATAATGTCATCTAAATAACAAAGACACATCGTCCACTTCAGGTGACTTGGAAGATTATCCATCATCCGTTCAAAGGTTGCTGGTACATTACACAAACCAAACGGCATTACCTTAAACTCATACAGGCCCTCAGTGGTGATGAATGCAGTTTTCACACGATCAGCCTCATCTACCTCGGTTTGCTAGTATCCCGCGTGCATGTTCATGGTTGAGAAAAACATAGCCCCTGTTGTGTCTAGACAAAACAGCCTAGACACAATGAGAGGAAGCCGAAAGGCACGCGCTAAGTTAAAGCAGGATGGCGTGAGGTCTGAAACAGGATACGTAATGAATGCTATAAAGAGAATTACGTAGCTTCTGGAATACTTAACTTTAATCCATCCTTTTGGTACATCTGGAGATTGTGGCGATACAAGTGAGACTCTTTAGATACATGCAATGTTACTAATGGCGCCTTGCTAGGTCGTAGCCATTGACTTAGCTGAACGCTATTCTAACTATTGGCTCGGCTAATGAGCAATGCTTCGTCCATGTAGTCGCTAGCAAAGTCGTCCGTACAACTGGGGCGAGTGCTAGTCCGTATGTCGAGACCTGCCTTGTGGTGGCGCTCGGTCTGCGATCCCTGACAGTGGCGACATGCGGGTCCGACATGTACTAATGGACCGCGGCCTATTTAAAACTACTACCTAGCAAGTGTGGTGTCTGGCGGTGACGCCACAGCCCCCTTCAGACAATCAGTTCGTGGAAGAGGGTAAACGTCATTTTTAGTTATCTTATTAAGCTTCCTGTAATGAAGACAATAGCGCCAGCTGCCATCCTTCTTCCTGGTGACGACCATGGACTTTGTGAAGGCTGAATGATGTCATTCTTTATCATCTTCTCTACCTCATCGCGAATAATTCGACGTTCCATCGCTGACACATGGTATGCTGTCTGGCTTACCGGTTGACGGTCTCCAGTGCTAATGCAGTGTTTCACCGTCGGTTTGTCTAATTTGCTCTTCACCTGTGGATTGAAGCATTCAGAGAACTCTTGAAGCATAGCAAGTAGCTTCTTATGTTGTTCCTTAGTGAGATCTAGTGACAGTCGAACTAGAAGATCTTGTCCCGTAGTGGTGGCGCTAGTTTCGCCCACAGACTCGGCATGGGAGGTTTCTATGACGCTCAGCTTTTTTGTGATCAACATGTCTTGGAAGGATCTGCGGTTCTCGGCGACAGTTAACTGTCCACAATTCACCGAATCCATTCTTAAACGAGACGACAGAGAATGGGATGTTCAAGTTATTCTTCAGTGGTATGCTTCTCTTACATTCCACTATAAGATCCATGGATTGATGCATTGCATGGCACATAAGTTACCTTTCTAGCGTTGACTGCAGGAATGATCACTTTATCCAGCACACAGTGTCCACACACTCAGATGCGCATCTTCCTGTCCACAGGGGACTGATGCCCATAGATGTTAAGTCCTATAGTGCTCAGAGCCATTTTTGTACCTGTCCACAACATCTAATCTCGTCTAGCATAATCTTCAAGCGGCCACAACCTATAATTGTCTGAGCTTTCAAAACGTCACACCCGGGAATAATGTCCTGACTACACTCTTGTAAGACAATGAATTCTAAGGACTGTTTATGACCACTTATACCCACACGAATGACACATCTTCCTGTAGGTTTTACATGTTTCCCATTAGCCACCTTCATCAGAGATATTTTGCTGTCGACGAATACGGTTTTCTGCAACTGGCGACGATTCTTCCCCGAAATGACTGATTATGACGCTCCAGAGTCCACAAGAGCTTGGACTTGTCGCCCATCCATGAGGATTTCGACGTAGTTTCCTATCATTTTTGTAGTGATCGACGGCGGAGGATTTTTCTCTTCGGCGGCCTCGCCTCCATGGAAGGTCGCACCCTTTAGTTTTCCAGGTTGCGGCAGCTAGGTGATCGGCTGGAGTTTCTAAACGGCGATGTAGTCATGATCGGCGTGTTGGGGACCGTCCTCTCCAGCGGCTGGCTTGCGCCGATGGCGACCTACATCGTCCTGTACCCACATCTGCTTGTTCATATTCATCGTCCCGGAGTTGGCTTCGACTAAGTTCGGTCTGCTGTCATCTGGCGCGGGCGTCATCACATATCCGCCGCCTTTCTCGACAATACCGCACCACCGTCCCGGTCGTCCGCAGTGGAAACATACTGGTTGATTATCCTAAGTCCTCCAGACGTCAGTCTTCCTTGGTGCCCAAAAAGGTTCCTCATACGTCATTGTAGAAACGTAACTTCACCTGGGTCTTGACTTTTTCACCGTTTTAAAGGGAAATGAAGGACGAGAGATTGGGTTCAATGTCTGTTCCACTTCTTCCGTTATGACCTGTTGAAGCGTGTCGGTTTATTGCTCGCCGTGAAATCCAAGTGCCTTCTGAACTTCCTCTCTCACTATCTGATGAACACTCGTGAAATCAGTTTCTTCCTCAATCACAGACATCGGTACGACATATGGGAGCCGTTCAAACTTCCTGCGTGTAATTTTTTTTATATACATTGCCCGCTGTCGGAACCTTCTTTAGGAGTAGGTCTTGATACATGTCGTCAGCAACACCCTTTATGAGATAAGTAACTTTATCTTCACATCTTGGATACTCAGGAATCCAGCCGGATGTTCGCGTCGTTCTCGCACGAGAACCTGAGACTGGTCCTTCGGTCGATCGAGTACAGTATTTATGCCTGGGAGGAGCTGGGCGTTCCCTAATCGGGCCGCGCCGAGTCGAGTGTTCCATCTGTGGTCCGCGCCCGCCAGACTCGGCCTCAACGGACCCCTCTAGTAGAAGAAGGTGTAATTAGATGAATGATGAAAACTAACTTCACTTAACGAAGGTTTATTCAGCACTTGCGCATACAAGAGCGCGGAGCGAACTGCCTCCTGCCAGAAAACTTACGGTATATATACAGTTACAGAACATTCCAGTACAATGATTCTTCATATATGTGGATACTTCTAGAATGTCCTCGAACCGAATATAAAAATTAAGATTTTACCGATCATTGGAGTTCGGAACTCATGATCCTCCATGCAACAGTCTACTATCATAACCGCTACACCACAGTGACGGTGACACAGTTTCTTCTCCGACAACATCACCAGTGAGAGATCCTAAGATCTGCTTCAGGGGGTAGTCAAAGAGGGCCAAATCTTCATTTTTGCGTTCAGTATTTTCCGTTGTGCACATTCATTCTACACCCGCCTGGAGTAGCATCTTGGAATATAAATGAAAAGTATGGAAACTTGGCTAATACAAACCTAAAGTAATGTTAGTGGAACTCGTTGGATCAGATATAGTTTCCAGTAGTGTCTATTACTCTTAATTCGACATCTTCAAAATATTAAGCTGGAAACATACGCGGCCAACAACTTAATTTAGATTTGGCAGTGCGAAACTCAGATGCTGAAAGGTTAGCTGCCACTGACCTATAAAGCATTCCGTTAGTAACTCAAACATTTACGTTGACCACGTTTTTTTTGCAAAAGTACTCTTTCCACCGTATAAATTTCTGCTGTTTGTTGTAAGATATTATTTGAGTAAATGACGTAACTTTCTCTTAGTAAGACATATTTGGAAATCCTTTAGACCATAATCGAGTATATTTTAGACGTCGTTACCTCGCCCAAGAAATTGGCACACAAATAACTGAGAAGTTAGTTTTCTGGAAAAACGTTGCACATCTGGCATGACGTATGTTGCATTATAATAAGTATCTATGCCCAAGGTAACACAATTGGTGTGAAAACGGATTTTGACATCTTACTGATACATCGCCAGATGATCTGAATAGGTTTCATGACTACCCGTCAGCTTGAGGGACCCAGAAAGATGCTCACATTCTGACTTCTGGATGTACATACTCAGAAATGTGTTCATAAAATTAACTCTTATGCTTGGTACTATCACATTTGTTTACCAAGAACGATCTCTTCGGTTGCGCTAGTCTGTTTCTCATATGTTTATTTCTTCAGTCTCCATGAGTTATTTTAGCCGGTCGCTGTGGTCGAGTGGTTCTAGGCGCTTCATTCCTGAACTACGCGGCTGCTACGGTCGTAGTTTCGAATCCTGTTTCGGACATGGATGTGTGTGATGTCCTCAGACTGTCTAGGGGACTGATGACCTCAGATGTTAAGTCCCATAGTG
Source organism: Schistocerca piceifrons (assembly GCF_021461385.2). Taxonomy (NCBI): domain Eukaryota; kingdom Metazoa; phylum Arthropoda; class Insecta; order Orthoptera; family Acrididae; genus Schistocerca; species Schistocerca piceifrons. The sequence continues at coordinate 443,561,083 of NC_060140.1, read as the reverse complement.
CCTAGCCATTTGAATCTTCTTTCTTGTGAGTTATTTTGCTTCAAAGGGAGCATTTCTTCTGCACCACAAGGTGGTCCTAAATTTTTATACCTTCTTTGCAACTCGAACCTCTGCTACTACTCGCTACTTTCTTCGTGTTTTGGTTTATTCTGTCTGAATTCTGCGATTCTTACGCTGCTGATCATATTGCATTATTCAATGTTAGTTTAATTCAGTGGAATGTTCCGCTTTGCACGTTACGCAGTTCTCAACAGGTATTTCGCCGATTTCTTTCCCAGATATCTAAGTCAATGAGGCGATACTGACGACGCAATATCGAGTTCGGAGCGTGGTTGGCCTGCGGCGCTCGGCTGCTGCGTTTGAGGCGCCCTCACGGTTTGACACCGCGGCCTGGGCCACCCGCAGTCCCACCCCCACCTCCCGCGCCCGCCACCACCTCTATTCGTTTCGCCGTCTTTGAACGCCGCCTCCGCCGCCGACACCTTTATGCTCCCCCACAAAGACGTCGCACAGGCCCAAAACAAACTTGACTGCGCCGTCAGCACCTGCGCACCGTCACGTTACCACCACACCTCACCACATTGGCTGGCCGGCGTTCCGTTTTCAAACCGTGCTGCTCTGACAGGCGATACCTGGCGGAGGGAGGGCTGCAAACGTCACTCCACAGTGGCTTCTACAGCAGCTAGAAGCGAGATCGCACGGCGGTCATCACTTCTCCCGCGACTGGGATCTCAGAACTGCTATTAACAACCGACGTATATCGAATAGTTTGAGAACTGGCAGTACTAATCATTTGTGAAATGGCAGTACTTATCAAGGAGACACAAACTAGACACGATTTCTTGTACAAGAGACGTTTCATGGCCATATATTTGACCTAGAAAATTCCTTGCTAGCCTCTGCTGGAGGCTCAACTTCGCAACCTGTTCCACAGTTTATTTCAGTTCTTCGTTACTCACGTAAACCCTTCGTTTAAGTGCAATTCCTCTTGAGAACTGTCGAAGCTGTGTGCTTTGCCCTTCTAATTCCACGATAATTTAATATAAAAATTTGCTATGTTTTATATGAAAATAAGATATTGATTTGTTGGTTATTAAGATTTTAATTATATTCTCTCCAAATCGGGCAGATTGCATAAACGCATATTTATTTGTATTTGGAATATGTGCATAGGTGATTTCTTCCTTTTCTTCATACCTTCAGTGGTTCAAAAGGCTCTGAGCACTGTGGGACTTAACTTCTGAGGTCATCAGTCCCCTAGAACTTAGGCCGGCCGGGGTGGCCGAGCGGTTCTACGCGCTACATTCTGGAATCGCGCAACTGCTACGGTCGCAGGTTCGAATCCTGCCTCGGGCATGGATATGTGTGATGTTCTTAGGTTAATTAGGTTAAAGCAGTTCTAGGGGAAAGATGACCTTAGAAGTTAAGTCCCATAGTGCTCAGAGCCATTTGAACCAACCCCTAGAACTTAGCACTACTTAAACCTAACTAATCTAAGGGCATCACACACATCCATGCCCAAGGGAGGATTCGAACCAGCGACCGTAGCGGCCGCGCGGTTCCAGACTGTAGCTCCTAGAACCGCCCGGCCACTCCGGCCGGCTTCATATCTTCACTTGTGTGTTCTGCATTAAGGCTGAAACAACTTCAGGAAGCTGTTTCCGACCCATGGCAGGTAGGGCAAGCCACATGGAGACTGTCATAACCACCCGCTGGACTTAAGAGGTAGGGAAAAGCGCCTGCCTGCACGTACGGGAGAATGCTGATGGGACCAGAGCAGCCAACTGTACCGCTCCCTTCATTGAACACGAAGTAAGCAGGGCACACCAACAGTAAGTTTTACTGCTGTGAACATCCGCAAATCCATTCTCTGGCGGAAAGAGGATTCTTAAACAGTATTGAAAGGTATTGAGCCATTGTTAATCGGAACTTCTGGAGGTATTACAGATTTTGAGAACTTTCTAAAAGACACGTATGGTCTCTGGAACTAATAGTAGCATGGTTCGGTCAGCATTTCGGCACCTAGCCCAGCATTCGTATTTCTATTTGTCTTCCCACAGCTGAAAACAGCACCAAGAAATAATACGGAATGGATGCGTCATCATATTTTTTAGACCAAGTGTCTGGAAGTGGAGCATCACTACATTTCACTGGGATGGCCGCATTTCCCCTACTTTGGCGAGAGTACAGCAGCGTCAGTATAGTTTTATTTGTCTGGATGATAAATGTAACTTTTCAGATTGACTACGCCACTTTTCCGACACTTTGGATGCGGCCTTCAGTTGGGACATTTTGGCCAGGATTCTTCGGGCGGAAACTTGGCACAGCAGACATCATATTCAGACCTCCTCTACGGATGATACAGCTGCTGCACACGAAAAGGCACCACCAGTAGTCAATATATTTACACACTTATTGGTGGTGAGAGTGGCATGCAGCTCCAGCAAGATGGGTCGCGATGGATTCGGCAGCCCTCCATAATTTCACGATTAGGTTCGAGTCGGCCGTTGGGACAGGCACGGTTGTATGAGGACTTGACCTCTGTCTTCAGCGTGATAC